>NC_136418.1:82734372-83934372 GCF_052625555.1 Lactuca saligna
ATCGTTTAAAGCTATATATTGCACCAACACAAGCAATGAAAGAATTTTTTTAAGAAAAACCTTATTGACAATACCATGTCTTATTAGTGTTCATATGACTTTGTAATATCAGTTATTAGTAATGATATAAGAAATCCAAATATATTTACAAAAAAAAAAAAAAAAAAAAAAAAAAAAATAGGAAAGAGATAAGTAGCAGTATGACATTGTTTACAAAAGTTGTAATATTTTGGTAAATAGTTAAGTCATGTTGAATGCATTCTCTTACCATCTTGCAAATGAACCTGTTGCTCCATGGTTTGTAAACGCAACCTCAATTCACTGTTTTCAGCTGTTAGGCAACTAGTATCTCTCTAAAAAAAAAAAAAAAAAAATTATCGTTTTGAAACCAGTCATTTTGTTTGGATACAATGTAGCCAATGAGATGGAAAACCTGTAAAAGGGTGAGCTGAGCAGACAAAGAGGTTGCTTCTGTTTGCAGTGTCTGGACTTTCCTTTCAAGTTCTGCAATGTATCTCATCTTTCTTTCCTTTGACCTTGCAGCAGACTGCCTATTGGCCAATATCCTAATACAAAACACAAATGGAAATTTAAAACATATATTATATACAAATTTATGATTGTCGTTGCATTTTTTTGATGTGAAGAAAAAACTAAACATGGGATCCATTAAATTGAAAATAGATAATGGACGAACACGGTTGTACGTGAAAGGAATCATCAAACTCATCAAAGAGAAACTAAAGAATTCCAGTCAGAGAAGGAAGGAAGAAGGTATGTATGCATAACTTGGAGATGGAGGCACTAAAAAAGATTTAAAGAAAAAAAACTTCATGCATGATCGTATTCTTATAGATATTTGAAGAGCTCATGGTTATATGATGAGTTATGTTCATAGATAGCTTAAGCTATGCAACTTTGATATCTATAACTGGAAAAAGTAAGACCAAGTTTTTCCTACCAAACACAGCAAAACTAAATCTGAAAAGTTCAAATTTGGAGTACTATTTCAATTTTAATCTTAGAACAAGACCTTCGAGAATTTCTGCAGATGTTGCAAATATAAATTCAGTCTCCTTATTTGCTAAATACTGAAAAGGAGAAAAAGCATCAACTTTAGAGTTATCATGACCTTTTTGCCCTCTTTGGATCAACAAGAGCAAGCTCAGAAAGTTTGGCAGCAGACATGGCTTTCTTAGCATCAGATGGCAATGTTTCTTCCGGACCTGAGGTGAGCGTTTCTGTCTTAATTGTAGAAGACCCATCCATGGACTGACTATGCTGATGTCTAACTCTAGGCCTTTCACTCGAGATTGGGGCTGTGAAAGCTTCTGAAGCTTGAAATGTAGATGTTGCAGATGAAGAATTGAACTTATCCAAGTCAAGGAACATAGAAAACAAATCTTCTTCAGTCTCATCAGAGAAAGAAGGTCCTTCAAAGCCACCCACTACGCCAAGATCACTATCAAAGCTAATATCATCAGGTAGAGTGAGAATTTCTGAGTGAGCGCGTCGATGGCCTGTAGTCTTAGGTGGGTTATCAGGCATTCTGTTAACATCATGACTGAAACGACCAGAATCACCACTCGTCGTATGACCACAAGGTCCAATTGGGGGCAATGGCTCCGATTTGATGCTAAAATTGTTCCCGGATGGCGGAGAGTAAACCAACTGCCTCCCAGAAGGAGGGAGTAAAATCCCACCAAGGTTTAGAGACTTGTCGTTCTCCATTTACAGAAATTCCCAAAGCAAAAGTATTGCAATATCAAACCAACTTATTTTCCTCGAAAACCACTAAAGAAGAACCAGGTAATTGCTGCTTCGTCTTCAAATTTGAAACCCTAATGCAATAAAATCAATTATAAGAAATACTTCCCACGAATAAAAACCTGAAATGCTTGGTGAATTAACAACTCCAGCTGTTAAAAGAATGCAAACGACTAGTAATCACAAACGCGAAGATGCCGTGATCAAACAAGTTTATGGTAATCGACGAAAGCTTGATACTAGCATAGAAGGAATGGTAAGAAAGAAAAGAAAGAAACAAGTGAGACAGAAAACGGAAATGGGAAATGAGAAAAAGGTGGAAATTATTTGAATGATCGTGTAGAGTGTATCTCTGAAAATCAAATTTGTTAAAGGCAATATCAACTAGGTGGGACAGCGCGTTGCGGATCGGATGCCACATTTTTTTCCTTTAACAAGTTTGGAGCGAACCAAAAAATTATTTATTATACTATGGGTACATTCCATTGTAATTCAGATTTGAGGGAGTTTTAAGGCCAATCAACCAAACCAAGAGCTAAAAAGCATCAACATTTTTGAGGAATGATTCAACAAACAAATTAAATTAAAGCATTGGAACAAAGGTTATTTGAAGTGGATAACTTGTGTGTATTTGATTGCTTGTGGCTAGAATGATCCAAATGCTTACCGTTAAAAACATAAAGAATTAAAATTGTCTTAGTCATGAATTCATTTTAGTGTTTTTGATAGACCAATTACTAAGAGTAGTTCGCCAACCGTTTTTGTTGGATTCTATAGGATTGGTTGGAACTAGAATTCAATTCTATTCCTATCATGCACTTTGTTGCAACTTGAAAATGAGGTCCAAGTTCAATTCTGTTGGAAATCATGTTCAATAATCTTAGATACAAACAAGTAGATATTAATATTTTACAAAGAAGTGTGACACTGGTTTTTTCGATAGAAACTATAAAAAAAGTACATTACTATTTTATGGCTATTGGTATGACCATTTTTGTATTTTTAGTTGTTTTTATCAAGTACCAAGTACATTGATATTTCTTCCTTTGAATATTGTATGTTCTATTGTTTCCTACTAATTAGTCATATGTTTGCATATTAAAAAAACACCTTTTAATAATGTATAATGTTATAAGTTTTCATAAATATTTATTATAACTTTTTAATATGAGAACTTCACTTTTATTTTTGTAGTCCAGAAGCATGGGAAGCTACATTTGTAACACCCGAAATCAGAAAGGTCAAGAAAGGAAAGGAAAAACCCTAAGTTAAAGAGGGGTGACTCGTCGAGTCCAGGGAGGAACTCGGCGAGTCGGAGCGGGATCCGGGTGTAAAGTAAGTGACCGACTCGGCGAGTCGGAAAGTGGACTCGACGAGTATGGTCTGGGTTGGGAAACCCTAATTCCGGTACTTGGTACCCTATTTAAGCATCTTATTCTCTTCCCTAGGGCTCATTTGCAGCCCCTATAGTCCAGAACCCCAAACCCTAAGCCTCCATTGTTGCTCATTCAAGCTTTCTTACCATTGTGGGTGATTTGAAGGAAGAAGGAAGAAGGCAACCATTGGGGATTCAAGGATTGGCAGTAGTGTTGGGTTTTGAGCATTCTAACACTCCTATGGTGTACATGCAACCCTATAAACCTTGGATCTATGTTGTCTCTATTTTACATGAAAATAAGAACCTTCCAAGGCTTTAATCCTAACTAGTATATTATGAAGTTGTTATTCTACAAAGTACTAGTTAGATGACATACCTTTTGATGTAGCTTGATGTCTTTAAGCTTTAAGAGCTTAGCCCCAATAGTGTGGAAGCCTCAAGTGGAATCACAAATCACCAAAACACCTTGGAAGACTTTAGAGAATATGGATACTTGGTTCTCTTTAGTGAAATCGGCTAGCCCTTCTTAGTGTACCACACTAGTGCCCATTTCACCAACCAATGACGTCTTTATATAGTATGGAGACTAGGGTTAAACCCATGACCTTTCATCTCATATGATCCATGGGTTAAACATTCCATGGACTATCCATGAAAGCTTAGCCCAACCTAAATGAACTTGGTCCACTCCATATATATATATATATATATATATATATATATATATATATATATATATATATATATATATATATATATATAAGAGTCCATATTTAATTAGTTCATTCTGATCACTTAATTAATTCTAAATTAATTCTTGATCAATACTAATTAAATAATATGATTCCATATTAATATATTAGAAGAACTTATAATATATGTCACACCCCAAAACCAAGAACGGCGGAAACGTTCTGGGGCGGAGGACGTCATGTAAAGTATCACAACACAGTAAATGTAAATAAGCAAACAACATCATCCATTGCATTAAATATATAATTTTAATACAAGCGTGTTCTGTACAGTATACACACCAAAAATAATGTATATCAAAATAATAAGATGAGTCTTGGATGCGCTCCATCTTCTCAAAAGTTGGCCTCGGTACCTGTCTACTGATGACCTGTGAATACAAGTTATTTTGAAAGAGTTTATCAGCATTAAGCTAGTGAGTTCATAAGTATTTTAGTGTCGGTATTGGTCATCCAAAAATGTTTGAACATGTATCAAGTATAAGTTTGTAAAATGTATGTAAAGGTTTGTAATTGTTTGTAAAAGTTTGAATCTCTCAGAAAAACCTATATTTTCTATTAAAGTAACCTTCTACCAAGGCTTAACTGTTTTGTATGCTCTTTTGATGTAAAAGTGTGGAATTTCCCAAGTGTAACTACCATTTAACAAAATATAGTTTGTATATTAACGTTTAAGTGAGGTTATCACTAAAATATGTAATGGGTAAATCATTGTAGTACTGTAGTTTTGTATTATAAGAACTACTGCTGTACTAACTACCTTAAACCGGATTTATATTAAGGTATAATGTGATAAATTGCACCATGCTATCGACTGGTAGCAACGACATAATGAATTGTCGTAATAACGGAATGACGTTTGGCACCCGCAAACCTGCAGGTCCGGCTGTAGCTCGCAGCAAGGTGTAGGATAGTCAATCCAGTATAGATCTATACGTAAACTCACGCTCTCCCTCCAAGAGAATTCTGGCTACAACTCGGGCCATGACATTTAAGGCATGCTCCGACATAGTGGATCACAATTGTTAACGTGTTCATGTATATGTAATGTTTCTCGTTCTAGTATAGTTGTATATGTACTGTTTCTAGTATAGTTGTATATGTACTGTTTCTAGTATAGTTGTATATGTACTGTTTCTAGTATAGTTGTATATGTACTGTTTCTAGTATAATTGTATATGTATTGTTTCTAGTATAGTTGTATACGTACTGTTCCTAGTATAGTTGTAGATGTACTGTTTCTAGTATAATTATATATGTACTGTTTCTAGTATAGTTGTATACGTACTGTTTCTAGTATAGTTGTATATGTTCTATGTTACCCCGATGGTAACTAGCTATTGATGTACTGATAAGTATGAATATGGAAGTACTTTTATGTCTATATATGTATATATGATATATAACTAATATTGAAACGACCCTCAGATGGTCACCCGAAATCCCACCAGACCACATCTCAGTGCGCGAAAAGGAAATAGGGCGGATGGCCTTCCTAAGCCCTTTAAACATTACTTATATATCTATACATATATAGGCATGCAATTTTATAAGAAGTAAAACAAAGTTTAATAAAAGCATTTGATAAGTAAAAGAGTTTGTAAAACATTTTGAAGTGAAGCAGTTTGATAAACAGTTTGAACAGTGATAAAATCATTGGTTTTCTAGTTATTAATCACATGTGATTAATGTAATCACATGTGATTGATGTAATAACTGTAAGTGTTTAACTTGTATTCCCCCTCCCCCCATAAAGTATTTAAAACATTTAAAAGCATTTCAAAGGTTAATTAAAGGGGTATGAACTCACATGTGGTGAGTAGATTGGATTGATGTAACGGGTACCGTGCTAGGTGGCAAACGGAGACTTATTCACACGTACGAGCCTAGTTATCATATAATGAGCATATATATAACTAATTAGCCAAATAATAACTTAACAGAATAAGTTAAGACACTTAGGAACATGTAAACACTTTATATAAGTGTTATAGGTCCTAATGGTTGCATCTAAGTTGATACGGGACAAGGCAAAAGGGGGTTTAATGCACCAATGACCTTGTATATGAGTTCACCACCCAACAAACCCCACCTTTGGAGTTTACGGTCATAAACTCCTTGAGTTTACGGCCGTGAACTCCACACTTGGTGGTTTTGGGTGTTTTGAAGTGCTATATTGATCCTAGAATAAGCCTAGCCTTGTTGGAATAATCCTTGAAGTAGTTTAAGGCCTTGGAATGCTCCTTTGGGGAGTTTACGGCCAAAGGACCATATCCCCTAGAGTTTACGGCCGTAAACTCCTATAGGGTGTTGGTTTTAATTCATTTAAGGCACTTGCACATGAAGGATAACTTCCATGTTTTTGCTTAAGGCTAAAGGGGACATTAGGTACACCTTTTTGCCTTTACTTGGAGTTTACGGCCCAAAAGAAAAAGGGGTTTACGGGTGTTTAGGGCTTTAAGGGTGTTTAGGGTGTTTAGGGCACACTTTGATTTTGAAGTGTCTAGGGCACACTTTGCCCTTGAAAAAGGGGTTTACGGCCCAAGAACATATCCTTGGCCGTAAACTCCTAAAACCCTATGATTTTGAAGTGTTTTGGTGTCCAAATTAACTACAAGCATTAGAGGGTAAATATCATTAAGCTTTAGGGGTGATTTAGGGCACTTATAGCCCTTAAAAAGGGGTTTACGCCCCAAGAGATATCCTTGGCCGTAAACTCCTATAACTAGGGTTTCTTGATTGATTTCTAGCCTCAAATGTTTATACATTAAGTCCTTAACTAGTTGTCTAACAAGGAATCAGGACTAGGAAGCCTTTAGGCTTCGTTTTGGAGTTTACACCCCAAGAACGTTCTTGGGTCGTAAGCTCTCGGATCTTGTATTTTAGACATGTAAACATTGTTATAAAGCATATAACAAGTATTAAAACACATTTAGGAAAGTAGACTCACAATCCGGGATGAAAACCCGAAGATCCGTCAGAGAGAAAATGGCTTTTCTCTAGTTGGAATTGTGAATAATGAATTAATTAAATTCAGAAATCTATTTATAGTCCTGAAATATTTTGACAGAAAACATTTTTATTCCGGAAGTTGGACTATAACATTATGAAACTTGGAATGTTCAAATTTCACAAATCCAGGAGCATCCACTCTCCTGATATCTCTAGAAACGTAAACCCTAATGTACACAAATTTGTTTCGGAAATGTCTGAAAATCACTGAAGCTGGACCGGCTTCAATTGAATAGATATTGTTCGTACAAATGAAAATTTCGGGTTGTCACATCATCCCCCCGTTAGTAGGAATTTCGTCCCAAAATTAGAATTTAAGCAAATAAGAAGTTACAAATAGCTAAGCGAAAAGATGAGGGTATTTCAGTTTCATCTGATCCTCGCATTCCCAAGTGAATTCCGGTCCTCGCTTGGCGTTCCAGCGAACCTTCACGATAGGGATACGGCTTTGCTTCGTCTGCTTGACCTCACGGTCCATGATCTCTACAGGTTCTTCCACGAAGTTGAGGCTCTCGTTGATCTCGATCTCGTCGAGTGGGATTACGAGAGTCTCGTCGGACAGACACTTTTTCAAGTTAGATACGTGGAATGTAGAATGTACGTTACGAAGTGTGTCAGGTAGATCGAGTTTGTAAGCTACGGGGCCGACTCTTGCGAGAATCTCGAAAGGCCCTATGTACCTAGGATTAAGCTTCCCACGCTTACCGAAACGTATCAAGCCCTTCCAGGGTGAGACTTTGAGAAGGACTCGGTCTCCCACCTGAAATTCCAAAGGTTTTCTTCGCTTATCAGCGTAGCTCTTCTGTTGGTCTCTAGAGGCTTTCAATCGTTCACGAATCTGAACGATTTTCTCTGTTGTTTCCCGAATGATCTCCGGACCGGTGAGAGTACTATCAGAAGCTTGCCCCCTAGCTAATTGGGTATCACCCACCTCAGCCCAGCACAGAGGGGATCTGCACTTTCGGGCGTAGAGGGCTTCAAATGGTGCTGCCTTTATGCTCGTGTGATAACTGTTGTTGTAGGAAAATTTGACGAGGGGTAAATGGGTATCCCTCACTTTTCCAAAGTCAATTACACAAGCACGCAACATATCTTCTAAAGTATGGATCGTCCTCTCACTCTGTCCGTCGGTCTGTGGATGGTAGGCTGTGCTCATGTCCAGCCTTGTTCCTAGGGAATGTTGCAGTGATTGCCAGAATCTTGAGGTGAACCTACTATCTCTATCGGAGATAATGGATATAGGCACACCATGTAGCCGTACGATTTCCCTAATGTATGTTCTCGTAAGTTTCTCCATCTTGTTGGTTTCTTTGATTGACAGGAAGTGTGCAGACTTGGTCAATCTATCGATGATGACCCATATGGTATCAAGTCCACCCGTTGTCTTGGGCAACTTGGTTATGAAATCCATAGTGATCCGCTCCCACTTCCATTCTGGAATCTCTGGTTGTTGCAGTAAACCGGAGGGCTTCTGGTACTCGACCTTAACCTTTGCGCAAGTAAGGCATTTACTTACGAAGGTAGCAATCTCTGCTTTCATATTAGGCCACCAGTATAGCTTTTTAAGATCCAGATACATCTTATCTGAACCTGGGTGGATGGAATACTGAGTGTTGTGTGCCTCGGTCATGACCAAGTCTCGGAAACCACCGTGTTTCGGTGTCCAGATCCGGTCCATGAAGTATAAGGCTCCATCACCCTTGGCTTCTAAATTCTTGTCCATTCCTCTGAGGGATTCACTCGTCACATTTTCAGGCTTCATGGCTTCAAGTTGGGCCGCCTGAATTTGGTTAGAAAAGTGTGAATGGATGGTTATTGACAATGACTTGACCCTGCGACCAAAATATTCCTTCCGACTTAGGGCGTCTGCTACTACGTTGGCTTTACCCGGATGATAACGAATATCGCATTCGTAATCACTGAGTAGCTCAACCCACCGTCGTTGTCTCATGTTGAGCTCCTTCTGATCGAATATGTGTTGTAAGCTCTTGTGATCGGTAAAGATAGTGCTTTTCGTTCCATACAAGTAATGTCTCCAGATCTTCAGAGCAAACACCACTGCTCCCAGTTCAAGATCGTGGGTCGTGTAGTTAACTTCGTGTGTCTTCAATTGTCTGGAGGCGTAGGCGATGACCTTACCTCGCTGCATCAGAACACACCCGAGCCCTTGGTTCGATGCATCGCAATAGACTACGAAGTCTTCTATCCCTTCGGGGAGAGATAGTATTGGCACGGTGCACAAGGCTCGCTTGAGCGTTTGGAACGCTCTCTCTTGTTTCTCTTCCTAGTAAAAGGCCATGCCTTTTTGGGTCAGGGTTGTAAGAGGTTTTGCTATTCGGGAGAAGTTCTGAATGAATCTGCAGTAGTAGCCAGCAAGACCTAGAAATTGACGAATTTATGTCGGCGTCTTGGGTGCTGACTAGTTCTTAATGGCTTTAATTTTGGATGGGTCCACGTGGATTCCCTCTTTGCTTACCACGTGTCCTAAGAATTCGACTCTTCGGATCCAAAATTCACATTTCGAGAACTTCGCATAAAGTTTCTCCTTTCGTAGAGTTTCTAGAACTTGTCGCAAGTGATCGTCATGCTCTTCCTTACTTCGGGAGTAGATCAGGATGTCGTCAATGAAAACGATGACGAACTGATCCAAGTAAGGTCGGCATACTCTGTTCATCAGGTCCATGAAAACTGCTGGCGCATTGGTCAATCCGAATGGCATCACCACGAACTCGTAGTGTTCGTAACGAGTTCGGAAGGCTGTCTTTGGAACATCCTCCTCTAGTACTCGTAACTGGTGATATCCGGATCTCAGATCAATTTTGGAAAAATAGTTCGCCCCTTGCAGTTGGTCAAACAGATCGTCTATGCGAGGCAGAGGGTAACGATTTTTGACCGTCAGTTTGTTGAGTTCTCTGTAGTCGATACACATACGGAATGATCCGTCTTTCTTCTTAACGAAGAAGACCAGTGCTCCCCAAGGTGAGAAGCTTGGTCTTATGAAGCCCTTGCTGAGTAGTTCGTTAAGTTGACCAGATAATTCCTGCATCTCTGCTGGTGCTAAGCGGTAGGGCGACTTGGCTACTGGGGTAGCTCCTAGGACTAAGTCGATTTTGAACTCGACATGTCGTTGCGGAGGTAATCCAGGTAGTTCTTTTGGGAAAATGTCGGGGAAGTCGCTCACTACTGGAATGTTCTTTAGTTCTTTCGTTTCGAGTCTCGTGTCGACGACGTGAGCAAGGAATGCATGGTATTCTTTGCGCAGATATTTCTGTTCTTGAATACTTGATATAATGCGAAGACTCACACCAGGTTTGTCACCGTAGACGATAAGAGTTTCGTTAGACGAGAGGTTTAAACGGACTGCTTTCTCGAAGCACATGATGTCGGCACGATGAAGACTCAACCAATCCATGCCGATGATAACGTCGAAGCTTTTTATTGAGACCGGCATGAGGTCGATTTGGAAAGAATGGCTATCTAGAGTTAGGGTACATCTTAAGTATATGCTACTAGTGTTTTCTGTTTTTCCATTAGCCATTTCTACTGTGAATTGTTCTTTAAGTGCATGTGGTTGTTGTTTAAGTATGCGAGCAAATTTATGGTTCACGAAGCTTCGCTCCGCTCCACTATCGAACAGAATGCATGCATAGGAGTTATCGAGGAGGAACGTACCAGTCACCACTGTCGGGTCAGCAACTGCTTCCCCGTGGCCTATAGCTAGTACCCTCCCATCTCCTCCAGCATTTCTCACTTTGGGGCAGTCCCTCTTATAGTGGCCTGTTTCGCCACATCCATAGCAAGTTGGGCTCGCGCCAGAGCCAGGGACTTGTGTGATCGGTTGTGCCGGGAACTTACAGAAACGGACGGTGTGTCCTTTCCTGTTGCAGTTAGAGCACTGCATTTCACGGCAGGGGCCGTTGTGGTGGAAGTTGCATTTGTTGCACTTTGGCAAACTTCCAGCGTACTGCTTCATCGGAGCAGTAGCAGCAGCAGGGGTTACCGCGGCATGTACTGCCACTATTTGCTGCTTCTTGGCAGCTCGCTGCTTCTTCTTGTCATCCCAGAACTTTCGCTTGGTGTCAGCGGGTTTGGAGGGTTCCGGGATGGCTAGGGTTGTTGTGGTTGCAAGGGGTTTGACACCATGGTCAATGAGTCGCTGTGCCAGTCGCTTGGCACTGTCGAGGTAGCGGGGTTTGATGATAGGACATTCCCCTGATACGGAGGCATTAGCCCCTATATGTACCTTTCAATCTTTTTCCTTCGGTAGGAACCATATTAGGGCAGAGGGCCACTAGTTTGCTAAATCAGGCAGTGTAAGCAACAATGTTGGTGCCCTTCATGGTCAGGCTCCAAAGCTCCTGCTCTAGTTTCTGGATCTTGCCCCTCGGGCAGTATTCCTCAATCATGAGGTCTTTCATCGTTTCCCAGATTATGTCGTTGGCTACGACGAGAGTTAGAGATTTAACGTGGTCGTTCCACCACGTTAGGGCTTTTCCTTCAAAGGTGCATGCGGCATATTTGACTTTGCTCGCAGCAGGGCAAGAATAAATTTTGAAGACTGATTCAGTCTTCTCGAACCATTGCGAGAGGGCAATGACTCTGCCGGTCCCATGAAAGGACTTCGGCTTGCAGTTGGTGAAATCCTTGTAAGAGCACTCTCTCGAGCGCACAGGAGTTTCAACCGGAATGGAGTTAACCGGGGTTCCACCTCTGCTGGCATCAGTAGAGTGATACTGTGCCATGGCAGTTGCCACTGCTGCAGCTACGGCAGCATTTAGGGCTTCTGTATCGATGACCGGAGGTGGAGGAGGCGATGTAGGTGTAGGTTTATTCCGGGGAGATTTGCGAGGAGGCATCTTTCAGCTATAAGTTTATAAAGATGAGAAAAGTGGTAAGAATCAATTTGTAAGTAATGTGCGAATGACACATGGACTAACTAACCATAGCCCAACAATTGAATGAGTGTTTGAGATCATAACCAGAAAGATGTGTAGGAAAACCCAAATGTAAAGATTCTTCCCACAGAGTAGGTAGTTGTCAATAATACTGGTATTACTGATGTAACGAGTTCAATGAAAATTGACCTAATAGTAGGTCTTACATCATACCATACGGAAAGTTTGACAGTTCTTAGATTCCTAATTAGAGTACTGAAAGTTAGGAATATTTTACAGATAAGTGCTACTTAGAGCACAGATGTTAAAGGCTAATCCTTAACCCAAAAGATAATGATGTACTAGACATCATCTAACGGCGATGAGTATTCCTCGAGAGAACCCTGAGGTCCCTCATTTAACGGACCACCTCTTGAAGGTGTCGCTCATGAGCCCTTTGACGAGCTCGGAGTTCCATGACTTCTGCTTGAGAGGCAACCAGATGTTGCTGTAGGGTTTCATTGGTTCTCCGGGTCCGTTCCATGTCTTCTTCGAGACGGCGAATGCGGACTGTGTTGACACCAGAGTTGGCATCAATCTCCACGACCCGGTCGATGGCTACTCGACCTTGTTCGACATTACGAGCTATTCTGCGAATAATGACAGGTAGAGCTCAATCAGCAGAGCCACCATCGCTGACGTTGTAAAAGGTTCGGTCCCCAAAGTATGGTAAGGGTTGACCCTGTTCGTCACTCCAGCGATTCAAGTTATCTACCCACAAAGGAGTGGGACCTGGAAAAGCTGGTCGAGGGTTGTTGTTCGGGGCTTGACCTACTGGAGGTAGGTTGTTGACTTCGGGCTCAGAGTCTGATCCATCCGAGAAGCCTTCAGCTTGATGAGCATCAAACAGATTTTGGTGTTCATCGTCAGACTCTGCTTCGAGCCATCCTGCGTTGCCTTCATTTGGAAAGTACGGATCGCCGTGATGAAATCCAGCCATTTAAATCTACGCGAGAAGAGAGGTATAAAGATATAGTATATATGTCGTTAGTAGTACAAAATACACCTATAGTATTTTAAGTTTAGGTTCTATTGATCTTCTTGTCGTATTGTTGGTAAGTTTTTAGACTTGTTAACACATCACAACCATTCTAGGGCATATGCTAATCACTCCTAGGACCAGCATAGTTGATCAGGCTATACCATTCCCAGGACTGACCATACATCCCCTAGCTTACCTGCGATATTTATACTTTTGTTCTTGTCGTTGTGACACTGGTTTTAGTATGAATGCAGACTAGTATACTTAATTAAATATTTTAGTATTTAAAGTATAGACTCTTGGTCAGAGTGTTTTAAACCCAACTGGGTTTATAGTTTAGTATATCTTTTATGGGTTGATATACTTGATTCACTATAAACAATGCTCTGATACCAATCTGTCACACCGCAAAACCAAGACCGGCGGAAACGTTCTGGGGCAGAGGACGTCATGTAAAGTATCACAACACAGTAAATGTAAATAAGCAAACAACATCATCCATTGCATTAAAGATATAATTTTAATACAAGCGTGTTCTGTACAGTATAGACACCAAAAATAATGTATATCAAAATAATAAGATGAGTCTTGGATGCGCTCCATCTTCTCAAAAGCTGGCCTCGGTACCTGTCTACTGATGACCTGAGAATACAAGTTATTTTGAAAGAGTTTATCAGCATTAAGCTGGTGAGTTCATAAGTATTTTAGTGTCGGTATTGGTCATCCAAAAATGTTTGAACATGTATCAAGTATAAGTTTGTAAAATGTATGTAAAGGTTTGTAATTGTTTGTAAAAGTTTGAATCTCTCAGAAAAACCTATATTTTCTATTAAAGTAACCTTCTACCAAGGCTTAACTGTTTTGTATGCTCTTTTGATGTAAAAGTGTGGAATTTCCCAAGTGTAACTACCATTTAACAAAATATAGTTTGTACATTAACGTTTAAGTGAGGTTATCACTAAAATATGTAATGGGTAAATCATTGTAGTACTGTAGTTTTGTATTATAAGAACTACTGCTGTACTAACTACCTTAAACCGGATTTATAGTAAGGTATAATGTGATAAATTGCACCATGATATCGACTGGTAACAACGACATAATGAATGGTCGCAATAAAGGAATGACGTTTGGCACCCGCAGACCTACAGGTCCGGCTGTAGCTAGCAGCAAGGTGTAGGATAGTCAATCCAGTATAAATCTATACGCAAACTCACGCTCTCCCTCCAAGAGAATTCTGGCTACAACTCGGGCCATGACATTTAAGGCATGCTCCGACATAGTGGATCACAATTGTTAACGTGTTCATGTATATGTAATGTTTCTCGTTCTAGTATAGTTGTATATGTATTGTTTCTAGTATAGTTGTATACGTACTGTTCCTAGTATAGTTGTATATGTACTATTTCTAGCATAGTTGTATATGTACTGTTTCTAGTATAATTGTATACGTACTGTTTCTAGTATAGTTGTATATGTTCTATGTTACCCCGATGGTAACTAGCTATTGATGTACTGATAAGTATGAATATGGAAGTACTTTTATGTCTATATATGTATATATGATATATAACTAATATTGAAACGACCCTCAGATGGTCACCCGAAATCCCACCAGACCACATCTCAGTGCGCGAAAAGGAAATAGGGTGGATGGCCTTCCTAAGCCCTTTAAACATTACTTATATATCTATACATATATAGGCATGCAATTTTATAAGAAGTAAAACAAAGTTTAATAAAAGCATTTGATAAGTAAAAGAGTTTGTAAAACATTTTGAAGTGAAGCAGTTTGATAAACAGTTTGAACAGTGATAAAATCATTGGTTTTCTAGTTATTAATCACATGTGATTAATGTAATCACATGTGATTGATGTAATAACTGTAAGTGTTTAACTTGTATTCCCCCTCCCCCCATAAAGTATTTAAAACATTTAAAAGCATTTCAAAGGTTAATTAAAGGGGTATGAACTCACATGTGGTGAGTAGATTGGATTGATGTAACGGGTACCGTGCTAGGTGGCAAACGGAGACTTATTCACACGTACGAGCCTAGTTATCATATAATGAGCATATATATAACTAATTAGCCAAATAATAACTTAACAGAATAAGTTAAGACACTTAGGAACATGTAAACACTTTATATAAGTGTTATAGGTCCTAATGGTTGCATCTAAGTTGATACGGGACAAGGCAAAAGGGGGTTTAATGCACCAATGACCTTGTATATGAGTTCACCACCCAACAAACCCCACCTTTGGAGTTTACGGTTATAAACTCCTTGAGTTTACGGCCGTGAACTCCACACTTGGTGGTTTTGGGTGTTTTGAAGTGCTATATTGATCCTAGAATAAGCCTAGCCTTGTTGGAATAATCCTTGAAGTAGTTTAAGGCCTTGGAATGCTCCTTTGGGGAGTTTACGGCCAAAGGACCATATCCCCTAGAGTTTACGGCCATAAAATCCTATGGGGTGTTGGTTTTAATTCATTTAAGGCACTTGCACATGAAGGATAACTTCCATGTTTTTGCTTAAGGCTAAAGGGGACATTAGGCACACCTTTGTGCCTTTACTTGGAGTTTACGGCCCAAGAGATGTTCCTTGGCTGTAAACTCCCTTTAAGGGGTGATTTTGATGTCATTTTCTCCCCATTCAAGTTACAAGTATACAAGGTTAATTGTCTTTAAGGCTTTAAGGGTGTTTAGGGCACACTTTGCCCTTGAAAAAGGGGTTTACGGCCCAAGAACATATCCTTGGCCGTAAACTCCTAAAACCCTATGATTTTGAAGTGTTTTGGTGTCCAAATTAACTACAAGAATTAGAGGGTAAATATCCTTAAGCTTTAGGGGTGATTTAGGGCACTTATAGCCCTTAAAATGGGGTTTACGGCCCAAGAGATATCCTTGGCCGTAAACTCCTATAACTAGGGTTTCTTGATTGATTTCTAGCCTCAAATGTTTATACATTATGTCCTTAACTAGTTGTCTAACAAGAAATCAGGACTAGGAAGCCTTTAGGCTTCGTTTTGGAGTTTACACCCCAAGAACGTTCTTGGGCCGTAAGCTCTCGGATCTTGTATTTTAGACATGTAAACAATGTTATAAAGCATATAACAAGTATTAAAACACATTTAGGAAAGTAGACTCACAATCCGGGATGAAAACCCGAAGATCCGTCAGAGAGAAAATGGCTTTTCTCTAGTTGGAATTGTGAATAATGAATTAATTAAATTCAGAAATCTATTTATAGTCCTGGAATATTTTGACAGAAAACATTTTTATTCCGGAAGTTGGACTATAACATTATGAAACTTGGAATGTTCAAATTTCACAAATCCAGGAGCATCCACTCTCCTGATATCTCCAGAAATGTAAACCCTAATGTACACAAATTTGTTTCGGAAATGTCTGAAAATCACTGAAGCTGGACTGGCTTCAATTGAATAGATATTGTTCGTACAAATGGAAATTTTGGGTTGTCACAATATATTAATATTAATCATAAATATACTATTCTCAAAAGACTATCCATATAAATTGTGTTGGTGAAGTGCAACCCAAATGGACCATGCCGGGTCGGGTCAAGTACATACCAAATATAGTTATGGACTTAGACATTAATCCAACAGTCTCCCACTTGGATAAGTCTAAAACTATTATTGAGTATGACTTCAAAACCTAACTGGAAATCATAGCTCTTAAAGCCGTTGTCGAACTCTGATCTTGTCAACGAACTTGTCCATTAGATAAGGGATCATATATTCCTCCATTCTAGATATCATATGGACTGAGACATGGATTATAGTCATTCTCTCTGTCTATTTGTTGTTTCCCGATTTTCGATTCATGACGATTGACTAATTGAACAAATCAAATCAGTCCTGGCTTGGCCAAGCACTCACATGTGTCATCATTAAATCATCGAGGGGCCCACTGATATCGCTTTTATCCCAAAGGTAAAAGGAATGGATAAACTTCGACTCATATGGCTTGTTCTGCTACTTGTTGAATCATACACAAAGGCACATTTTATAACACCGAGTTACCGAATGCGTTTTCATGCAATCAATGTACAACCAACTCATAGTAACAACTCATATCTCTAGGTTTGAAGAATATAAGATATTATCGTCTCATGATCACTCGTGATAAAATCCATGAAGTGATTCCAATGAGCGTGGGTTGAATCCAATACTCAGAACTTATGAGCACTCATGAGTGTTGTAGCCCTTTTTCCAACATCTTAGACCTCTACAAGCCAACCCATGACATTCTTGATTCATATCTACTTCCAACATATGACCGACTGTGGATGGTTTGAATAACTTAGTCATTCCAGAAGAATAACCTATTTTATTCTGGAAGTCAAAACATGCAAAACGAAACACAATAATAATTGAATCCAATATGCTATCAAAACATATGAACATAAATAAACCACCTTTTATTTATCACCATATGATTACACATTATTCATTGTATACTGTTTCAGCTATCAACTTTATTCTTGAATTTAAAACAATAGTTGTCCCATGCTCCAAGTATGTACACTATGTTTTCTAAACACTAGTCATGCCATACACCAAGTATGCATACTATGTTTGTCTATGATCTTTACTTTGTGAACTAGATCAATTGAACATAACTCCAATGATCCTCTTTTCACAGTCCCAAATCCTTATTGCAAATGCAAGAATTCCAAATTTATGCAATTTACTGAAATCTTTTAGATTCTAAACTTATATGCATTGATCCTCATGTATGATTATGCACGAAGTCAGAAAGACTTGACAACAACCATTACGGAGCATTCCAAGGAGATCAGCTCCTTAGAAACATCCTTCTTGCATTAAGTTTCCTAATCTTAAACAAAAAAATCTAACTTTGAAACATTTCCAGATTCCATTTTGACTGTCACTTCTGAACAAGAGCTACCTCTTTCCAGACTATGTCAATATGGTCCTTCCAGAATTATCACTATACTTCCAACTGTCCTTGAGCACCCAATCTTTGGTAAACCATAGATTGTCCTCGATAATTGTTTAATCCTTTTAGTCATATCCAGTTCTAAACCGTTTCCCTTCTTAATCCCCCAGGCATTTGGAAAATTTTAGAAAGGATGAATATAGCACATGTAATCAATCCTATATCCAAAGCATATGGGACATGATTCATGATGTCTCACATAAAGACTAAACCAATCGTTTGCTATACTATTACCATTTCAATTTTTACCAAGTTCTCATAATTCAGATTATGAAAAGGGATGTCGTAATCATAATCGAATTTTAGAACGCAAATAATGGACCCATATACAGAATTTCCTTATGTTGAGCCATTGCAACATGAAATTCATATATATTTCCTTGACGAAATAGGATTAAAACCTCAATCTAAGCTTTTAGATTTGAGATGAAGTATAATTTCCTCTCCCTTAATTATAGCAAAACAACTCTTTCCCAATTGAAACTTGCTTTTCTATGATTAACATTGCTAACTTGCAATCTTTATCATAATTATCATGCTCCCACTAACATGATGATTATTAGCATAACATTTATGCTCCTACTAGCTTTGACATGTATCCAGAAATTGGTTGGACTTCTAGAAATCAATACTTTATTGACTTTCTTACCAAAGTTCAGATTTCTAATACTAGATTGCTTTGATAAAACTTTATCAATATCATACACCTTATCTTAGATAGCTCACATGTGTGTCTGAACAATTTTAAGAACTGTGAAAAGGGATGCCGTAATCATAGTCTCGTGTTTAGACTTTTGCCACTTCTCACAAGTCCAGGTTAGTGTGCCGGTAAACCACACACGCTCCAGTAACGACTTTGAGAGTGCAAATATTACAATTGCTATCTAGCTAAAATCTACTTAATGAGAGAGTTTCCTCACCATCATTTTCATGAATCGGAGAGAAACCTTATGACACTTAGATTTACTGGTGTATGTGTTCTTATCCATGTGAATTGTCAAAACCATAGTCACAAGACAAGGATAATGACAAATCCAAACTCATATGGACTGAACTCAATCTTGATTTCTTGCCACCTGGCAGCTCAAGGGCCTGCCATTTCATCCAAGTTGTTGTGCAACCAATTGAGAACTCATATGCAAAGCCAACTTTAACTGGAATGGGCACAAAATATGTCAACATGATAGGTTATAAATCTCAAATCGTGTGCTAGTGAAGAACTTCAGGTTTTATTCTTGATTAGTTCTTGAAACTTTCAAGACCTTTAAGACTCCCACTGTCCTCTTGACCTATAAAACTCCCTTGTCAAACATCCAAGAGATAGTGCAGATTCTAATCAAGACAAACACTTCACACAATTGGCCTTAGTTGGTCTTTGTTTTATCCAAAACATCACAACTTACCAATGTCAAATGTACAAGAGTAGGAAACTTTTACTCTTACATTTGATAAGTGTTTTTAAACCTTCTTTAAGACATGTCACTCAAATTACAATCTTGGAGTATGACTCTAAGACTTGTATTGGAACGAAGTATGACTCATCTTCTTGATTTAACCATTTCAACAATTCAAGATTCCTCTTCTTAGTCATAAGAATGCACTAAGATTTCCTTAGAGAACTAATTGTGTTATGGTTTCTTAATCATTAAGATGATCACAAAACTGATACTAAAGTACTCTCCCATCTTTACAGATTTGAGAAACTTTTATCCTTCTGCCTAAGTTGATTCTTCTTATTCGCTCTGCCTTACATTGGAACCTTTTCCAATGTCTCAGAATTACACTTAAGCTTGTAAGTATAACCATATTTACTGAGCTTTAGTAAATTATGACGAATAACCTTATCGATCTTTTGTGGTGGACTTGACTAGTGCACAAGAATGTGTACTCGATCCCTTAGTCCGTTACTTGACTCACACATCCATGTGAACAAGTAGTTAGTCTTAATTTTCCAATTCTTGAAAGTTCTCTCTCATCATGCTATACAACTTGCATGATTCCAAGTTCCGATCCAATTGAAACTTGGGTGATGAGAATCTTTCCTTATTTGGTAAATTTAGACATTACCACAACTGAAAGAATCAATTTCATATTTCCACTCTAGCTATTAATGGAATCATATAAGCAACAATTTTCCTCAAATGCCATTGTAAGGATATTTCAAAATAAATAAAATAAAATTTTCTTTTATTTTAAACCTTTTGTGGAAAAACTTATCCTTACAATCCATATGAAAACTTGTTGTTATCTATTCCTAAGCAATATCTCATAACTCCTAAGAAGTAGCTCAAGAATCCAATCTTCAAACTATGTGATAGAAATCCATCTATGCAATCAGATTCAACATATTCTTTCTTTAAGTTTCTTCACTTTTCTTTGATTCTTAATACATCACCATGTGACCCAGTCACATCATATATCAAGAATCTCATAATAGAAACTTAGCAGAGTTAGATAGTGGACTTTACCTTAAGTAGAGTCAAACTTATTGACTTTAACATCCTTAGGTAAGTTTGGCAGCTTCGCAACTAATGACCCTTCCTTTGGCAATATAAACATATGGACCCTTTGATAATGGTACACGGGACTGTGACATCCCCAAAATCACGGCCAGAAAAGACCGATTTTGTTTATGGTTTATAAAAATCAGAGTACTTTTTTTCATAAAAGTGTTGCGGAATTTGTTCCCAGAAAAACACGATAAATATGTTATTAAAACATTTTCGAAAAAATGTATTTTATTTATGTTAAAACGTTTGGGATGTCATCGTCAATACAGAAACATAAGCATAAACGGAACTTACATTTATTTACACTAGTGATCTACATCTCTTTAATCTCTCAGTGTAATGTGACTTCATATCAACACCTGTGATGTAAATAAACTGAGTGGGTCAGGTTAGGAAACCTGGTGAGTACATAGGGTTTTCAACCTACAATAATATAATTATTATGTTTAAACAATCAACCCAATTACCCATCCCTATTATCTTCTTTAGTCTTAAGGAACTACCCTAAGAATCAGCTATTCCTCGTTTATTTATTCCTAAGGATCATCCTAAGGAATCGACACGAAGTCCATCATTACCAAGGCTTATAGAATATATCTGGTGAACATGTAGTCTGAAACATCTGGTAAACACTTAGTTCAAAAGTAACTAGTGAAAACACTTAGTTCAAAATACCTAGTGAACACACTCAGTTCAAAGATACCTAGTGAACACACTTAGTTCAAAAATACCTAATGAGCACCTAGTTCAAAAACACCTACAGGTTACGAGCTAGCTATCGTTCCACTGGACCGTCTAGTATCGTCCATGGTCGTCATCTATACTCCACTAGATGACTGGATCACTGACAACACTGATGTCTGCCATCGTGTTATCACAAAACAACTATTTCATCTACCCATGTTTTACCCAACACATTTTGTAAATATAAAATACATATACAGTTTAATTCATTTAAAACATGTATAAAAATCTTTCACCCAGCATAGACAGCAAGTATTCAGACAATAGGCACACATAGCACGTAATTTATATTAAAATACTTCATATATATGTGTAAGATGAAAGGGACTATGCACTCACCTGAAAGGTGGTGATTCAGCACTCGGACAGCGCTTCGATACTCTCAAAACAATTTCCTTCAATAAAACCTAGTATCAATACCACTAGGGTTTAGTCTAACGATAATCGCGACAAATTAATTAGTCTGACTATTATTATTATTATATAAGCGTTAATAACACTCAATATAACTCATAATAATAGCCAAATAATTATTTTAAGGACCTAATAACATTCCTATAATTATTTGAAAGCTACATTAAAAATTGCGTAAGCGGAGCACACTTACAGAGAATTTTATCGAAAACTGGAACTTAATAAGGAGCAGCGTTTCGAAACCGAAAGACCCTTTTCTCGGGACTCCGGAAGCCTCGGGACTTCCCTCGGGAGCTAAGGGGTTTTCCTAGGGTTTAGGAGGGGTTTGGAACCCTAGAGAGAGAAAGAAACTAGAGAGAGAATGGAATTTGGAGTGAAAAATGAGTAAGAAGTTCGGACCCTTCACATGCCTTTTATAGGCGCCTGATCTCGGAAATTATGTTGGGCGTACTCCTCGAATAAGGCCACTAGCTCGGACCCAGCTGTCTTCGTACGTTGGATGGATAAAGGTGAGGGTACGCGGGGCGTACAGAATTCGGAAGCTGGGCGTAATGCGAAGGCGACGTGTCCTTCATCCGAAGCGAGCCATGATCAGCAAGCGACAGTCAGGATTGAGGCACATCATCAGTCCACCAACAGATTTCGCAAATTGCATTCTCGACTTCTAAAAATCATAACTTTCGCATACGAGCTCTGTTTTCGATGTTCTTTATATCCACGCGAAGGTGGGAACGTACTCTACAACTTTCGTTTAGACTCTGTCGGCTAATTTTGACTTGATTTTAAATTTTATATTATTAACAGGCCGGGACAGGGTTGGTCCATTAAATTTTCATAACTTCTTCATCCAACGTCCGTTTTCGTCCATCTTTCTCTCGTTACGCTACTCTTAACGAGATCTTCGATTCTCGTTTAGGTTGTGTCGGCTAAAAACTGCTCGATCTAATATTCGAATTTCGGACTGTACACTGCTAATCTGAGGCTAAAAATTGCGTAAAGGACTCCCCTACCTCGAAGTGGAAACCGATATCCTCCTCCTATCGTCATGATTTAATCTGAGGCATCCATGTATAGTTACTACAATGTTTCTTTGTTGGTGATGGGGATGCTGGCCTCTTCCTAGAGGGGATCGATGTAGTCTTCATCATGGTATTTTTAACTCGAGTACTAGTAGCGCATGATCGATAGGATATGTGTGAGGGAGTAGGAAGGGATGGTGAGATCTCTAGGAAAGTGGTGGTATCATCCTCTCCCTCTTCCAGCTCATAGTCTGAGATGATGTTCTCGTGCTTAGCTGGTGTGTAGTCAGGCTCGGAAAGGTCTGGGTTGATGTGCTCGGATGGAGTATAATTAAGGGTGTTCACGTAGCGGTTCGGTTCGGATAGTAATAAAATTGTGAATCTAACCACGGGGCGGGTACCTGATGTGCACTAACCGAAACCGAACCGTATTAACAAAAAAACCGAACCGTATGAAACCGGATAACCACGGTTCGGTTCACGGGTACCCGGTAAAGAATAAAAAATTAAATTAAATTGAAACTACAAGCTCCATTTTAATTATATATTTCTTAAAATTAGTAAGTCAAAGAGTTAAAAAAACACATAATGAAGTTTAAATATCATATCTTATAATTTATATAATAAATACAATAATAAAAATAACAAGAAAATCAAATGAATTTAAAATTACAAAATTGGAGTTGTCGATATGGATTTTTATTTAGGTTATTAAACTGGTAGATCAATCAAAACAATACTAATAAAATAATATTTTTTTTACTTTATATATATATATATATATATATATATATATATATATATATATTATCAAACGGTTCGGTTCAGGTATCTGCGGATACCTAAATATGAAAACCAAAAACCGACCTGTTGATATCCGGTTTTTTCGGTTTCGGATTAGCCGGTTCGGCTCGGTTTTTCGATTTTGCGGTTTTTTTGCACACCCCTAAGTGTAATCAGGCTTGGAAGGATCCGAACCAAAGATGTCATCAGCCTCGATCTCATCACTGTCCTCCATCGGCTCCTCATCAGAAGTCGTGAGCACTGTTGGAGTGTTTGTAGGGTCGGTAGTGCCAGATACTGGCTGCTCCTCCACTGGAAGGGAAACCGTCCTCCATGATCCTGCGCCCATCATAACTTTCCGACAAACATGCATAGGGCATCAAACATGAAAGATGTTATATGGGAGATGTGAAGATTAATTATATACTATATAATATCCAATTATAAGTATGTAATAGATAGTACTCATAAGTCCTGAGTCTTCGTACTATGTTGTAAATCCTAAATATCGGTTCCTAAGCCAAGAATCCTCAAGTGTAGATGCCGCTAAGCCAGAAATCCTAAAACGTAGAAAGCCTTTAAAAAAGAATCTCCAAGTGTATAATCCTTGAAACTAAGCATCTAATACAGAAATCCTCGAGCGTTTAGATTGCCAACTATCATATCTGAGTTCGGTCGTGTGTTAGTCGGACCATAATAAAACTTAGTTGTGCATTCTAGGTCTAGTTGTGGTATGTTCGTTGTACTATACCAACTCTAGATATTGTTTTTGACCTAAAATCCTGAGTTGTGATTTTGTGGATTCGTGTTGTGGGTAGTAGATATATTTATACGAGCATACTTATATAGCTTTATACCATTAAATTTTTGTTTGGTCAGTGTTTCCTGGCAACTAGTCAGCGTAACAACTAGATATGATGTTTTCTATCATTGTGAGTTAGTATAATAACTAGGCATAATGTTGTCTTTAAAATTTTGGCAGAGTATCTATCGAGCATAATATCCTCCTAATGGTATAAGGATAATTATCTAACTAATATTATACGATCAATAATAATTTTGAAAAATATTTGTATTATAACATATTCCCCCCCCCCCCCCCCCCCCCCCCCCAAATACATATATATATATATATATATATATATATATATATATATATATATATATATATATATATATATCCGGTAAGAAATTTTTTTTGGTAGAAAGGTAAGAATTTTTTTTTTCTACATATTTTTTTGACGAACAAAAAAAATGAATCACTAGTTGATTCATTTGTAAGATGATTCACAAGAAAAAATTCTCAAAAAAACATCTTTATGATTCATTTTTAAGTAAATTAAGAAAAAATTTACTTTTATGACAATTTTAGTGAATAACAACAAAATCATTATATAAATGAATCATCGAGATGTTTTTTTGAAAATTTTTTCTTGTGAATCATCTTACAAATGAATCATCTAATGATTCATTTTGTTGTTCGCGAAAAAAATATGTAGAAAAAAAACTTCTTACCTTCCTACCAAAAATTTCCTTCTTATTTGATCTTGACTCTATATATATATATATATATATATATATATATATATATATATATATATATATATATATATATATATATATATATATATATATATATAAACTAAATATATATATATATATATATATAAACTAAATACGTATATATATATATATATATAAACTAAATATGGGGCCGTGAATTCACCCGTGAATCGTGAAACTGTTGTTGTAGGGTAGAAATCGGGAGTCCGGAACTTCGAGAGACGCTTGGGAGCTAAGTGTTTGAGGTGTGAGGATTGAGACTGCTGAAGCTTGCTATTTATAACAAGTTTTCGGGTGCACGCGGTGCACTGCCCGTCGCGTAAGTACGTGTGAGCCATAAGGAGTTGTCACGTGTTGGCTCTCCTTGTGACATGTCATTTGTATCCTAACGAATCCAATTGTCAGATGCGTGCTTCGCACTGCACGTGGGTGCATGCCTCAGTAAAAATTCAACTTTAAAACTCGGTAACGCTCGCATACGAACTCCATTTTCAACTACCCTTATATATCCATGTAGGTCTCGACGTACTCTACAACTTTCATTCTGGTCGTTTTGGTTAATTTTCACTTTCATTTTTCAACTATATTTTACAACCATTGTGATTTTTTAAAATTATAACTCTCTCATATGGGTTCTATTTTAGATATTATTTTTCTCATAAATCTTAGAAGGTGTTTGGAAATACTTTTTAAATGATTTTTTCTTTTTTACTTTTCTAAAAAGTTAAAAAGATGTTTTTAACTTTTTTAAAATGTTAAAAAGATGTTTGGAAAATGGAAAAGTTCTTTTCAAAATAACTTTTTGTAAAGAAGAAAATAATGAGTTTTCAAAAGTCATGAAAGTGTGATTTTTTGTAACTTTTAAACTTTTAAAGTTAAATCACACACAAAAGTCAAAAAATACTACCAAAACACTTTTTAAAAACAATTTTTGACTTTTGCTTCTTCAAAAGAACTTTTACAAAAAGAACTTTTTGGCTAAAAAAATAATCTCAAACACCCCCTTAATATGAGTAGTACTATGATTGTCCTTTTGGTGATTTTCGTCAAAAGTCAACCGTTCTTCTCGTAGTTTTTGGCGTTATAACTTAGATTATGCGGTAGATTTTTATTTACCATAAAAATCATATATCTGCCATATTATGTCGGATTTTTACAAAGTTTATATTTTTGGAATCACAATAACACATGCATTCTAAAAATGTAACCTGTTCTCAAGGTGACACGATTTTTTATGCACTAAATTTTGAGCCCAAATGTAGATGTAATTAATAAAGAAATCAAATATATTTACTTATATATGCGAAGGTTACATGGTTGTCCTACAAATCTTCCTACCCTGAACTTACGTTTTCCAACTTATTATTATTATTATTATTATTATTATTATTATTATTATTATTATTATTTAACCCTTTTACATCCTTATAATGCCTTTTATTTAATTAATCTATTTGCCAAATCTACAACAATTAGTCTTTAATTATATAATTATTTGTTTTATTTATTAATCCTATTTCGAAAAAATTAAGCGGAAACGGAGCGTTTTCTTCTACACGCTTTCTTAATCGATTTTGCTTCTCTACCATTTCAACATAATATCAACACCATTTCAAGAATTTTTTGTTCTACAAACTTGCTAAGTCAATAATTTTGTTGTAGAAAAACATTTGCTTCAAGAATTTTAGTTGGAGAATATAATTAGTTGTGTTGTAGGACATGAGATGAATATGAAATACAAATTTTGAAGATACTCATTCTAATGGTAATTAGAAGGGTCATGAAAAGTAAAAAGACATAAATACCCTCATATGGGGAACACATGATGTGGTCGAATGGAAATGAGCAAACATATTCATGGAAAAGGGCCAAGCGGGCAACATTTAGAAAGCATAAGAACCAAGTGCGTAACATTTTTCATAGTTGTCCTCAACACACGTCCTTTTACAAATTACAAGACCGACCATGAAATTTTGTCTAAATTTTATATTAATTTGATATAAAACCTTGTAATATTGTTGAACTATATGATAATATGAACATCTGTTAAGACTTAAAATCATATAATCTTAATCGTCTCAACACATGTTACATGTGAAAAAAACTAAATTTAATTTTTAATTTAGAGTTATTTTTAATTATTGATATGATCAATTATCTTAAACAACATATACTAAAACCATATTATCCAATTGATTTCTACCGACCATTTATGTAACATCCAGATTTTTTTTCAGGTATTATATAAATTTAATTGTGTTATTTTGTGAGAGGGACTCGGCGAGTTGGGGCTTGAACTCGCCGAGTAGGGACGTAGAACTGATCGGGGGTGCGGACTTGGACTCGCCGAGTCCAGGGTATGGACTCGGCGAGTACTCGCTGTGTATTGGAACCCTAAATCTCCGGGTTGTGGCCTATTTAAAGGGCCTTATGGCCGACTTTTGTGCTCACCCAACCCCCAGAGAGAAACCCTAAAGAGATCTAGAGCGTTTGTGAGGAAGGAGAGGCCAATCTTGAACTTTTGTGGGTGTTGTTGCAAGAAGGAAGTGTTCAAGGCAAGAGGAGGCTGAAGGAGGTGCGATTTTTGTGGTCTTTGAGCTCATAGAGGCTGTATTGAGGTATTATTCTCGGACCTTCTTCACTTTTTGGTGTTTATTCTTAGTGTTAGGGTTTTCTAACCCTTTTAGAGGTTGATTAAGTGGAGTAGTTGGTCCCTTCTCGAGTTGTGTTTTGGATCTGGACCCAAAGAGGTCCAGAGACCTTAACCCATGGAGCTTTATGAGTCATTTTGGGAGTCTTGAGCTTGGAATGCCATTTTTGGGGCTAAAGCACCATTTTGGACCATTTAGATGTTATATGTGTGTCAAGGTCCCAACTTTACGTGATTATCATGCTTGGGGAGGCCAGATCTATGATTGTATGGAACAGATCTGACCTCAGAAGTTGTTTTGAGTTCGTGCATGGCATGAACTCGCCGAGTCCGAAGAACGGACTCGGCGAGTAGTATGAAGGTGGCCCGTTAATCACTCAGTGAGTGGACTTGCCGAGTTGGGGGAAATGACTCGGTGATTCAGGGAGAGTCAGGGGTCTAAGTTCAAGTTGGAACTCGCCGAGTTATTCTGAGACTCGGCGAGTTGAGTCGGGGTGGCCCCACGATTCATGCTAGGTGGAACTCGTCGGATCAAGGGGAGTACTCGACGTGCCAAGAGAGGATCTAAGAGAGTCAGTGGACACGTGTAGACCCGCCGAGTCGCCCTAGTGCACTCGACGAGTCAGGTCAAAGTTTGACCGTTGACCTTGTTGACTTTTAGGGTTGAGTACAGTTGTATTTATGAGAGTTTTATGTGATTAGGTGGAGGCTAGATCACACTTCTTCCGAGTCAGATATTTACCGAGACATCGAGGTGAGTCTTCTCACTATACTTTACCTTGAGTAGGTAACCAGAGTTATGTGATAGAGTATTTGTATGCTATGTATGTTACGTGTTGTACTGCATTATTTCTATGTGATTTATGTGGTGAATGTTTATCAGAGCTAGAACCTGAGGGTTCACAGAGTTTGGGTGCACGGACCCACAGAGTTATAGTCTCGAGTGGCTAATATGTGTTATATGTGGTATTTTGGGGAACTCACTAAGCTTTGTGCTTACAGTGTTGATGTTATTTGTTTCAGGTGCTAGTGATGACCGCGGGAAGGCGCCGGCTTGATCCGTACACACACGTTTGGAGTTTTTACATGTTGATCTTGGGATTTTGTACTGTTATGTTGAACTATTAAAATGGTTGTTTTTATGAGGAACAAGTAAATGGTTGTTTTTATGAATATTAACGGAATTATGTTTTTATAAAAAAAAAAAATTTGGCTTTAAATTTCCGGTGTTACAAATTGGTATCAGAGCCTTGGTTTGAGGGATTCGGGTACACCTTCGGGAGTATTTGAACTCAAACTGAGGAATTAAGAGACATTTTCAAAAAAAAAAATGAAAACCAAATTTTCTAAGAGTAAAGGGTTTTCCAGGAAGAAACGTGTGTACGATCAGTCAGCGCCCGAACGGTGAATTCCCAAAATATCCTTCGTTATGAAATAATTATTACTATGATGTGTTTGCATGCTAGAGCAGGCTAGGTATTGCTGATAGGACTAGAGTGGCCTGTTTTGTGATGCCTTAGCTTAGGGAATGGTGAGCTGCTATGAGATGCTGAGAGTAATTAGGTAGCAGCTAGGGCTTTGTGTGAGATTTGTTCCAGAGTGATTTACGTATAATAGAGTACTTGGGGACCGGGATCCGAAGAGGACGATTTGGGATGTGTACTGAGACGGTGCAAACAGTAGTATTGGGCCCGTACTACTCAAAGCACCGGTGCGGTACACAGACCCGAATAAGAATCTGGGGATGCCAAGAGTCAAGGAGGGGTGGATTGTTGAATGTAAGAGTATTCGAGTGAATTCTAATTATCGCATGTTGTATTTCAGAGGTTGATCATGGTGAGGACGCGACACATGCCGGAGGATGCCGGGTCTAGTGATGAGGACATTCGGCAGATCATTCATGAGGAGGTGGCCGCGGTCATCAGAGCTGAGATACCGGAGATGTTCGGGTCTATTAAGACCGCTTTGATCGAGACATTTGACGAGCGCTATGCCGCTCTTTCTGAGGCTGCGGTCGCAGCAGCTACCGCAGCGATTGCTGCGGCGAGACCCCAGGGAGGTGATGCGACGTTATTCAGGGAGTTCAGCAACACCAAGCCACCAGAGTTTGATGGTACGCAGGACCCGGTGGCAGCTATGAGGTGGATATCTGATATGGAGGGATGTTTCTTCACTTGCTCGTCCCCTGAGCATTTGAAGGTTCGGTTCGCACTGAACCAACTTCGCTTGGGAGCGAAGGACTGGTGGAAGTTTGTGTCTGCGCATTTCACACCGACTGAGCTTTCGGCAGTGACCTGGGAGAGGTTCACTTCCATGTTCCGGGATGAGTATGTTCCTCAGGTGGAGAGGGAACGTCTGGCGCAGGAGTTTCTGACCCTCAAGCAGGGTACCGAGTCGGTTACAGCGATTACGAGGATGTTCCAGGAGAGGGCGATGTTTTGCCCTGAGCACGTGTCCACCGAGCAGGCACGTATGAGCCGCTATCTGAGCATTTTGAGGCGGGATATTCGGGAGTTCGCTGCGAACTCCTCGTACCGGACATTTGCCGAGCTTCAGGCAAACGCTCGGAAGAGGGAGATTGAGCTTGAGACTCAGGCCAGGGAGGAGGCGGAGTCTATGGGGAGGGATCGGCGACCGGCACAGTCCCAGCCGGCAGCCAAGCGGGCCAAGCCCGCTGATCCCAGACCCGGGAGTCAGAGGGGCCGCACTTGTGGGAAGTGCGGCAAGGGTCACGATGGCGCCTGTCGGGCAGGGTCTTGCTACAAATGTGGCAAGGAGGGGCACATGGCTAAGGACTGCCCCAAGGGATTTGCAGTGTGCTTCCACTGCAATCAGACCGGACACCGGAAGGCGGAGTGTCCGCTGCTGCGCGGGGCATCTCAGGGGACTGCTCCCGCCGCCATCAGAGCTACTACTACAGAGAGTCGGCCCGTGAAGGCCGAGGCACCGAGGGCTCGGGGGAGAGCCTTCCAGCTGACTGCGGAAGAGGTCCGCGCTGCACCCGACGTTGTGGCTGGTATGTTTCCTTTTCATTATTTATTTTCGGTGTTGAGATATTATGCTTATATCATGCTATGCTTAGGTACCTTCCTTGTGAATTCTGTACCCGCTTTAGTGTTATTTGACTCGGGTGCGAGTCGATCTTTTGTATCCTTGGCATTTAGTCAGCGTATCAGTGTTAGTCGTGGAGTATTGAGTCGGCCTCTGCGGGTTTCCATAGCCGCCGACAGGGTGATTTGTGCTACAGAGGTCTTCCGGGGATGTGTATTGGAGATATTCGGGGTCGAGTTTCCGATCGACCTGATTCCGATTGCGATGGGTGATGTTTGTGTTATAGTGGGCATGGATTGGTTGAGCCGATTCGGTGCGGTTATCGATTGCGAGCGACAGCTGGTGACTATACGAGATCCTAGTGGGGGAGTTCTTTCAGTATACGGTGAGGGTACACGTTCTGGATCAGCCTTTTGCTCGGCTGCTAGAGCGAGGCAGTGTTTACAGCAGGGCTGTAAGGGTTATGTAGCGTATGTGATGGATACGCGAGTGATTTCGGAGAGACCGAGCTCTGTGGATGAAGTTCCGGTGGTGCGGGAGTTTCCAGATGTATTTCCCGAAGAGTTACCAGGTGTGCCTCCCGTGAGGCAAGTAGAGTTTGGCATCGATTTGGTTCCTGGAGCTGCGCCTATTGCTAAGGTGTCGTATCGCCTTGCGCCTCCAGAGATGCAGGAGTTATCCTCGCAACTTCAGGAGTTGCTGGGGAAGGGGTTTATTCGGCCGAGTAGCTCGCCGTGGGGAGCACCCATCCTGTTTGTGAAAAAGAAGGATGGCTCGCATCGCATGTGTATCGATTACCGGGAGTTGAATAAGTTGACGGTCAAGAATCGTTACCCGCTACCGAGGATCGACGATTTATTCGATCAGCTTCAGGGAGCATCTTGGTTTTCCAAGATAGATTTGAGGTCGGGCTATCATCAGGTGAGAGTGCGGGACGAGGACGTCCAGAAGACAGCATTCAGGACGCGTTATGGGCATTACGAGTTTGTGGTGATGCCTTTTGGGCTCACCAATGCCCCGGCCGTGTTCATGGACCTCATGAACAGGGTATGTCGGCCGATGTTGGATCGGTCGGTGATTGTTTTCATTGATGATATCCTGGTATATTCGAGGTCCAGAGAGCAGCACGAGGAGCATCTGAGGGAGGTGCTTGGGGTTTTGAGAGCGGAGAAGCTTTACGCAAAGTTCTCCAAATGCGATTTCTGGTTACGGGAGGTCCAGTTTCTGGGACATCTCGTTAACCAGAAGGGGATATTGGTCGATCCGGCCAAGGTTGACGCAGTGATGAGGTGGGAGGTGCCGAGGTCACCTTCTGAGATCCGGAGTTTTCTCGGGTTGGTAGGGTATTATCGGAGATTTATTAAAGATTTCTCCAAGATTGCGGTTCCACTCACCAGATTGACCCGGAAGGGTGTGGCATTTGCATGGGGTCCTGAGCAGCAGACCTCCTTTGAGACGCTTCGCCAGAGGTTGTGTGAAGCTCCAGTATTAGCCCTTCCGGAAGGAATGGAAGGTTTTGTAGTATTCTGTGATGCATCGATTCTAGGATTGGGAGCGGTATTGATGCAGAAGGGTCATGTGATAGCTTATGCTTCGAGGCAGTTGAAGCCTCACGAGACGAGGTACCCCACACACGATTTGGAGTTGGGGGCAGTGGTGTTCGCCCTCAAGATTTGGTGGCACTACTTGTATGGGGTTCGTTGTACGATTTACACGGACCATAAGAGTTTGAAGTACTTGATGGATCAGCCTAACCTAAATATGCGGCAGAGGAGATGGTTAGACGTGGTCAAGGATTATGATTGTGAGATCTTGTACCACCCGGGCAAGGCGAATGTGGTAGCCGACGCATTGAGTCGCAGAGCGGAGAGTACTCCCCTGCGAAATGTATGTATGAGATTGACCGTGATAGCTCCAGTCCTGGATGCCATTCGTGGGGCTCAGGCCGAGGCCGTGCATCCGGAGATGCAGAAGAGAGAGCGGGTTGTTGGATTGGTTTCTGAGTTTGTATCGGATAGTCGAGGTCTTATGACTTATCAGGGCAGGATCTGGGTATCGTTTGTGGGCGGTACACGTGCTACATTGATGGAGGAGGCTCATAGATCGAAATTTTCGATCCACCCCGGGGCCACGAAGATGTATTTGGACCTAAGGAAGGAGTATTGGTGGCCCTGTATGAAGAGGGATGTAGCGTGGTTTGTCGAAAGGTGTTTGACCTGTCGAAGGGTAAAGGCCGAACACCAGAGACCGCATGGCAAGTTGCAGCCATTGGAGGTTCCCGAGTGGAAGTGGGAACAGATCACTATGGACTTTATCACCAAATTGTCGAGGACTGCCAGAGGAGTTGATGCAATCTGGGTGATCGTGGATAGATTGACCAAGAGCGCTCACTTTCTTGCCATCAGTGAGAGTTCTTCGGCGGAGAAGTTGGCAGAGGTTTACGTGAGGGAGGTTGTATCTCGGCATGGGGTGCCGATCTCGATTGTTTCAGACCGCGATGTGCGGTTCACTTCCCGTTTTTGGAAGAAATTTCATGAGGAGTTGGGTACTAAGCTGCATTTTAGTACCGCATACCACCCCCAGACCGACGGTCAGAGTGAGCGGACGATACAGACACTCGAGGACATGCTTCGGGCCTGTGTTCTGGACTTTGGGGGTAGTTGGGACACGTATTTGCCTCTGGCGGAATTTTCCTACAACAACAGCTATCATTCGAGCATCGGTATGCCACCTTTTGAGCTGCTGTATGGTAGGAGGTGTCGGACTCCCATATGTTGGGGAGAGGTGGGGCAAAGAGTAATGGGCAGTACAGAGATCGTGAATCAGACGACAGATCAGATACAGCTGGTCAGGCAGAGGTTATTGACCGCTCAGAGCCGACAAAAAAGTTACGCGGATAGACGCCGGTCCGAGCTGGAATTTCAGGTCGGTGACTTTGTTCTCCTGAAGGTCTCCCCTTGGAAGGGAGTGATCTGGTTCAGGAAGAGGGGCAAATTGGGGCCCCGGTTTATAGGCCCGTTTCATGTGATTGCCAGGGTAGGCCGGGTAGCCTATCGGCTGGAGTTGCCAGCAGAGTTGGGGCAGATTCACAACACGTTTCATGTATCGCAGTTGAGGAAATGTATAGCCGATGAGTCGGCAGTGGTTCCACTTGAGGATATCCAGGTCGATGCGAGCCTGAATTATGCGGAGAGACCAGTGGCTATTAGGGATCGGAAGATCAAGGTTTTGAGGAACAAGGAGGTACCTCTGGTGTTGGTTCAGTGGCAACATCGGAAGGGATCAGAGATGACCTGGGAGCCGGAGGGTATGATGCGGGAGCAGCATCCGGAGCTGTTTTAGAGTGGGACTTCGAGGGCGAAGTCCAGTTCTAGTGGGGGAGAGTTGTAACATCCAGATTTTTTTTCAGGTATTATATAAATTTAATTGTGTTATTTTGTGAGAGGGACTCGGCGAGTTGGGGCTTGAACTCGCCGAGTAGGGACGCAGAACTGATCGGGGGTGCGGACTTGGACTCGCCGAGTCCAGGGTATGGACTCGGCGAGTACTCGCTGTGTATTGGAACCCTAAATCTCCGGGTTGTGGCCTATTTAAAGGGCCTTATGGCCGACTTTTGTGCTCACCCAACCCCCAGAGAGAAACCCTAAAGAGATCTAGAGCGTTTGTGAGGAAGGAGAGGCCAATCTTGAACTTTTGTGGGTGTTGTTGCAAGAAGGAAGTGTTCAAGGCAAGAGGAGGCTGAAGGAGGTGCGATTTTTGTGGTCTTTGAGCTCATAGAGGCTGTATTGAGGTATTATTCTCGGACCTTCTTCACTTTTTGGTGTTTATTCTTAGTGTTAGGGTTTTCTAACCCTTTTAGAGGTTGATTAAGTGGAGTAGTTGGTCCCTTCTCGAGTTGTGTTTTGGATCTGGACCCAAAGAGGTCCAGAGACCTTAACCCATGGAGCTTTATGAGTCATTTTGGGAGTCTTGAGCTTGGAATGCCATTTTTGGGGCTAAAGCACCATTTTGGACCATTTAGATGTTATATGTGTGTCAAGGTCCCAACTTTACGTGATTATCATGCTTGGGGAGGCCAGATCTATGATTGTATGGAACAGATCTGACCTCAGAAGTTGTTTTGAGTTCGTGCATGGCATGAACTCGCCGAGTCCGAAGAACGGACTCGGCGAGTAGTATGAAGGTGGCCCGTTAATCACTCAGTGAGTGGACTTGCCGAGTTGGGGGAAATGACTCGGTGATTCAGGGAGAGTCAGGGGTCTAAGTTCAAGTTGGAACTCGCCGAGTTATTCTGAGACTCGGCGAGTTGAGTCGGGGTGGCCCCACGATTCATGCTAGGTGGAACTCGTCGGATCAAGGGGAGTACTCGACGTGCCAAGAGAGGATCTAAGAGAGTCAGTGGACACGTGTAGACCCGCCGAGTCGCCCTAGTGCACTCGACGAGTCAGGTCAAAGTTTGACCGTTGACCTTGTTGACTTTTAGGGTTGAGTACAGTTGTATTTATGAGAGTTTTATGTGATTAGGTGGAGGCTAGATCACACTTCTTCCGAGTCAGATATTTACCGAGACATCGAGGTGAGTCTTCTCACTATACTTTACCTTGAGTAGGTAACCAGAGTTATGTGATAGAGTATTTGTATGCTATGTATGTTACGTGTTGTACTGCATTATTTCTATGTGATTTATGTGGTGCATGTTTATCAGAGCTAGAACCTGAGGGTTCACAGAGTTTGGGTGCACGGACCCACAGAGTTATAGTCTCGAGTGGCTAATATGTGTTATATGTGGTATTTTGGGGAACTCACTAAGCTTTGTGCTTACAGTGTTGATGTTATTTGTTTCAGGTGCTAGTGACGACCGCGGGAAGGCGCCGGCTTGATCCGTACACACACGTTTGGAGTTTTTACATGTTGATCTTGGGATTTTGTACTGTTATGTTGAACTATTAAAATGGTTGTTTTTATGAGGAACAAGTAAATGGTTGTTTTTATGAATATTAACGGAATTATGTTTTTATAAAAAAAAAAAAAATTTGGCTTTAAATTTCCGGTGTTACAATTTACACATAAATAAAATTAAATATAATATTTAAAGTATTGTTATTTAAACCATTGTCAAGGTAAAATTAATTTAAAAATAATCTTTTTATCAACTATTCAATATTGATCATTATGATTATCTCAAATGTTAAATATTGTTTTTGGTTTTTAAGATAACAATATAAATTTTAATTTAATATTATCTTTTAACTTTTACTATTATTTTTAAAGCTATTTTTTTGGAAAATTTTCATGATTATAAAAAAAAAAAAGTTTTGGATAACTTTTTTTAGTTAATTTGGTACTACGGTTTTGCATTTAGAAATGCATTTAACTTTTTTTCACTACTTAAATAATAATGTTTGGATTTTCTTTTAAGTATATTTATATTTTGAATTTTTTTTTTTTTGCGTTATATTTAAATTGGCAAATTAAGTACATAATATCAAAAATTCAAAAGTTAGGACATTAAAATGATAATGTCTTTTACAAAGACATTTAATAGGCTAACATAAAGAATAAAAAAATAAAAAATAAATAAAAAAAACATAGCATGTTGCATTTAAAATCTTAACAAATTATACCAAAACTGAAAGGGATGAGAAATAATGTTTTTAAGAGGCTAGCATTTGAAAAATTACGTGTTTATGTGTTTGTAACAAATATATCAAGACAATTACCGTTAAAAGCCAATGTTTTATGAGATTTTTCTCTGCTGTTCTAAATAGATGCAAAATTTTGAGTTTAGATTTGTGATTGAAAAGAAGATAAATATCATTTGTGACATAATTACAATAAATTGTGTTGTTACGATATACATCTGAAAGTCATCAGCCATCATACATATACATATATACATGTGTGTTGTATTAATGTATGTATAATCGCCTTTTATGCAAGCAAGTTAACACATGTGTACGTAATTTACATCTTAGATAATGACCCTTGAGGGTGTGAGCTAGCCGAGGGGTTACTTGACGGAATAACACATTTACTTCTCCTACAACATTTAATCAAGCACATATTGATAACTCATTAAGTTTCAATTCTAAAAAGCTCAAAGTTTTTTTTAGCATAAACCAAAATCAATAAGTTCATAGCCCATTTTGTGAGCATAGTTTAAAAAGAGCTATCATAAGCCATAACTATTTCTTTGACAGAGTTACTTTGTTACTGGTGTAATAGAAAAGATGTTGACGGAAAATTGACTCCTAAAATAAAAAGAAAAACAAACACACCATCTTCCAACCAAGCCAACTCCGCAAAGAAACAATATACATGACGTCGTCCAAACCAAGAAAGATATGCCAAATGCACCACATTCATTGATCGTATCAAAACCATATGATTGAACCCCATCTCACCCTACAACTTCACATTAAGTACACAATCGTGTTAGCCATTTATAAAAATGCTTTATTTACAACATGATGTCAATAATTTATATACCCCCAACGTTTTGACTTTGTATCACTTACACGTTTGTACGTTAGACAAATATTCAAATTCATGATACTATCGGTATTTTGAGTGACTTTTTTCAAAAAGACACAAATTTTACTTAGAAAAAAAAAATAAGAAGCTTGTGATATTTATGATATATAAATTATGCAAACATTAGTAGTTTAGATCTAGCGATTGACATGTGTATTTGCTAAAATTATATGAAGATGTTTGTTAACAATTGTCTATGTGTAATACACAAATTTTAACAATTTAAGCCTCTTCATTGCCGGTTTTCTATTCATTGCCAAGTGTCAACAAATGAGCGTCCACGAACATGTCTCGTACACAACTGCCTATTAGATTGTTTGATGAGATGCACGATTTGCAATACACGGGATAAATCGAAGGCAATCACCAATTTAAAAGTAAGAAAGCATATATTTAATAATTATTAATGTTGTTACTTGATGTTGGATTTGTATTTTGTTATCTACTTTTTTGCATCCGAGAAAGCATATTTTATTGATAAACTAAATATGCTAGGTAAGATTACTTGCCAAGGCGTCGAAAGGGGGGGGATTAGGGTGTCAATCGAATCAAAGATAATCTTTTAGCTTCTTCTACCGTATGCGACCGACTCAAGTGTATCTTTTAGATTGTATATACATATAGATACATGATACATACGATATATCCTTGTTTATCTTGGTATTTTGAACAAAATTATTATTCACCTATTGACAAAAAGATGATGTTTATCATGGTATTTTTAATGAAATTGTTAAATCGCCTATTGACGTATCCATCATAGAGAAAATAAAAACTACAAAAAAAAAATGTTGATAAACGCACACATATATGGCCATATAACCAATACAAAGACAAATCGCTTGAACGGATAGTCCTCCATTTGAATATCTGATTTCATGTACACAATGTGGTAATGAACTAGAAAGCCGTCGTAGGATGGATATGCTTTAAAATCCGTTATGAGTTCAAAACTAATCTATTCCAAATTAACTAACCTTAAAATGCACACATACATAGCATGCATGGTCAATATGGTCAAATTGACTTCCTAAAGAAAAGAAGAAGAAAAAAAAAAGTCTCCAAACCTAGTTTATAAAACTAGGTCCACAAAATGGAGAAAGCATACACAAAGATGGATGCATTTGTTACATGACTGGACAAGTTTTCTAGGGCTATTTCCATCTTAGGGATCACGAAGCCTTTTTGGGCAAGACACAAGACAAAAACTTGCAATTTTTGTCCCCCAGTGTAACAAACACAAACGGGGCCTTGATGAAAAAATCAAATAAAATCTTAGACTCTAAGTCAATTACTAAAAGTCATTTTCATTTATGATATTAAAAAAAATAAAATATATGGGATTGATTGATAATAATACCTCAGTCTCAGTGAAGAGAACCACCACCACCACTACCTTGCCCTGGCTGCTGCTGATGTATTTTGAGGAGGAGATTGGTAGCAAACTGCAGTGTTGACTGATATCTCTCGTTTTTATCAGCATCAAAATCAGCCACCGGTTGCTGTTGACTCGCTGCATATAGTGCAGACTGAAGCTGCTGCATTTGCTCCGGCAGCTGCACACCACCACCAGCAGCGTTCTCACCTCCTCCCATATTTTGTGGTTGGTAACCACCACCACCACCATAAATCTGACTTCCCAAGGGCGCATCCGTCTTTTGTTCGCCTCCCATACTTTGTGGTTGATAAACGTTACCACCACCACCACCACCACCATAAACCTGACTTAAAGCATCCGGCTTCTGTTCAAATCCATACGTGAAGTTGGGAACATATTGCTGCTGGCTTGGAACTGCAAATTGACCAGATTGGCCTTGTGGGATGGTGAAATTCACATCTTGACCTCCGTAACCAGGTGGAACTTGTGGCTGAGCTTGTTGCATTAAATGTCCACTAGGTTCAGGTTCATATTCCCACGGTCTCTCCGATGCTGATGCTGATGCTGACGTGGCAGAAGGTTGTTGTTGGGCAGCCGCAGCGTTAAACTTTCCTTTGGCCAAAGAAGCGAGAGTTGCGATAAGTTCAGGTGTTAAAGAGAGCCCGGGCGGCGTAGATGACGGGATAACCACCGGTTGTGGTGGAAGAGTGGGTGACTTTAAGCCTTCATGTGGGAGTGGGACACCGCTATGCTTCTCCCCGCCACCTGGCATGATTACATTGTAGTCATTTTGAGGAGGGATCTGCTGTTTATCGATGTATTGAGGTGGTGGTTGGGGGAACTTGAGGATAACTCCATAGAGACGTTCGGGGCCGGAAACATTTAAAACATTGGAAAGGAAATCGGAAGGTGGGACCAGGAAAAGGGTAGTTCCGTCATCGAATTTAGCGACCCCGGCCCGGTTTCTGTCACCTAAATAACGTACGAATTCTGTATATGAAGCAAAGTCTTCTTCACTATCTGGCAAGAAGAAAACGATATCGAATCCGATTGCGTCTGTGTAGTGCTTTGCTAGCATATCTAATCCTGTTCTGGCTGAGCAATTAACCACTTCTGGGCTGCAGGGTCAAAAGTCGAAACTATAATTTGTTATTTTCTTATATTAATTTAATAAGGGCATCTTTGGTTCATGGATTCGCAATTCAAGATTTCATTCATGTGTATGTATGTTACGTTTGGTTGCCAAATGTAGATTCCATGTTTGATGAGCCTCACCAGAAATTCAATTTCATTCTTTTTTTTATAGTAAACACCAAAATACCCTACTCATATTATATATACGGGTTTTGAAATAAACAAGTGTAAGAACTTCAATCATATCTGAAAAGTAAAGATTATTCGATTTGCATTATTGAATTCCAATCCGCTTCCTGCCCTAACCAAACGAATGACAGATTCCAATTCCTTTGACAGTTACTTCCAAAAACAGTAACCAAAGGTCTGTTTGGATGGATGTAATGAATAATAGAAGAATCGAGGTAATGGAATGAGTCATTATGTTTCATGAGCATGTTTAGTTGGAATGAATTTTCATATAGATTGTTTAAAATTAGAACCATAATTTATTTAATTAAAATAATGGAATGTTCTAAAGTTTACATGAATTAAAAACAGCCCCTAGTGAAGGAATATATATTTAAATCAACATAACGGAAGGAATCACATTCATTCCATTCCATCACACGAAACATACATGTCTTTTCTTCCAATGGAATGGAACTACTTGTTTCATCTTAATAGATATATATATATATCTAGAGAGAGAGAGAGAGAAGAGACGAGCCAGCAAGTATTTTTAGTGAATAGGAGATAAAAGGAAAATGACTTACATCTCATATCCAATCCAGTCTCTAATAGGAACACAACGAGCATGACAAACAGGAGTTCCACCTTTAGCAATAACACCTCGCCAAATATAGTCACAACCAGGATGACTTGCATGTCTACCAGCAGCAGCACCACCATATGGATCCTGATCTCTCAAAGGTATATTAGCCTCAGTTCTTAGTCTTTTAGGTTCCCTATGCAAATGGGTCCCATCAAAAACATCCCATGTCCCAGGACCAGGAGATGGATTAGGGGAAGATCTTCTCCAGTTAGGGACACCTACACCTACACCCATTGGATTCATACTCATAGGAAACTCTGGAGGATCAAAGATATCTGGAGGGACAAAAGGTCCTCCTCCTACATAAGGCCTATTTGGTATTAATACAGGGTGACCATATGCATCCAAGTGTGGTGGTGGTGGTGGTTCATTAAAGATTCCATGAGGGTGGAGTGTTTGGTCGTTGGTTGCATACGTGATTGAGATTCTGGGGTCGTTAAACAAACGGCCTTGTAGTCCGTCTTTAGCGAGTTGTGCCTCTTCTATGCTTCTAAATTCAACAAGATAATGATGTCTTGAAGGAAAGCTTGTGATATCGTCAATCTCACCGAATAAAATCATGGCATTGTGTAACATTTGTTCATCAATGTGAACGATGGGAGGATATGATATTACCAAAACATTACTTGGTTGCTCTCCGTCTCCTTTTCGACCTTCCATGCCCAATATATTATGCTGTAAAAACACCACACCACAAAGGATGTAAATTAGAATTCATTTGAGATTCTATTCGGTTTCGTGCTTATGAATACAATTCCCTTCATATTCCTGAAAGCTACTCAGTTCCATTCTTTTTTTATTAAAAGACCAAAATACCCCATCATTGCAATAAACAAAAATGTGAAAACAGAAAGATGAATGATACCATATCCTTAATTCTGTGGAAATGCAAAAAGGGCATAAATAGAACTAGGTTATAACCTGTTGCCTTTTGGGACCATAATATGAAGAATCAGGGTAATTTTTAACACTATCTGGTGGCAACCATGCTGAATCATGTGGACCCATACTTCTGAAATGCTGTCCTTCCTTTGCATCACGGAAATCAGGACCCTGGTCCTGTTATATCATATATGGATCAAAACAGGATCAAATATGCAAATACATGTTGAGCATACAAAAGCTCCTTTCCTGTTTTCCATTGTTTTTAATGTTGTTAAAAGGGTAGGGATTGTTACTTATATGTGGAAATGTAACCATCCCCATTAAGTCCTGTCTGTATGGGTGAAGTGGTTGAATGGACAATGAAGTCTGTATGGATAAAGTGCTGTGTAGATAAATGACTTTTCTTTTCTAGACTGAATAAACCATCTCAACAAAACTAAATGACCATTTTACCCTTATATTCCCAATTCTTTTAACAATAGTCATTAGTATTAACTAACTTCAGAGGAGTTTGAATTTGAACCAATGGCTTACTCTTTTGGGTTGAGATCTTAGATAGTCGACACGAATGACAGATCCCCCTCTTTTCTTGCCATGCATCATTTTAAGAGCCTTTGATGCATCCTCTAGTCTGGAATAATCAATGTACGCTGTGTTCTTATCTCTTAGGAATTTGAAATCCTCAAATTTACCAAATTTGGAAAATTCTTCCTCTAGATCTTCCTTGGTAGTGGAACTGCTGATGCCACTTACCCACAGACTCTTGCAGGGTTTAGCCTGCCAATAAGATATAAATACTACACTCAGAGCTAATAACACCGAGAAAAAAGTGAGCCTAAATACCTATAAAAAACTATACATCATCTTCTCATCAAAAAGCTGAAACCACTACCATATTTTTAGGCTTGTGGTTTTGCTGATATTGTTCAAATTGATATGACATCCTAATTGAGTTTTTTCTCTATTTTTTCAAGAGGGTAGATTACATTCAGGAATTAGCATTAGAAAGTTGACTCTGTGTGTATTGTTTTATAAGTAAGCAGAATAAGAAGTATCAATGATAAAAAAAAATTATCATTTTAATCCTCTGTGTAGAATGGGTGCTGAATATAAAATGATTGTTCAACAGAGTATTTTCAATGAAAAATCTAAATGTCAAGAGCTTATAAAACTGATTGTATGAATTATCTAATGGAAAAAACTGTTTGATAAAACATAATGATATAGCGTCAATAATTTGATTTTGATCACGATGTTATTAATAACTTTGATACTATACAGATTTTAAAATAATGGAAGTCGATTGAACAATCTAACAAGCCCTCAAAAGCAGAATAAAAATGTGTAGTGGCTATGATTTGAAATCAACAAACTAAGTAGAAGTAACAAATTGAGAAACACTTAGCATGGTATACGTTCTGTTCTGGTGACAAAAAAAGAGAAGATGAAAACAGTTTGTGTGCTAATTAAACCGATTATCATTCACCTAAGAAGGGTTTGTATTTAATAAACAAATTATTTATATATAAAATTAACTTACATGGCAAAAGGTTATGGCATAAAATAGATGTTAATATAGATAAATCAAACATATGTACTTCAGAATATAACTATACAACTACAAGATTAACTGGGACTTAAATAGTTCAGAAAATGGGAACAAGATTAAAAGAGACTTAACAGTTTACAGTATAAAGGAAACTGGAAAATGATCATGTCCCAAATTAAGTTATATTTAACCATTTGGTTCATTTGTTGGCCTTTAGATGTTTGTTTTGTAGTCCAACAAGAAAGCTTAAACATTGTTGATAAAAAGGCCAATCATACAAACAAAGTCACAACCCACTGGGAATTGCTTCAATTGACAACAAAAAGATAAAGGTGAACTATTCTTACAAATTGGAAGTTGCTTCATCACATTATCACATTTGCATAGAAAAAATCATTTGAAAAGAACAAAAACTCCAGCAGCTTTAATTGTTAACTTGAAGAAAGTTGTAACCATAAACTAGGCAGTTGAGTGACCTTCTACCTAAGCGGGGTGTATGCAGACACGTTACACAGTTTATTTGAATAACTTAATATATATAAAAAGGTAATTACTTTTTAAAATGACGAATTTTCCTGTTCCATCAGTACAATTACACAAAGGGTTTGAGAATTTACTTCCAAGTGGAGAGTTGAGACAAGTGAAATGACGAGGAGAAGTCAATTGGGAGGTAAAGTCAACTAGTAATTTGCAATTTCATCCATAACTCCACATCCCAGTCAACTCAGAAGAAGGTTGTAAATTGATTTCTAATACCCCCAACTTTTTAAGTTTCTATAAGATTAGAAAAATAATCATATGGACCTAGTTTGTGTTCAAATGTATAACAATGTTTGCTTGTTTTAAATAAGACTCAAAGCAACTAGGTAAAAACAAAGAAGAATATTTCAGTTTGAGCAGAATATTTTTCAAATTGCCCTGAATTGAATTCCATAATTGGTTAACGAATGTTAGGTCGCATAGTTTCTTCATCTAGTTACAAGTTTAAACCCCAACTAATCTCCTTTATTTTATATTTGGTTGGAAGCCTATGTGTCCTATTAAACTGGAGTTCTCCAAGTGATATGAGGAAGCGCTTGAATATGATTGCATATTATTTAAATACTTGTCTTTTAAAAACAACTAGTTCAAACATTTACTACAGTAAGATAAGCACCTTCTAGAGAAGAACTCTTTTGTTGATTCTTTTAAAAAAACTCAAACACAGAACTTTATTTGCTTGACTTTAAGAAGAAAATAGATGATTGATATCTACTCTTTAGTGTATAAGTTGTAGACCACCCTGGTTTAGCCCGGGATTTGTGAGCATATTCAAGTGATATTTATATTGAAAGTTAAACGTTTAGTTCTTAGTGGCCTTAATTCAACTAAACTGTCTTACTTTGTATTGCAGTTATGCCTCCATTATTGTATGAAAAAGAACTTGCTTAGGTGTCAAATAATGCATCTGCTTGCTTAGCAGAACCCTTTGACAGATAGTAAGTAGATTACGTCTTTGGACTTATGAAGACTTGAAACCCCATCACTTTTTATTACTTAAGTGGGAAGTTTTAGTAAGGTAAAGATAATCATGTTATTCCCTTATCATTGCACATATGTTCTCAGAGCCAAAAGGCTGCTAGATATCTATATCTATGGGAATTCTTTGTATTAGTTTACCAGGATTAGTAATATAATGTACGGTTTATTATTGATCGATTCCAAGAGGGGAACAAAATTAGTGAGGGCATCCTATCCCAACACTAGTTCTATCAAAATCGTGCAACAGTGTATGTAGTAAATTTGAGAAATTGGGTAAAACTAATAGCGCCAGATTGTGAATAATACGAATATATGATCTGCTTAGAATGTCAGATAGCAAACAAAGGCAATATTGTCCTGATTTACTTGCCTATAAATCCACTTCATAGAGTGTTGTTCAACTGATACTATATCAAACTATTTCACTAGTGTTTGAATGTGTTCTCTAATTCCTACTTTGTATCTTGAACCGTATAAGAAAATTCATTTTGATGGTTTGTTTTTGAGAAAAAAAAAAAAAAAAGTCTTCGAGAAACCCTAGACGAATTACCTAACATCTCGGTTAAAATTTCCCTTTCCCTGTTCAAATTTAGAGTTATTAAGAGACGAAAATTGTTGTGTGCGAACTATATATCAACAACACATATACAAAACTTGGATCCATATATAATAACATTCCTCGGAAAACTAATAAGAAAGAACAACCACGAAAACCTAATGAGGCGATACAAACCGGTTTGGCAAAATCAATCTTCAGCGCGCTCCCACGCAAAACAAAGCCCTGAAGGGACTCTTTTGCCCTTTTTGCATCCTCCGGACGCTTCATGTTGACAAAGGCGTAGCTCCTTGACGGATAACAGGTAACACTATCAACGGCACCGTGTTTCTCAAATAGATTCCTCAAATCTGAATCTGTAACGTCGGCGGCCAAATTGCCGACCCATAGATTGTTAAACATGGCATCCGATGATGATTCGAATAGGTTTTGCTTCCCAATAGCATTGGCAGTACCGAAGGACTGCTTGTTCGGTCTGACAGGAGGCCCCATTCGTTAGATTGAAGTTTCGAACAATCAGGTTGAAGATTTTGGTTTGGATGAGTATCGGGGGGAGAAGAAGAAAACGCAGAGGCGAAACCCGAACACTCGACTTTTTACGACCGATACGACTGGACCGGGGGTTAAATACGACCCTACAATGCGGTTTAGACACGCCTGATTTCCGAACTTCGGCATATAACATAAAAAAGAAAAGAAAAGAAAATAGGAATAAATAAATTAAAGAAATATTTTTTAGTAAATTACATCATTATCCCTTCGGCACATATCAAAAAGTGTCTTTAGTTCTTATTTTCAAAAATTAACTCGAATTATCCCTCTGTTTGTTTTTCTTACATGTTTAGTCCCTATTGACATGAAATGATTTTTTACCCTTAATAATTTATTTATTTTTTTCATTTTATTTTGTTTATTTATCAGTTTTAATTAAAAAAAAAAGTAAAACAATTTATCCCTGTCCATCTATTTTCATTTCCCCGACACCACCGCTTATCACCAACAGCACCTCTGCACCGCCACCTATCACCCTACCATCTCAGTGGGTCCCACCACCTTACATACTCTATTTTTCACCCTTTGTTTCCTGCTTTTATTCCATCACCACCACCTCTTACCTATTCTGACAATACCACCATATACCTATTCTGACACCACCAATCACCTCTAGACCATAATCCAGTCATATATCTTACATTATATATGAAACCGTCTCACATTCGAACCTAGAGCTTCGTTCAATATGGTGGTCTGATAACTTTACATGAGTTCTAGCCCTAGAGCTCCAGTAAACGCATACATATCAAAATTGGTGTTGAGATCCACACCATAAATTCCGAAATTGAAATCAATGATGAGAGAAAGAAATGGAAAAACACCCCTGCATATTTATGAGTTTGAAGTCTGTGAATTGACAAAACAAACAGAAAAGAAAGAAAGAAACTAGAGTTCATATTTTATCATACCTGAAAAATCTGCACTTGGTACCGATTTGAACAAAATTAAAATGGTCTTCAGCCCCTCTTCCCTCTGTAACCATGTCGTCGGAGATACTAGCCGCCTCTTACTCCGATTTGAACAAAGAAGAAAGAAAGAGTCAGTTCTTAAGTGAGACCGGAAAAGAAAGAAAGAGTGGTCGACCATTCTTCATTTGGGGTATCTTGATGCTCGCCGGAAGAGATGAAAATTTTGAGGCAATGTTCCTCGGCAAAAGATGAATCCAATGAAGTGATTGTGGGGTTTAGAATGAATATAGAAGGAAAGGGGGAAAGGGAACGAGGAGGCTGGGTTAGGGTATTTAATTTTTAATAATATAAACTAAATTATGATTAATGTAATAATAAAATATGGGTAAATTACACAAATCGTCCCTCGTGTAGGTGCTAAAAAACATCTTTAGTCCCTATTTTAAAAAATTAACTCAGACCGTCCCTAATTTGTTTAAAACTTGCACGCTTCGTCCCTGATATGTGTTTTTGTTGCAAATGTAATCCACATCATATTTGAAATGACCATTATGCCATTGGATATTTATTTTTAATTAATCTAATATTATTTATTAATAAAAAAATAAAATAAAAACAAATCTCTCAAATCTCTATCTCTCTCATACGCCAGAAAATATTACAACCACTTTTCTCTCTCTCTCTCTCTCTTTCTCTCTCTCTCTCTCTCTCTCTCTCTTTCTCTCTCTCTCTCTCTCTCCTACACTCATCCTCCTCCACAGTTTCACTCTCTTCTCCATTTTCACACGAATGACAGTGATGGGTATTTCATTCTGGAATTTCTACCTTCTCTTCCGTGATGAACAACCTCCTGTTGTCTGTGTAATATCGTTTCATCACCATCGACGACCATCAACGTTTGAACTGGTGAAGTTAGACGAAGTTCCTTTGTTTATTTCCAATCACTGATGATCTAGTACTCACCCCCCATCGTTTTAGATTCTCCGATTGATGATCACCGCCTGATGACAGTGTCGCAGTCTTCGTCTCCAAATCAACACAACTCTCCACCACTAGGGTTTTGACATATCCCATCAACGACAGTTAGGGTTTCGACATATGCGTCGAGCTCCACAACTGCCACCGACGGCGGCTAGGGTTTCGATCTTTTCCTGCATCATTGCAAATTGGCAGAGATATGGAGATCATCAAGCTCCACAGTTGCAATCGAATCTAGCGTGAAGGTGATGGGTGGATCGATCGCAGATGTATGTTTTTCTATCACCCACCTTTCGCCCCTGTATCTCTCAATCATAGATTCTTATTCACCATTCTTCTTTCTTTTGAGTTACAAGTTTGATCATGTAAAGATCAGCAGATAAAGTAAGGTAGGTGATGGTCCCGATGGTAGTTTTGTGTGGAGATTGGTGGCAGTGATTGGTGATAATGGTGGTTTTTTGTGAAATCGATGGTCGTTTTTGTGAGATTAGGGTTATGGATAAGGCGCTAAATAGGGGAATAGCTAGTGATGATAGGTTGTGGTGTCGGAAGAGCTGGTGGTGATAGGTGGTGGTGGGTCCGGAGAATCTTGTTGTAGGAAATGAAAAAGAGAGGGGCAGGGATATTTGTTTTCTTATTTTTCTATTTAAAACTAATAAATAAATAAAACAAAATAAAAAAAAAGAAATTATTAAGGGTAAAATAGTCATTTTATGGTAATAGGGACTAAACGTGCAAGTTTTAAACAAACGAGGGACTGTCCGAGTTAATTATTTAAAATAGGGACTAAACACGCTTTTTGGCACCTCCACGAGGGACGACTGATGTAATTTACCCATAAAATATTAAGGGCAATATAGTCATTTTATAGTTGGAAAGAGATACAACGTGTAAATGTAAATCAAAGAAGGACGAAGCGTACATGTATTAAAATAATAAGGGACGGTCCGAGTTAAAATTTAAAAATAAGGACTAAACACGCTTTCTGTCATGTGCACGAGGGACGAATGGTGTAATTTACCCAATCTTTTTCATACATAAGTGTCACACCCCTGAACCAGACGGCGGAAACGTCCGAGGGCTATTGTGACTCAATTGAATACCATCACAATGATTATACATGAATCATAACATCATTCATCACCAAGCATTGAAACATTACAACTGATATTGTTTACATTCAGTACATTGTTTTAAACATTACATTTCCATAACTTAAACCGTTCGATACTAATTTAAACAAAACACCGTGACATCACTGGATACATATTCTTCAATTTACCTGTTACCTGAGAATACAAATATTTTGGAAAACGTCAACATATGAAATGTTGGTGAGTTCATAAGTCATGTTTGAAAAATAATGATTTTTGTGTAGTTTGAAAACCCAGAAAATCCGATATTTCCTGAAAAGATTATTGTTTATAAAAAGTGTGGAGATCCGTAGTATGCTTGTCGATTTTTGTAAACGTGTATAATTGTTAAACCTTGTATACATCACATAGATAAAAGTGTTGAACTTCCCGGGAAAACCCGATGTTTTCCTCGTACATAAAATTTCGTATCTTGTTTATTGTTATACCGATTCGACGATTGTTTCCGATAATTCCAGGTGACATTGGGTTAATTATGGGTTGTGAGTTGTTATAATCACGCATTAACGAAAATGACTAGTTTATAACTACCAATTACAAACGATCCTTTTGGCGTGATCCGTAAGGCTCACTTAATCCAACCACCCTGACTTCTCATAGCCCCACAACTGAGGAGAAAAGAGGGTACGAAGCCCTCGTTATTTCCATAAGTCGTTCAAGGCTATCGTGAATGCAGAAGGCACTAGGCCCGACTCGCATTTGACTTCTCGACTTTGCTAGCAGTACCAATGGGCCCTTGGGGCCCAACAGCACAATAAAGCTATCGAAAGTCCTTTTACATGGAATTAGGTCATAGAAGGCCCAATAACATGTAAGTGCGTTCCCTTCGGGCCCAAAGATCATGTTATTGGGCTAGCTAGGCCCAACAAGCACGGTTTGAAACTTTCAAGCCCAAAGATTGAATATTGACTTCTCGTGAATTTCGCGTGTTTATTGAAGTACTTATTGTTTATTGATTTTTGATTCGTTATTGATTCGAGATCGAATCAATTCATTTGATAACGATATTGGTGTTGAAAGCGTATTTGTTATTACGTTTCGCCAATAGTCGTGGTACTCGCATTTTATCTTAAGGGATTTTTTTTAATAAGAGTTTACCTTTTTATGACCCTTCTTGGATAAAATTTACACTTTTAACGCTTTATATAAAAGAATTTCCATTTTAGTCCTTAAACCATTTTTCTTGACACTTTAGTATGAAAACTTATTAAAAAGACATTTTCAGCCTAGATTTACTTGATAAACAGCTTAAGTCCTTCAAAAATGATTTTCTCTCGGTTGGAACCCTTATTTTCGCAACTTTACAGTTTTGGCCCAAAATAGAATTTTTTTTTTTTTTTTTTTTTTTTTTTGCATTTTTGATCCCTTTTGACTTTGAAAACCTTTTTGACCGTTGAATTAGTTTTATTACACTAGTAGTCCCCTGTTTTACATAAATTTGCAGTTTCAGCCCCTCTATTTCAGAATTTTCGCAATTTGGGGCTTATTGGGCCGAAAAACCCATTTTTAGCCCATTAGGTTCAAAATTTACATTTTAAGCCCCTCAAAAGTGTTGATTTTCAGAAATTTTTTATTAGAAACTATTTGGACTCTTTCCAACCTCCACAAATTATCATTTGTCGTTTTGGGCCCTTAGCTTTTGTATTTTTGACAATTTGAGCCCAAAAATGGGTTTTATGTCCAAAAATGTTCATCCTAACCAAATAAATTATTTTTATTGACTTGATTAGTGTAAAATGGTATAAGTTATGTTTTTTTCACTCCTCATGTGGTAGATCTCGGTTTTTAGGTATTTTTGGCTAACATATTCATCACATAACACATAAAATCATACATACAAGCATAAAAATCACACAAGGCATACATGAACAAATAGATCTACACATTTGCTTGTATTCTACCCCACAAAAACTTATAAAAAAAGAAAAATAGGGGGTATGAAGCTCACCTTGGGTGTGGTTTCGGTTTTGGAAGGAAAAATGAGAAGAAATTCGGCCTTAGCTACCTTCCTTGGAAGATTTCGAACTTGGATACTTCTAAGGTGCTAAATCATAAGTTTGAATGGATTAAGAGGTGATTCTTGAATGGAATGAAATAACTAGCTTATGGATCTAACATCAACTTACCTTAGATGATGTGTTTGTGGAAAAAATCTCCTTGAAGCTTCCTAATTTTCGAACACTTGGAGAGGAGTGGAGAGAGTTTCTTTTGAGAGAGTTGAGTGAAGTGTGTGTGTGTGTTTGTTTTGGGTTCGACCGAGAATCAAGAAGAAAGGTGTAACAGCCCGAAATCTCAAAGTATTGTTAAATCACATTTTGGGGTGTTTTAAAGGGGGGGACTCGGCGAGTTGGAGCCTGACTCGCCGAGTAGGATCGCAGATTTGGTCGCGGGTTCGCGACTGGACTCGACGAGTCCAGATAGGGACTCGGCGAGTCTGCGCTGTTTAGCGTAAACCCTAGCCGTTCAGGTTTGGGGACGTATAAATGGGATCATTGGCCGTCGTTGTTCCCTTTTAGCTGCTGAGAAGAACCCTAAATTGGTTGGGGGCATCTAGAGCAAGGATTGAAGGCTATTGGTGATTTTGAAGAAGTTATTGTTCAAGAAGGGGAAGGTTTTGGCTAAAGGAACAACAAGGGAATCATGTTCTGAGGCTTGGGGACACAGAGAGGGCATTATTCAGGTAACATTCCGGATTATATTCTGTTATGTGAATGTGTGCATGGATTAGGGTTTAAGGAACCCTTTTGTGATTAGATTAATGGTTACCCTTGTCCCCCAAACGATTGTAACCCTGTGTTGGGACCCTTGGAGGTCCAGAAGATCCCAGGTCTGTGCATTTCGGGAATTGGTGAAGGTTTTGGATTGAAATCCTTATGCCTTAGGTTAACATGGGAATTATGAGTCTTGGGGTGTAGCATGAGCACCTAAATGAAGGCATTTTGTGATGGATCAGCTTAGGAGGACCAGACCTATGATTGGTCGGGACGATTCTGATCTTAGGAAGCAGTTTGATCGACTGCATGGCATGGACTCGCCGAGTCGGATGAGCAGACTCGGCGAGTAGCTTGAAGAATAGCTGGGACTCGTCGAGCTGTTCTTCAGACTCGGCGAGTGGAGTCGGGGTGGCCCCGCGATTCTTCCAGGAGTAACTCGTCGGGTCAAGGAGGATACTCAACGAGTAGAAGGGAAACTTTAGAGGACTGGAGGATGACTAGACTCGCCGAGTCGCCAGGGTACTCGCCGAGTCCGATCGAGTTGACCGTGGACTGTTGACCAGAGTTGACCTAGGTGTGATTTCTTAGGGTCAGTTGTCTTGAAAGATAAAAGTGTTAATAAGGGACGTACGATATTACAGGGAGTCTGTAGCTCGGCGGATCGAGTACGAGGGATTTCAGGAGTTGCTAGCTTTCAGTATCCACGAGGTGAGTCTTCTCACTATACTGTACCCGGAAGGGTTTGATTGTGTGACCGGAAGGTCGAATATGTTATGTGTTATGTATATATGCTATAAATGGAAAGTTAGTTGCTACGCGTGATATGCATGTTTATATGGGCCGGAAGGCAAAGTGTTATGTGACAGAAAGGTCAGGTATGATATATGATATATATGCTTTATGTGTTAGAGTAAATGTATTATGTGTCGTATATGTTTTTGGGCCGGAAGGCAATATGTTATGGGCCGGAAGGCAATATGTTATGGGCCGGAAGGCAATGTACTATGGGCCGGAAGGCAACATGTTATGGGCCGGAAGGCGATTATCTCATGGGCCGAAAGGCATTGTGCAGTGGACCGGAAGGTCAGGGCCTGGAAAGGCGTATGTGCGTAAGGTGTATATTGGGGAACTCACTAAGCTTCGTGCTTACAGTGTTTTATGTATGTTGTTTCAGGTTCTTTCAAGTAACGCGGGATGGCACCGGCTCGATTGTACACACCAAAGAAAGAGTTGTATTCTGGAGGATCCTGGTTTTCTACTAAGTGAAAATGGAACTATGTTTTTTTGTAATTCAAATGTGTATGAGATTTTAAACAAGTGATTTAATATTAATTTGATTAATTAAATGAAAATTTTGCCTTGAAAATCACGGTGTTACAAAAGGAGAGAAAAGAGAAGTGTGAAAGGATGGTGCATGGAAGTATGAGTCCTCTTGCATGGAAGTCCCTTGAATAATTGTGAGGTGGCACACACAAAGTCAACTCTTCCTTCCCTTGGGCTTGGGCCGAGAATGGGAGGGAAAGAGGAGATTTTTGGGCTTTTTGCCCTTAAGCCCATATTATAGTTAAGCTAGATGATGCTTGACTCAAATAAATCAAATTGTAGTTTTTAGGACCTATTAGGGCTAAATTAGGTAAATTATGCCCCAAAATGGTTCATGTAATTAATTCATTTCATTTTAGGCCCAATATGGCCAAAAATATTGAAATACATGGAAGTGGGTCCAACTAGAGCCCATTTAAGATTCTAAGCCCAAGATGGTCAAATTGGAAGCTTATTGGTCCATTGGGCCCAATAAGAAATTCCTAGTCCAAAATGGACTTAAACAAGAACTCATAGGGGTTTCCAATTGCTTATTGACTACTTGAAATGCTTGCATGGGGTGTTTGTTTGAAATTTTATTGTCATAGAGTATGCATCATACATGCTCTTGTGTCTTTGATTCATAATTTGGCTTAATTGTTGTAATTACAAGGCACAAAAATTTATAGTTGTGACAATAAGGCTAGAGAGTGGTGTCACGTTCCCTTATTTTGTTACGCTGCAAATAGACGTCACAAGTTTTTTTACCATAATATTGTAGTTTGTTGCCACACCCAAGGAGTAGTGCCACACTTGGGTTTATTTATTTATATTTATTTTTTAGTAGATAAAATCTTTATTTTTTTAAAATGATAATATTTCATTAATTAAAAATAAAAATACCATAAATTGCATAACTCAAACAAACCTAATATTTTAGAAAAACAAATTAGAAACATCAAACCTACAACTTATTAAATACACCCACACACACCAAACGATTAAAAACATGAAGAAAAAAAAAACAAAACTAGAAATTAGTCACGATTAGCGTAACGTTTTTTCACTTCCTCCTTCATCGCTAAAATAACTTGAAGCTCTTCCCCAGTCATATTCGATGTGTCCACCGGTAGTACTCTCATGTCGTTGTCCATTTGTTTCTGAAACTCTCTTTTAGAAGCAATTCGCAAAATCTTGTCTATTTTATCTTTTATACCCCTCATATCGGCCCCGATTTCTTTCAACTCATCTGAATCTGACGTTTTGCCTTTGTCTTTTCTTTTTGTTTTGTCTCTTCCTATTGGTCAAGAAGGTGGTGAAACTGGACCGGGTTCATCTTCGTTCGAATCAAATTGAACACGAGCATCTGATGTAGTGTGGTCAGACTCAGATGTTCTACTGCGTTTTGAACCACTATCGATATGCCCGTTTGATGTTTCTTTGTTTTGCCATTTCTTGTTATCATTCACAAAATTCCAAACTTCAAGAAACTTGAAATCCTTCACGTTTTCTTGTTGATACATTTTCAATGCTTTCCGCAAAATCACATCATCGCTTTCTCCACTTTTCCATTGGCGTTTCATGTTAGTATACAAATCACTTAACAACATGACTTTATAGTTCATCTTCCCCCATTTCGAGTACACTTGATGTTTTGAACGATACTCTCCACATTTCATTTCTTTGTGGAACCTATGTAAAACCCGAATCCAAAAACGGCTATGCTTCTGATCTTTTCCAATCATCGCATCTTCTGAAATATCGATCCATGATTGTGCTAACACGAACACTTGTAGGGGTTCCCAACCTTTAGCCTATGTCTTCTCTTTTCTTTTAGTTTCTGCTCGATTGGGTTGAGTTTCTTCACCAAATTCCGGTTCGGAATCAGAAATGACCATACGTGGTTGATCTTGTGTTTGTTGAACAAACTCGGGTTGAGACAAAAAATCAAATGGATTAAAATCTTATTCGGGTTGTGGTAGTGTTTGTAGTAGTGGTTGTGTTGGTCGTTGTGGAGAATACGGAAGAATACCATCATAGTGGTAATATGGAGGCGAAAAAATTGGTTGATCATATGAAGGTATTGCGGTTGTGGTGTTTTCTAGCGGATGTTTTTTCGTTGGTAGGCCTTTTGGAAGAATACATTTTGAAAAAATTTGAAGAAAATATGGTAAAATGATAAAGAAATTAAGTGAGGATTTTGTAAAAAAAAAAATAGGCCAGTATATATAGGGTAAATTCTAAATAATAAGAATAATAATAAATTTCTCACGAAAAGGACCGTTGAACGAGTCAAAAAACAAACACACCAATCAAATCACGATACTGTTTCTCGCTACTGTATGGCCTATACCGCGATTGACAGCACCCAGGGGGCGGTATGCGTTGTCCATGTGGCAAAACCGGGGTTTGGAACCGCGGCCACTCCCTCGAGTCTAACAATTTATCATTTATAGAGTTATTACAACATCTTAAAGCATAATTTTTGTGTGAAAAAAAATGTTGTATACGAATCAACTCTCATATTCAAATCCTTTTAAATTTGAAGTGAATATATATATATATATATATATATATATATATATATATATATATATATATATATATATATATATGATTTTGTCTCTTCAAATCCTTACAAATTTGAAGGAAAGTTGTAACAGCCGGATTTTTTCAGGTATCTTGTATATTTATGTTTTTGGTGTTTTGAGAGGGGACTCGGCGAGTTGGAGCTCAGACTCGCCGAGTAGGGTCGCGGGATCGTGCCTGGACTTGGCGAGTCCAAGATATGGACACGGCGAGTCAGCGCTGTGTAATGAAACCCTAATTTCTTGGGTTTGAGACTTATTTAAAGGGCCTTATGGCCGTCATTTGTGCTCACCAGTCCCTTGAGTGAAACCCTAATCGAATGTGAGCATTTGAAGCAAAGTAGAAGGCCATTATTGATCTTGGAGGTGTCATTTTTGCAAGAAAGGAGAGAACTAGCTAAGGGAAAGCAAGTGGAGCCACTTCTGAGAGTTTGGAGTCCAGAGCATCACTATTGTGGTAATAATTTCGAGTTATCTTCTTCCTTGTTGATGTTTATTTGGATTTAGGGTTTGTTGAACCCTTTTGTGGCAAGATCTAGTGCCCCCTTGGTCCCTTATGTGGTTTAAACCATAGATCTGGACCCTTTGAGGTCCAGAGTGTCCCTTTGCCCAAGCTTTTTGGGAATCAATGGAGGTTTTGGATTGGAATCCTTATGCCTTAGGTCAAAACTCTATTTATGAGCCATGGGGTGTGTTATGGGCACCAAGACAGAAGCTTTACGTGATGAATCAGTCTAAGGAGGCCAGATCTATAGATTGTGGAAGCAGATCTGACCTTAGAAGCAAGTTGGAGTGGTTGCATGGCATGGACTCACCGAGTCTGTTCATCAGACTCGGCGAGTAGTTTGAAGATTGCCTTGGGTTCGCTCAGTGAGTGGTCCAATCGAGTCATGGGTTGACTCAGTGAGTCAGGGTGAGTTGGAGAGGGACAACAGGTGGACTGAGTCGAACTGGGACTCGCCGAGTTGTTCTTGAGACTCGGAGAGTTAAGTCGGGGTGGCCCCGCGATTCTTCCAAGTGAAACTCGTCGAGTGAGGGGGGAATACTCGACGTGTAGGAAGGGAATTTTAGAGAGTTGGTGAAAACGTCTAGACTCGCCGAGTTGCCATAGCGCACTCGCCGAGTCCGGTCAAAGTTGACCGTTGACCGTTGACCGAAGTTGACCTATGTTGACTTCTTAGGGATAGTCAACCTTAGAAGATATAAAGTGTTAAGTAGAGACATATGATGTTATAGGAGGATTAGAGCTCGGAGGATCGAGCACGAGGGATTTCCAGGATTCGTGAGATACCGAGATACGCGAGGTGAGTCTTCTCACTATACCTTACCTTGAGTAGGTAACCAGAGTTATGTGATAGAGTATTTGTATGCTATGTATGTTATGTGTTGTACTGCATTATTTCTATGTGAGTTATGTGGTGCATGTTTATCAAAGCTAGAACCTGAGGGTTTACAGAGTTTGGGTGCACGGACCCACAGAGTTATAGCCTCGAGTGGCTATTATGTGTTATATGTGGTATTTTGGGGAACTCACTAAGCTTTGTGCTTACAGTGTTTGATGTTATTGTTTCAGGTACCAGTGACGACCGCGGGAAGGCGCCGGCTTGATCCGTACACACACACTCGGAGTTTTTACATTTGTGATCTTGGGATTTTGTATTGACCTGAATTGGATAATTAATATGGTTGTTTTATGAATATTAATTGAATTATGTTTTATGAAAATTTGAAAATTTTGTTTTGAAATTTACGGTGTTACAATTTGGTATCAGAGCCTTGGTTTGAGGGATTCGGGTACACCTTCGGGAGTATTTGAACTCAAACTGAGGATTTGGAAGGATATTTTCAAAAGAAAACCTAACTTTTCTAAGAGTAAAATATTTTCTTGAAAAAGAAACAAATTCCAGGAAGAGACGTGTGTACGATCAGTCAGCGCCCAAATGGTGAATTCCCAAAATACCTTTGTATTATGTAATATTGATATTGATATGATGTATTCGCATGCTAGAGTAGGCTAGGTATTGCTAATAGGACTAGAGTGGCCTGATTTGTGATGCCTTAGCCTAGGGAGAGGTGAGCTGCTATGAGATGCTTGAGAGTGAGTAGGTAGCAACGAGGGGCTTATGAGAGATCTATTAGAGAGTGGTCTTCGCATGATAGAGTACTTGGGATTTGGGATCCGAAGAGGAAGATTTGGGGTGTGTACTGAGACGGTGTGGACAGTAGTATTGGGCCCGTACTACTGAAAGCACCGGGGCGGTGCACGGTCCAAATAAGAATCTTTGGGATACCAAGAATCAAGGAGGGATGGATTGTTGAGTGTGAGTATGCTCGAGTGAATTCTAATTTATCACATGTTGTATTTCAGAGGTTGATCATGGTGAGGACACGTCATATGCCGGAGGGTGCCGGAGCTAGTGATGAGGAGATTCGACAGATCATTCATGAGGAGGTGGCTGCGGTCATCAGAGCTGAGATACCAGAGATGTTCGGGTCTATTAAGACCGCATTGATTGAGACATTTGACGAGCGTTACGCCACTCTTTCTGAGGCTTCTGTTGCAGCGGCTACCGCAGCGATCGCTGCGGCGAGACCCCAGGGAGGTGATGCGTTGCTGTTTCGGGAGTTCAGCAACACCAAACCACCAGAGTTTGATGGGACACAGGATCCGGTGGAAGCTATGAGGTGGATATCTGATATGGAGGGGTGCTTCTTCACTTGCTCATCTCCTGAGCATCTGAAGGTTCGGTTCATGCTGAACCAGCTTCGCTTGGGAGCGAAGGACTGGTGGAAGTTTGTGACGGTGCATTTTACGCCTGCGGAGCTTTCGGCGGTGACCTGGGAGAGGTTCACTACCATGTTCCGGGATGAGTACGTTCCCCAGGTGGAGAGGGAGCGTTTGGCATAGGAGTTTCTGACCCTCAAGCAGGGTACTGAGTCAGTTACAGCGATCACGAGGATGTTCCATGAGAGGGTGATGTTCTGCCTTGAGCACGTGTCCACTGAGCAGGCACGTATGAGCCGCTACCTGAGCATTTTGAGACGGGATATTCGGGAGTTCGCCGTGAACTCCTCGTATCAGACATTTGCTGAGCTTCAGGAAAATGCCCGGAAGAGGGAGATTGAGCTTGAGACACAGGCCAGGGAGGAGGCGGAGTCTCAGGGGAGGGATCGGCGGCCGGCACAGTCTCAGCCGGCAGCCAAGCGGGCCAAGCCCGCTGATCCCAAACCCGGGAGCCAGAAGGGCCGCACTTGCGGGAAGTGCGACAAGGGTCATGATGGAGTCTGTCGAGCGGGATCTTGCTACAAATGTGGCAAGGAGGGGCATATGGCTAAGGACTGCCCCAAGGGGTTTGTAGTGTGTTTTCACTGCAACCAGACCGGACACTGGAAGGCGGAGTGTCCGCTGTTGCGCAGAGCATCTCAGGGATCTGCTCCTGCCGCCATCAGAGCTACAGAGAGTCGGCCCGTGAAGGCCGAGGCGCCGAGAGCTCGAGGGAGAGCCTTTCAACTGACTGCGGAGGAGGTCCGCGTTGCACCCGATGTTGTGGCTGGTACGTTTCCTTCTATGTATTTATTTTGGTGTTGAGATATTATGCTTATATTATGTTATGCATAGGTACCTTCCTTGTGAACTCCGTGCCTGCTTTGGTGTTATTTGACTCGGGCGCGAGTCGGTCTTTTGTATCTTTGGCCTTTAGTCAGCATATCAGTGTTAGTCGTGAGGCATTGAGTCGGCCTCTGCGGGTTTCCATAGCTGCCGATAGAGTGATTTGTGCCATGGAGGTCCTCCGGGGATGTGTGTTAGAGACTTTTGGGGTTGAGTTTCCAATTGATCTTGTTCTTATTGTGATGGGTGATGTCTGTGTCATTGTGGGCATGGACTGGTTGAGCCGATTTGGCGCGGTTATCGACTGTGAGCGTTAACTGGTGACCATACGAGATCCTAGTGGGGGAGTTCTTTCAGTGTACGGCGAGGGTACACGTTCTGGATCAGCCTTTTGTTCGGCCGCTAGGGCGAGGCAGTGTTTACAGCAGGGCTGTAAGGGTTTTGTGGCATATGTGATGGATACGCGGGTGATCTCCGAGAGACCAAGTTCAGTGGAGGTGGTTCCGGTGGTGCGTGAGTTTCCAGATGTTTTTCCCGAAGAGTTACCGGGTGTGCCTCCCGTGAGGCAAGTAGAGTTCAGTATTGATTTGGTTCCGGGGGCCGCGCCTATCGCTAAGGTGCCTTATCGTCTTGCACCTCCAGAGATGCAAGAGTTATCCTCGTAGCTTCAGGAGCTGCTGGGGAAGGGGTTTATTCGGCCGAGTAGCTCGCCGTGGGGAGCGCCCATTTTGTTTGTGAAGAAGAAGGACGACTCGCATCGAATGTGTATTGATTACTGGGAATTGAACAAGCTGACGGTCAAGAACCGTTACCCATTGCCGAGGATCGACGATTTATTCGATCAGTTACAGGGAGCATGTTGGTTCTCCAAGATCGATTTGAGGTCGGGCTATCATCAAGTGAGAGTGCGGGACGAGGACGTCTAGAAGACAGCGTTCAGGACGCGATATGGGCCTTATGAGTTTGTGGTGATGCCTTTTGGGCTCACCAATGCCCCGGCTGTGTTCATGGATCTCATGAACAGGGTATGCAGGCCGATGTTGGATCGGTCAGTGATTGTATTCATCGATGATATTCTAGTATATTCGAGATCTAGAGAGCAGCATGAGGAGCATTTGAGGGAAGTTCTTGGGGTTTTGCGATCGGAGAAAATTTATGCAAAGTTTTCCAAGTGCGATTTGTGGTTGCGGGAGGTCTAGTTTCTGGGACATCTTGTTAATCAGAAAGGGATATTGGTCGATCCGGCCAAGGTTGAGGCGGTGATGAGTTGGGAGGTGCCAAAGTCACCCTTTGAGATCAGGAGCTTCCTTGGGTTGGCAGGGTACTATCAGAGATTTATCAAGGATTTCTCCAAGATCGCGGTGCCACTCACCAGATTGACCCAGAAGGTTGTTGCATTTTCATGGGGTCCCGAGCAGCAGACCTCCTTTGAGACGCTTCACCAAAGGTTGTGCGAAGCCCCGGTATTAGCTCTTCCGGAAGGGATGGAAGATTTTGTGGTATTTTGTGATGCATCGATTTTAGGGCTGGGGGCGGTACTGATGCAGAAGGGACATGTGATAGCATATGCATCGAGGCAGTTGAAGCCTCATGAGAAGAGATATCCCACGCATGATCTAGAGTTGGGGGCAGAGGTGTTCGCCCTCAAGATTTGGCGTCACTACTTGTATGGGGTTCGTTGTACGATATACACGGACCATAAGAGCTTGAAGTACTTGATGGATCAGCCTAACCTAAATATGCGGCAGAGGAGGTGGTTAGATGTGGTCAAGGATTATGATTGTGAGATCCTGTACCACCCAGGCAAGGCTAATGTGGTAGCTGATGCGTTGAGCCGCAGGGCGGAGAGTACTCCACTGCGAAATGTATGTTTGAGATTGACCGTGATAGCTCCAGTTCTGGATGTCATTCGTGGGGCACAGGCCGAGGCTGTGCATCTGGAGATGCAGAAGAGAGAACGAGTCATTGGTTTGGTTTCAAAGTTCGTTTCGGATAGTCGAGGGCTTATGACTTTTCAGGGCCGAATTTGGGTAGCGTTTGTGGGCGGTACGCGTACTACTTTGATAGAGGAAGCACATAGATCGAAATTTTCGATCCATCCCGGGGCTACGAAAATGTATTTGGATTTAAGGAAAGAGTATTGGTGGCCCTGTATGAAGAGGGACGTCGCATGGTTTGTCGAGAGGTGTTTGACCTGCCGAAGGGTTAAGGCCGAGCACCAGAGACCGCATGGCAAGTTACAGCCATTGGAGGTTCCCGAGTGGAAGTGGGAACATATCACTATGGATTTCATCACCAAATTGCCGAGGACTGCTAGAGGAGTTGATGCAATTTGGGTGATTGTGGATAGGTTGACGAAGAGCGCTCACTTCCTTGCCATCAGTGAGAGTTCTTCGGCGGAGAAGTTGGCGGAGGTTTATGTGAGAGAAGTGGTATCTCGGCATGGGGTGCCGATCTCGATTGTTTCGGACCGTGATGTGCGTTTCACTTCCAGATTCTGGAAGAAATTTCATGAGGAGTTGGGTACTAAACTGCATTTTAGTACCGCATATCATCCCCAGACAGACGGCCAGAGTGAGCGGACGATTTAGACGCTTGAAGACATGCTTCGAGCATGTGTGTTGGATTTCGGGGGTAGCTGGGATGCGTATTTACCCTTAGCGGAGTTTTCCTAAAATAACAACCATCATTCGAGCATCGGTATGCCGCCCTTTGAGCTGTTGTATGGTAGGAGGTGTCGGACCCCAATTTGTTGGGGTGAGGTTGGGCAGAGAGTGATGGGCCGTACAGAGATCGTGATTCAGATGACAGAGCAGATACAGCAGGTCAGACAGAGGTTATTGACCGCCCAGAGCCGACGAAAGAGTTATGCGGATAGGCGCCAGTCCGAGCTTGAATTTCAGGTCGGCGACTTCGTTCTCCTGAAGGTTTCCCCTTGGAAAGGAGTGATTCGGTTCAGGAAGAGGGGCAAGTTGGGGCCCCGGTTTATAGGACCATTTCGTGTGATTGCGAGGGTAGGCCGGGTAGCCTATCGGCTGGAGTTGCCAGCAGAGTTGGGGCAGATCCACGACACTTTTCATGTGTCGCAGTTGAGGAAGTGTATAGCCGATGAATCGACAGTGGTTCCATTAGAGGATATTCAGGTGGATGCAAGCCTGAATTATGCCGAGAGACCAGTGGCCATCAGAGATCGGAAGATCAAGGTTCTGAGGAATAAGGAGGTACCTCTGGTGTTGGTTCAGTGGCAACACCGGAGGGGATCGGAGATGACCTGGGAGCCAGAGCGTATGATGCAGGAGCAGCATCCGGAGCTGTTTTCAGAGCGAGACTTCGAGGGCGAAGTCTAGTTCTAGTGGGGGAGAATTGTAACAGCCGGATTTTTTCAGGTATCTTGTATATTTATGTTTTTGGTGTTTTGAGAGGGGACTCGGCGAGTTGGAGCTCAGACTCATCGAGTAGGGTCGCGGATCTGGTCGCGGGATCGCGCCTGGACTCGGCGAGTCCAGGATATGGACTCGGCGAGTCAGCGTTGTGTAATGAAACTCTAATTTCTCGGGTTTGAGACCCATATAAAGGGCCTTATGGCCATCATTTGTGCTCACCAGTCCCTTGAGTGAAACCCTAATCGAGTGTGAGCATTTGAAGCAAAGTAGAAGGCCATTATTGATCTTGGAGGTGTCATTTTTGCAAGAAAGGAGAGAACTAGCTAAGGGAAAGCAAGTGGAGCCATTTCTGAGAGTTTGGAGTCCAGAGCATCACTATTGTGGTAATAATTTCGAGTTATCTTCTTCCTTGTTGATGTTTATTTAGATTTAGGGTTTGTTGAACCCTTTGTGGCAAGATCTAGTGCCCCCTTGGTCCCTTATGTGATTTAAACCATAGATCCGGACCCTTGGAGGTCCAGAGTGTCCCTTTGCCCAAGCTTTTTGGGAATCAATGGAGGTTTTGGATTGGAATCCTTATGCCTTAGGTCAAAACTCTATTTATGAGCCATGGGGTGTGTTATGGGCACCAAGATAGAAGCTTTACGTGATGAATCAGTCTAAGGAGGCCAGATCTATAAATTGTGGAAGCAAATCTGACCTTAGAAGCAAGTTGGAGTGGTTGCATGGCATGGACTCGCCGAGTCTGTTCATCAGACATGGCAAGTAGTTTGAAGATTGCCTTGGGTTCGCTCAGTGAGTGGTCCAATCTAGTCATGGGTTGACTCAGTGAGTCAGGGTGAGTTGGAGAGGGACAACAGGTGGACTGAGTCGAACTGGGACTCGCCGAGTTGTTCTTGAGACTCGGAGAGTTGAGTCGGGGTGGTCCCGCGATTCTTCCAGGTGAAACTCGTCGAGTGAGGGGGGAATACTCGACGTGTAGGAAGGGAATTTTAGAGAGTTGGTGAAAACGTCTAGACTCGCCGAGTCGCCATAGCGCACTCGCCGATTCCGGTCAAAGTTGACCGTTGACCGTTGACCTATGTTGACTTCTTAGGGATAGTCAACCTTAGAAGATATAAAGTGTTAACTAGAGACATATGATGTTATAGGAGGATTAGAGCTCGGAGGATCGAGCACGAGGGATTTCCAGGATTCGTGAGATACCGAGATACGCGAGGCGAGTCTTCTCACTATACCTTACCTTGAGTAGGTAACCAGAGTTATGTGATAGAGTATTTGTATGCTATGTTTGTTATGTGTTGTACTGCATTATTTCTATGTGATTTATGTGGTGCATGTTTATCAGAGCTAGAACATGAGGGTTCACAGAGTTTAGGTGCACGGACCCACAGAGTTATAGCCTCGAGTGGCTATTATGTGTTATATGTGGTATTTTGGGGAACTTACTAAGCTTTGTGCTTACAGAGTTTGATGTTATTGTTTCAGGTACTAGTGATGACCGCGGGAAGGCGCCGGCTTGATCCGTACACACACACTCGGAGTTTTTACATTTGTGATCTTGGGATTTTGTATTGACCTGAATTGGATAATGAATATGGTTGTTTTATGAATATTAATTGAATTATGTTTTATGAAAATTTGAAAATTTTGTTTTGAAATTTACGGTGTTACAAAAGTTAGGATGGAACTCAGAAACACTAATTTCTTTTATTTTTCTTCTTATTTTCATTCATATCTTTTTCCCTCGATAAGTTGAACTCGATAACATGATGTAACTTCTAAGGCTAGAAGGAATGGACTCAGCATATCCGAGCCGGACTCGGTAAACACCACACCACCAACTAGGCATGTCGAATTCGGTAGCCTAACTTAGGAGGTGTGTGTCGATGAGAGAGAAAGACAATTTTTTTCATATTTTAAATAATTTACCCACTCTTTTGAAGTTACCGTTTTTTTGATGAAAAAAATTGAAACTTTTAACCATTTTTCAACATTTCCAAATACCAACAACTATTTTATTGTATAACATACAATAACCTTCAACTTTTCACTCAAACATTCTCCATATTTTGTGAAAAATGGCTTCCCCATCCAACCCAATACTCCAAGAAAAAACAAGAAAAATACCTAAACCACAACCACTTCAAACCATTTATCATCTACCTTCTTCCAAAATCAAAATTTTTTCACCCCCTAGTTATCAGTATCCCCATACATACTAAACTCCATATCATATTCATATGCAACCCTAATTCCAATCATAATCTCAACCCAAATTCCAATTCTAATCCCAACCAAAAAATGACTTCAAACCATTTAACAACCCTCCCGACTTTCAATTCCAATTCCAATCCCAAAGACAAAGCCATTTCCAAAGTCACTCTCAACCTAAAATCGTATCGAGCATGAAAATATTTAATCTCAACCGGAACCCAAGAAAAAAAATGGAAAGGCTTGTACGAGATATCAACCGAGAATGAATAGATACAATCTTTTCTTCTTGTGGCATTTCTGTTATGAAATTTGCCAATGCTTGAGCCTTAATGCTTATTCTAGGCTTGTATGAGATATCATGCTCTCCTAGATTAATTGCCCGCTTTGTCATTCACCTGAACCTTTCTGGTTACATCTGGATATGTCTTATTGGTTGGTTAGTTAACACGGTGATGAGGTAGGCTTGAAAGTACCTTCGTAATCGTCTAGATGTATAGACAAGAGAAAACATCAACTTTTCTATCAAGGAGTAGTTCAACTCCGCTACTTGGAGTACCCAGCTTACAAAATACATTGGGATCTGTTTCTTTTCCCTCTCAGCAATCAATATTGACTACCATACTTACCTCGTATGCTGAAACAATACTTCATAAAAGGATGCAAAAGTTTGTTCGGTGGAAAGCAACAAAGATCCTGCCAGAGATCCTATGTCCACTTCGGGCTAACATTTATCGACTTTTTATTTTTTTTTAAAACTTGTGTTTTTGATTTGAACCATCATACATGTTCATGTGGGAAATTGCGCAGTTTGGGTATAGCTTGCGGCCATGCTATTGCAGCATCATGCTATTCGAACATCCATGAATTACCTGATACGGCTTAGATATATTATCGGGTTGATGTGTTTCAGACTGACTACTAGACACAAACTGTGCACCATCTTCCCCCTCCATTAGAATGGGAAATACCATTCCATTTTATTGCAGTTTTATTGCCAATGTAATTGCAGTTATTTATGTTTGTAATTGATTTCCAATGCGTAATGAAAAATATTATTATTGCCCTAATATTTGTTACATATTACAAAGATAGAAAAAGCATAATTTACAAGTACCACAGTAATACTAACAAACAAAAAAACATTATATATTAAAAAGATTAATAAGCGTTACAGAAGGGAAACTTAGTTGATGAACATAGAGCTTACAACTTGTACACAATTATTCCAAAAACGAAAATCCAACTACAAATTAACGCTATCTTCAAGTGCATATTTTGGGTTTTAAGTTTCTTCTTCAATCGAAATAAGTTATTGATTATCACCGAATTATTGTATTTTGCTTTGTCAACCCAACAGATAAACCCAGACTGTGGTCCCTGAAAATTTAAGATCAAACACATGACGTATATTGTGTAAATTAATATTAATTTAAAGAAAAATAATAAAAGAATAACTGACATACCTCTTTAGAACAAGTGTAAAAAAGTTGTCCATTGTTATTTCTAGTTGTTGATGTCCTTATAATACCCTCAACGCCACAATCACAATATACCATTTCTTTGGATTATGAGAAATGAATTATTAGTAGTAAATTTAACAAGGTAAAGACTTTGAAAGATTGAATTCCTTTATATAATGGCATTTACTAGGGTTATGATTCCGGAATACACATTCTAGAGCCACATTTCGGAATTCATATTTCGAACCCTAATTTCGAAACAATAATTGTCCTAGATTCCTGACATATGTGTAGTCATTCCGAATAGTAAAAGTCGTAGATTCCTGACATATGTCTACTCATTCCGAACAGTAAACATCATAGATTATTGACAGTATTTCGGACTATTGTTCTGTATCCACGTTCCGGAACAACTATTTCAGAGCTAGGTTCTGGACAAACTATTTCGGAACCACATTCCAGAATTGATATTTTAGAATCTATTTTTGGAACAATAATTGTCATAGATTGCTGACATATGTGTAGTCATTTCCCACCAGTAAAAGCCATAGATTCCTTACAGTATGTCTAGTCATTCCGAATAGTAAATGTCACACCCCGAAACCGATGGCGGAAACGTTCCGGGGCGGAGGACGTCATGTAAGTATCACAACTAATGTACATAGTAAGCATAGTAAACACGAAACATTACATTACATATGAATAATTACATTTGTTAAAAAGTAAAGTGATACATGTTTTCATCGTACAATAGTTTGAACAAAAGTAAAGACGTGTCTTCTAAAACGCTCCGTCTTCTCCAAAAGATTGCGGGTACCTGTCTAATGTCGACCTGAGAATACAAGCAGTTTGAAAATCAGCATAAAGCTGGTGAGTTCAGAAGCTGTTTGTTTATGTAAAAAGATCATGTTTCCTTTGGTTTATGTAAAAGTTGTTATCCAAGAAAATCCCATATTTTCTTATAAAGATAGTTTAGTTAAACTTTTGAATTCCGTTCGGTACAACAGTAAATAGTTTAATACGTAAAACTATAGATTGAAAACCCCTGGGAATACCATCCAGGACAACAATAGATAGTTTTAATACATAAAACTATAGAATAAAGGAAAATATAGAATTCGTGAATAAACTTATATTTTATATTAATACGTATTGTGAGTCGGATAACCATGCTAATATGACACGAGACCTCCTTGACTTCTTCAGGCGTCGGACGATATCCATAATTTGTCACCCCAGGCGTGCCCGCCTAACTGTAGCTAGCAGTTAAGGTGTGGGATTGTCAGTCCCGAATAGATCTATTCACAAATTCCACGCTCTCCCTCTAGAGACTTTGGTTATAGTTCTGGGGAGGATTTACTGATAACCCGAAGGGTTTAATGAAGATAAATCTCACAAGCTAGTATTAAATTATTCACGGTGCACTCGGTCGTTATCAAACATCATAATCGTTTTGAAACATAATATAGTAATTGAATACAAAGAAATTATCTGGCATGATATTCTAAATTAAATAGAGATAAACTGAATCAGACATAGTTTATCTATTAACTTTGCATGAAAATTTGTGTCCCTAAAACAAGAACTGAAGATCCCAAATTATTTCCATAATAATTTGATTGTTTTGATTGTTTCCTTTATTGTATTTGAAATCCATGTGGTTATATTCGATAAAACATCCCTTATGCTCCGCATAATAATAAGGGGTAAAGATATCTAAAAGTTTGCCAGATATTTATAGAAATTTCATCAGTTTTAAGTTTCTAAAACATTTATAATTTCCTTGTATTCCTCCCCCCCCCCCCACCTGAAAACATTGAAAAACACAAAAAAGGCGTAGGGGGTATGAACTCACCAGTCAAGAAACGTGTTGGTTTGGATGCAAAACGTCAGTTCGAGGCTTGATTACACGCGAGGTTCCTATGTAATATGAAGAGATACATAAATTGTATCTAATTAGACCTTGATTTACTAATTAACATGAATTAACACTTCGAGACGCGAAAACACTTCAATACAAAGTGTTTGGAGTGACCCAGGTAACATCAAAAGATGTGTAGGGCCTAGATAAGGAGTTTACTCTTCATGAGTAAGCCCTTAGGGGAGTTTACGGTTGTAAACTCATGGTGGGGGTGTTCTTGGTTGCTTAATGGTCTTATACTCTTTTGGGGTGATACTAGGCTTAGTTTTAAGGCATTGGAATGGAATTTTAACGTCATAAGGACCATTTAAGGAGTTTACAGCAGTAAACTAGGATTTTATGGCCATAAACTCTTATGTACCCATCCTTAATGTGTTTTAGTGGTCCTAGTTAAATTACAATGCACAAAGGAAGGTTCTAGGGTTGATTACATGGCTTAGGAAGTGATTGGGACTTGAATTGACCTTGGAAAAGCAGTTTACGGTCTATGAAGGTGTTCTTGGTGAGTTTACTACCTTAAACACATGAGTTTACGGCAGTAAACTCATGTTTGTCCATGATTCATGTGATTCGGTGGTTGAAGATTAAGCATGCTAAGTTCTAGACCCATTTCTAAGCCATACAAGGTGTTAAGGGCACTTTAACACCCATTGGAGGAGTTTAAGGTCTAAGAAGAGGTGTTTACGATCCAAGAATGTTCTTGGGCCGTAAACTCAAGTTTGACCCATTTGTGTATGTTTTGGTGCATCTCTTGAAGGATTATAAGGTTCTATACTCTCATGGAAGCTTTTGGAGGTGTTTAGGGGGCAAACTAACACCTTAAAAGGTGTTTATGGTCCATGAATGAGGGTTTACGGTACAAGCATGTTCTTGGGCCGTAAACTCATGTTTACTCCCCAAATGGTAAGATTTTGGTGTTCTAAGTCCAATCTTGCAAGTCCAAAGGTCTTAACTAAGCACTAGAAGTGATTTGGAGGGGTTTTGGGGCTTCAAAACCCTCTTTAGAGGTGTTCAATGTTTTGGGAGGTGTTACCAACCGTAAACACTTGTCCATGTGTGTTTTGAGTGATTCAAACATGAATTTGCATACCAATCAAGTTAAACAACAAGTTAGGATAGATTGCTTACCAATTTGATGCTTGAAAGGGGGTTTTTGGATCAAAATCGGATTTTAAGAGAGAGAGAGTAGTGAGAGAAAGTTTTTTAAGAGAGAGAACAATCTTCAAAATGATGTTACTCAATCCCTTATATAGGGGTTGATTTTATGGCCCCGACGGAATTCTACCCGATATTGACGTTAAACGGTGCTTTTGGTCATACCGGATTAAGTTACCGCAATCACGACTTAGATGAAACTAAAAATTTTCCAAATGAATATTTGGGATGTTTTCACGCATTTCTAATGTGTTCCGACACTCATGATGTCAAAATAAGAAGTCCCAATTTTATTAATTTAAACAAAGTTAACGGAAAAATTGGAACGTAACGACTTAGCTGACAGAAAACGGGTTACAAAGATGGAAAGTTTTCGGATTGTGACATTACCCCCCCGTTAGAGGGAATTTCGTCCCAAAATTTAGAGTTAAGATACAAGTCATGGAATTGAAAAGAGATGCGGATACTTCTGTTTTTATCAAGTTTTCGCGCTCCCAAGTGAACTCAGGTCCCCCTTGGCATTCCAACGAACCTTCACTATCGGGATGCGACTTTGTTTCGTACGTTTGATCTCTCGATCCATGATTTCGATGGGTTCTTCTACAAAGTTCAAGTTCTCTTAGATCTCAATCTCGTCAAGGGGAATCACGAGGGTTTCATCAGATATACACTTTTCAAGATTTGATACGTGGAAGACTGGATTGATGTTGCTAAGTTCTTGGGGTAATCGAAGTTTATAAGCTACATGACCGATCCTAGCGAGGAAATCGAAGGGTCCTATGTATCTCGGGTTAATTTTCCCATGCTTTTCGAAGTGTACCATGCCTTTCCAGGGCGAGACCTTTAACAGGACACGATCTCCAACCTGGAATTCTAATGGTTTTCGTCGTTTGTCAGTATAAGTCTTCTGTCGGTCTCCTGAAGCTTTCAGTAGTTCTCGGATCTAGATGATTTTCTTAGTGGTTTCACGGATGATTTCAGTACTAGTGAGAGCACTGTCGGGGAATCGACTCTTGGCTAGCTGCATGTCCCCTACCTCGGCCCAGCACAGAGGGAATCTGCACTTGCGACCGTAGAGGGCTTCGAATGGGGCTGCCTTGATACTAGTGTGGTAGCTGTTGTTATACGAGAACTCGATCAAAGGAAAATGTGTGTCCCACGACTTTCCGAAATCGATGACACATGCTCTAAGCATGTCTTTCAGGGTTTGGATAGTTCTCTCACTATGTCTGTCTGTCTGAGGATGATAGGCTGTACACATATCCAACTTAGTTCCAAGATCTTTCTGAAAGGACTGCCAGACCCTTGAGGTAAACCTGCTATCTCGATCGGAGATAATGGACACAGGCACACCGTGCAGTCGGACTATCTCTTGGATGTAAGTTCGCATGAGTCTTTCCATCTTGAATGATTCTTTAATCGGAATGAAGTGGGCGGAATTTGTCAAACGATCGACAACTACCCAAATGGTATCGTACCCACACGAAGATTTGGGTAACTTGGTGATGAAATCCATGGTAATCATCTCCCATTTCCGTTCAGGTATCTCGAGCTGCTGGAGTAGACCCGAGGGCTTCTGATACTCGACTTTTACCTTGGCGCAAGTCAGACACTTGCCACCGAAGGTTGCGATTTCGGCTTTCATGTTTATCCACCAGTATTGTTTCTTGAGATCCAGGTACATCTTATCCGAACCTGGGTGAACAGAGTATTTGGTCTTGTGAGCTTCGGTCATGACGACGTCTCTGAAACCTCCGAACTTTGGGGTCCAGATTCTATCCATGAAACAGTAGACTCCATCACCTCTGATCTCAAGTTTCTTCTCCATTCCTCTCAAGGCTTCGATCAATACTTTTCTGGCTTTAGGGCTTCCTATTGAGCTTCTCAGATCTGTGCGGATAAGTGAGAATGGATGGTCATCGTCAATGTCTTCACCTTGCGGCTTGAACTCTCCTTTCGGCTCAGGGCATCTGCTACCACATTGGCCTTACCGGGATAGTAGCGGATTCCGCACTCGTAATCATTGAGTAATTCTACCCATCGCCGCTGCCTCATGTTTAAGTCTTTCTGGTTAAATATGTGATGCAGGGTTTTATGGTCAATGATAATCGTACACTTAGTTCCGTAGAGGTAATGTCTCCAAATCTTCAGTGCGAAGACCACCTCACCTAGCTCCAGGTCGTGAGTCGCGTAGTTAGATTCGTGTTCTTTCAACTATCTTGAGGCATAAGCAATAACTTTTCCTCTCTGCATAAGCACACAGCCTAAACCCTGATTCGACGCATCGCAGTAGACAACGAAGTCCTCCGTCCCTTCGGTCAGGTACAGGATATGTGCGATGCACAAGGCTTGCTTTAACGTTTGGAACACAGTTTCTTGCTTTTCACTCCAGCAAAAGGGTACACCTTTCTATGTTAGAGTGGTTAAGGATTTGCGATTCTGGAAAAATTTTGGATGAACCTCCGATAATAGCCGGCGAGACCCAAGAATTGACGGATTTCTGTGGGTGTCTTCAGTGCCGATCAATTCTCTATGGCTTTAATCTTGGAAGGGTCCACATGTATACCTTCCTCGCTTACCACGTGACCAAGGAAAGTTACCTTCCGAATCCAGAATTCACACTTAGAGAACTTCGCATACAGCTTTTCCGTTCTAAGTGTTTCCAACACTAGTCTCAAGTGTTGTTTGTGATCTTCTTCGCTTCGGGAGTAGACAAGTATGTCGTCAATGAACACGATGAAGAATTTGTCTAAGAAGGGACGACACACCTGGTTCATCAGGTCCATGAACATAGCCGGTGCATTGGTTAGACCGAAGGGCATCACTACGAACTCCTAGTGTCCATACCGAGTCCTGAAAGCTGTTTTGGAAACATCACTCTCATGAACTTGTAACTAATGATACCCTGACCTAAGGTCTATCTTTGAGAAGTAGCTAGCTCCTTGAAGTTGATCGAAGAGGTCATCTATTCGAGGAAGAGGATACTGGTTCTAGACGGTCAACTTATTTAGCTCACGGTAGTCGATGCACATCCGGAAGGATCCATCTTTCTTCTTTACAAACAATACCGGAGCTCCCCAGGGTGAGGAACTCGGTCCAATGAGCCCTTTGCTGAGTAGCTCATTGAGTTAGCTGGATAACTCCTGCATTTCTGCTGGAGCTAAGTGATATGGAGATTTGGCTACGGGGGTAGCTCCAGGAATTAGGTCGATATGAAACTCAACTTGACGTTCGTGAGGAATTCCCGGGAGTTCTTCAGGAAAGACATCAGGAAAGTTACAGACTTCGGGGATGCTCTCAATGTCTTTAACTTCCTGTTCTCATTGATTACATGGACTAGGAAGGCATGACACTCCTTTCGTAGAAGCTTTTGAGCTTTGATGCACGATATGATATGAAGATTGGAACTGAGTTTATTGCCATAGATCATGAGAGTTTGACCAGAGGGGAGGTTGAGGCGGATGGCTTTTTCATAACAAAGAATATCAACATGATTGGGACTCAACCAATCCATGTCAATAATAACATCAAAGCTCTTAATGGAAATTGGCATTAGGTCGATGGGGAAGGAATGATCGTTCAGGGTAAGGGTACAACCTATGAATATGTCGCTAGCGCTTTCTTTCTCACCGTTAGCCATCTCGACCGTAAATGTTTCGGTTAATGGTTGGGGGTTAGGTTTAAGAAGGCGTTTGAATGAATGGCTAACAAAACTACGTTCAACACCAGAATCAAAAAGGATACTAGCATAAGAGTTGTTGAGGAGGAACGTACCCGAGACAACAGTGGGATCGGCGACTGCCTCTTCTCGTCCCATAGCTAGGACTCTCCCAGTGTTACCCACAGTAGCTGTCTTGGGGCAGTTTCTCTTGAAATTCCCTACTTCCCCACATCCGTAGCAGGCCTGACCGACACCCGCTCCGGAAGATTGATTTGTTGATTGGGCTGGTTTTCTGCAGTTTCGAGCAAGGTGGCCATTCTTGCCACAATTGTTGCAGAGTCATTCACGATAGGGACCGGGAGTACGATGATGATAGCTGCACTTGCTGCACCATGGAAGGGTACCAATGTATCTGCTGGTAGGAGTGTGAGCGGTGGATCCAATGGTAGAAACAACAGCAGAGGTAGTAGCAGCATGGACTGCCACAGTTTGCTGCTTCTTAGAAGCTTCTTGTGAACCATGGGCCTTCCGTTTGTTCCACAATTTCTCTTTACTACCACCACTACTTTTAACCGGTTCAGGAGTGGTGACCTCCTCATCCGGATTGTCTCCGTGATCAATCAAGGTTTGCACCAGACATTTAGCACTGTCAAAAGTGTCTGGCTTTGCAGCCAAAAGATTCCCTTAGGTTGGCTGGGTCAGCCCCCGGATAAATCTTTCAATCTTTTTAATTTTCGGGGTAACCATTCCCGGACAGAGAAGCGCCAGGTCTTCGAATCTGGAGGTGTAAGTGGCGATGTCGGAACCCTTCATCTTTAGATTCCAAAGTTCATGCTCCAATTTCTTCATCTCGCCCCGCGGGCAGTACTCAGCAAGCAGAAGCTCCTTCATGGCTTCCCAACCCATATCATTGGCTACAGGTAGGGTTAAGGATTTGAATCGGCCATTCCACCAAGTCAAGGCTTTATCGGTGAAGGTACATGCAGCGAACTTCACTTTGTCAGATTCCGAACAGGCACAGATTTCAAAGATAGATTGGATTTTCTCGAACCATCGGGTTAGGGTAATGACACCTCCAGTGCCATCGAAAGATGTGGGTTTCACGTTCATAAAGTCTTTATAGGAACACTCCTTCCGGTGTCCTTGGCTACCTTCTTAGTTTTGAGGTTGGGTACCATCTTCTGAACCACCGGAGCCACCTGAGTTCATTTGAGACATGGCGGCTGCCACTGCGGCAGTAACAATTGCCTAGAACATCGAAGGATCAAATTGAGGAGGAGGTGGTGGTGGCGGAGGGTTGTTGTTCTTTGAGATGGGTCTCTTCTTTGGAGTCATCTTGATCTATAATAGTCAGGAAAGAGAGGATCATAAGTCCTCTGAATTGAATCAAGAGATATGGAACAAGAAATATCTCTTTATGACAAATATAAAGTTCTAGTAAGCGATAAACAGGAAAGAGTTATCAAAGCATATACACTATCGCTAAGAAAAGAGTGAGTAGCAACACTCTGAATGAATTTCTACAATGTACTCAGCTCTGGCTAAAATACTCCCATAGTATTTTATGTTTCGCTGTGATGATGAATCTTTGTTTGGATCTTAGGTAAGTTTTAGGCATGCTGCACACCACAGTCACTCCCAAGCACATGTTGGCCGTGTCTCAAATGAATATAGTTGATCATGCTATATTGACCCTAGACACGACAAAATAACTACGCAGGTTTAACCGCAACACACAACACCCAATTACTTATGTTTTGTTCTACTCGTAGTTACGGTTCCCGGCGGTTAGGTATACTTGTATACTTTTGAAAATACTCATATTTTAAAGTATATTTTTAGTTCAGAGCACTTTGGACCCTTAGTGTTTATAGTCTTATACCATGTAAGGTTTGGTATACTAGTTCACTATAAACAAGGGCTCTGATACCAATCTGTCACACCCCGATACCGATGGCGGAAACGTTCCGGGGAGGAGGACATCATGTAAGTATCACAACCAATGTACATAGTAACCATAGTAAACACGAAACATTACATTACATATGAATAATTACATTTGTTAAAAAGTAAAGTGATACATGTTTTAACTGTACAATAGTTTGAACAAAAGTAAAGACGTGTCTTCTAAAACGCTCCATCTTCTCCAAAAGATTGCAGGTACCTGTCTAATGTCGACATGGGAATACAAGCAGTTTGAAAATTAGCATAAAGCTGGTGAGTTCATAAGCTGTTTGTTTATGTAAAAAGATCATGTTTCCTTTGGTTTCTGTAAAAGTTGTTATCCAAGAAAATCCCATATTTTCTTATAAAGATAGTTTAGTTAAACTTCTGAATTCCGTTCAGTACAACAGTAAATAGTTTAATACGTAAAACTATAGATTGAAAACCCCTGGGAATACCATCCAGGACAACAGTAGGTAGTTTTAATACATAAAACTATAGATTAAAGGAAGATATAGAATTCGTGAATAAACTTATATTTTATATTAATACGTATTGTGAGTCGGATAACCATGCTAATATGACACGAGACCTCCTTGACTTCTTCAGGCGTCGGGAGATATCCAGAATTTGTCACCCCATGCGTGCCCGCCTAACTGTAGCTAGCAGTTAAGGTGTGGGATTGTCAGTCCCGAATAGATCTATTCAGAAATTCCACACTCTCCCTCTAGGAGACTCTGGTTATACTTCCGGGGAGGATTTACTGATAACCCGAAGGGGTTAATGAAGATAAATCTCACAAGCTAGTATTAAATTATTCACGGTGCACTCGGTCGTTATCAAACATCATAATCGTTTTGAAACATAATATAGTAACTGAATACAAAGAAATTATCTGGCATGATATTCTAAATTAAACAGAGATAAACTGAATCAGACATAGTTTATCTATTAACTTTGCATGAAAATCTGTGTCCCTAAAACAAGAACTGAAGATCCCGAACTATTCCCATAATAATTTGATTGTTTTGATTGTTTCCTTTACTGTATTTGAAATCCATGTGGTTATATTCGATAAAACATCCCTTATGCTCCGCATAATACATAAGGGGTAAAGATATCTAAAAGTTTTCCAGATATTTATAGAATTTCATCAGTTTTAAGTTTCTAAAACATTTATAATTTGCTTGTATTCCGCCCCTGAAAACATTGAAAAACACGGAAAAGGCGTAGGGGGTATGAACTCACCAGTCAAGAAACGTGTCGGTTTGGATGCTAAACGTCAGTTCGAGGCTTGATTACACGCGAGGTTCCTATGTAATATGAAGAGATACATAAATTGTATCTAATTAGACCTTGATTTACAAATTAACATGAATTAACACTTCGAGACGCGAAAACACTTCAATACAAGTGTTTGGAGTGACCCGGGTTACATCAAAAGATGTGTAGGGCCTAGATAAGGAGTTAATTCTTCATGAGTAAGCCCTTAGGGGAGTTTACGATCCAATGACCATATCCCCATGAGTTTACGGTCGTAAACTCATGGTGGGGGGTGTTCTTGGTTGCTTAATGGTCTTATAACTCTTGTGGGGTGATACTAGGCTTAGTTTTAAGGCATTGGAATGGAATTTGAACATCATAAGGACCATTTGAGGAGTATACGGCAGTAAACTTGGAGTTTACGACCACAAACTATTATGTACCCATCCTTAATGTGTTTTGGTGGTCCTAGGTTAATTACAATGCACAAAGGAAGGTTCTAGGGTTGATTACATGGCTTGGGAAGTGATTGGGACTTGAATTGACCTTTAGAAAAGGAGTTTACGGTCTATGAAGTTGTTCTTGGTGAGTTTACTACCTTAAACACATGAGTTTATGGCAGTAAACTCATGTTTGTCCATGATTCATGTGATTTGGTGGTTGAAGGTTAAGCATGCTAAGTTCTAGACCCATTTCTAAGCCATACAAGGTGTTAAGGGAACTTTAACACCCATAGGAGGAGTTTAACGTCTAAGAAGAGGTGTTTACAGTCCAAGAATGTTCTTGGGCCATATACTCAAGTTTGACCCATTTGTGTATGTTTTGGTGCATCTCTTGAAGGATTATAAGGTTCTATACTCTCATGGAAGCTTTTGGAGGTGTTTAAGGGGCAAACTAACACCTTAAAAGGTGTTTATGGTTCATGAATGAGGGTTTACAATCCAAGCATGTTCTTGGGCCGTAAACTCATGTTTACTCCCCAAATGGTAAGATTTTGGTGTTCTAAGTCCAATCTTACAAGTCCAAAGGTCTTAACTAAGCACTAGAAGTGATTTGGAGGGGTTTTGGGGGTTCAAAACCCTTTTTAGAGGTGTTCACGGTTTTGGGGGTTCAAAACCCTTTTTAGAGGTGTTCACGGTTTTGGGGGTTCAAAACCCATTTCTAAGGCATACAAGGTGTTAAGGGCACTTTAACACCCATTGGAGGAGTTTAAGGTCTAAGAAGAGGTGTTTACGATCCAAGAATGTTCTTGGGCCGTAAACTCAAGTTTGACCCATTTGTGTATGTTTTGGTGCATCTCTTGAAGGATTATAAGGTTCTATACTCTCATGGAAGCTTTTGGAGGTGTTTAGGGGGCAAACTAACACCTTAAAAGGTGTTTATGGTCCATGAATGAGGGTTTACGGTACAAGCATGTTCTTGGGCCGTAAACTCATGTTTACTCCCCAAATGGTAAGATTTTGGTGTTCTAAGTCCAATCTTGCAAGTCCAAAGGTCTTAACTAAGCACTAGAAGTGATTTGGAGGGGTTTTGGGGCTTCAAAACCCTCTTTAGAGGTGTTCAATGTTTTGGGAGGTGTTACCAACCGTAAACACTTGTCCATGTGTGTTTTGAGTGATTCAAACATGAATTTGCATACCAATCAAGTTAAACAACAAGTTAGGATAGATTGCTTACCAATTTGATGCTTGAAAGGGGGTTTTTGGATCAAAATCGGATTTTAAGAGAGAGAGAGTAGTGAGAGAAAGTTTTTTAAGAGAGAGAACAATCTTCAAAATGATGTTACTCAATCCCTTATATAGGGGTTGATTTTATGGCCCCGACGGAATTCTACCCGATATTGACGTTAAACGGTGCTTTTGGTCATACCGGATTAAGTTACCGCAATCACGACTTAGATGAAACTAAAAATTTTCCAAATGAATATTTGGGATGTTTTCACGCATTTCTAATGTGTTCCGACACTCATGATGTCAAAATAAGAAGTCCCAATTTTATTAATTTAAACAAAGTTAACGGAAAAATTGGAACGTAACGACTTAGCTGACAGAAAACGGGTTACAAAGATGGAAAGTTTTCGGATTGTGACAGTAAATGTCATAGATTTCTGATAGTATTTCGGATCCTTATTCCGGATTGGATATTTTGGACACTTGCTTTTCGACCTTAAAATGCACCTACCATGAATCCTCAACGTTGAAATAAAATTGGAATGAGTTCATCTCACGATGTTGTTTCGTATTATGAAGAAGAAGATTGTTATGTTTCTTCAGATAATAACCCTTTTCTGGAAGTCCCATATTTCCTACTCCTGGATAAAATGATTGATGATGTTTTCCAAGCTATGAAGGCTGATGAAGAAGCAAACAAAAAGGGAATCTGAAAGAAGTCGCACACTAAATCAATGTGCAGACGATCTAGCGGAACAAGTAAATGAAAAAGAAAAAAGGATTTTTGAAGTGATGATAGTAGTGAAACAAGCTAAGAAGTGGATTGAAAATGCAAAAAAGGAGATCAATAAGCTGCATGCAGAACGGGACATTCTAAGAGATGTTAGAATTAGAGGAGATTTTAAGGACCGAGAATAAAATAAGTACCCCTTAAATTTTTCTGATTTGTGGAAACCAATCTAAGTACATAGTAGGTTAAGTAATGCTCCTCGCAATAATGTTAATGAAAAAGGATACTTGTCATTTTTGATAATTGTAACGTCCCATTTTCACAACCAATATCTTTTCAATTTATTAAGGTAAAACTTTCCAATTTATACACCCATTAATAAGAAAACCATTTATTCCAAATTACATTTATTTAAAACCAAAGTTTTATAGAAAACACGGAATCCTCAATGCTGCTGATGTGTGTGTACAGTCTCGCTTTTACCTTCCAATGGACACCAATGATACCTGAAACAATAAACAATTTGATAAGCATAAACCTTAGTGAGTTTCCCCCAAAGTACCACCACACAAATGGATAATATATACAGTCAAACATATCGGGTCCAATCAACCATCGGGATTTAATACCCCGGGCCAGTTAATCTCAGGGTCCAGTCATCCTTGGGAAGGAATACCCCAGGTTGGAATATCAATATACAACAGGTCCAGTCAGCCATCGGACTAGAATACCCCGGGTTTGTTGGCCTACCGCCTCAACCTAAACCAAACACAACATATCGACATATAAACAATTAGGATCAAGTAGACACATATTACAAGAAACAACAATCATACAACTCACTACCACCTACTAGTCCTCTCAAATCATACAGTCATGCTACCAGCTAACTTCCATAGAATGCATAACCATAAGTAACTAGAGGTGAGATAGCCAACAAAACAGGTGATCCTACTCTAGAGCCACAACCAAACAAGGAACATGCAAGAGCGCCCAGACCAAGAGTTCTCAGGCTATCCTAAATGACCACAAATAGTCTCTAAGGGCAATCCATAGGTGATAACAAGCAAGTACAGATAACACAGAGTTCTACAGATTATTACAACAAAGCAACATACTGAATACCAGGAGACAAATCTAACAGATCACTACAGCACAACATCATACTCGATACCGGAACACATATCTAACAGAACATTATAGCATAGTAGCATACTTGATAGCAGAACAAAAATCTAACATATCACTATAGCATAGTAGCATACTAAATATCAACAGTCCAAGGAATGCAAAGTCGTATATACTCAGAGGTGAGATAGTCACTCGGATAGGTGATCCTTCTCTAGAACCACAACCAAACAAGGAACATGTAAGAGAGCTTAGATTAAGAGTCATCAGTATATCCTACATAACTATATATAGTCCCTAAGGAATCCTTCGACTAGTAGATAACCATAACTACTATGTCGCCATTGGTGCCTTCGACCCATGGGTACAGTGAAGCGGAACTCACCTCGATATGCGCGTAGGTAACCACTATAGCAACGAAGAATTCTACCAGTTTCAACTCACTTCCAATCACCTACAAGAAGATACTAGAGTCAATACCCGATCACAAGTCATAGTCACTTGCAATAGTTACCACCTCACATGAAATGACGTTTAGGGTTTCACATAAAATGATGATTAGGGTTAAGTAATTACACTTAACCCCTTAAGGACTTAATCACCTAAGGGTAGGACTAATTAAGGTTTGACTCAATCATTCTCGGGTGTAATAATAATCCAATCAATGGCCCAAATACGTGCCCGATCATTGTCCAAAATAGAGCTCCTCGATTCTAGGATTTCCACATAAAATCATAACTATTGTTAGTGTTCCATACTAAACCCCTTAAGGACTTAATTCATTAAGTCAAATACTGCATTAAGTTCATTATTAAGTATTACTTAAAGTTTAATTAACAGTTTTAACACGGGTCCCAACAAACTCCAAAACTAGGGTTTTCTAAGCCTTAATTAGGGTTTCCATCCCCAAAATCATGCCACTCGAGATAAAGCTAAAAGCTTAAGTCATTAAATGTTTCATAAATCGGGCACCACCTACTGCCACCTCGGATAGTGGTGGTTGGCGACGGTCCATGGCAGCAGGAGGTGGAAGCCACCATTTTTAAGGCTGGTAGTTTAAAATTCTAAACCAAAAAATTATCAAAATCATTTTGGTACACACAAAACATCCATCCAATACACACATACACACACAACCACCCAAGGTGCTGGCTAGTAGCGGTAGAACGTGGGTACCATAATGGTTCACAGCCATGGTGGTTCTCTTTATTTTCTGGCCAAAAAATACACACACGCCTCCGACTTGCAGCAACAACACACACACCTACACTAAACATGAGCACCCATTAAAACACACACACACAACTCAGTCACCCTCATGGTGGCAAGCAGTAGTCGGAGAATGATGGGGCGACATCCGCATGGCGACGACGGTCGGAAGAACGGTTGTGGTATCTCAGAAAAGAAATAGAGAATATAGGGGGTTTACAGCAGTAACACACACATATACACATGTAAACATGAACACCATGCAGCCACCCACCTACTGTGGCATGCAACTGACAAAATAATTTTTACAACGAGACAGCCGCTGGAGCGGCGGCGGCAACAAAACGCGAGGAATGACATCATAAGTGAGGAATAGAAGGGGTTGAACCATTACCGGAGAGGGAGAGGCAACGTCGACCACAATCTCGTTCATCTATGTTATCATCGGCAACAACAACAAATAGTGGTTGGCTTCGTTGGTTAACTATGGCGTCAATGAAGGTGGCGGTGACTGAAGATGTGGAGAGATAAGGGTGGCGGCAGTAAGTTTAGGGTTAGGGTTTGAGGAAGTGTCTACATGAAGGCGAAAAGAGGGGGGGTGACGGGTCTTAACCCATCTCTAATTCAAACTTATTCCAAGTTTACACTTTTAGTCCCTCATTCCCTAATCTTTTCCAGATTAAGTCAACAGTTTACTCTATAGCCCCCTGATTCCAAAAATCCTTTCCATTCAAGTCCAAAAATTGCTGAATAGCCCCCAGCATCCAAAAATCTATTCATAACTAGTCTGGAAGTTACACTTCAACCCTCAATTTGTAGAATTTATAACATTTAACTCTTTGCGCTAATACTTTAATAATTTATTACGGATTTAGGGCCAACATAAAAAGATAAAAATACATCTCAGGGTTTTACGGATTATTATTTATTTATTCATTTATTTATTTTCTAATTTTATTTTATTTATTTTATTTTAAACGAAATGTTACAATTCTTCCCCACTTTATTTCAATTCCGTCATCGAAATCAACTCTCACTTTTACTTCATGATGCACACCCCCACAACAACCAAGATAAACAAAAATATGTGGAATCAATCGGTCCCAAAGCTTCTCAACCAAACATCGGCATGCAACCCCGCACAAAAAGTCATCACCGCAATGAAAAATAACTATCACATATTGAACTATACCACACTCTTACGTAGATCTGACAACCATGTTAATCTATCCACTATCAACACTTGACCTCACCCCCAATCCGACGACAACAAACAAGTAAACCTTCCACCTGAGCTCCTAACACCCGAGGCTCTAAGCATAAGCACGCCTTATTTATGCTATCAAAACCAAAAATAATACGAATCAAAAGGAAAATCCAACAATTGACCATTATTTTGTCGCGAAATCCGAAGATTTAGTAGTTGCGCAGATGTTTGGAACTCAGAGAAATCTGAATTAAAAATGAATCTTGGCAAAAAGTCTTCCTGCTACGAGGTCCCACTCTCCCCCACTTGAAATATTCTATTATCCAAGAACTTCATAGTCCTTTGATACCGTGACCAAATCGAACTCTATTACTTGATCCCAACCACTGATATCCACATACATAGGAGACTCTAAACCCACACAACATTCCAAAATTCCAATACGCATACAACTGAACCTTGAAACTGTAATGCCCGTAGATCCGGGCTACTCAATTTAGAGGTAATAGGGGTCGAAAATGACTTTTTGACAAAATACTATTTAGAATAAATAATCATAACCAAGTTGTTGAATATGTCACAAGGTTTTCGTACATATAAAGAGTGTCAAAATCCGAGTTATAACGAAGAAGTTATGACCCGTCGAAGTTTCGCAACGGAACCGACACGGCACCGGGAAGCGTAAAAAAGTGATTTTACGATGGAGGAATTTTTAGCCTTAGTGATCTAAACGAAATTCGTAGAATATGTTAAACCGAGAAAATCCATAAAAAGAACGCTCAAATCTGACTTCATATGAAGAAGTTATGATTTTTTTAAGATTCGGCTTAGTAGTGCACGACCCGAAACTCGAATTTTAGTTCGAGCGCTTTTTGGCTTACGTGACTTAAATGAGAGTTGAAGATCTCATTAATAGGAACTTAACAGTAAAAAGACAGACGAAAACATAGTCCGTATGAAGGAGTTACGAATTCTTCGCGGTCATTTAACAGTCTAAACGCCTCGTACTGTTAAATTTAAGATCGGTCGAGTATTAGCCGACGGAGTCAAAATGAAATTTGTAGATATTATTTTTATCTACGAATCGATATAAAGAACGTCAAAAACGGAGGTCTTATGTCAAATTTACAGATTTTAGAAGTCGGAAGTGTGCTGTGTGAAAATGGGTGATGTGGCACAATCTTGGCCATTGCTTTCTCCCTAAGTCTTGCCACTAGATGGTGACATGTGGCACCAAGTTCAGCCATTTTCACCCTATAAATAGAACCTCTCCCACCCTCATTTTCTTCACACATTTCTCATTCTTTCTTCTCTGTACTCTCTCTCTCTAGAACCTCTCTCTAACCCCGAAACCCCCTGAAAAGCCTAGGGAACCTCCCTAGCACGAGGCGGAAGCCCCTGGGTGCTCGACGGCTCTGAGAAGAAGATATTTTCCGCACGGGAATGCTGCTCCAAGCAAAGCCTGGTTTTCTATAAAACCCGCTGTAAGTGAGCTACGCCTACGCTATTTTTATTATAGCTTTTATTTAATTATATTAACGTTATTAAGAACATATAATAATTAATTGGGCTATTATTATGGGTTATATAAGTATTTTTTTAACGCTTATATAATAGTAATAATAGCTAGACTATTAATTAGTCTCGGTGAATAATAGACTAAACTCTAGTGGTAATAATACTAGGTTTCGTCGAAGGATTTTTTTTTTCAAGAAGTGAAGCGCTGTCTGAGTTCGGAATCACCACATTTTCAAGTGAGTGCATAGTTACTTTCATCTTACACATAGATATGAAGTATTTTATATAAATTACGTGCTATGTGTGCATATTATCTGAGTACTTGTTGTCTATCCTAAATGAACGATTTTATACATGTTTTAAATGATTTAAACTGTATATGTATTTTATATGTACGATAATGTTGGGGTAAACATGGGTAGATATAATAGATGGAATATGAGTTGAATGATGAGTTGATAGGTGTTATAGACCATGAGGTGAGGGTGAGAGGTGGACGATGTGAGAAGCCTTTTTCCCAAATGATGGCCCCGTCATTCAGCAGAGTATGGATGACAACCACGGACTATTCTAGATAGTCCAGTGGAACACTAGCAGGCTCACAACCTATAGGTGTTATGAAGGATGTGTTCACCCGTTGTACTCTAAACCCTGGTGATCATGCAGATTTGATGCCTAAACCCTGGTGATCATGCAGACTTGATGCCTAAACCCTGGTGATCATGCAGACTTGATGCGTAAACCTTGGTGATCATACAGACTTGATGCGTAAACCCCGGCGACTATGCAGACTTAGTGCCCCGCTGTGTAAACCGTGGCAACGATGGACTTTGTGCCGATTCCTTAGGATGATCCTTAGGAATGAATGAACGAGGAATAGCTAATCCTTAGGGTAGATCCTTAAGATTAAAGAAGATAACGGGGATGGGTAATTCGGTTGATTGTTTGATTGTTTAAACATAATAATTATATTATTGTGGGTTAAAAACCCTATGTACTCACCAGGTTTTCCAACCTGACCCACTCAGTTTATTTATATCACAGATGTTGATATGAAGTCACATTACACTGAGAGATTAAAGAGATGTAGATCACTAGTGTAAATAAGTGTAAGTTCTGTTTATGCTTATGTTTCTGTATTGATGATGACATCCCAAACGTTTTAAAATGAATAAAATACGTTTCTTCGAAAATATTTTGATAACGTATTTATCGTATTTTTCTGGGAACAAATTCTGCAACATTTTTATGAAAAGAAGTACTCTGATTTTTATAAAGCATAAACAAAATCGGTCTTTTCTGGCCGTGAAAATGGGGATGTCACAGAAACATAAACAAAATTTACAGATAAATACCAATACTACCATAATTGCTAAATAGAAGAAATGCCAACTCAAATCTCGATCCTCAGGACCCCAACGGTCCCATGACAACCATCGAGTAACTGCTAAACTAAGGATGTAGGATCCAATACCTCACTGAGAAAAGGATAGTGAGCTCTAATGCGGCCTTCCTAACTGCAATGGAAACAAACCTACGCATTTCGCCTGCAATCTCTACCAAATGGCCCTCCACCCCACACCTATGACATCCAAAAGGTCTGTGCCTCCCTCCAATTGATCTTGATCTTTGGCCAATGGACTTGAACCACCTCGATGCAGGCTAGGACTGATATGAAGTCTGACAGTGCTCCCTCTCCTGGGTCTCTATCTCAATTCCTCGCCTCCTCGCGACATCCTGGAATTCAGTGAGAAAACCATAGCGATGGTGGACACGAATTGTCAAGTGTCTGTCTTGATCATGCTCAAATACCGACTTATTTAAGCCCGCTCTGAAGCGGCAAACTCAGGACTGAACAAAGCCCTCTTAGTGAACATCTTGGTGATCTCCGTCACCGACTCAGTCGTATGCCTCTGATCCAAGTACTGCTGGGATAGTCTCTCCCTCTCTACCAGGGGAACATACCTTGCACGGAACATCTCTGAGAATTACTCCCAAATCATCATCACCCTCTGCTTAGGAGTATAAGAACTAGTCACCAGTCTGCACCAATCCCTTGCCCCTAACCTGAGAAGGTTCAGGGCGCACTTGACCTTCTGGTCATCCGGACAAGAACACATAAAGAAACAATGCTCCAATTCAAACATGTCAAGTCTAATAAACCATCGGGTTGGGGTACCCCAGGCCCAGTTAACCTTCGGGTCTAGTCATCCTCGGGAATGAATACCCCTGGTTGGGATGCCAATATACAACGGGTCCAATCAGCCATCAGAGTGGAATACCCATGGTTTGTTGGCCTACCGCCTCAATCCTACCGCTCTTCCTAAGCCTCCGTACCTATGGCTTACAGTCGGCCCGCACCGGGTATCTTGGCCTAGAGCACAAAGTAGGACCGCCTCAACCTAAACCAAACACAACATGTTAACATATAAACAATCAGAATCAAGTAGATACATAATACAGGAAAACAACAATCATATAGCTCACTACCGACTATTAGTCCTCTCACATCATACAATCCTGCTACTAGCTAACCTCCAAAAAATACGTAACCATAAGTAGCTAGAAGTGAGATAGCCATCCGAATAGGTGATCGTACTCTAGAGCCACAGCCAAATAATGAACAGGCAAGAGAGCCTAGACCAAGAGTTCTCAAGCTATCCTAAATGACCACAAACAGTCCCTAAGGGCACTCCATGGGTGATAAACAGCAAGCATAGATAACATATAGTTCTATAGATTATTACATTAAAACAACATACTCAATACCAGGAGACAAATCTAACAGATCACTACAGCACAATAGCATACTCGATACCAGAACACATATCTAACAGATCAGTATAGCATAGTATCATACTTGATAGCAGAACAAAAATCTAACAGATCACTATAGCATAACAGCATACTAAATATCAACAGTCCAAGGAATGCATAGTCGTATATACTCAGAGGTGAGATAGTCACTCGGACAGGTGATCCTTCTATAGAACCACAACCAAACAAGGAACATGTAAGAGAGCTTAGATCAAGAGTCCTTGGTCTATCCTATATGACTATATATAGTCCCTAGGTAATCCTTCTACCAGCAGATAACCAAAACTAGTAGGCCGACATTGGTGTCTTCGAGCTACGGGTACAGTGAGGTGAAACTCACCTCGATATGCATGTAGGTAACCACTGTGGCAATGAAGAACTCTACCAACTTCAACTCACTTCCAATCACTTACAGGAAGATACTTGAGTCAATACCCAATCATAGGTCATAATCACTTGCAACAGTGACCACCTCACATGAAATGACGATTATGGTTTCACATAAAATGACGATTATGGTTAAGTAAGAACACTTAACCCATTAAGGACCTAATAACCTAAGGGTATGACTGATTAAGGTTTGGCTTAGACATTCTCGAAATCAATGGCCCAAATGCGTGTCCGATCATTGTCCAAATAGAGCTCCTCGATTCTAGGGTTTTCCACATAAAACATAATTAGGGTTAGTGTTCCATACTAAATCCCTTAAGGAATTAATTCGTTAAATCTAATGTTACATTAAGTTAATTGTAGGGCATTATTACGTATTATTTAATGTTTAATTAACACTTTTAACATCGGTCCCGACCAACTCAATAACTAGGGTTTTCCTAACATTAGGGTTTTCTAAACCCTAATAAGGTTTTCCAACCCTAAAATCATGCTACTCGGGCTAAAGTTCAATGCTTAAGTCATTAAATGTTTAATAAATCGGGCACTACCCACTACCACCTCGGGTAGTGGTGTTATAACAACTTTTGAACATGTGTTTTGATAACCTAATATAAACTGAGGATTTTTGTGATTGTGCTAATGAGATTAATGTGATTTTAAATGAAAATTCTGTTTGAAAATTTACGATGTTACATAAGCACAAAGCTTAGTGAACTCCCCTAAAATATCCTATACCATATATACATAACAGTCAAAACATAATTGGGTCTATTTCACCCACTTCAGTATCTTTCAACTGGTATTGGGTCTATTTCATCCCCTTCGGTATTTTTCAACCGTTACTTGGTCTATTTCATCACAAAGACAAACTTTTCCCTACTAACATGTTCTATTGGTTCGGCATTAGTGCATTTGACCCATGAGTACAGTGAAGGAAACTCACCTTAGATTGAAGGTATCTGTGACAACTCGATATTTCAACTACATGTAAACGACCTAAAAAGTCAAGTATTGTAACCACGTTAGTTGTAATAAAATTAACTTCGAAAATAAAATATCCAAAAATCACTAATTAAATTACCTATTATGTTAGATGTCATTAAACCGTGATCATACGTAAAAAGAACGCCCAAATCCGACTTCGTATAAGAAAGTTAGGAATTTTTCAAGTTCAGCTTAACGGCAGACGGCTAAAAGCTCGAATAAGAGATCGAGCGACTTTTGGCCTGAATGATCTAAACGAGAATCCAAGGTCTCAACAATGGTATTTCATCGGTAAAAAGTCTGGCAAAAACCGACGTCAGATAAAGAATTTATGAATTTCTAAAGAAATTTTCTTACCGCGACCTTTTAAAATAAAATAATAAAAATAATTTTGGAATTTGCCGACATGATCTAAACGAAAGTTGTAGAGTATGGTCTCACCTTCGCGTGGATATAAAGAACGTCGAAAACGGAGTTCGTATGAAGAAGATATGAATTTTTGAAGTTTATTAAATAATTAAAATATAAATTTAATTAAAAACCCTTGGTATTATCCGAAGGGGAGTCACCAGATAGGGCCGAGTTACGCCCAGTGTAACCCCGTACGCCCAGCGTACGCGAGGCCTTGGCCTCGGATCGACCACGTCGCGCCTGTGCGAGGCTATGCCCCGTCCCATCCGAGCTTCGAGGCAGTCGAGGACTCGGTCACGCATGACGCACACGTACGCCCAGCATACGAGGTTGGTTCCCAGCCCCTATAAAAAGGATGCGAGGGTTCCGGAGAAATCACACCATTTCTATCAGTTCTCTTATGTTCTTGCCTCGTTTTCCGTGCCCGTGCTACCCCGAAGCCCCGATCACTTTGCTCAAGTCCCGAAGGTCGTTTGTGCTCCTGAGATTCCCGAGGAAATCCACTTTCTCGAGCCGAAATTATGTCCGGTTTTCATCCCGCAACCTCCGATCTTTCAAGTGAGTTCATACCCCGATAATTCACACTTTTAAATGTTTTATGAGTACTTTTACATGCTTTTAAGGGGGGAATACAAGTAAAACACTCGATTATTATCGTGTGTTATATAAAATTTCACTATACGCGTTTTATCAAAGGAATCATATGTGATTAAAACTATTATAGGGAAACTTTCATATGCAAATTATACCACGACAACATTTTATCTTTTGAAATGAGAAACGATTTATGTATTTATATAAATCAGATACTTTGCTTATACTACATTTCTGTGTGTCGGTTTTGGCACTACAAAAACTACACTTTTCATAACAAGTGAACATTTTCACTAAGGGTTTATTATACAAACGAAACACACTTTTAGAAAACTATAATAGATATAGTTTTACGAGAATACTACGAACTTTTACATACATGGAAATACTATTTCAAGAAGCTACTTTCATATACAATAACGAACGAACGTTTTCACACGTAAATCTGTTTTATACTAAGTTTTGTGAGACATTAACTTCACGTACGTTCGAGTACACATTTCAAGTCCTGTATTATATACCAGAATCCCTTGGAGGGGGAGCATGGTGTTTGTGTATAGATCTATACGGGCTTGACAACCCGCGCCCTGACTGTTAGCTACAGTCCACCATTTGGGGTGACAAACGTCAAAACATTCTAACGCCTGAAGAACGTTGTGTATAGGCATTCCTTGTCAATAGTATGGTTATAAAACTCACATAGAGTATTAAAAACACAATGATTTATGGGGTTTTTCAGACGTATTGGAAATTTTATACGTACATACATTTACTAGAAACAAACATTGGTCTTGAAAGAAGGCTACATTTATACTAGTAGAAAATATTGGATTTTCTAGGAACAAACAAACAAGAACAAAAACATTTCATTTCATACAAACATTGTCATTAAATACTTATGAAACTCACCAGCTTAAATGTTGATCTACTCTTTCAAAACTACTTGTATGTCCCAGGGATTTAGTAATTACAGGTAACAAACAGGTTTTGGAGAAGGGACGCTGCAGCGCCAGTTTAATTTCATATTTTGACATCCTATTGTAATTGGTTTTGAACATGTACTCTTTTAAACAATGTAAACTTTCAATTATATATATGATGGTTGTATTGCTTTCTTTACTATGTATTCATTTATTACGTTACCACATGATCATCCGCCCCCGAACGTTTCTGCCGTTCCGTTTTGGGGGTGTGACAGATTGGTATCAGAGCAATGTTTATAGTGAACTAAGTATATCGAACCTCATAAGATATACAAACTATAAATACTTATGGACTCAAAGTCTCTGACAAAAGTTTTCATACCTAAAATCCTTATTTCTTTTCAATAGATTATTTTAGGTCATGAAAATCCAAAATACATGCATACAACGACATATTTTCATGATGAGAACTATACAAAAGGATTAAGACAAGTTGGACACTATGATTAGTTCTCGAGATATGTAATCAAATTTGGGACGAATATAGCTTGATCAACTATGTTTATCTAAAAGTAGACTAACGTATATCGAGGAATGATTGTAGTGAGCAACGAGTCGAAACTTACCAAAAATAGACACTAGTATCAAACATACAATTTAAATACTATAGGAGTATTTGGTGCATACAATAGATTAATTAGTATTACATGTCTCAAGTTTTGTTCAGATCTTATAACCCTATTCTCGTATAGTTAAATGGCTGGATTTCATCCGCATGGGGACCCCTACGGAGGATGGGTAGAGGAGGATCCGGAAGAGGATGAAGAGCCTATTGAGTTGGATGGAGGGGACGACTCTGGTACAGACTCGGAACCAGAGATAATCAACCCTCCAGCCATTAAGAGGAACTTCCAAGGACCGACTCCCGTTTGGGGACGTCACCTCGTCCACTGGAGCCAACAACAAGGGATACGCTATCCCTATGGTATGTGTCGAGACTTCTACGACATCAGGGATGGAGGTTCAACCGACTGAGCACTTCCGGTGATGGTAGGTAAACTGGCCAACCAGTCCTACCAATCAGGAGTTCAAGCAAACCGAATCCAAGAAGTCAACGTGGAAGTACAAGTCCACACGGCCGATATCCACCATCTGGATATGTTGCAGAATGGCATCCACCTCTGCGCCGAAGCATTCCAAGCACAAATGAATGTAGCCCTCGCAGAGTTGAGGGAACAACAAGCCACCTTCGATAGGCGTCTTATGGAATCGAAGAAATCGGATGCGGAGTCGAGCTCCAAGCGCAACACACGTCACAAGTAGTACTTGCGAAAACCTCAAATTTTGTTATAAGATAGGACTTTGGCTAAAAATTTTTACTTCCTTTAAATTCTTGTAATCGGAGACCCTTTTAAGGGTCAAATTTTCGTGATCGTTGTATCATCTATCATATTGATATAATTCGCACGCTATTACTACTACGTTGAGTATCGCGTTCAGTCTTTAAAATATTATGGAAAAACCATACGCTTGTTCATATATTCAGATTTACGAATAACCTTCGTTCTTCTATCTGTGAGACTCATACTATCATCTATTGTTGAACTATAGCAATTTAGTTCGTGTGACACATTCATTATTCATTTATTCTTATCCATATCATCATCTTTTAAACGTATAGTTAAAGATGCCGCCACACAGGAATCCCAGGCGTAACCCTAACAACGAAACACCGACACCACCACCTCCACCTCCTCAATTTGATGCTGTCATGTTCCAAGTCGCAGTCACTGCAGCTGTAGCAGCTGCCATGTAATAGATCAATACCCCTGTTACTACTGGTTTAGGAATTGGCATACATCCTTCCAACCATGGCGATAGTAATGGGCAACCCCGGGAGTGCACCTATAAAGACTTTACGAATGCTAAACCCCGGATGTTTAATGGAACGGGTAGTGTGATGGTTTTAAGGCAGTGGATTGAAAGAACGGAATCCGTATTTGAAATCTGCTCCTACCCCGAGCACAGCAAAGTCAAGTTTGCAACTTACACTTTTACTGATAGAGATTTAACTTGGTGGAATGGCCATGTTAAGGTACTTACCCTGATAGTGGCAAACTCGATAAGTTGGGAGAGCTTGAAAATCATGTTGATGAGAGAGTACTATCCACGAGGAGAGATTCAAAAACTCGAGCACGAACTCTGGACTCTGGGAATGATTGGTACCGACATAGCAACTTATACCAACAGATTTTGCGAGCTGGAAATCCTTTGCCCAGATATGATTGCTCCCGAGAGCAAGAAAATAGAGCGATACATTTGGGGACTATCGCCCCAAATTCAGTCAAGCGTGTTAGCTTCAAAACCTGACACTTTTGAAAGTGCCAAGGAGCTTGCACAATCGCTTATTGATCACGGAAATCATCAAAACTCAACAACTTCTGCACCAGAACCACACAAGGGAAACAACAATAACAACAACAACAACAAGAAGAGAGGGTGGAATAAGGGGAACGGTGGGTCTTCCCAAGAATCCTCGAAGAAACAACAACTGGTTGCCGTAAACGTTGCGACGGTACCTACTACCGTTCCTACAAATCTCTACCCAACAAAGCCTTATGTGGGCAACCTCCCAAAGTGCACCAAGTGCAATTACCACCACCATGGACCGTGTCGGGAAATGCAGTGCTCCAACTGCAACAGAAAGGGGCACACTGTCCGTTTCTGCAAGGCCCCCGCAAAACCGATCACTCAAGTTCCCGGTGCTGGTGTAGGCCAAGCATGCTACGGTTGTAGCGAGGTGGGCCACTACAAAAGAAACTGCCCAAAAGCAGCAAATACCGGCGGAGTAGCACGAGTATTAGCTATTGGTCACGAGGAAGTCGTAGCTGATCCTACAGTAGTTGCTGGTACGTTTCTTCTCGATAATTCATATGCATGCATCATGTTTGATAGCGGAGCAGAGAGAAGCTTTTTGAGCCAAAACTTTATTCACTTACTTAAACGTAAACCTAGCATGTTAGAAGAATCATTCATTGTAGAAATGGCAAATGAGAAAAATGAAAAACACTAATTGCATATACATGGGTTGTACATTAACTTTAGACGGTCACTCTTTCCCAATCAACCTTATGCCAGTCGAAATAAAAAGTTTCAACGTTATAGTTGGTATGGATTGGTTAAGTCCTCTTCGCGTCGACATCATGTGCTTTGAAAAAGCCGTTCGTCTAAATCTCCCTAACCATGAAACATTAGTGATCTACAGCGACAAATCAAGTACAAACCTTCGCATCATTTCATGCATCCAAGCTCGAAAGTGTTTGCGGAAGGATTATCAGGCATTTATTGCACACATCGTCGATACGAGTCGGGAGGTAAAGGATATAAACAACATCCTAGAGGTACGGGATTTCCCCGATATCTTCCCAGAAGAACTACCGGGATTACCACCACAACGCCTAGTCGAGTTCAGAATCGACTTAATTCCAGGGGCTACCCCTGTAGCAAAATCGCTTTATCGTCTGGCACCAGCAGAGATGCAAGAACTTTCCAGTCAGCTTAACGAACTTCACCAAAAAGGATTCATTAGACCAAGTTTCTAACCTTGGGGAGCACCGGACTTGTTTATAAAGAAGAAAGACGGATCGTTCCGGATGTGCATTGACTACCGAGAGCTGAACAAACTGAAACTTGTACAATGGTTTGGTCTAGGCATAGTCGTAGATAGCAGTAGATATGTAATTGTTGTGTTTTGCTTTGTGTTTACGGTCAGAATGGGTTTACGGCCGTAAACTCTTTACGGTCGTAAACTCTTTACGGTCATGAGTCAAGCTTATAAATAGGGGTTGTGTCAGTCATTATTTATTGTTGATGCTTTCGTATTCTCTCAAGTTGTATCAGACGTTTTATAGCATTAAAGCGTATGCAAGCTTGGCCTTTTGCTCTATATTTGTCTTTTTAATTCGTGTTTGCATCTGTTATTATCTTTGATCATTGGTAGATCTATTTTTCGGGACTTTACAATTGGTATCAGAGCTATTCCAGTGTCAAAGGCGCTCAACAGTTGCGTTTTCAACTAAATCGACATTCACAACAGTATAGAGGGATTTATTTCAGTCGAAATCAAAGTTTCAGAGTTTACGGCCTAAGTTTACGGCCTTAGTTTACGGCCGTAAACTCCTCTTCAGGGGCACAACTGAATTCTTCGAAAGCGATAGTTTTTCACATCATTCAAGCCTTCGTAATCACATATTGGTTCTGGCATTTAATTGAGTTGTGTTTAAAAAATAAAAAAATCGATTTTTTTTAATTTCATTGACCGTAAACTAAAGCATTCACGAAAAATTGATTTTCTGTTAATCGAAATTTACACCATTATTTTTCGGAGTTTAAATCAACAAGTATAATTGGACCGTAAACTCGAGTTTACGGCCTAAGGTTTACGGTCTAAGGTTTGCGGCTTAAGAGTTTACGGCTAAGTCAGTTAATTTCATAAATTGAAATTAATTCATGAGTTAAATTTTAAAAACAAAATAATTTTTGACCGTAAACTCCAGTTTACGGCCTTTGAGTTCACGGCCTAGTGTTTACGGCCGTAAATAAAATAAATAAATAAATTAAATAAAATATAAAAATAAAAATATGGATACACAAAATTCAACTCAATACCAAGAGCTTGATGCTGTGATGGGTACAACCACGCGAATTCCAAGACTTATGTCTGCTGATGGTTTCCCCGAGTGGAAATATAGAATTGAAAAGTATATAAAGATGAAGGACTTTAAGATTTGGAAATGTGTTTTAAAGGATCCAGTCAGAATCACCACTGTAATTGGGGGCAAGGTGGTCGACAAGAAAATCGAAAACTACACGGATGAAGACTTTGAGAGTATAGAAGAACAAGAAAAGGCATTAGCCATTTTGACTATGGCCTTATCGCCAGACATTTCTCAAGGATTCAGAGAGTATACTTCTGCCAAAGCTCTGTGGGAAGCTCTCATTGAAGTACATGAGGGAAATGAAGACATGCGGGAAAGTCGCCAAGATATGCTGAGACAACGCTTCAATATGTTTAATTATGTTCCTGGAGAGACTCTCGAAGCTCAACTACAACGATTTACAACTCTCAACATTGAGATGACTGTGGCAGGGATTTTCTATACAAAGTCAGAAATTAATAAAAAGCTACTAAATGCACTCCCAAAATCTTGGGACATGAATGTAGCAGTAATCAAGAAGACTAAGGATCTTAATCGCCTTTCCCTAGCTGAAGTGATGGCTGTCATCAAAGCGTGTGATATTGATGACAAGCAACGAGAGATCAATCATGTGAACTCCTACTCAGCTGCAAATCTTGGCATTTCAGCTAATAATGCTCTCTTCTTTCTCTTTTACTTCTGCAGGTTCATCTTCCTCTGCACCGGTCATTCCTTACCCACAAGGCCAGCCAATCACATCTACCCAAAATGTTTCATCCTCTAATGTGGTTTCTTCACCAAAGGGAAAGGAGGGTGATGAAAACCTTGTCTTTGCAGCAGGGCTAGTAAATTGCTACAATGCTCTTGTAGCTGGTGAACTTCCTCCTCAATTGTCATTTGTAGATCTTGATCAAATCCACCCAGAGGACGTTGAGGAAATGGACATCACATGGCAAATTGCCATGGCTGTATTTAGGGCAAAACAGTTTGCCAAAAAGACAGGGAAGAATAATTGCGGAATGAGTGCTGACAAGAAGGTTGGATTCAACAAAGGAAAGCTTCGATGTTTCAATTGCCACGAGCCAGGACATTTTGCTCGTGATTGCCCACACCCTGATAGGAGGGTTAATAATGACAGAACAATGGTTACAATTGGGAATAATCGAAGCAGTTGTCAAGCAAACAATGAAAAGGCTATGATTGCACAATCATTTGACTGGGATGATCAAATACAAGCTTTAAATTTGTTTGGACCAGAAAATGCTCACCTAGCACAAGTGAGGGATGATGCTCAAGCAAGGACTGCAGCAGCTGAAGACAACATGATGAAACTACAATTTGGCTTGATGGTATCCTCCTCCCATGAACCTAATTCATCCAAGGTAAGTCTTCCATCATGCTCTAAGGCTTGTATAGATTATGTGAAAACTTTACAGAATAAAATTGAGACATTAAGTGATGAAGTAGAAAATCTTAGGATTCTTCGTGAACTCAATGACAAATTAATAAGAGACGTAGAAGACCTTAGATATGAAGGGTACCGACTTCGAAAAGGACAAAAACCACTTAAAGCTCAACTAGAATAAAAAATTAAAGACTTTAGGAAACTCTAGGAAGACTACAACAACAAATGTGAAAATTACGATTATGTAGTCAAACAAAATGCTGAGCTTGTAGCTGAAGTTGAATCCTTGAAAGGAAAATTTGAGACCGCCAAACTTGATGTCAGAAAATATGATTTTTCAAGTGAAGTGGTTGCAAATATGATAGACCAAAGTATGCAATTTAAAAGAAATCAATCAAAAGGTCTAGGGTATAATCATGTACCTCATCCTTTCAATCATTTATACGTGTCCAAGCCCTTGTCCAAAGAAGAGATTGCCAATGAATCATTTATGATTTATGGCAAGCCCTCCGGTTTTGTTTCAGGAGGATTTATTAATGTTGAAACTACTAACATTTCTACTTCTCCTGCAGATCAATCCTTGAATCAGTCAAAGCACAAAGTTGAAGGATGTGTTTCTGAAAACAAAATTGAGTCCAAACCTGAAGCTTTTATTTTAAATAAAGACAATTCTTTGTTAAATGTTTTAAGTGACAATTTTTCTTGTGGTGTTTTTAATTATCCTGATACAGTAGCTGCTACCTCTGATACAATTTTGAATGTTTCTAATATGTCTGATAAATATTTGAACAGTTTGGTTGACAATTTAAACGTTTGTGATAAAAATGTTGAAATACCACTAGTCTCACAACCCTCACTTGTCTCACAACTTGATAATATTGCATGTTTTTGTGAGACAAGCAAGGGTGTTTGTGGGGAAAACAAACCTGACAAATGCAGCACAAGTTCTAACGATAACAATCAGATTTGTTTTAATTGTGGCACTAAGGGTCATATTGCTAGAAATTGTCTTAATCGAATGTTTGTGAGTTATAATCTTCCAAGAGGAGAGAACGAATTTAGAGGAAGATCCTTAACTAGAAATTCCTCTAGAAGTCGCTCTCGAAATGATTATTGGGTAGATAAAAGAAATAGAAAAAGGAATATTTTTCACCGTCATAAAAGGTTTTTCAATCACCTTGTCCTGAACAGTCTGCCAAAAAGGAGCATAGCCATGCAAAGGTCAAGCTCATCCCAAAGCAATAATGGATCTTCAACCAATTCTGGTAGAAGTAACACATGCTTTAAGCAGATCGTCAGACATAAAATGACAAAGTTGACTGAACTTTTCAAAAAACCTAATTATAAATGGAAACCCATATCTACTCCCAATACATCATCTGTATCCTCAAAGAAATTCATATGCAATAAATCTGAAAAGTCATCGGGATCACCCAGGAAGATCATGACCTGGGTGCCCAAATCTAATTAAACCCGCACATTTTGCAGGGGCAGTTGCGGGGAAATGTCGTCAGACCATGGTTCGTCGACAGCGGCTGTTCCCGGCACATGACAGGAGACATCACCCAATTGAACAACATTCAATCATTTAATGGGGGATATGTCTCTTTTGCGGGTGGAGATGGAGGAAAAATTACACAAAAGGGCACGGTATCAAATGGAGTTTTGAGTTTTGAAAATGTGAATTTTACTCCAGAGCTAAAACACAGCCTGCTAAGTGTTTCGCAGATCTGTGACAAGGGCTATTCTCCCAAGTTGTATCAGATGTTTTATAGCATTAAAGCGTATGCAAGCTTGGCCTTTTGCTCTATATTTGTCTTTTTAATTCGTGTTTGCATCTGTTATTATCTTTGATCATTGGTAGATCTATTTTTCGGGACTTTACACAAACTCACTGTCAAGAATCGTTACCCTTTACCCCACATTGACGACCTATTTGATCAACTTCAAGGAGCGAGCTACTTCTCGAAGATAGACCTACGATCCGGATATCACCAATTACGAGTGCTGGAGGAAGATGTTCCAAAGACAGCCTTCCGAACCCGTTATGGACACTACGAATTTGTAGTGATGCCGTTCGGATTAACCAACACACCAGCAGTATTCATGGACCTAATAAATAGAGTATGTCGACCTTACTTGGATCAGTTCGTCATAGTATTCATCGATGATATACATATCTACTCCCGAAGTAAGGAAGAACATAGTCAATACCTACGGAGCGTCTTAGAAACACTACGATCAGAGAAGCTCTAAATGTGAATTTTGGATTCGAAGAGTTGAATTTTTGGGCCACGTTGTTAGCGAAAAAGGGATACATGTGGATCCCTCCAAAATTAAGGCCATTAAGAACTGGTCGGCACCAAAGACACCTACTGAGATTCGTCAATTTCTAGGTCTAGCTGGCTACTATCACAGATTCATAAAGAACTTCTCTAGCATCGCGAAACCTCTTACTACATTAACCCAGAAAGGCATGGTTTTTGACTGGGAAGCAAAACAAGAGAAGGCGTTCCAAACTCTGAAACAAGCCTTATGCACCGCACCAATACTATCCCTCCCCGAAGGGATAGAAGATTTTGTAGTGTATTGCAATGCATCGAATCAAGGGCTTGGTTGTGTTCTTATGCAACGAGGGAAGGTTATTGCTTATGCCTCCCGTCAGCTTAAGACACACGAAGTAAACTATACGACACACGATCTTGAGTTAGGAGCAGTGGTATTTGCTTTAAAGATCTGAAGATACTACCTGTACGGAATGAAGAGTACTATTTACACCGACCACAAGAGCCTTCAACACATTTTTGATCAGAAGGAGCTCAACATGCGACAACGACGATGGGTCGACTTACTCAATGATTACGAATGCAAGATTCGTTATCATCCTGGCAAGGCCAATGTAGTAGCTAAAAGAATACACTGGTCGGAGAGTCAAATCTCTGAATATGACCATCCATTCCCACTTATCCACGCAAATTAAAGAGGCTCAACTGGAAGCTTTACAACCCGAGCATGTGACGGGTGAATCCCTGAGAGGAATGTAAAAGAATCTAGAAATCAAGGGTGGCGGAGCCTATTATCTCATGGACCGTATCTGGACACCAAGACATGGTGGTTTCAGGGATGTGGTCATGACTGAAGCGCATAACACGAGGTATTCCGTTCACCCAGGTTCAGATAAAATGTATTTTGATCTTAAGAAACTGTACTAGTGGCCTAACATGAAAGCAGAGATTGCTACCTTTGTAAGTAAATGTCTTACTTGCGCTAAGGTTAAGGTTGAGTACCAAAAATTTTCAGGATTACTACAACAACCAGAGATACCGGAATGGAAATGGGAACTGATCACTATGGATTTCATAACCAAGTTGCCCAAGACAACGAGTGGACTTGATACCATATAGGTCATCGCCGACAGATTAACCAAATCCGCGCATTTTCTGCCAATCAAGGAGAGTGACAAGATGGAAAGGCTTACGAGAACTTACATAAGGGAAATAGTACGATTGCATGGGGTTCCGACGTCCATTATCTCTGATAGAGATAGTAGATTTACATCAAGGTTCTGGTAGTCACTACAAAGTTCCCTAGGGACTAGATTAGACATGAGTACAGCCTACCATCCACAAACAGACGGGCAAAGTGAGAGAACGATACAAACTTTGGAGGATATGCTGAGAGCCTGTGTGATTGACTTTGGAAAGGCATGGGATACCCACTTACCCCTTGTCGAATTCTCATACAACAATAGTTATCATACGAGCATAAAGGCTGCTCCATTCGAAGCCCTCTATGGCCACAAGTGCAGATCCCCTTTGTGCTGGACCGAAGTTGGCGACACACAATTAGCTAAAGGACAAGATACTGAAGGCACTCTCACCGGTCCGAAAATCATACGAGAAACAACTAAGAAGATCGTTCAGATTTGTGAACGGTTGAAAGCATCTAGAGACCGACAGAAAAGCTACGCTGATCAACGAAGAAAACCTTTGGAATTCTAAGTAGGAGACCGTGTCCTATTGAAGGTCTCGCCATGGAAAGGCTTGATACGCTTTGGAAAGCATGGAAAGCTAAACCCGAGGTACATAGGGCCTTTCAAGATTCTCGCCAGAATCGGCCCTGTAGCTTACAAACTTAATCTACCACGTGAACTTAGTAACATACACCCAACCTTCCACGTATCGAATTTGAAAAAGTGTCTGTCCGATGAGACTCTTGTTATCCCACTCGACGAGATCGAGATCAACGAGAGCCTCAACTTCGTGGAAGAACCGGTAGAAGTGTGGACCGAGAGGTCAAATAAACGAAACAAAGTCGCATACCCATCGTGAAAGTCCGCCGGAACGCCAAGCGAGGACCTGAATTCACATGGGAACGCGAAGATCAGATGAAACAAAAGTACCCACATCTTTTTCTCTGATTCACTTGTATCTTTCTTGCTTTAAATTTCGGGACGAAATTCCCTCTAACGAGGAGATGATGTGACAACCCGATATTTCAACTACATGTAAACGACCTAAAAAGTCAAGTATTGTAACCACGTTAGTTGTAATAAAATTAACTTCGAAAATAAAATATCCAAAAATCACTAATTAAATTACCTATTATGTTAGATGTCATTAAACCGTGATCGTACGTAAAAAGAACGCCCAAATCCGACTTCGTATAAGAAAGTTAGGAATTTTTCAAGTTGAGCTTAATGGCAGACGACTAAAAACTCGAATCAGAGATCGAGCGACTTTTGGCCGGAATGATCTAAACGAGAATCCAAGGTCTCAACAATGGTATTTCAGCGGTAAAAAGTCTGGCAAAAACCGACGTCAGATAAAGAAGTTATGAATTTCTAAAGAAATTTTCTTACCGCGACCTTTTAAAAATAAATAATAAAAATAATTTCGGAATTTGCCGATAGGATCTAAACGAAAGTTGTAGAGTATGGTCTCACCTTCGCGTGGATATAAAGAACGTCGACAACGGAGTTCGTATGAAGAAGATATGAATTTTTGAAGTTTATTAAATAATTAAAATATAAATTTAATTAAAAACCCTTGGTATTATCCGAAGGGGAGTCACCAGATTGGGCCGAGTTACGCCCAGTGTAACCCCGTACGCCCAACGTATGCGAGGCCTTGGCCTCGGATTGTCCACGTCGCGCCTGTGCGAGGCTATGCCCCGTCCCATCCGAGCTCCGAGGCAGTCGAGGACTCGGTCACGCATGACGCACACGTACGCCCAGCGTACACGCGTACGCCCAGCGTACGAGGTTGGTTCCCAGCCCCTATAAAAAGGATGCGAGGGTTCCGGAGAAATCACACCATTTCTCTCATTTCTCTTACGTTCTTGCCTCGTTTTCCGTGCCCGTGCTACCCGGAAGCCCCGATCACTTTGCTCAAGTCCCGAAGGTCGTTTGTGCTCCCGGGATTCCCGAGAATCCTGAGGAAATCCACTTTCTCGAGCCGAAATTCTGTCCGGTTTTCATCCCGCAACCTCCGATCTTTCAAGTGAGTTCATACCCCTATAATTCACACTTTTAAATGTTTTATGAGTACTTTTACATGCTTTTAAGGGGGGGAATACAAATAAAACACTCGATTATTATCGTGTGTTATATAAACTTTCACTATACGCGTTTTATCAAAGGAATCATATGTGATTTAAAACTATTATAGGGAAACTTTCATATGCAAATTATACCACGACAAAATTTTATCTTTTGAAATGAGAAACGATTTATTTATTTATATAAATCAGATACTTTTCTTATACTACATTTCTGTGTGTCGGTTTTGGCACTACAAAAACTACACTTTTCATAACAAGTGAACATTTTCACTAAGGGTTTATTATACAAACGAAACACACTTTTAGGAAACTATAATAGGTATAGTTTTACGAGAATACTACGAACTTTTACATACATGGAAATACTATTTCAAGAAGCTACTTTCATATACAATAACGAACGAACGTTTTCACACGTAAATCTGTTTTATACTAAGTTTTGTGAGACATTAACTTCACGTACGTTCGAGTACACATTTCAAGTCCTGTATTATATACTAGAATCCCTTGGAGGGGGAGCATGGTGTTTGTGTATAGATCTATACAGGCTTGACAACCCGCGCCCTGACTGTTAGCTACAATCCACCATTTGGGGTGACAAACGTCAGAACCTTCCAACGCCTGAAGAACGTTGTGTATAGGCAGTCCTTGTCAATACTATGGTTATAAAACTCACATAGAGTATTAAAAACACAATGATTTATGGGGTTTTTCAGATGTATTGGAAATTTTATACGTACATACATTTACTAGAAACAAACATTGGTCTTGAAAGAAGGCTATATTTATACTAGTAGAAAATATAGGATTTTCTAGGAACAAACAAACAAGAACAAAAACATTTCATTTCATACAAACATTGTCATTAAATACTTATGAAACTCACCAGCTTAAATGTTGATCTACTCTTTCAAAACTACTTGTATGTCCCATGGATTTAGTAATTACAGGTAACAAACAGGTTTTGGAGAAGGGACGCTGCGGCGCCAGTTTAATTTCATATTTTGACATCATATTGTAATTGGTTTTGAACATGTACTCTTTTAATCAATGTAAACTTTCAATTATATATATATATATATATATATATATATATATATATATATATATATATATATGATGGTTGTATAGCTTTCTTTACTATGTATTCATTTATTACGTTACCACATGAAGTCATCCGCCCCCGAACGTTTCCGCCGTTCCGGTTTGGGGGTGTGACAGTATCCAATCACACTCGAGCTGCTGACTCGCAAAATCCCCCCACTAAACCACAAGTAATAAAACCTTAGTTAGAAATTAGGTCAATAACCTCTCCCGAGAGTCCAAAACCTAAATCCTGACTTTAAGGGGAAAAGACTACTTAGTCCTTGCCTTATTGGGCCTAACACATCAAGGCCCAAATCCAACTAACCCAAAGCCCAAAAGATAATCCATGCTTACTATAGGCCCAAGATCAAGAAGGTATATCTCTTAAAACCTTGCGGTACAACAAAGGCCCAAATTCCTATGTACAAAAATGGCCTGAGGTTAAAAGCCCAAAAATCCCCCCTCTAGTGAGTACGCTCATCGTACCATCAGTACGACCGACGTACTCAAAACCTTCGCATCCATGGGACCTCAGGTGCTTACGCGCAGCGTACGCCCCAGATAGCCAATTTCCACTTTGAGGTCTCAATCTATTAATACCTAACATCTAATTTCAGATCTAGGCTCCTTAAAGTGTATTAAGCCATAAAGTTGCCAACTTTAAGCTTTTGCATGACTTAAAAAGGTCAAATCTTGGACTTTATCGTACTAACTTCTTGAAACAACCTTCAACCCTTGCGTGGTTGAACTTAATCCATCAAGACACCATTTTTATGCTCTAGTGACACCAGAAACACTAAGACTTTATCTACAATCTCTTTCTTGTCCAATGCTTCTCCATAAATCTTCTTTTTCACTACGCACCACACACACCCAAAACACACATATCAGCTCAATCTCTTTGGAAAATGGATTAGGGTTTCGAGGTGTAACATCCCAAAAATACAGGCCAAAATTTTCATTTTTTTATACGTCATTATAAAACCAAAAGTGTAATAAAACATTTGTAATATCATGTCATGTCAAAACCAAAGTAGAAATAATCAAACGTGTTATCATAAAATAATATCAGAGTGTAATCCCAAAGATCTCATGTGCGGAAAACCATAGTGTGATGCGCTGCGATCAAGCCGGCTCCTTTCCTTTAAACACGAAGTACCTGAAACCAAAACTGAAAACCATAAGCACAAAGCTTAGTGAGTTCCCCCATCATACCACATACCATATAATCACATAACATACATATATTGTCAGGCATTTCTGGGGTTCCCGACCTACCCGGTACGACCTTTCTGGGGTGCCGACCTACCCGTGTCAAGCCATTCTGAGGTGCTGACTACCCAAGTCAAGCCATTCTGGGGTGCTGACTACCTATGTCGAGCCATTCTGGGGCGCTGACTACCCTTCGGTCCTAACAAACGAACCTCGAGGACTATTTCACCCCCTACTACTACTATCACATATAACATAACATAAACATATTATCAGACATATCTGGGATGTCTGAACTACCCTTCGGTCCTAATGTGACAACCCGATATTTCGAGACAATGAAATATAACATCAGTCAAATATAGGTAAAAATTAAACTTTCCTAAAATCTTATTTGGGTTAAATAAAGTGGTAGGAATCGTATAAAGGTTTTCGTACATATAAAGAACCCTAGAATCTAAGTTATAACGAAGAAGTTATGGTCAATCGAAGATTCTCGGCAAAACCGACAATACTGATAAACGTAAAACGCGAAGTTTCAATACAATACTTTTTGGCCTTAGGTATCTAAATGAAAGTTTTAGATATCATCAAACCGTAAACGTACATAAAAAGAACGTCCAAATCTGACATCGTATGAGGAAGTTGTGATTTTTCTAAGTTACAGATATAACAGTAGACAGCTAAAAACTCGAAATAGAGATTGAGAGACTTTTAGCCTACACAATCTAAATGAGAATCGAAGGGATCAACAATACTAGCGCAACGGTAAAAAGTCTGACGAAAACGGATGTCGGATGAAGAAGTTATGGAACTTTAACGGACTTTTCCTGTCCCGACCTATTAAAAATATAATATTAAAAATAAAGTCAAAACTAGCCGACGGAGTCTGAACAAAAGTTATAGATCGTAGTCTCACCTTCGCGTGGATATAAAGAACGTAAAAAACAGAGTTCGTATGAGAAAGATATGAATTTTTGAAGTTTACTAATTAATTAAAATATAAATTTAATTAAGGCCAGGTATTATCCGAAGAACGAGTCAGCGGTCCGATCCCCGGTACGCCCAGCGTATTCGGATGCTAGGCTCCGGTTCATCCACGTCGCTCCGATGTTTCAACCGAGGATGCGCGCATGCATGACGCATGAGTACGCAGCGCGTACTCTCGTACGCCCCGCGTAACGAGACCTCTTAGACCCCTATAAATAGAGATGCGAGGGTGCCGGCCATATTTGCTAATTTCCTTCCTTTCTCGCGTCGAAGCTCTGCGTTTCAACCCTCGGAGTCATCCCAAAGGCCCGATTTTCATATCCAAGGTGGGAAGAAAGTTTTACACTCCCGAGACTCCCGAGATTTCCCGAGAATCTCGAGAGATCCGCTTTCTCAAGTAGAAGTTCTGCTCGGTTTTCGTCACGCTTTCTTCAATCAATCAAGTGAGTTCATACCCCTATAAACTACACTTTTAAATGTTTTATAAATACTTTTATATGCTTTTAATGGGGGGAATACAAGTTAAATACTCGATTATTGTCGTGTGTTATATAATAAAGTTCATTATAGGCTTTTTTTTTTATCAACAGAATAATAGGTGATTTATAACAATTATAGGGAAATTTTCACATGAAAAATATATCACGATAACATCATAACTTTTGAGATGAAAAGGGTTGTTATATATATATATATATATATATATATATATATATATATATATATATATATATATATATATATATATATATATATATATATATAAATCAAACACATTGCTTATACGGTATGTATATGTGTCCATCTTTGGTACTACAAACATACGATTATTTTGGCACGAAAAACATCAATATTTTGGGATACTTGTTGTTAATAAATCAATCATATGGGATTTATAACTAGTATACAAATGAATTTACTACAAGTTTAGCAGTTTTACTAAACATATTACTTCAAATGACTTTCTTAAACGTTTTTACATGATTAAAGCTCTTTATCAAACTGTCTTACACACTGTAAGCTTCCTTTCAAACTCGGTTACAAAGGTGTTTTCAAACAGTGGTTTTCCGTGTACTTAAACTGTCTTATCAAACAAAATACTTTCAATCGTTTTATAAACTGACATCAAGTCACAAATTCTTTATTAGACTTTTCAACGGTTTTACAAAACTTATTTTATGCTTTTATATTATAAATTGCATGCCTCTATATGTATAGTTATATAAGAAATGTTTGAAGACTTAGGAAGGCTATCCACCCTATTTCCTTTTCCTCGATTTGGATGTGGTCTGGTGGGATATCGGGTACCCGTCCGAAGGTCGTTTAAATATTAGTTATATATCATGTGTGCATATATAGTCATAAATGTTCCATCAGTTAATTCTGTTCTGACGCTCTTGGGTAGCAAGGGTGTATAAATCTACTTGGACACTCACCAATTACATTCTAGTAAACTATTATAGGAATAGTTTAGGGGATACAAAACATTATTCCTATTACAAGAAATTACACCAGAGTCAGTTCATTCATGAGTCTAGACTACATGCTATATGAAGGGATACTCTTACAGAGATTCCTCTTACATGGATATATTTATAGGGACACTCTTACATAGATACGCTTACATGAGTACGTTTACATGAACAATCTTACATGAATACTTATACATGAATACTTTTACATAGACATTATATGGCAAATTACTATTACATATTATATGTCTAGATATTGTTATATAGTTCTCCTTTCTATCTTTACCTTGTGATACAAACACATCATCGACGAGATAGATTGGACTTTATATCCTAGTACCAAAGGATACTTTACGGGATTAACCATTCCTAGAATCTCTATTAGTTACAGAGGTAAATGCACATCCACGGATGTCTTCGGTTGATACCATTACAGGTATACTTTAAGGGATTAACTATTCCTACACCCAGCTGTTAGCAACAGAGGTAAATGTACATCTACAGATGTCTAAAGTTAACACTGTTAGTTATCCTAGTATAAAGGGATAATACGTAAGTTAGTTATATTATTACCATTATCTTGTGACTCATCCACATAACCAATGAGGTGAATCGTATTTGAGTATCCTAGTACCAAAGGATACAATTTCTTATATTAATAATAATTGTCAAACAGTCGGGTCTTGGTAGAAGACTACTTGCAAAACAACTAGGTCTTGGTAGAAGATTTCATCTATACTAATAGGAATCATAGGGATTTCTAGGGTTTACCAAACGGTTTCGATTACTTACAAACATTTCCACACTTATACGAACTTTCTTTCAGAACAATATCAAGTCTTTCATTACAAGTTTTACAAATCAAAACACATTAATACTTATGAATTCACCAGCTTTTTGGCTGATACCCGCTTTCAAAATAACTTGTATTCTCAGGTCGCAAATAGATAGGTACGACGACCAGGTTTTGTGAAGACGGAGCAATCCAGACTCGTCTTATTTTCTGATTATTCATTTTATTGTTGTATATTATGAAAGAACACACATGTACTTGAAACTTATACTATTAATGCAATGGATGATGTTGTTGCTTGTTTACTACTTTACATTGTTGTGATACATTACATGACGTCCTCCGCCCCAGAACGTTTCCGGCGTTCTCGGTTTTGGGGTGTGACAGATTGGTATCAGAGCATTGTTTATAGTGAATTGAGTATATCAACCCATAAAAGATATACTAACTATAAATACAATGGGATTAAATATACTCTGACTTAGAGTTTATACTTTTAAATAATAAAATCTTTAATTAAGTATATGTGCCTGCATTCATACTAAAATCACTGTCACAATGACAAGAACAAAAGTATTACGATTGTTGAATATCACAAGTAAGCTTGGGGATGTATGGTTAGTCCTGGGAATGGCATAGCCTGATCAACTATGTTGGTCCGAGGAGTGATTAGCATATGCCCAAGAATGGTTGTGATGTGGAAACAAGTCTAAAAACTTACCAACACTACCACAATGAGAACATTATAACAGAACCTAAGTCTAAAATACTATAGGAGTGTTTTGTGTTACCATAATTACTTACTTGAGAACTAAAAAGGATCTTCAGTACTAAGTTGATAGTTGCTAAGTGGATACGCTAAGGCTATATGTAACTAGGTGTTATAGACTTAGAATCGGTGAAGTTTTGCTTTACCCTTATTCCTTGTGAATTTGGAGTTAAGGTCACTTATTCAAAAGCCTATCCTGTGTTGATTACATATGACTGGTATGCACTTTACAAATAGCGATGTAACTAATGAAGATTCTCTAATAATTATCTAGATAGTTCGTCTAATAATTATTTCCTTACCCTAATTCTCGCGTAGATAGCATGCCTGGACTCCATCCCCACAACAACTCGTACTCCCTGAACAAAGGCAGTGCTGGATGGTTCAGAGAAGAACCAGAGAATGATCATCCACTCCCTTTTTAATGATCACCATGCTGAAGACCTTTTGGATGATGATAACTCCGAACTCGAGGATGAGTACCTACCCCCAGTAGCTCCCAATTCAAACCCTAACCCTCGTCCAACTCTTCATCGCCCGACGCCTCCTTGGGTAGAACGCTTGGAAACATGGAGCGAAGATCAAGATCAACCTATGTCGTTTAATGGATACCGAAGCTTCTACTACTCAAGTGAAGGAATCTCAGCAGATAGAGTCCTACAAATCATAATCCGAAGAGTTGCCCGAAACGTAATTCAGGGCAGGACGACTTTTCAACGTATCGAAGAGGTTAATGCCAATGCAAGAATGCATACCATTCGCACCAATCACATTGATCACCAGTGAGAGATCTGAGAGAAACCATGAGACCCTGCTGCAAGCACTAGCTAAAACCCGAACCGAAGTCATAGAGCTCCAAGTACGCCAGAGGGTGTACGAGAGATACCTGCTTGATATGAAACGTCAACTAAGGGTTCACCATAGGGGTGACCATCACCAGTATGAGATACCTTACTTCCTTCTTTGTTTTAAAGAACCATGTTCATGTCTATGTACTGTGTAGTACTTTCTATGTGACTACCTTGTACTGTAAGTACTTTTAGTAAAGTCTTTATGCTGTCAAGGACTTTTCTACTCCGAATATGATGTATGACCTACAACAAAGTCAATTCCCCCAAACCTGTTACATTTTAAACATCAATGATATCGAAAGTCGACTAACTTCCGTGTTACTCATTGTTCAAATACCTTCATTTTACTACCGTTGGAGTCTATCTGAAACCCCATCTAGTCAAGTTATTGGACTATGGTAATTTAACTCCAAAATCATTTTCAAGCCTCTTTTAAAGGTTGGATCATATTATCCACCAACATATAATACCTCGTCTTGAACGATAAACGTTTAAAGACCATTCTACAAACATACTTCTACTCTGAACTAGGACTGCATCATAAGGATGTAGGTCAAACTATCATGAACATACTTCTAATATGTACTAGGACTGCATCATAGAGATGTAGGTCAAAACTTCAAGAACATACTTCTACTCTTTACTTAAGCGATCGAAGTACATCCAGGTTCAACCATACTCACTCATAAATTCATTTTCTTTCCATGCAACAGAATCATGTCGCCGAAGAAAAATGATCAACCCATCAACCAAACACCAACTCTTCAGATTGATGCAGCTACCTTTCAAGCTGCAGTCTCGGCTGCCGTGTCAGCTGTTCTAACCCACCTTAATGCTAACAACGCAGATGTTATCGTTATTGTTAACAATAATTCCAATCCAAGTAACAATCAAATACCTCAACGAGCAACAAACTACCACAACACCCCGAATCCCAAGCCTAAGAATAATAAACGAAAGTTCTGGGCTAAAGCTAAAGGAAAATCACCACAAGGGGCGAGCAAAAGACAACAACATGTGGCAACCTTCGCAGCCACGACATCTGTACCTCCTACTACCATCTCTTCTGGTATCCCAATTGTCCCTACACCAGCTCGGCAGTATGCCGGAAACCTACCGAAATGCAATAAGTGCGGCTTCCATCATCTAGATGGTTGTCGTCCGTTACACTGCTTTAAATGCAACAAGAACGAACATACTACAAATTGCTGTCGGACACGGACCCAACACATTACTTCAAACACCAATGTCGAAATCTCTCGAATATGCCATCTATGTGGCGTAATGGGACACTTCAAGAGGGATTGTCCAACAGAGAAGGACGACGGCGAATCCGGAGGAGTTTGACCTCAGAATGGAAAGAAGCAACGAAGGACCCTACTATAGTATAGGTTCACTTCCAATCGTCAGTATTATGTATGTCTTTTTAAAACATGTTTAAAACTAGTGCAACTAGAGTCTTATTTTTTTGCTGGATCCCGTCGGTATAGGGATGCTCGTACTGCGTATACTTACCTTTTGTAGTATACCTTATTCATAGCAATAGTCTTATAGTAGTCTAAAGTGTTGTAACTCTGTTGATGGTTGCATGGTTGTGTTTTGTCTGTAAACGTCTTAAGTTCAAATCTAATGTCTTTAAGTTTCCTTATGATTCCGACATTATCATACGACTTGATTCAATTTGATCCTCACAAAAACAGCTTCATACGTACATATCTTCCTCTGAAATCATCTTTCTTGTAAAGCCGTCATTCCAGAACACCAAATTACTCGTGCATAGAGCACTTATTGTTTCCCATCCTTTCCGAAGAAAAAAATTCAACAAACCGCCCCGAAGTACCACTTGTGCAGTACGTCAAGTTCAATCCAAAGACCAATACGGTTGATCTATCGCTGAAGAATGTATACATAGGGGTAGTATATAATCAAGGTTCTACAGGTTTAGAATTGATGATTCCACTTTAACTTCTTTTCCTCGTTGGGATGTGGGCTTAAAGAAGAATCATTTATTCGACTACCTTTTTAATCTTAATTATATACGACTCGTATACGCGAAACTGTAATTGATGAACCAGGTATGAGTTCTAAGATGAACTTTAGGATGGAGACTACTTAAGACTACGAGTGATCATGCTGCCATGCGAATAAACTTAGAAGCCAAACACATGCCCTTTCCACCGATCGGGACAAGAGAGACAAATGGAACAAAAGTACCTATTCTTTTTCCTAAATTCATGAGTAATCATACTTACTTTTAGATCTTCACGACATCTAATTGACCACAAGGTTTTGACTTCATAATCAGTACGACTAGGTTGTGTTCTTATGCAAGAGGAAAGGTCACTGCCTATACCTCAAGACAGCTTAAGACACAGGAAGTTAACTATACAACATATGATCTTGAGTCAGGAGCAGTGATAATTGCTCTGAAGATCTGGAGACACTACTTGTAGGGTACAAGGTGTACTAATTTCACAGTCCACAAAACATCCAACATACATTCGACCAAGAAGAGTTATCACACCAGTAAGGCAAACGAAAGAAACCAAGTCGTTCCTCGATAGTGAAAGGTTCACTGGAAGGCCATGCGAGGATTTGAATTCACTTAGGAACGCAAAGATCAAATTAAACTTCTATCCATAGCGTAGTATCAATTCTGCTTAAACTCTAATTTTGGGACGAAATTCCCTCTAACGGGGGGATGATGTGACAACCCGATATTTCGAGACAATGAAATATAACATCAGTCAAATATAGATAAAAGTAAACTTTCCTAAAATCTTATTTGGGTTAAATAAAGTGGTAGGAATCGTATCAAGGTTTTCGTACATATAAAGAACCCTAGAATCTGAGTTATAACGAAGAAGTTATGGCCAATCGAAGATTCTCGGCAAAACCGGCAATACTGATAAACGTAAAATGCGAAGTTTCAATACAATAGTTTTTGGCCTTAGGTATCTAAATGAAAGTTTTAGATATCATCAAACCGTAAACGTACATAAAAAGAATGTCCAAATTTGACTTCGTATGAGGAAGTTGTGATTTTTCTAAGTTACAGATATAACAGTAGACAGCTAAAAACTCGAAATAGAGATCGAGAGACTTTTAGCCTACACAATCTAAATGAGAATCGAAGGGCTCAAAAATACTAGCGCAACGGTAAAAAGTCTGACGAAAACGGACGTCGGATGAAGAAGTTATGGAACTTTAACGAACTTTTCCTGTCCCGACCTATTAAAAATAAATTCAAAACTAGCCGACGGAGTATGAACGAAAGTTGTAGATCGTAGTCTCACCTTCACGTGGATATAAAGAACGTCGAAAACAGAGTTCGTATGAGAAAGATATGAATTTTTGAAGTTTACTAATTAATTAAAATATAAATTTAAATAAGGCCCGGTATTATCCGAAGAACGAGTCAGCGGTCCGATCCCCGGTACGCCCAGCGTACTCGGATGCTAGGCTCCGGTTCATCCACGTCGCTCCGATGTTTCAACCGAGGATGAGCGCATGCATGACGCATGAGTACGCAGCGCGTACTCTCGTACGCCCCGCGTAACGAGACCTCTTAGACCCCTATAAATAGAGATGCGAGGGTGCCGGCCATATTTGCTAATTTCCTTCCTTTCTCGCGTCGAAGCTCTGCGTTTCAACCCTCGGAGTCATCCCAAAGGCCCGATTTTCATATCCAAGGTGGGAAGAAAGTTTTACACTCCCGAGACTCCCGAGATTTCCCGAGAATCTCGAGAGATCCGCTTTCTCAAGTAGAAGTTCTGCTCGGTTTTCGTCACGCTTTCTTCAATCAATCAAGTGAGTTCATACCCCTATAAACTACACTTTTAAATGTTTTATAAATACTTTTATATGCTTTTAATGGGGGGAATACAAGTTAAATACTCGATTATTGTCGTGTGTTATATAATAAAGTTCATTATAGGCTTTTTTTTTTATCAACAGAATAATAGGTGATTTATAACAATTATAGGGAAATTTTCACATGAAAAATATATCACGATAACATCATAACTTTTGAGATGAAAAGGGTTGTTATATATATATATATATATATATATATATATATATATATATATATATATATATATATATATATATATATATATATATATATATAAATCAAACACATTGCTTATACGGTATGTATATGTGTCCATCTTTGGTACTACAAACATACGATTATTTTGGCACGAAAAACATCAATATTTTGGGATACTTGTTGTTAATAAATCAATCATATGGGATTTATAACTAGTATACAAATGAATTTACTACAAGTTTAGCAGTTTTACTAAACATATTACTTCAAATGACTTTCTTAAACGTTTTTACATGATTAAAGCTCTTTATCAAACTGTCTTACACACTGTAAGCTTCCTTTCAAACTCGGTTACAAAGGTGTTTTCAAACAGTGGTTTTCCGTGTACTTAAACTGTCTTATCAAACAAAATACTTTCAATCGTTTTATAAACTGACATCAAGTCACAAATTCTTTATTAGACTTTTCAACGGTTTTACAAAACTTATTTTATGCTTTTATATTATAAATTGCATGCCTCTATATGTATAGTTATATAAGAAATGTTTGAAGACTTAGGAAGGCTATCCACCCTATTTCCTTTTCCTCGATTTGGATGTGGTCTGGTGGGATATCGGGTACCCGTCCGAAGGTCGTTTAAATATTAGTTATATATCATGTGTGCATATATAGTCATAAATGTTCCATCAGTTAATTCTGTTCTGACGCTCTTGGGTAGCAAGGGTGTATAAATCTACTTGGACACTCACCAATTACATTCTAGTAAACTATTATAGGAATAGTTTAGGGGATACAAAACATTATTCCTATTACAAGAAATTACACCAGAGTCAGTTCATTCATGAGTCTAGACTACATGCTATATGAAGGGATACTCTTACAGAGATTCCTCTTACATGGATATATTTATAGGGACACTCTTACATAGATACGCTTACATGAGTACGTTTACATGAACAATCTTACATGAATACTTATACATGAATACTTTTACATAGACATTATATGGCAAATTACTATTACATATTATATGTCTAGATATTGTTATATAGTTCTCCTTTCTATCTTTACCTTGTGATACAAACACATCATCGACGAGATAGATTGGACTTTATATCCTAGTACCAAAGGATACTTTACGGGATTAACCATTCCTAGAATCTCTATTAGTTACAGAGGTAAATGCACATCCACGGATGTCTTCGGTTGATACCATTACAGGTATACTTTAAGGGATTAACTATTCCTACACCCAGCTGTTAGCAACAGAGGTAAATGTACATCTACAGATGTCTAAAGTTAACACTGTTAGTTATCCTAGTATAAAGGGATAATACGTAAGTTAGTTATATTATTACCATTATCTTGTGACTCATCCACATAACCAATGAGGTGAATCGTATTTGAGTATCCTAGTACCAAAGGATACAATTTCTTATATTAATAATAATTGTCAAACAGTCGGGTCTTGGTAGAAGACTACTTGCAAAACAACTAGGTCTTGGTAGAAGATTTCATCTATACTAATAGGAATCATAGGGATTTCTAGGGTTTACCAAACGGTTTCGATTACTTACAAACATTTCCACACTTATACGAACTTTCTTTCAGAACAATATCAAGTCTTTCATTACAAGTTTTACAAATCAAAACACATTAATACTTATGAATTCACCAGCTTTTTGGCTGATACCCGCTTTCAAAATAACTTGTATTCTCAGGTCGCAAATAGATAGGTACGACGACCAGGTTTTGTGAAGACGGAGCAATCCAGACTCGTCTTATTTTCTGATTATTCATTTTATTGTTGTATATTATGAAAGAACACACATGTACTTGAAACTTATACTATTAATGCAATGGATGATGTTGTTGCTTGTTTACTACTTTACATTGTTGTGATACATTACATGACGTCCTCCGCCCCAGAACGTTTCCGCCGTTCTCGGTTTTGGGGTGTGACAGATTGGTATCAGAGCATTGTTTATAGTGAATTGAGTATATCAACCCATAAAAGATATACTAACTATAAATACAATGGGATTAAATATACTCTGACTTAGAGTTTATACTTTTAAATAATAAAATCTTTAATTAAGTATATGTGCCTGCATTCATACTAAAATCACTGTCACAATGACAAGAACAAAAGTATTACGATTGTTGAATATCACAAGTAAGCTTGGGGATGTATGGTTAGTCCTGGGAATGGCATAGCCTGATCAACTATGTTGGTCCGAGGAGTGATTAGCATATGCCCAAGAATGGTTGTGATGTGGAAACAAGTCTAAAAACTTACCAACACTACCACAATGAGAACATTATAACAGAACCTAAGTCTAAAATACTATAGGAGTGTTTTGTGTTACCATAATTACTTACTTGAGAACTAAAAAGGATCTTCAGTACTAAGTTGATAGTTGCTAAGTGGATACGCTAAGGCTATATGTAACTAGGTGTTATAGACTTAGAATCGGTGAAGTTTTGCTTTACCCTTATTCCTTGTGAATTTGGAGTTAAGGTCACTTATTCAAAAGCCTATCCTGTGTTGATTACATATGACTGGTATGCACTTTACAAATAGCGATGTAACTAATGAAGATTCTCTAATAATTATCTAGATAGTTCGTCTAATAATTATTTCCTTACCCTAATTCTCGCGTAGATAGCATGCCTGGACTCCATCCCCATAACAACTCGTACTCCCTGAACAAAGGCAGTGCTGGATGGTTCAGAGAAGAACCAGAGAATGATCATCCACTCCCTTTTTAATGATCACCATGCTGAAGACCTTTTGGATGATGATAACTCCGAACTCGAGGATGAGTACCTACCCCCAGTAGCTCCCAATTCAAACCCTAACCCTCGTCCAACTCTTCATCGCCCGACGCCTCCTTGGGTAGAACGCTTGGAAACATGGAGCGAAGATCAAGATCAACCTATGTCGTTTAATGGATACCGAAGCTTCTACTACTCAAGTGAAGGAATCTCAGCAGATAGAGTCCTACAAATCATAATCCGAAGAGTTGCCCGAAACGTAATTCAGGGCAGGACGACTTTTCAACGTATCGAAGAGGTTAATGCCAATGCAAGAATGCATACCATTCGCACCAATCACATTGATCACCAGTGAGAGATCTGAGAGAAACCATGAGACCCTGCTGCAAGCACTAGCTAAAACCCGAACCGAAGTCATAGAGCTCCAAGTACGCCAGAGGGTGTACGAGAGATACCCGCTTGATATGAAACGTCAACTAAGGGTTCACCATAGGGGTGACCATCACCAGTATGAGATACCTTACTTCCTTCTTTGTTTTAAAGAACCATGTTCATGTCTATGTACTGTGTAGTACTTTCTATGTGACTACCTTGTACTGTAAGTACTTTTAGTAAAGTCTTTATGCTGTCAAGGACTTTTCTACTCCGAATATGATGTATGACCTACAACAAAGTCAATTCCCCCAAACCTGTTACATTTTAAACATCAATGATATCGAAAGTCGACTAACTTCCGTGTTACTCATTGTTCAAATACCTTCATTTTACTACCGTTGGAGTCTATCTGAAACCCCATCTAGTCAAGTTATTGGACTATGGTAATTTAACTCCAAAATCATTTTCAAGCCTCTTTTAAAGGTTGGATCATATTATCCACCAACATATAATACCTCGTCTTGAACGATAAACGTTTAAAGACCATTCTACAAACATACTTCTACTCTGAACTAGGACTGCATCATAAGGATGTAGGTCAAACTATCATGAACATACTTCTAATATGTACTAGGACTGCATCATAGAGATGTAGGTCAAAACTTCAAGAACATACTTCTACTCTTTACTTAAGCGATCGAAGTACATCCAGGTTCAACCATACTCACTCATAAATTCATTTTCTTTCCATGCAACAGAATCATGTCGCCGAAGAAAAATGATCAACCCATCAACCAAACACCAACTCTTCAGATTGATGCAGCTACCTTTCAAGCTGCAGTCTCGGCTGCCGTGTCAGCTGTTCTAACCCACCTTAATGCTAACAACGCAGATGTTATCGTTATTGTTAACAATAATTCCAATCCAAGTAACAATCAAATACCTCAACGAGCAACAAACTACCACAACACCCCGAATCCCAAGCCTAAGAATAATAAACGAAAGTTCTGGGCTAAAGCTAAAGGAAAATCACCACAAGGGGCGAGCAAAAGACAACAACATGTGGCAACCTTCGCAGCCACGACATCTGTACCTCCTACTACCATCTCTTCTGGTATCCCAATTGTCCCTACACCAGCTCGGCAGTATGCCGGAAACCTACCGAAATGCAATAAGTGCGGCTTCCATCATCTAGATGGTTGTCGTCCGTTACACTGCTTTAAATGCAACAAGAACGAACATACTACAAATTGCTGTCGGACACGGACCCAACACATTACTTCAAACACCAATGTCGAAATCTCTCGAATATGCCATCTATGTGGCGTAATGGGACACTTCAAGAGGGATTGTCCAACAGAGAAGGACGACGGCGAATCCGGAGGAGTTTGACCTCAGAATGGAAAGAAGCAACGAAGGACCCTACTATAGTATAGGTTCACTTCCAATCGTCAGTATTATGTATGTCTTTTTAAAACATGTTTAAAACTAGTGCAACTAGAGTCTTATTTTTTTGCTGGATCCCGTCGGTATAGGGATGCTCGTACTGCGTATACTTACCTTTTGTAGTATACCTTATTCATAGCAATAGTCTTATAGTAGTCTAAAGTGTTGTAACTCTGTTGATGGTTGCATGGTTGTGTTTTGTCTGTAAACGTCTTAAGTTCAAATCTAATGTCTTTAAGTTTCCTTATGATTCCGACATTATCATACGACTTGATTCAATTTGATCCTCACAAAAACAGCTTCATACGTACATATCTTCCTCTGAAATCATCTTTCTTGTAAAGCCGTCATTCCAGAACACCAAATTACTCGTGCATAGAGCACTTATTGTTTCCCATCCTTTCCGAAGAAAAAAATTCAACAAACCGCCCCGAAGTACCACTTGTGCAGTACGTCAAGTTCAATCCAAAGACCAATACGGTTGATCTATCGCTGAAGAATGTATACATAGGGGTAGTATATAATCAAGGTTCTACAGGTTTAGAATTGATGATTCCACTTTAACTTCTTTTCCTCGTTGGGATGTGGGCTTAAAGAAGAATCATTTATTCGACTACCTTTTTAATCTTAATTATATACGACTCGTATACGCGAAACTGTAATTGATGAACCAGGTATGAGTTCTAAGATGAACTTTAGGATGGAGACTACTTAAGACTACGAGTGATCATGCTGCCATGCGAATAAACTTAGAAGCCAAACACATGCCCTTTCCACCGATCGGGACAAGAGAGACAAATGGAACAAAAGTACCTATTCTTTTTCCTAAATTCATGAGTAATCATACTTACTTTTAGATCTTCACGACATCTAATTGACCACAAGGTTTTGACTTCATAATCAGTACGACTAGGTTGTGTTCTTATGCAAGAGGAAAGGTCACTGCCTATACCTCAAGACAGCTTAAGACACAGGAAGTTAACTATACAACATATGATCTTGAGTCAGGAGCAGTGATAATTGCTCTGAAGATCTGGAGACACTACTTGTAGGGTACAAGGTGTACTAATTTCACAGTCCACAAAACATCCAACATACATTCGACCAAGAAGAGTTATCACACCAGTAAGGCAAACGAAAGAAACCAAGTCGTTCCTCGATAGTGAAAGGTTCACTGGAAGGCCATGCGAGGATTTGAATTCACTTAGGAACGCAAAGATCAAATTAAACTTCTATCCATAGCGTAGTATCAATTCTGCTTAAACTCTAATTTTGGGACGAAATTCCCTCTAACGGGGGGATGATGTGACAACCCGATATTTCGAGACAATGAAATATAACATCAGTCAAATATAGCTAAAAGTAAACTTTCCTAAAATCTTATTTGGGTTAAATAAAGTGGTAGGAATCGTATCAAGGTTTTCGTACATATAAAGAACCCTAGAATCTGAGTTATAACGAAGAAGTTATGGCCAATCGAAGATTCTCGGCAAAACCGGCAATACTGATAAACGTAAAATGCGAAGTTTCAATACAATAGTTTTTGGCCTTAGGTATCTAAATGAAAGTTTTAGATATCATCAAACCGTAAACGTACATAAAAAGAATGTCCAAATTTGACTTCGTATGAGGAAGTTGTGATTTTTCTAAGTTACAGATATAACAGTAGACAGCTAAAAACTCGAAATAGAGATCGAGAGACTTTTAGCCTACACAATCTAAATGAGAATCGAAGGGCTCAAAAATACTAGCGCAACGGTAAAAAGTCTGACGAAAACGGACGTCGGATGAAGAAGTTATGGAACTTTAACGAACTTTTCCTGTCCCGACCTATTAAAAATAAATTCAAAACTAGCCGACGGAGTATGAACGAAAGTTGTAGATCGTAGTCTCACCTTCACGTGGATATAAAGAACGTCGAAAACAGAGTTCGTATGAGAAAGATATGAATTTTTGAAGTTTACTAATTAATTAAAATATAAATTTAAATAAGGCCCGGTATTATCCGAAGAACGAGTCAGCGGTCCGATCCCCGGTACGCCCAGCGTACTCGGATGCTAGGCTCCGGTTCATCCACGTCGCTCCGATGTTTCAACCGAGGATGAGCGCATGCATGACGCATGAGTACGCAGCGCGTACTCTCGTACGCCCCGCGTAACGAGACCTCTTAGACCCCTATAAATAGAGATGCGAGGGTGCCGGCCATATTTGCTAATTTCCTTCCTTTCTCGCGTCGAAGCTCTGCGTTTCAACCCTCGGAGTCATCCCAAAGGCCCGATTTTCATATCCAAGGTGGGAAGAAAGTTTTACACTCCCGAGACTCCCGAGATTTCCCGAGAATCTCGAGAGATCCGCTTTCTCAAGTAGAAGTTCTGCTCGGTTTTCGTCACGCTTTCTTCAATCAATCAAGTGAGTTCATACCCCTATAAACTACACTTTTAAATGTTTTATAAATACTTTTATATGCTTTTAATGGGGGGAATACAAGTTAAATACTCGATTATTGTCGTGTGTTATATAATAAAGTTCATTATAGGCTTTTTTTTTTATCAACAGAATAATAGGTGATTTATAACAATTATAGGGAAATTTTCACATGAAAAATATATCACGATAACATCATAACTTTTGAGATGAAAAGGGTTGTTATATATATATATATATATATATATATATATATATATATATATATATATATATATATATATATATATATATATATATATATATATATATATAAATCAAACACATTGCTTATACGGTATGTATATGTGTCCATCTTTGGTACTACAAACATACGATTATTTTGGCACGAAAAACATCAATATTTTGGGATACTTGTTGTTAATAAATCAATCATATGGGATTTATAACTAGTATACAAATGAATTTACTACAAGTTTAGCAGTTTTACTAAACATATTACTTCAAATGACTTTCTTAAACGTTTTTACATGATTAAAGCTCTTTATCAAACTGTCTTACACACTGTAAGCTTCCTTTCAAACTCGGTTACAAAGGTGTTTTCAAACAGTGGTTTTCCGTGTACTTAAACTGTCTTATCAAACAAAATACTTTCAATCGTTTTATAAACTGACATCAAGTCACAAATTCTTTATTAGACTTTTCAACGGTTTTACAAAACTTATTTTATGCTTTTATATTATAAATTGCATGCCTCTATATGTATAGTTATATAAGAAATGTTTGAAGACTTAGGAAGGCTATCCACCCTATTTCCTTTTCCTCGATTTGGATGTGGTCTGGTGGGATATCGGGTACCCGTCCGAAGGTCGTTTAAATATTAGTTATATATCATGTGTGCATATATAGTCATAAATGTTCCATCAGTTAATTCTGTTCTGACGCTCTTGGGTAGCAAGGGTGTATAAATCTACTTGGACACTCACCAATTACATTCTAGTAAACTATTATAGGAATAGTTTAGGGGATACAAAACATTATTCCTATTACAAGAAATTACACCAGAGTCAGTTCATTCATGAGTCTAGACTACATGCTATATGAAGGGATACTCTTACAGAGATTCCTCTTACATGGATATATTTATAGGGACACTCTTACATAGATACGCTTACATGAGTACGTTTACATGAACAATCTTACATGAATACTTATACATGAATACTTTTACATAGACATTATATGGCAAATTACTATTACATATTATATGTCTAGATATTGTTATATAGTTCTCCTTTCTATCTTTACCTTGTGATACAAACACATCATCGACGAGATAGATTGGACTTTATATCCTAGTACCAAAGGATACTTTACGGGATTAACCATTCCTAGAATCTCTATTAGTTACAGAGGTAAATGCACATCCACGGATGTCTTCGGTTGATACCATTACAGGTATACTTTAAGGGATTAACTATTCCTACACCCAGCTGTTAGCAACAGAGGTAAATGTACATCTACAGATGTCTAAAGTTAACACTGTTAGTTATCCTAGTATAAAGGGATAATACGTAAGTTAGTTATATTATTACCATTATCTTGTGACTCATCCACATAACCAATGAGGTGAATCGTATTTGAGTATCCTAGTACCAAAGGATACAATTTCTTATATTAATAATAATTGTCAAACAGTCGGGTCTTGGTAGAAGACTACTTGCAAAACAACTAGGTCTTGGTAGAAGATTTCATCTATACTAATAGGAATCATAGGGATTTCTAGGGTTTACCAAACGGTTTCGATTACTTACAAACATTTCCACACTTATACGAACTTTCTTTCAGAACAATATCAAGTCTTTCATTACAAGTTTTACAAATCAAAACACATTAATACTTATGAATTCACCAGCTTTTTGGCTGATACTCGCTTTCAAAATAACTTGTATTCTCAGGTCGCAAATAGATAGGTACGACGACCAAGTTTTGTGAAGACGGAGCAATCCAGACTCGTCTTATTTTCTGATTATTCATTTTATTGTTGTATACTATGAAAGAACACACATGTACTTGAAACTTATACTATTAATGCAATGGATGATGTTGTTGTTTGTTTACTACTTTACATTGTTGTGATACATTACATGACGTCCTCCGCCCCAGAACGTTTCCGCCGTTCTCGGTTTTGGGGTGTGACACCTAACAACCGAACCTCGGGGAATAGTCCCCTCCCACTACCTCTATCGCATAAAACATAACAAGCCAGCATGCAACATATCATCACATACTGTCAGACGTATCTGGGGTGTCGGACTACCCTTCGGTCCTAACAATCGAACTCTACTACTATCACATACAACATATCATGCTAGCATATAACATATAGGGTAGTAGCAAACCTAGATGATATCACAAAGACAATCATCTATCATACATCTCCTACTGGTGGGCCGGTATTGTGGCCTTAGACCCACCGCTACTGGAAGGTAACTCACCTCACACTGTTGAAGTCCCGAAGATACAATCCCACACTTGCTGAAGTCCCACAGACTCGACCCCAGTTATTGGCTGACAGATTCCCGAACTATCAACACTAAAATAACACCCAATTAATAATTGGGTCCCAATACATAACCATAAGTACATTCTTTGGGTAATTACTACGTTACCCCTAGCTTGTCTTATTCAAGCCCAAGGCCCAATCCATAGGCCCAAAGTCAACTAGGAATCAAAGCCCAACGCATGGCCCAATTTTCCAAATTGGGCCTAGGCCTATACATGATCTCATTCTAAGGCCCAGCCAAAAGTCCGGTCTAACCTTTGACAGTCTAATGGTCCAATATCATATAATCATTAAGGCCCAATCTATAGCCCATTTATGGCCTAATTTTCCAAATTGGGCCCAACCCCTTACATGGGACTTACCCTAGGCCCATTAAATTATTTTAGTCCATATAATTATTCTTGGATGGCCCATTAATAATCTAATCATCAAGGCCCAATAGAAAGGCCCAACGATAAACTCAAGTGAAGTTAGGGTTTCACATAAAATGCCGATTAGGGTTAAGTTTCCTACTTAACCCATTAAGGACTTAATCCACTAAGGACTTAATCCATTAAGTCCTATATTACCTATATTGGTCTTTGCAAATGATTATTATTTAATATTTCAAACTATTAAATAATTCTCGTGTGTGTGTCCCGATTAGTTCTCAGAATTAGGGTTTTATGCCCCTTAAGGTTTTCCAAACCCAACACTAGCCCATTAGCCCATTGGTTGGGCTTTTAGGTCACTATGGGCCTTATTGGGCCCATTAGGGTCTCTTTGGGTTAACTAGGGTCCATTAGACCCATTAGGGTTTCCTTAAGCCCATTAATCAAATGTTTGGGCTTTTGTGTCCATTACGCTTCTTTGGGCCCATTAAGGTCTATTAGGCCCATTAGGATTTATGTCCCTTGTCCAAACACCACAAATGAGTCACCATACAACAAGGCACACCGCCACCCGACATGGTGGCCAGCGGCAGCAGGAGGTGACAACCACCACCCTACGGTGGTGGTTTCGAGTTTCTTTCCATTATTCTATTTTTGGTACAAATTACAATGCTAAAAACTCAAATAAACACACACCCACACACTAAGATAAACACACACATATGGCGGCACATGGTGGCAGCCACCACCTCACGATGGTGGTGGTGGACTATCCGGCCACACAAATACCCATACGACCCCAACGACAACAGTAACAGCAATTTCACACGAACATACACCCATAAACACACCCACAACCACCTTTTACGGTGGTTAAAGGTGGTAGAAAAGGAACTAGCAGCGACATCCACCATGGTTGGCAGCCATGGTGGTTTCCTCGGGTTTTCCGGCCAACCAGCACACACCAAACGTATTAAAACGTGCACAAACCCACAGACAAAACACCCACCACACATATATATACTTCGAACATGGAGGAGGATGATGGCGACAATGAAAAGAATGGCGAAACGAACCAGCGACGGCGATAGTGGTGCTCTGATTCCCGGCTTCTTCTTCTCGTCGGAAAGCCAACAGCGACAACAACAAGGCGACACGGGATGCGGCGGCGTACGAACAATGGAACAAGAGGGTGGTGCGGCGCCGGAAACTGAAGAGATGAGAGTAGCGTTCGCAACATCCCGAAGAATGGCAACGACGATCCACAACAGCAACCTCCGATGGCCTTGCTTACTTTCCGGCGTAGGGGAATTGGCTCCGGCGGCTGGAAGTTGAAGAGGTGAGGGTGGCTGCTGGAGGTCTTCCGATGATGGCGGCTGCCTTCATGCTAGGGTTTGGGTTAACATGTGATCGGTTTTATACTCCCGTAGCCCATCAAACTTTTCTCCATAACAACACCTTTGGTCCCTCCCTTTTCTTATTCTTTCAAAATGAGGCCATATTCTACCCTTTCTACCCTAACCTCGGAAATCCTTTTCAAATTCGACCCATAAATTACCAAACAACCCCAAAGTCTTAATTACAACATAATCAACCCCCCCCCCACCTCATTTCCTTTTAAATTAATTCCAAGTAATTACCACGGAGCCCCTGTCTTCATAAATATTTATAAAATGGTTCCCAAACACACACTATTAACCCCCGACTTATAGAAATGTGGCAATTAACTCCTCGAACCCAACACTCTGCATATATAATTATTTATTTCAGGCTACCATTTGTTCATTAATTTATTTATTTAACTAATAAATAAACGGGGTTTTACACGAGGTTAGCTCAAAAAGGCAATGGAGGCTGAGTAGGTGGAGGACTTTGGGGGGGGGGGGGTAAAAGTGCTTAAATAATGAGTCGAGCATATTTTCCCCTGACTTGTGTACGCCCTACATACGACCCGCGTACTCGGTCTTTAAAGTCCAATTAAAAGAAAACGATTGCTAAGGGGTTTACCTAATGAGTCGAGCATTACACATACCGTTCCTTTTACAAACTTCAGTTTGAAAACACATTACAATATCCATATTTAAAATTAGATTACATTTGTGGCCGATAACTAGGAACTTGAAAGATTTTCAAACAATTTCATGTAGGTTTCAATTAGTTTGAAACCATTATCTGTTAATTCGACTCGATCTTCTCTTGTTGGAGTTGTCCAATGTGCTTCTTCGATGATGTCCATTGTGTTCACAAATTGTCGTATATCTTCAGACATGGTAATAAGGGGCATTTGTATGTTATACATTGCTACTTTTCTCTGGTCCTCAGCCGGTGAAGGCAGTAATGAGATTTCTAGTATTATCATTCGTTGTTTAGCACGTTGATAATCACGAATCATTTCTAATGTAGTCATACCAACAAGACGTTGTTGCTTGTCTTCAAGACGTGGCATAACATACTCTATACGCAACCCATCCTGATCGTTCGAGTCATTGGATGTTGGAGATTGAAAATAGAATATACATAAACTATATTAATGTACTATTTAAAAACCAATTTTCATAAAAGTATTTAATAATAATAATAATAAACACTTCGTGAAAGATATCCATAGCCAAAAAAAATTGCAACTAGTCTATCATAATAGATTTGTCTGCAGTTACTCTGGTATCATCTTTCAGAGTCCTATCTGCTTTCAATTTAAGTTTTAACACCTTTTCTGATTTCTTTATTAATATTATGAGTGTCTTTGTTGGTTTATTTTTTTATCTTATTTTGAAACTTAGCATCGTCGTTTTTTATCTACAAAAAAAAACATTTTAATTCATTACTGTAAAAATAAATTATAATTATAAAATCATGTTTTTCGATTTTACCTTTATCAGGCTTAATTCCAAAAGCTCCTGTAAATGGAATACAACTTCGACATCCATAAAACCTACTTTTTTAACAACATACACGCTAACTCGTCTTTGGACTAACATGGGTTATTAAACAATACTTAGAAAAAAATTGTATATTATAAGTATTATGGATCATCATTCCGAAATAGACCATCAGGCTCTAGATAACGTTCATCGTGTTCCAGACCTACATTACCATTCTGGAACCCTATAATACCTACTTTCGGACTAAAACAATCGATTTGAAACACATTACAAAGTACTTACATGAGATTCATACGCGTACAATGAGAAAAGATATAAGAAAAAGGATATTTTGGATATTCTGGAGTTCGTTCCTCGTGTTCCGGACCATTCCGAAATATGTAAATCGTTTCAAAAAACCAAATGCAAAGTAACTTAAAGTGTAGAATTACTTGGTTTGACGAATCAACGCTGGAAATTTGGTCCAAAATGTGAGTAGATCGTGCTTCGAATATGCTAATTGCAGAACACGTATTTCGGATTTTTTGTGTGTGGGAGCCATATATATACCATTGGGCTACAGTATTGGGCTTGGGCCAGTTTTCAGGTCCGGAATGACCAATTCCGGACCAAAAGGTTATTTTTTCAAAAAAAAAATGTTAGGTTACTTAATTTACCTTCTTTCATTCTTAAAGAATTTGATTTCATTCAAGTGATTGTTTGAGAATTAATATTTTAAAGGAATATGTCCGTATATATTTTTAAATAATAACAATTTGCATCAAAAATAAAAATTTATAACAATATCAACCATCTTCGTATTCTTTGTATCATATTATATAAGAATAAGAAAAAGTGGAAAAGAATGGCTAAGAATGTGAATGAGTAACAATTCATATAAAATAACAAGAATTAGTGAAAATAATAAACAATTATGTGATATTGAACTTTTTCACATCATATAACTGAAAAATTCTTGATGACAATTCTTTGTATAATATATAATATTCTCAAAAAATATACAAAAATAAAATAAATAAATAAATAATTAACTATAATGCCCTTTATTTTTTTAGCAATTTACCTTCCTTATTCTAATTATCAGCTAGATTTTTACCAAACACTATTATACTGCATTTTTTAAGAATCTCTTTGTCAAAATGCTAAACTAGAACCATTTTGGTTGTAGTGACTTGGTAAGACATGTGGAAGATATGGTGGATAACTTATTGACTCGTGTTCAAATCCTGACACTACTTAGCCTCTATGGTCATGGAGGTTTATCAGCAGTGACTCCAGGGCATGAGGCATAGACTCATGTTCACAGCGGGGGCTTAGTCGGTGCTCGAAAGCTGGCCCGGAAACCCTCAGTAGGGAAGTTCCCTTTCCAAAAAATAAAATGTTAAACTGGAAAAAGAAAGACATACATTCTTCTCCAATATTCGTTATTTTGTATCATCTATGTTTATCTTCGACCAGCCAACACCATATTATAACACACATTTATTTTCACAAGGTAACATGATAATAAATGTTTTTTTTTAAACCGAATGAGAAAATTTGTCGAACAAGGTACTTTTTTCTTTTGGAAGCCATTTCACCATTGTCTTCTTTTGTATGTAAGCTACTGAAAAGTCTCATTTAATTTCAAAAATACCGTTTATTTTTCTAGCAATGTACCTTCCTTGTTTTGGTTATGAGCTAGATTTTTACCAAACACTATTATTCTATTAGTTAGTTAAAATCTAATATTTAAGCTAGCATATCAAACATATCTTAAACATTTGGTTTTTCTACTAACCTTCCTTCAGCATGAAGTGTAATCAATTCAGTTCAATTAACCTTAAACATAATTTTTTTTTTTTTTATTGTTGCGGAAAAAATAATAGATAACTATTTAATTTACTTAACAAATGACATTATTTCTAATATTTATTGCTTTAAGCTCGTCCTCACTTCACCTGTATGTTTAATTACATTAAGGTGATCCACGACTTATGAATTCTGATCTCACTTTTGATATCTTTGGTTTCTTAGAAACCAGTAGAGGCATATTTGCAATAAACCTGTAAAACATAAAGTTTTTAGGCTTCTGAGTCATGACAAAAAAAGAGTAGACGTGATTGAATTATTGTAACGAAAAAATGATAGCCTTGTTTAGTTTGGTATACAAACATGGAGGTAATATAGTCTAATCGACCGAATACCATATACTACAATGTTGGGTTTAGTTCTACTGCCCTAATTGTGGTGTCTCTGATCCTTTGATTTTGCATTAGTGGTGTAGATACATAGAGGAGCTGGTGTTGGCACAGGTATACGACTTGTGACACTTACAACACATTGCCTCATCATTTCACATAAAACCCCTACCAACCCATCCATCTCCACATCATATTGCTCATAAACAAACAACAAACTAAACAAAAACCCCAACCCTGCATCACCACATATATAATAGTCAAACCAATTAAAAAGTCAAACTCAAACACACAAGCCAAAGAAAGAAAAAACAAAGAAATCCACACCTACTCCCATTGATGTGGGGAATGAGTTCACCAGCAGCAACTTGAAAAGGTAGATTGACAATACCACCTTGGAAAACAAAGCCCAGTCATTTCCTTGTGCCAGTGATCTAGCTACATCACCTACTCCATTCCATATCTTTACCATGCTTCTAACACAACTCCTCATACACGTTTCAGACACCTCAAAACATGGTATTGTCCTCCAGATCGAACAAACCGACCTATAATAATAATAATAATAATAATAATAATTACATTATATATGTATTTTAAAAAGTTGTTCAAGAAAGGCTTGCTTACACTTTAGGTGACAATCTAGCACATCCATACACTGTTGGTGAGAGTTTAGCATATCCAGACACCACTACTATCATCAGCAGCAAAAGCTCAGCAGTAGAGGAGATCATCATTCTTTCACATACGCAAAACCAGTAATACACAAAACTAACTCCAACAAACCATAAGAATGATCTCTTTTCATTTCTCCACAGTAAAATATCCGCAACTGAATCATTCAAACACAAAATCATAATTATAGTATGTTACAGAAACCGTCCCTGTGGTTTGGTGAAACTTGCAGTTTCGATCCGATTTTGGATTTTCTTGCTAACACTGTTGGATATAAAGTGTTGAGTCCATTTTTTTTTTCTCAATTTGTTATTTCTATTATTAATTTGGTCACTGTGGTATAAATAATAAGAAAGGTAATTCTTTGATTGTTTACCTTGGCCACCCCCTAACAGCTCCTCAACTTTTGATTGTTCAATTAAGTCACCAAGCCTTGTTGAAGGTAAATCTTTAGCTAGATGAGAGAATGATTTGACAGTCAATGCAATACCATCCTGCATATTCACCAAAACGGTTTGTTACTTTTTGACTTAATCTGAACCGAATGAGTAAAAAAACCAACAATTTACCTATTTGCCCTTCTGTTACCCTCTCAACTCAACTACTCTCACATCAAAATTGATGAATAGTGTGATAACAGAAGATACATAAGTAACAGTGTTTTTTTTTAAAAAAAAAATATAACTGTAAGAAAGGTAGGATAAATTTAGAGGTGTAGAAGCTATAAAACTTACATCCAGTGAAACGATTGGGGAGTAGTCAATATGGCGCTCAGCTGCAGAGCAGTTATAAGTTGTAGTGTGTGACATTAGTTGGACTGTATTGTAAACTGAAACATTCTTAAGGTTTCTGGAGTTCATATTTGAATGCATCCATTTTATCAAAAAAACAATCATCCGAACAACCACACCTGGAAGTTTGATGATTGGCCTGCAGTTATATGAGAAAAAAAAAAAAAAAAAAAAAAAAAAAAAAAAAACAAAGAGCAATCTTCACAAATCATCACAAACAAAAATTACAAAATTATAGAAAAGTAAAGCTTACCTGTAATAACCTAAACCCTCCAGCATACACAAGGCAAATTGCCAAGATTTTGCAGGCTCAAAGTTAGTAATGAAGAATACCTACAACATATCATATATATTTATATCATTTAGCCATTGATGTCACTGAAGAAGAAAGAAAAATGATTTAATAGTACCTTTCCGGATACAATGAGCATGCGAGAAGACAAAGCAGCTTCAGCACAGATAAGGGCATGGGCGACATTTTCCACGTATGTGAAGTCAGAAATGGTTTGATCACTTCCTATAATAAACTGGAATGAGAGACTCTATTACTTATATAAAGAAGAAGTAATAAAGAAGAAACCAAATGCAATAATCATATAAATGCAAAATATACCTTTGCCCAACCAGATTTTGCAACTTCAATAAGAGATGGCAAAAGAAGCTTGTCACCAGGTCCAAAAACATTGCTAGGGCGAAGAGAACATGTAAGGAGCCCCCCATCGATGTCATTAGCAAGCAAAACAAATGCCTCTGCTTGAGCCTTCAGTTCACTATACAAGTTCTTAAACTGTGTAATGTGACATCAAACAAACAAGATCATTACAATAAGTACAAGAATACCTTCATAAGGAAAGATTGAAATGATTTTCAGATGATTACATACTTTGGATGAGTATAGTAATGTCTCGTTTCCACTGCATATATCACGTGATTTATCAATCACTACATCTGTAGTACTGTTGTATATTAGCCGATGAACTTTGCATCGTCGACAAGCATTGATGACATTTTTAGCACCTAAGGAAATACAATGTATATATACGATGAAAGAGATAAAAAGATATGGTTTCAAATTAGAACACAACATGATCTAAAGTGAAGAACAGATGATTAACCTTGAACAATTATTGAGTAACCAACATAGAAATCATGATTGCAAGAATCGATATCATCATCCATGTAGAATACGACTTCTGAACCTTCGATAGCTGCAAAGAAAAAGATATTGAATGATACAAGTTAAGCCCTTGTCCTGAAACATAGGTTATAAAGACATTTATAAAGCAGAAATACAACAGATAGACAGAAGAGCCTTTGTGCTATTTTCCACAATTAGCTATATACATAGCATAATGATCACTAGTATGTGCACTGATTACACAGATATCACCATCAAGCTGCCTGAGGCTTTTCATTGTATTGATGTTCATTTTTTCCGTTATTCTTGCCTTGAGCAGGGTGTTACAATTTCATTTGAAAACTTTCAAGTACGTACTCACCAAAAACATTGATGAATTACATCAAGAACGGTTGCATTTGTGATGAGTTGCATCAAGAAGCAGAATTAGAAAACAGAAACAAATTAAACCAAGTAACAGAAAATTCTAGAATACAAGAGGTACCATTAGTGATTGTAGCAAAAAAATTCAGAACACGGAAAACGAATTGCATCAAGTAGTAAAGATTTCCAGAGAAAAAAATGTACCCTTAATGATTGTACTTTTGTGGCGAACATCAACGTGTGCATAGGAAGCACGACCAGTAGAGAGAGCACGGTTAAGAGGCGAGTCGTGCTTGGACTCGGAAGGATCGAGTTGGAGAGTCTGAGCGGAATCGGCAACTCGTACGATCCAATTACCTAGTTTCAATAACCTCACGACGAGACATCTTCCAATGAAGCTTCTGCCTCCGAGGACGACGCAAGTTTTCGACTGGTCGTCATCAATTGCCATCCTTCTCTCTCTCCACTTTCTCTCTCAAGATTAAAAGAGAAGAAGTTAGAGAGAGAAAACGATTTTGAATGTATGGTGTTGTAGGTTTGGAAAATCGACGATTCCTTAAGGCTTTGAAGACGGAGAATGCGACGACGGTGGTCGGAAATTGGCGCCGGAACACCCAAACGCAACCAGGAGATGCTTCGTAGTGGGCCCCCAGTTTGTTCGGAACTAAACTTTGTGTATTTCAGTTATTCCTTGTAAAAGTAACAAATTAATTTTTTTTCCCAATATTGTAAATTTGTGTATTATTTTTCTTTACTAATTACTCGATTCGATGTTTTAGGGATAACCAAGACGTTTTTATGAAACGAATAAAAATAAGGAAAATGACTAGTCTAATCTTTATATATCATTAGTAGGTTATAATCCGGGAAACTTAATATTACAATTCAAAATAGTTATGAAATATCAAATATTTATTAAATTTTATTAAATTAAAGAGATCAATTTTGTTTAGAATATTATATTGATTATTTAAAAAAATAACATAGACTATAAATTTACAAACATTCATTTACACACAAAATAAAATCATATTTTGTTTGTTTATGTATTTAAATTTAAATTAGTAAACATGAAAGTCCAACATTTAACAAAATATAAATATAATTTGAAAGTAGCTCATGTATTTTGCAAAGTATAAGTACATAAGTAATCATCATTCTTTCCATAATTCTACATGTATACACAAATTAGCAAATGAACCAACTATTCTGTACCAAAAATAATTTTAAAGAAAAAATGCACTTATACCATATTTAATCGCAATAATTGAATAAAATACTTTTATCTTCCAAAACCTATAAAGTATCTTGTAGGGCTGTAAATTCTTCCTTGTGTTTATTGGTGAGAATATGAAGAGATCAAAAGGAATATGTCATGCTTGGAATTTAAGCACTCTCATTTGGAAGTGGAATTTAAGCACTCTCATTTGGAAGAATCTTAAAAAATTAAGATGCATTAACTAATTGTCAAAAATAATATATATATATATATATATATATATATATATATATATATATATATATATATATATATATATATATATATATATATATATTAGAATGACTATTAAGTACTAACCTTTTCATCTTTTTCATTCTTGTTGCATCTGCTACTATTTTCAACCAAACCAAGTTCTACAATCGCAATGTTAAAAGTCAAAAACATGGTTTGATTTTTCTTTATACAAAATAATGAGTGAACTTCAAAAACAGTCCTTGTGATTTATAACGTTCTTTTGGTTTGGGTTTAAAAATGAATTTGTTTTCATTTTTTGTCGTTATTTCAAGGTTTTGGTGCCTCATTTTAACTATGTGAATTAGAAACTGGTGAGTACAGATAAAGTGACCGATTTACCCTCCATTTCATATTTCTATTTGGAGTAAATGACATTTTGGTCCATGAGTTATGAGTATAGTTGACTTTGCATTTTTGGTCCCAATAGGTTTCTCTTCTAATTTTGATCCTTATTATTTGAGTAAAATGATTATTTTTGGTCCCTAAATATAGCTGACTTTTGCAATTTGGTCCCAAAAATATAGTCATATTATTTTGAATAGGGACAAAAAAATAATTACAAAATTGTCATTTTACCAAAAATGCAAGAGAAACTTTTTGGGACAAAAATAGCAAAAATCAGCTAACCCTGGGACAAAAAAAAAAACATAATTTGCTCTTTTATTTATGATTATTATCATTAACAATTGTTATTATTATTACTTTACAATATCATTAACCCAAAATATAACAGGGATAAAATGGTAATTTTATCAAGACATAACAATTTACAATTAACATAGTGAAAGCAAAGAGCCAAATTAGAACAAAAATTGCCTTTCAACTCACCTAAAAAGGTGATCAAGTATTGCAGAAAATATGTTGGCATGGGTAAGGGTAAAAGGGTAAATTTGAAGAAAGGACGAATGTAACACCCCGAAATATCAATAGTAGAGTTGAAGGACTAAAAGTGTAAATCTTGAAGGGCAACTCGGCGAGTCCATGGATGGACTCGGCGAGTAGGGTCGCGACTTTGGTCGCGTGTCAAGTGGCCTACTCGGCAAGTCCAAAGATGGACTCGGCGAGTAGGTGCTGAGTGGAGAAAACCCTAATTCTCGGGGTTGAGCCCTATATAAAGAACTTAACATCCATTCCCCTAGCCTCTTTACTCATCCTCAAGTCCAGAAACCCTTAGTATTCGTGTGTGTGTGTGTGGATCAAAGTGCATTTGGGAGCTTGAAGGGTATTTGTTGAAGAAATCTTGGGAGTTTAGAGGCTTGGAGCAAGGGGCTTTGCTTGGATTCGAGTTTCATTGCAGTTGGGGCATTCTTTTGAGGTAATATCTTGTTCTTGGGCTGTTACTCATATGGATTCATCATTTTGGGGTTTATGGGAGCTTATCTTGGTATGTTTTGGAGTTTGGAGGTTAGATCTGAGGTTGCTACCTCAGATCTGGAATGGGGAAGGCCTAGAGTGCATTAAAATCCCTGTGTTTGAGTGCTTAGTGAAGCCATCATGTCCCAAACCCTAGCTCTAAAGTGTATTAGGCCTAGATATCTTTGGATTCATGTAAAGTTTGCCACTTTACATGATTGATGGGTTGTAGGAGGCTAGATCTATGTTTTGGATCAATTGCATGGCCTGGAACGCTTCTGTATGGATTCAGATTGGTGGTACTCGACGAGTCACAAGGGTGGACTCGACGAGTTGCTTAAAGATGAGCTGGAACTCGACGAGTTTGATGAACAACTCGGCGAGTAGGTTGAAGATAGCCTTAGACTCGTCGAGTCTGTTCTTGGACTCGGCGAGTCTTGTCGTAGAGTCCCAATATTTTCTGGTTGAGTCGAGAATGGGTGAGTCAAGGGATGACTCGGTGAGTCGGGTGCGAGTGGACTCAGAGTTGTTGGACTCGGCGAGTCTCGGGGTGACTCGGCGAGTCAGGTCGCGGATTGAGGGAATTTCTGAGCTTGGGGACTCGGCGAGTCATCGGGTTGACTCGGCGAGTAGAGTCAGTCAGGAGTTGACTTTGACCGTTGTCCAGAGTTGACTAGTTTGACTTTGTAGTGTTAGTCATCCAGGATCAAGGTGGTATTAAGTAGAGATATGCTGGTGTTGTAGGAGGACGATAGCTCGGGAGATTGAGCACTAGTGATTCCGAGATACGCGAGGTGAGTCTTCTCACTATACTTTACCTTGAGTAGGTAACCAGAGTTATGTGACAGAGTATTTGTATGCTATGTATGTTATGTGTTGTACTGCATTATTTCTATGTGATTTATGTTGTGCATGTTTACAGAGTTGGAACCGGAAGGTTCACAGAGTTAGAACCTGAGGGTTCACAGAGTCTGGGTGCACGGACCCACAAAGTTATAGCCTCGAGTGGCTAATATGTGTTTTATGTGGTATTTTGGGGAACTCACTAAGCTTTGTGCTTACAGTGTTTGATGTTAATTATTTCAGGTACTAGTGACGACTGCGGGAAGGCGCCGGCTTGATCAGTACACACGCACGGGATTTATGATTTTGAGATCTTGGGATTTTGTATTACTTGGATTAAACGATTGAAAATGGTTGTTTTCTGAATATTAAATGAATCGTGTTGTATAAAAATTTGAAAATTTTGTTTTGAAATTTACGGTGTTACAATTTGGTATTAGAGCCTTGGTTTGAGGGATTCGGATGCACCTTCGGGCGTATTTGAACTCAAACCGAGGATTTGAGAAGTTTTCAAACAAAACTAAAATTTTCTAAAAAGAAAAAGAGGTTTTGGAACCAAGCAGAGTGGAAGGTGTGTACGGTCAGCCAACGCCCGAACGGTGAATCCCCAAAATACCCTTACTTTGGTGTTATGAGATATTTATGATGCACTTTATGAGATATTATTGCATGCTAGGGACAAGCTAGGTATTCCATATCTTAGGAGTAGAGTGGCCTGATTTGTGATGCCTTAGCCTAGGGATTGCTGTTTTATGCGATGTGCTTTTGAGTATGTGATGAGTGAGAATATTTAGTTGGAATCCTTGAGGGGATTCGAGTAGAAGAGTAATTTAAGGGAGATACCTAGATAAGTACCGTGGTACTTAGCAAAGGAGTAGTTAAAACCTGCGAAGGGAAGAGTTGCAGAGTTCGGTGGTACTTTCGGGGATGAGTTGAGCAAGCGGAGTTATCACCCAGAGTAAGTTATATATATCCTTCGATGCTCGAATGTTGCTTTCTTCGTGCTTTGTGGAACTCTCGATGATGGGAGTCAGCTACCAAGCGAATATGACGATATTCAGGAGGTAGATGGTTGGCATCATTAGGAGCTCTTCAGCAGCTGATGGCAGAGAAGTGTGAGAATCTAGGAAGAGCCTAGGGAGTATCTGTAGCCAGATGAGTGCGCTGGCAGAGTAAAGAATTTCGCTGGAGAGCAAGCACGCGACGGAATTGGGGATCGAGAAGGTCGAGCAGCTACTTAGGAGCTCTGGGATAGTCCGTGTGGAAAGTATGGGTAGATGTGGCAGGTAGTATACTGAAAGCAGAGGACCCATACTCGATACAGGGGGTATTCTGAAGTTTCTAATGAGCGTATTGAGGAGTGATGTTATGGTTCGAGTACCATACATCACCATACATCAGAGTAGGTGGAGGATTGATGCTATGGTTCAAGTACCATACATTGAAGCAGATTGAGGAGTGATGTTATGGTTCGAGTACCATACATCGGAGTAGATGAAGGATTAATGCTATGGTTCGAGTACCATACATCGAAGCAGATTGAGGAGTGATGTTATGGTTCGAGTACCATACATCGGAGTAGATGGAGGATTGATGCTATGGTTCGAGTACCATACATCGAAGCAGATTGAGGAGTAATGTTATGGTTCGAGTACCATACCTCGGAGCAGATGAAGGATTGATGTTATGGTTCGGGAACCATACACCAGAGAATATTGAGAAGAGATGTCATGGGATGGGTACCATGGTTCGTAATGAATGATGCTTATGGTTCTCCGGTTATCCGGTCTCGATTGATGAGGTAGAGATTGGATGCTATGGGTTTTAGGCTTGTGGGCCATGATTGAGTTCGAAGAGGCGTCCTTTGAGAGGGAGGTTAAGAGCCTTTCATAGTATTTTGGTATGGAGTCAGAGGGAAGGGAAAATTTCGGTATGAGTTGAGAAATCAATCGATAGAGGAGATGTCACCTTCTATGACCTGAGTGGTGTTATTTATGTTCGTGTGCGAAACATGAGAGGCATGATGTTTAAGTTTTGGGTTTGGGGGTAAACGCTGCAGGTTGTCATTGATGATGATTTTCCTCCAGAGTATCAGGTAGCATGTGTGCCACGAGGCAGTGATTATCATGAGCAGATAGTCAGTTAGGACTGAGATAGTCGAGGACCACATTACACCTATTTGAGTATAGTAGGGCGTATTGTAGTGGTATCAGTGGGGAGACCAGTAGAGTTTATCAGTGCAGTGGTTTTCAATCTATGTTGAATATTGAATATGGGAGTAGGTCCCTGTTCTTGGGATGATCCATGTGTTGGAACATTGGTTGATGAGTCGAGGTGGGGGAGTATGATGATTCGTGGTTCAGTCTATGGGTCAGTGATGTTATTGGACAGTTGAGTTGTTTGGTATTGGATTGGTATGAGACCTGGAATGACTAGAGGCCATCGTGACAAGAGGTTCTTGAGGATTTCATCTGAGGTTTAGAGTCCATGAGATCGATTGATTTCCTTAAAGGGGATTTTCGGGCGTTGCGCAACACTTGCCAGGGGCAGGTGCGATTCTGCTGGTAAAAATAATTGGCAGGATGGTTGTATGCCAATTGGGGACGGTTCGAACCTTAGTGGGGGAGAACCGGGCATTTTGTTGAGGGGACCAGAGATTTGTGCAAGAGCGGTTAGGGGTTGAATACAGGAACCTGCGGCTTGAATTCATGGGATCAGGGTCATTGGTGATCAGGGAAAGTTGCAGGGCGAGAAAATGCAGGTGGTATATGTCTGAGAGAGAGATGGGCGTCTCCACGGCAGGTGGTGAATGGACAGGAATCTGGCGGTGGTCAGGGTCGTTTCAAGTGGAAGGCTTGTGATGACAGTATGGGCAGTCGAGAACTTCTGGGTCGAAGTATGGATTTTTTTATGCCTTTTTGGGGTGGTTAGAAGATCATCGAGCAGCCAACTTCCGAGACGGTATGTGTATTCTTGCGTGAATTCTGAGAAGTAGAGGAAAGGATTCCGGAGGATCATCAGTGTGTTCTGAAGCATCAGCGCTTTCTTTGTATTCCAAGTGAGTGTCTGGATACACTGAAGTTGTGCATTGGGTACAATGAAGAATTATTATGAGACTCAGAGGAATGTTTTGTTGTATATGTATGGTGCTGGGAGTAGGAGAATCAGTGGTAGAGGCAGGACATTGTGATGTTCGGTGATGGTGTTCCGTGGTTTCCGCGTATAACGTCTTGATTTCGGAGTTATTTAGAGTCTTGAGTTTGAAGCGGCTAGTGATGTATCATGTATCTAGGGTTCCAGTGGGAGCCCTTCGCGTATTGTCATCAAGAGGGAATTATTTAAGGAAGTGGATCTCCGCAGAGATGGGTTCTACGTATAGCGGTTGCCGCTAGAGTCTGTAATGCATATTGGGGCAAGTGTGTAACTACCTATGATAGTCTTCGGTGCATGAGTTAGTGAGCATAGTGTGGCGTTGTAATGCTACGGGGAGCCGTAGTACTCGCAAGCCAGAGAGAGAGAGCGAGTCGTGATACTACGGGGAGCTGTAGTATTCGCCAGTTAGAGGGTGTTGTGATGCTACAGGGAGCTGTAGTACTCACAAGTCAGAGAGTGGGAGTCGTGGTACTGCGGGGAGTCGTAGTACTCACTAGTCGGTTGGCGTTGTGGTGCTACGAGGAATCGTAGTACTCACTAGTCAGAGGTTGTTGTGATATTGCAAGAAACCATAGAACTCGCTAGACAGCAAGAGAGTGTGATGATGGAGTGTTCTCTGATCAGTGTACAATGCAGAGGAGTTTTAGGCTTGAGTAGCCCTAATATTGGATTTCGGAGCCTAATGGTTAAACCGGGGCGAGGCTGGGGCCTCCGCCTCTGTCGAGAGATTTAGCAAGGTGCGCAGGAGATATGCGCAGCAGACTCCAGAGGTCAGAGTTGATTCAATCCTCGATCAGATTGTATTTTTCGTATGAGGAGAAGAGAATTTAGTGACTTGCGTGTCACTGGGCCGGAATATTTGTCAAAGGGAGGAAGTTGGTGTGATATCTTGGGTCATGATATGTGTGACCTTTGGAGGTTCAGTTGTGGGGCCAAAAGCTGATCTAGTGTTCAGTATCTAAGAGGGATATGAGAAATGAGGTAGAGTTTACCTTGGTGATGTTTGAGGACACTGCAGAGCAAGCGAACGATTCAGACGCTCAATGACATACTTCGGGCATATATATAATAGATTTCGGAGAGAGTTGTGACACGTATTTGCCCTTGGCAGAGCTTTCCTGCAACAACAGTCATCAGTTGAGCACCAGTGTGCCACCCTTTGAGCTGTTGTATGGGAGGAGGTGTCATTAGATGTAACGCTCGTAGATCTGGGCTAGTCAATTTAGAGATAATAGGGGTCGAAAATGACTTTTCAAGAAAATATTATTTAGAATAAATAATCTTAACCAAGTTGTGGAATATGTCACAAGGTTTCCGTACATATAAAGAACGCCGAAATCCGAGTTATAACGAAGAAGTTATGGCACGTCGAAGTTTTACGGCAAAACCTGCACGACACCGGGAAGCGTAAATAGTGAATTTACGATAGAGCAAGATTTATCCTTAGCAATCTAAAATAAAGTCGTATAATATGTTAAACTAAGAGCATCGATAAAAAGAACGCCCAAATCTGACTTCGTATGAGGACGTTATGATTTTTCTAAGATTCGACTTAGCAGTGCACGACCCGAAACTCGAATTTTAGTTCGAGCGGTTTTTGGCTTACATGACCTAAATGAGAGTTGAAGATCTCATTAATAGGAACTCAACGGTAAAAAGACAGACGAAAACGGAGTCCGTATGAAGGAGTTATGAATTCTTCGCGGTCATTTAACAGTCTAAACGCCTCCTACTGTTAAATTTGAGATTGGTCGAGAATTAGCCGACGGAGTCTAAACAAAAGTTGTAGATCTTGATTTTACCTACGCGTGGATATAAAGAACGTTGAAAACGGATCTCGTATGCGAAAGTTATGATCTTTCTAAGTTTGAAGGCTGATACGCGATAGGGGGTGACGTGGCACCACCAGAATTGGACACGTGGCACCACCAGAAGGTTGCCACATGCACCAACTCGGCGAGTCATGACTCAGAATCGGAGAGTCCATCAGATTTCTACCCTATAAATAGAGGTGCCGAGTTCCATTCTTTCTCACACCTTCAAACCCGTCTTTCTCTCTCTAAACTCTCTCTCTAAGCCTCCCTAACCCCCCTAAAGCCTAGGTAAACCCCCTAGCACCCGAAGGAAGCCCCGAGGCTCCCGGAGTCCCGAGAAAAAGGGTCTTTCGGCTCGTAAACGCTGCTCCAGCGAAGCCCGGTTTTCAAGAAAACCCGCTGTAAGTGAGCTATGCCTACCCTATCTTTAGTATAGCTTATGTTTTAATATATTAACTTTATTAGGAACTTATAATAAGTATTTAGGCTATTATTATGAGTTATATTGAGTGTTATTTAATGCTTATATAATAATAATAATAGCTAGACTATTAATTAGTCACGGTTATCGTTAGACTAAACCCTAGTGGTATTGATACTAGGTTTTATCGAAGGAAATTGTTTTGAGAGTATCGAAGCGTTGTCTGAGTGCTGAGTCACCACCTTTCAAGGGAGTGCATAGTTCCTTTCATCTTACACATAGATATGAAGTATTTTAATATAAATTACGTGCTGTGTGTGCATATTGTCTGAATACTTGCTGTCTATGCTGGGTGAAAGATTTTTATACATGTTTTAAATGATTTAAAATGTATATGTATTTTATATCTACAAAATGTGTTGGGTAAAACATGGGTAGATGCAATAGTTGTTTTGTGATAACACGATGGGAGACATCAATGTTGTCAGTGATCCAGTCATCTGGTGGAGTATAGATGATGACAATGGGCGATACTAAACGGTCCGGTGGAACTCTAGTAAGCTCGTGACCTGTAGGTGTTTTTAAACTAGGTGCTCATTAGGTATTTTGAACTGAGTGTGTTCACTACATATCTTTTAACTGAGTGTGTTCACTAGGTATTTTGAATTAAGTGTGTTCACTAGTTACTTTTGAACTAAGTGTTACCAGATGTTTCGGACTACGTGTTCACCAAATATATTCTATAAGCCTTGGTAATGATGGACTTCGTGTCGATTCCTTAGGATGATCCTTAGGAATAAATAAATGAGAAATAGCTGATTCTTAGGGTAGATCCTTAAGACTAAAGAAGATAATGGGGATGGGTAATTGGGTTGATTGTTTGATTGTTTAAACATAATAATTATATTATTGTGGGTTGAAAACCCTATGTACTCACCAGGTTTCCCAACCTGACCCACTCAGTTTATTTCTATCACAGGTGTTGATACGAAGTCACTTTACACTGAGAGATTTAAAGAGATGTAGATCACTAGTGTAAATAAATGTAAGTTCTGTTTATGCTTATGTTCCTGTATTGACAATGACATCCCAAACGTTTTAAAATGAATAAAATACGTTTCTTCGAATATGTTTTAATAACGTATTTATCGTGTTTTTCTGGGAACGAATTCCGTAACATTTTTATTAAAAGAAGTACTCTGATTTTTATAAAGCATAAACAAAATCGGTCTTTTCTGGCCGTGAAAATGGGGATGTCACATTAGATCGGTAGTCTTTGAGCAGCGTGATTGCGGTGGTGGTATGGAATGACATCATGTTGGGGGTGACTGTTGAGGACGCGGAAGGGATTCCGCGGGTGTAGAGCCAAGAGTCTCTGTATGGATGCAGGGATGGAGTCTGGGACTCCCAGCTTGATTCTGATCTGGGAGTCGTGTGTGTAGTGGTGGTTCCCCCTGGGGATGTTGGAGATGTCGTCAGTGTGACGAGTTTTCCTAACTCAAGAGTGCGAGGACTGGTGCAGCATGTGCGTGTGATTGCAAGAAGAGGACTCGTGGGAGTTACTCCGAGATTGAAGAATGGGTCTTTCGGTCAGCATGGAATGGATAGAGTGGGATTCGGATCAGGGATCCGGTGGTTCATGGTTTTCTACCTCATATGGGTCGAGTGATTGTTGAGATTTGGAGTAGTGATGCATCATGGGAAGTACTCAGTTGTTGTGTGTAGATATCAGAGGGTAAAGCCGGTGCACGGGTTGAGACGGTGGTCAGGACACAGCAAGGAAAGAGAAAGTGAGTTCGAGTTTCGATGGGTATGCCTTAAGGGACTCGGTCCGGTCAAGGCCGGGTGGCGTGTTGTGGGAGTATTTTTGGAGATGAGTTGCCGTAGGCTTCGAGGACGAAGCCTAATTTAAGTGGGGGAGAATTGTAACACCCCGAAATATCAAGAGTAGAGTTGAAGGGCTAAAAGTGTAAATCTTGAAGGGAAACTCGGCGAGTCCATGGATGGACTCGGCGAGTAGGGTCGTGACTTTGGTCGCGTGTCAAGTGGCCTACTCGGCGAGTCCAAAGATGGACTCGGCGAATAGGTGCTGAGTGGAGAAAACCCTAATTCTCGGGGTTGAGCCCTATATAAAGAACTTAACATCCATTCCCCTAGCCTCTTTACTCATCCTCAAGTCCAGAAACCCTTAGTATTCGTGTGTGTGTGGATCAAAGTTCATTTGGGAGCTTGAAGGGTATTTGTTGAAGAAATCTTGGGAGTTTGGAGGCTTGGAGCAAGGGGCTTTGCTTGGATTTGAGTTTCATTGCAGTTGGGGCGTTCTTTTGAGGTAATATTGTGACAACCCGATATTTCGAGGTAATATGATGGAACGCAAGTCAAATTTAGGTCAAAATTTAACTTTCCAAAAATATTATTTGGGTTAAATAAAGTAGTAGGAATCGTGTTAGGGTTTTCATACATTTAAAGAACCCTAAAATCCGAGTTATAACGAAGAAGTTATGACCAACCGAAGATTCTCGGCAAAACCGGCAATACTGATAAACGTAAAACGCGAAGTTTCAATACAATAGTTTTTAGCCTTAGGTATCTAAATGAAAGTTTTAGATATCATCAAACCATAAACGTACATAAAAAGAACGTCCAAATCTGACTTCGTATGAGGAAGTTGTGATTTTTCTAAGTTACAGATATAGCAGTAGACAGCTAAAAACTCGAAATAGAGATTGAGAGACTTTTGGCCGACACAATCTAAACGAGAATCGAAGGGCTCAACAATACTAGCACAACGGTAAAAAGTCTGACGAAAACGGACGTCGGATGAAGAAGTTATGGAACTTTAACAAACTTTTCCTGTCCCGACCTATTAAAAATATAATATTAAAGATAAAGTCAAAACTAGCCGACGGAGTCTAAACGAAAGTTGTAGATCGTAGTCTCACCTTCACGTGGATATAAAGAACGTCGAAAACGGAGTTCGTATGAGAAAGATATGAATTTTTGAAGTTTGTTAATTAATTTAAATATAAATTAAATTAAAACCCGGTATTATCCGAAGAACGAGTCAGCGGTCCGATCCCTCGTACGCCCAACATACCGTCGTACGCCCAGCGTACTCGGATGCTAGGCTCCGATTCGTCCACGTCGCTCTAATGCTTCGACCGAGGATGCGCTCATGCATGACGCATGAGTACGCAGCGCGTACTCTAGTACGCCCCGCGTAACGCAACCTCTCAGACCCCTATAAAAAGGATGCGAGGGTGCCAGCCAAAATTGCTAATTTCCTTCCTTTCTCGCGCCGAAGCTCTGTGTTTCAACCCTCAGAATCATCCCAAAGGCCCGGTTTTCATGTCCAAGGTGGGAAGAAAGTTTTACACTCCCGAGACTCCCGAGATTTCCCGAGAATCTCGAGGGATCCGCTTTCTCGAGTAGAAGTTCTGCTCGGTTTTCGTCACGCTTTCTTCAATCAATCAAGTGAGTTCATACCCCTATAAACTACACTTTTAAATGTTTTATAAATACTTTTATATGCTTTTAAGGGGGGGGGGGGGGGAATACAAGTTAAATACTCGACTACTATCGGGTGTTATATATAAAGATTATTATACACTTTTATTTAAGTAGAATCATATGTGATTTATAAACCTTATAGGAAACTTTTGTATGCAAAATATATCACGATAACATCATATCTTTTGAAATAAAAAGTGTTGTTATATATATAAATCAAACACTCTGCTTATACTATATGTATATGTGTCCATCTTTGGTACTACAAACATACGATTATTTTGGCACGAAAAACATCAATATTTTGGGATACTTGTTGTTAATAAATCAATCATATGGGAATTATAACTAGTTTACAAATGAATTTACTACAAGTTTAACAATTTTACTAAATATATTACTTCAAATGACTTTCTTAAACGTTTTTACATGATTAAAGCTCTTTATCAAACTGTCTTACACACTGTAAGCTTCCTTTCAAACTCGGCTACAAAGGTGTTTTCAAACAGTGGTTTTCGGTGTACTTAAACTGTCTTATCAAACAAAATACTTTCAATCATTTTATAAACTGACATCAAGTCACAAATTCTTTATTAGACTTTTCAACGATTTTACAAAACTTCTTTATGCTTTTATATTATAAATTGCATGCCTCTATATGTATAGTTATATAAGAAATGTTTAAAAGACTTAGGAAGGCTATCCACCCTATTTCCTTTTCCTCGATTTGGATGTGGTCTGGTGGGATATCGGGTACTCCTCCGAAGGTCGTTTAAATATTAGTTATATATCGTGTATACATATATGGTCATAAATGTTCCATCAGTAAATTTAGTTCCGATACTCTTGGGTAGCAAGGGGTATAAACCTACTTGGATACTCATCAATTACATTCTAGTAAACTATTATAGGAATAGTTTAGAGTAAACAAAACATTTTCCCTACTACAAGAAATTACACCAGAGTCAGTTCATTCATGAGTCTAGACTACATGCTATATGAAAGAATACTCTTACATGAATACTTATACATGAATACTTTTACATAGACATTATATGGCAAATTACTATTACATGTTAGATGTCTAGATACTGTTATATAGTTCACCTTTCTATCTTTACCTTGTGATACAATCACATCATCGACGAGATATATTGGACTTTATATCCTAGTACTAAAGGGTACTTTGAGGGACTAACCATTCCGAGAACCACTGTTAGCTACAGAGGTAAATGAATAATCTACGGATGTTTTAGGTTGATACCTTCGCAGGTATACATAAGGGACTAACTATTCCTAAACCCGACTATTAGCAACAGAGGTAAATGAACAATCTACGGATGTTTTAGGTTGATACCATTTTAGGTATACTTAAGGGACTAACTAATGATAGTTAAACAGGGAAAAACCGTCACATTTTCAAGTGATGCGTACTTTCAATACAATCGAGTCTTGGTAGGAGACTACTTTTATACTAGTAGGAAATAAGGGATTTTCTAGAGTTTTTCATACTTATACTAAATGTTTCATCAATCATTCACCAGTCTTTCATAACAACTAATCAAAGCAATGACATTAAATACTTATGAACTCACCAGCTTAAATGCTGATCTACACTTTCAAAATAACTTGTATTCTCAGGTTATAAATAGACAGGTGCGCATGCAAGGTTTAGAGAAGACGGAGCAGTCAAGACTCGTCTTTTATTTTGATTAGTTATCTTGTTGTCTTGTACTATGAAAGAAAACAATTGTAATTAAAATTATACTAATAATGCAATGGATGATGTTGTTGCTTATTTACTACTTTACATTTGTTGTGATACATTACATGATGTCCTTCACCCCAGAACGTTTCCGCCGTTCTCGGTTTCGGGGTGTGACAAATATCTTGTTCTTGGGCTGTTACTCATATGGATTCATCATTTTGGGGTTTATGGGAGCTTATCTTGGTATGTTTTGGAGTTTGGAGGTTAGATCTGAGGTTGCTACCTCAGATCTAGAATGGGGAAGGCCTAGAGTGCATTAAAGTCCCTGTGTTTGAGTGCTTAGTGAAGCCATCATGTCCCAAACCCTAGCTCTAAATTGTATTAGGCCTAGATCTCTTTGGATTCACGTAAAGTTTGCCACTTTACGTGATGGATGGGTTGTAGGAGGCTAGATCTATGTTTTGGATCAATTGCATGGCCTGGAACGCTTCTGTATGGATTCAGACCGGTGGTACTCGACGAGTCACAAGGGTGGACTCGACGAGATGCTTGAAGATGAGATGGAACTCGACGAGTTGGATGAACAACTCGGCGAGTAGGTTGAAGATAGCCTTAGACTCGGCGAGTCTGTTCTTGGACTCGGCGAGTCTTGTCGTAGAGTCCCAATATTTTCTGGTTGAGTCGAGAATCGGTGAGTCAAGGGATGACTCGGTGAGTTGGGTGCGAGTGGACTCAGAGTTGTTGGACTCGACGAGTCTTGGGGTGACTCAGCGAGTCATCGGGTTGACTCGGCGAGTAGAGTCAGTCAGGGGTTGACTTTGACCGTTGTCCAGAGTTGACTAGTTTGACTTTGTAGTGTTAGTCAGCCAGGATCAAGGTGGTATTAAGTAGAGATATGCTGGTGTTGTAGGAGGATGATAGCTCGGGAGATCGAGCGCTAGTGATTCCGAGATACGCGAGGTGAGTCTTCTCACTATACTTTACCTTGAGTAGGTAACCAGAGTTATGTGACAGAGTATTTGTATGCTATGTATGTTATGTGTTGTACTGCATTATTTCTATGTGATTTATGCTGTGCATGTTTACAGAGTTGGAACCGGAAGGTTCACAGAGTTAGAACCTGAGGGTTCACAGAGTCTGGGTGCACGGACCCACAAAGTTATAGCCTCGAGTGGCTAATATGTGTTTTATGTGGTATTTTGGGGAACTCACTAAGCTTTGTGCTTACAGTGTTTGATGTTAATTATTTCAGGTACTAGTGACGACCGCGGGAAGGCGCCGGCTTGATCAGTACACACGCACGGGATTTATGATTTTGAGATCTTGGGATTTTGTATTACTTGGATTAAATGATTGAAAATGGTTGTTTTCTGAATATTAAATGAATCGTGTTGTATAAAAATTTGAAAATTTTGTTTTGAAATTTACGGTGTTACAATTTGGTATCAGAGCCTTGGTTTGAGGGATTCGGATGCACCTTCAGGCGTATTTGAACTCAAACCGAGGATTTGAGAATTTTTCAAACAAAACTAAAATTTTCTAAAAAGAAAAAGAGGTTTTGGAACCAAGCAGAGTGGAAGGTGTGTACGGTCAACCAGCGCCCGAACGGTGAATCCCCAAAATACCCTTACTTTGGTGTTATGAGATATTTATGATGCACTTTATGAGATATTATTGCATGCTAGGGACAGGCTAGGTATTCCATATATTAGGACTAGAGTGGCCTGATTTGTGATGCCTTAGCCTAGGGATTGCTGTTTTATGCGATGTGCTTTTGAGTATGTGATGAGTGAGAATAATTTAAGGGAGATACGAGTAGAAGAGTAATTTAAGGGAGATACCTAGATAAGTACCATGGTACTTAGCAAAGGAGTAGTTAAAACCTGCAAAGGGAAGAGTTGCAGAGTTTGGTGGTACTTTCGGGGATGAGCTGAGCAAGCGGAGTTATCACCCAGAGTGAGTTGTATATATCCTTCGATGCTCGAATGTTGCTTGCTTCGTGCTTTGTGGAACTGTCGATGATGGGAGTCAGCTACCAAGCGAATATGACAATATTTAGGAGGTAGATGGCTGGCATCATTAGGAGCTCTTCAGCAGCTGATGGCAGAGAAGGCGCCGACTTGATCAGTACACATGCACGGGATTTATGATTTTGAGATCTTGGGATTTTGTATTACTTGGATTGAACGATTGAAAATGGTTGTTTTCTGAATATTAAATGAATCATGTTGTATAAAAATTTGAAAATTTTGTTTTGAAATTTACGGTGTTACAACGAACCTTGATATCTAGTTTTCTGAACCTAGCACCACGATACACAACCTTGAGAAGTGCCTCAAATCTTTTTGCTAAAAATTCTTCATAAGAAAGATAATTTGGGTGATAATTGAGCATGTGTGAGAACTACATTTGTTTTTCTCCATATTTCTTAACCAAAATTATTGCTTATAGCTTTCACAATTTGTCCATCTAATGTATAACTCTATATGCATCTAATCGATCCACCGAGTAAAACATCTATTGTCTTATTCAAAAGAAACCTGCTCAAAGAACCATACAAAAAAACAACTCTTTATTCAGACATCACTTAATGGAAAGCAAAAGAAAACAATGCATCATAATCATGTGTAAATACCAAATATTTGAAGTTTCCATTAATGTAAATCTTTTTAGACAAAAGCTTTCTTTCATATCTATTAAAAACCATGGAAAGTAAAGATGACCTTTTGATGATTTCAAGAGCTTGATCATTGACATATCCTCCTTCAACAATGCTTGGTGTGTCAATGATGTTCAATGTAAAACATGACCTTTCTCTTGACACCATTGTAGGCCTCAATGCTTATAACTATAATATTCATGTTGTTCTATAAGCAATTCAACATGTACAATAAAGTTTAGGTCTAAAAAATATCTGTAGAAACTTCTTAAAAGTGCCTGGTAACTGCTCCTTCATCAATGATAGAGTTCATAGTTTAAGACTTTCTAACTCCATCTTTCCCCGTTATAAGAATCATTAACTTGTCCCTTTTCTGTAACATTTGAACAAGAAAGAGTTAGATCTTCTCCTTTAGTTTTCCCAACAGTTGTAGCAACTTGTCCTGGGTGGCAGGAGAGAATTGCTGAATCCCATTCCATTCACGGCTAAACGATACATTTGATTTGTTGTATTTTCAATAATTGATTGAAGAAGCAATCTTGACTCAACAATAATCCAAAGTGGTGATAAAAAAATGCATAAACGCTAAAACTATCAAAAATAGGCAAAATGAAATTTCTAAATAGTATGTAACATGTATCTTGATTGTTAAAGACTTGAAATGAAAAGATATAAGAAGAGGCATATCTCTGCAACATCAATGAATCACGTTTCCTGTAAAATACACATGCCAACTTTATTTTTTGTACAATCATATTAACACAACAATAGCTAGGAAAATTGATTATTTCAAATAACCAATTCCCTTTTCACTATACAGATAATTAATGTACCGAAATACAAATACCACAAAGTTGGGTCGAAACCCTTTCCAACAAATAATGTATTTGTGGATAAGAACTTCTTTGAGGCATTTCAACAAATAGGTTTTGGGCATCTGACATGAGCTAGTATATATGTACAAATCTAACCCCTCACCCTCCCTTAGTCCATTAAAATTTGATTTTGTAAGAGGAAATCAAGTCAATATTACCTTAGAACATACTGATTTTGTAAACTACTTCAAATTGCAATTTCAAAAAAATCATCATATATTAAGCAAAAAGTAGGCTTTTGAATGTCCTAGTCAACTGAAATTCCCAACCAGAAGTTCAAAACTAAAGCAGTAGGTTACCAATTTCTCATGACCTTGATCTCTTCATTCATGGAGAAAATCTACCTTCAAGAATAGGTGATTAAGTTCGTCACCTCTAAAATTTCCTAATATGATATGGATTCCTCAAACACATCTCCATAAGCCTGAGGGCATCATATGACACCCGAAAATTTCAAAATAAGATGTAGAAAGTTCATTATCAGCTTTAGTATCAGATAAAACACATAAAACAAATCATCTTACATTGTTACATCTTCTGGTTGAATAAAAAAAATATAGCAACACCATAAACACGTTCACTTCTAATAGACGGATGAAGAGACCATAATCTTGATGTTTGTGGATTATCTCTCATGTTTAGAGACACTAAGAAGTTGAAGAAGGTAGCGTGCCGCCCTAGTTTATAGGAATTGATTTGGAGATGATTTCGTTTCAAAACCATATCTTCCCCTAAAAGCAGCTGACTTGTAATTGTCTGTGACATAAAACGAAACTGTATGTAGAGAAAATTTAGGAACTTCATAGCGTGAAAATGAGCGGGAAAAATCGATTGGGTGGGGATAAGAGAATGACACCTGACAAAAAAAAGTACTTATTTATTAGATTAGGGGATTTTAACAAAATAAATATATTTTTTGGTAAAATGTTCTTATGCTTCAGAACATAGTATTTCAGAGTTGTGATTTCTGTTTCGGAGTTCCTATTCCGGATTATAACATTGGTTTTTTTTTTTGTCTTTTATATATATATATATATATATATATATATATATATATATATATATATATATATATATATATATATATATATATATATATACAAGATTATATATAAAATTACCAATACTACGTTGTTTTTGAGTTAAACTACATAGTTTATATACAAATTTTGGGCTTTAATATAATGTTTTTACTACTTCAACTCTCGGTTATCTTAAGTTCTCATTCTTTTACTTGATTTACATCTTCTTTTTTTTTTTTTTTTTCCGTTTATTACTTTGAGTTTGCTCATTTTATTATAATTGCTTGTTCAAACTATTTCATAATTGTCATAGCTATTCTACTGGTCAAAAATATCAATGCTCGATGAATATTAGTAGCAAAACAAAAACAAATATAAATCTTATATAGACAATTGAAATCCATGTACTATTGGTTGACAGTAGAGATTAATTTTTTTCTAATTTGTTCGAAAGTAACTAAAAGTGTCCATGTTATGTTTGAGAAATATGACCTAAATTAAGAAAACGGTAATAAGAATCAAATAACAAAATGTTATAAATTAGTTTTTAATTAAATCTATATAAATTTAATAGGTTATATATATATATATATATATATATATATATATATATATATATATATATATATATATATATATATATATATATATATATATATATATACACACCAACCGTTTACCCGCGTAAAGCGGCGGACGACAAATAATTTGTTTTGACAATTAATTTTTTTTCGATAAATAATGATTATTTTCAATTCAATTATTAGTTTGTTTTAGGAAACATGTCATATTAAAAACAAAGAAAATTCATGAAATGACCAAATTATAGGGTGTTGAGTATTTATTTGGATGAAAAAGATCTGATCAAAACCTTGGAAGAGAAGATTTATAAGAGAAGATTTATATGAGTTTGTTTAAATTTTAATATTATTTTATTAGTGATTAGTTGTACAATTAGCTTAATGATTTGGACGTTTTAAAAAAATATTATTATTTTATTCAATCTATTTTTAGAAATAGTGAGATTTGTTTTATAAGATAGTAAATATATATATATATATATATATATATATATATATATATATATATATATATATATATATATATATTAGTTTATAAACCGTGGGAACCACGGTTATAAAATTAATTAAATTTTAATAGTTAAAATTTAAAATTATTAATAACTTATTTTAAATAAATTATTAATTAAGAGGTTTTTTCAGTTATAGAAAATTATAATCATTGATTTAAATAAATATGTAAAATCATATCACTTTATAATTTGTATTAATTTTATTTTAATTTTTATTCTAATATTGTTAATTTAATGTAATTAGAATTAAAAATTTTAAATTAGAAATTTGAAATGGAGAATCAATATGTTGACAGATGGTATGCATTTATTATAAGATATAATAAGGTGAAACATGACAAAAGAAAAATAAATTTTGCATTAATTATGAGGCTTAATATGTTGGCACATGTTAAAAGAAGATTAAAAACTACTCTTTTATTAGTATATATATATATATATATATAATGGGGCGAAACCAGAAATTTTTGTTAGCGATAGCACAATTTTTTTCCACGATAAAATATAAAGTGTAATACCAAATTAACCAGAAAATTTCACTGGTTATGAGGAGACAAATATAAAGAGATGAACTAAAAAGAAAAGTGATACCTTGTAGATTTTATATTCTGATCTTCTCATGAAGAGCTACCCATTTTTTGTTAAAAAAAGTTATTAATTTTGAACGCAACAACATGCTCTTTTTGTACATGAGGATATGCATATGTGTTTCAAAGTTTTCAATTATAAAATCACATAAATTATTAATGAATTTAATAATGTGATTCAAAAAGACCAAGTCTAGGCATAAATATGTGCATGAAACCTAGTCTTATTAAAATTTGTTTAAAAAAGTACTAAATATCAAATTGGATTTAAGATAACTTTAGAAAAAAAAAAGAACCTCAGATATACCTCTTTAATTGTTAATGCAATTGCATCTAAATCTACGGATACCATTGTTAGGTGTGTCAAACCCAACAAATAATATGGGTACAACAGACTCCAAATACACTGCTTTAATGAACTAAAAAGTAGTACAAGGCAAGCAGGGCCGAACCACAAAGACACGGGATAAAAGCCTATTCCTCTTTGCGCAAGGTACTTTGATCACAAAAGGGGGATTTGTTTGCAAAAGTGTAACAACCCAAAAATCAAGGGTAAAAATTTCAATTTTAATATAGCTAAAACATTGATACCATTTATTTCCAACATTTCAAATCATCATTAAGTAAAATATTTATCAGAGTTTATCCCAAAATTATTTAATGCGGAAATCATAGGTGTGTGCACTGCAATCAATCCGAGCCCTTCTTTTCCAAAACCATAATACTTGAAACCATAAACAAAACTGTAAGCATGAAGATTAGTGAGTTCCCCAGAGCATACCCCACACAATCCACATAACCACATAATCCATATAAGCTATAACAACTATATAAATTGTAACAGTCGCATAAGCATGCATATACATATATAAAGATGTCATGGAAACCCTCTAAGGTCTTATTCACATACTCACATAAATCATATCAACTATACCGTCCATGCATATAAACATATAAGGAAACCCTGGAAATTGTCACACCCCAAAACCATGAATGATGGAAACGTTCTGGGGTGGAAGACGTCATGTAAAGTATCACAACACAGCATAACAGTAAATAAGCAAACAACATCATTCATTGCATTAAATATGTAATTTTAATACAAGCGTGTTCTGTACAGTTATAGACACCAAAAATAATGTAAATCAAAATAATAAGATTAGTCTTGGATGCGCTCCATCTTCCCAAAAGCTGGTCTCGGTACCTGTCTACTGATGACCTGAGAATACAAGTTATTTTGAAAGAGTTTATCAGCATAAGGCTGGTGAGTTCATAAGTATTTTAGTGTCGGTGTTTGTTATCAAAACGTTTGAACATGTCTCAAGTGTAAGTTTGTAAAATGTATGTAAATATTTGTAAGTGTTTGTAAAAGTTTGGATCTCTCAGAAAAACCTATATTTTCTATTAAAGTAGCCTTCTACCAAGGCTTAACTGTTTTGTATGTTCGTTTACTGTAAAAGTGTGTAATTTACTCAAGTGCAACTATCATTCTCAAAATATAGTTTGTACATAAATGATTAAGTGAAAAGATCACTAATTTTGTAAATAGTAAATTACTGTAGTACTGTAGTGTTGTCTTATAGGAACTACTGTTGTACTAACTACCTTAAACCGGATTTATATTAAGGCATCATGTGATTAATTGTACCATACTATCGACTGGATAAACAACGACAAATGTAGGTCGTAAAATGATATGACGTTTGGCACCCGTAGACCTGCAGGTCCGGCTGTAGCTAGCAGCAAGGTGTAGGATAGTCAATCCAGTATAGATCTATAAGCAAACTCACGCTCTCCCTCCAAGAGAATTCTGGCTACAACTCGGGCCATGACATTTAAGGCGTGCTCCGATATAGTGGATCACAATTGTTAACGTATTCATGTATGTGTAATGTAATGTTACTTGTTCTAGTATCGTTGTATATGTTCTCCTCTAGTATAGTTGTATATGTTCTTCTCTAGTATAGTTGTATATGTTCTCTTTATAGTATAGTTGTATAAGTACTCATAGTAAGGTAATGTATATGTTCTCATAGTAACAAGTATTGACTCATTGATCTAGAAATTGTAGTAGTATGATCCTGTGTTACCCCGATGGTAACTTACTAATGATGTAACTAATACGCATGAATATTGAAGTACTTTTTATGTCTATATATGCACAACTGATATATAATTAATATTGAAACGACCTTCGGACGGTTACCCGAAATCCCACCAGACCACATCCAAATCGAGAAAAAGGAAATAGGGCGGATGGCCTTCCTAAGCCCTTTAAACATTTCTTATATATCTATACATATATGGGCATGCAATTTATAAGAAGTAAAACAAAGTTTAATAAAAGCATTTGATAAGTAAAAGAGTTTGTAAAACAGTTTGATAAACAATTAGAACAGTGATAAAATCATTGGTTTTCTAGTTATTAATCGCATGTGATTAATGTAATCACATGTGATTGATGTAATAACTATAAGTATTTAACTTGTATCCCCACATAAAGTATTTAAAACATTTAAAATCATTTCAAAGGTTAATTAAAGGGGTATGAACTCACTTGTGGTGAGTGGATTGGATTGAAGTATCGGATACCGTGCTAGGTGGCAAACGGAGACTTGTACACACGCACGAGCCTAGTTATCATATAATGAACATATGTATAACTAATTAGTCTTATTATAACTAATAATATGATTTGGGACACTCTAGAACCTGAAAACACTTTATTTCAAGTGTTAAAGTTCACGAGGTTTGCATCCGAGTGCTAGTAGTGCATAACTAGGGTGTTTGGGGTCCAAGGGTAAACTCCTTGGGAGTTTACGGTCTAAATGACCTTTACCATTGGATTTTACGGAAGTAAACTCTAGGGTTTACGGTCCAAACTCCAAATATTGCAATCCATGAGTTGTTTTGGAGTTTAACAAGTCCATAGAAGTAACCTTGCTAAGTGGTTTAGCTCTTGGAATGGATTAAGACCACAAAACACCCTCCTTGAGGTGTTTACGGCCTAAGGGTATTTTACCTTGGGTTTACTACCGTAAACCCTTATCGGAAGTGGTATTTCCATTGTTTTAAGTCCTTATCACAACTAGGTAAACATCTAAGTTAGTCTTTAGGGTTAAGAAAGGAATATAACTCATTTAAACACCTTTTTGGGTGTTTACGGTTTTGGGGCATCCTTAGACCGTAAACACCTTTATTTTGTGGTGTTTGATGTTTTTCAAAGCTTAAACATATCAATGGAAGGTTCAAATATGTTAAGGTAAGTCTAGGGCTTCAAACTATGGCTTAAAATGGGACTTAAGCCAAATTTAAGGGATTTTATGGTGTTTGCGGTCCAAGCATCTTCTTGGACCGTGAACACCTCAATCATGGTGTTTGTTTGATATAGTAGCTTACAAGCACTTAAGGATAAGAGTACTTACTATAATGGTGCTTGATTCGAGCTAAAAGGGCCAAGAACACTTAGTGTGTGTTCTTGGTGTTCTTGGTGTTTTGGAAAATCTAAACAAAATCCGGAAATGAATGGATGAATAGATGCACAAACACTGGATTAAGTGTTTTACTAACTTGAAATGGTTAGAACACTTACAAGATCGGAGTTTTGGAATTAAATGTTGGATGATAGTTGAGAGAGTTTTTGGGAGTTTACTCTTTTCACTATTTGGGGAGTAAACACAATGAATAGTTTATTGGGGAGTAAACTCATACATAGGCATGAGTTTACGGTTTTTGGGTGATTCCTAAACCCAAAACATAAAGTTTAGTCGGGTGATTCTAATACGCGAAGTGTTTGTGGTTTTCAAAATAAAAACCCGAGACAACACTTTCTTTCACCCGTTCGTTTAAAAATAATAATAAAATAATTAAACGAACTTTATATTTCTTAAAAATAAGAAATAATGATATTAAATCATGATACGAAGTGGTTGACTTTTAGGGTTTGACCAAAAGAAAATTTCAGGTTGTCACATCATCCCCCTGTCAAGGGAATTTCGTCCCGAAATTAAAGTCTAAGTAAATAAAGTAGTTACACATAACTAAGCAAAGAGATGAGGGTATTTCAGTTTCATCTGATCCTCACATTCCCAAGTGAATTCCGGTCCTCGCTTGGCGTTCCAGCGAACCTTCACAATCGGGATACGGCTTTGTTTCATCTGCTTGACCTCACAGTCCATGATCTCTACAGGTTCTTCCACGAAGTTGAGGCTCTCGTTGATCTCGATCTCGTCGAGTGGGATTACAAGAGTCTCGTCGGACAGACACTTTTTCAAGTTAGATACGTGGGATGTAGAATGTACGTTACGAAGTGTGTCGGGTAGGTCGAGTTTGTAAGCTACTGGGCTGACCCTTGCGAGAATCTCGAAAGGCCCTATGTACCTCAGATTAAGCTTCCCACGCTTACCGAAGTGTATCAAGCCCTTCCAGGGTGAGACTTTGAGAAGGACTCGGTCTCCCACCTGAAATTCCAAAGGTTTTCTTTGCTTATCAGCGTAGCTCTTATGTCAGTCTCTAGAGGCTTTCAATTATTCACGGATCTGAACGATTTTCTCTGTCATTTCCCGAATGATCTCCGGACCGGTGAGAGTACTGTCAGCAGCTTGCCCCCTGGCTAATTGGGTATCACCCACTTCAGCCCAACACAGAGGGGATCTGCACTTTCGGCCGTAGAGGGCTTCAAATGGTGCTGCCTTTATGCTCGTGTGATAACTGTTGTTGTAGGAAAATTTGACGAGGGGTAAATGGGTATCCCACGCTTTTCCAAAGTCAATTACACAAGCACGCAACATATCTTCTAAAGTCTGAATTGTTCTCTCACTTTGTCCGTCGGTCTGTGGATGGTAGGCTGTGCTCATGTCTAGCCTTGTTCCCAGGGAATGTTGTAGTGATTGCCAGAATCTTGAGGTGAACCTACTATCTCTATCGGAGATAATGGATATAGGAACACCATGTAGCCGTACGATTTCCCTAATGTATGTTCTCGTAAGTTTCTCCATCTTGTCAGTTTCTTTGATAGGCAGGAAGTGTGCAGACTTGGTCAATCTATCGACGATGACCCATATGGTATCAAGTCCACCCATTGTCTTGGGCAACTTGGTTATGAAATCCATAGTGATCCGCTCCCACTTCCATTCTGGAATCTCTGGTTGTTGCAATAAACCGGAGGGCTTCTGGTACTCGACCTTAACCTTTGCGGAAGTAAGGCATTTACTTACGAAGGTAGCAATCTCTGCTTTCATATTAGGCCACCAATATAGCTTTTTAAGATCCAGATACATCTTATCTGAACTTGGAAGGACGGAATACCGAGTGTTGTGTGCCTCGGTCATGACCAAGTCTCGGAAACCACCGTGTTTTGGTGTCCAGATCCGGTCCATGAAATATAAGGCTCCGTCACCCTTGGCTTCTAAATTCTTGTCCATTCCTCTGAGGGATTCACTCGGCACATTTTCAGGTTTCATGGCTTCAAGTTGGGCCGCTTGAATTTGTTTAGACAAGTGTGAATGGATAGTTATTGACAATGACTTGACCCTGCGACCAGAATATTCCTTCCGACTTAGGGCGTCTGCTACTACGTTGGCTTTACCCGGATGATAATGAATATCGCATTTGTAGTCACTGAGTAGCTCGACCCACCGTCGTTGTCGCATGTTGAGCTCCTTCTGATCGAATATGTGTTGTAAACTCTTGTGGTTGGTAAATACAGTGCTTTTCGTCCCGTACAAGTAATGTCTCTAGATCTTCAAAGCAAACAACACGGCTCCTAGTTCAAGATCGTGGGTCGTGTAGTTAACTTCATGTGTCTTCAACTGTCTGGAGGCGTAGGCGATGACCTTACCTCGCTGCATCAGAACACACCCGAGCCCTTGGTTCGATGCATCACAATAGACTACGAAGTCTTCTATCCCTTCGGGGAGAGATAGTATTGGTGCGGTGCACAAGGCTCGTTTGAGCGTTTGGAATGCTCTTTCTTGTTTCTCTTCCCAGTCAAAGGCCACACCTTTCTGGGTCAGGGTTGTAAGAGGTTTCGCTATTCAGGAGAAGTTCTGTATGAATCTGCGGTAGTAGCCAGCGAGGCCTAGAAATTGACGAATTTCTTTAGGCGTCTTCGGTGCTGACCAGTTCTCAATGGCGATGGGTCCACGTGGATTCCCTCTTCGCTCACCACGTGTCCTAAGAATTCGACTCTTCGGATCCAAAATTCACATTTCGAGAACTTTGCATAGAGTTTCTCCGTTCGTAAAGTTCCTAAAACTTGTCACAGGTGATCACCATGCTCTTCGTTACTTCGGGAGTATATCATGATGTCGTCAATGAAAACGATGACGAACTGATCCAAGTAAGGTCGGCATACTCTATTCATCAGGTCCATGAAAACTGCGGGCACATTGGTCAATCCGAATGGCATCACCACGAACTCGTAGTGTCTGTAACGAGTTCGGAAGGCTGTCTTAGGAACATCCTCCTCTAGTACTCGTAACTGGTGATATCCGGATCTCAAATCAATTTTAAAGAAGTAACTCGCCCCTTGCAGTTGGTGAAATAGATCGTCTATGCGCGGCAGAGGGTATCGATTCTTAAACGTCAGTTTGTTGAGTTCCCTGTAGTCGATACACATACGGAATGATCCGTCTTTCTTCTTAACAAACAAGATTGGTGCTCCCCAAGGTGAGAAGCTTGGTCTTATGAAACCCTTGCTGAGCAGTTCGTTAAGTTGACCGGATAGTTCCTGCATCTCCGCTGGTGCTAATCGGTAGGGCGACTTGGCTATTGGGACAGCTCCTGGGACTAAGTCGATTCTGAACTCGACCTGTCGTTGCGGAGGTAATCCTGGTAGCTCTTCTGGGAAAATGTCGGGGAAGTCGCTCACTACTAGAATGTTCTTTAGTTCTTTCGTTTCGAGGTTCGTGTCGACAATGTGAGCAAGGAATGCATGGTATTCTTTACGCAGATATTTCTGTGCTTGAATACTTGATATAATACGGAGACTCGCACCGGGTTTGTCGCCGTAGACGATAAGAGTTTCGTTAGACGGGAGGTTTAGACAGACTGCTTTCTCGAAGCACATGATGTCGGCGCGATGAAGGCTCAACCAATCCATGCCGATGATAACGTCGAAGCTTTTAATCGAGACCGACATAAGGTCGATTGGGAATGAATGGTTATCTAGAGTTAGGGTGCATCCTAGGTATATGCTATTGGTGTTTTCTATTTTTCCATTAGCCATTTCTACTGTGAATTGTTCTTTAAGTGCGTGTGGTTGTTGTTTAAGCATGCGGGCAAATTTATGGTTCACGAAGCTTCGCTCCGCTCCACTATCGAACAAAATGCATGCATAGGAGTTATCGAGGAGGAACGTACCAGTTACCACTGTCGGGTCAGCAACTGCTTCCCCATGGCCTATTGCCAGTACCCTCCCTGCTCCGCCAGCATTCTTCGCTTTGGGGCAGACCCTCTTGTAGTGGCCTGTTTCACCACATCCATAGCAGGTTGGGCTCGCGCCAGAGCCGGGCACTTGAGTGATCGGCCTCGCCGGGGATTTACAGAAACGGACGGTGTGTCCTTTCCTGTTGCAGTTAGAGCACTGCATTTCACGGCAGGGGCCGTTGTGGTGGAAGTTGCATTTGTTGCACTTAGGCAAACTTCCAGCATACTGTCTCACCGGAGCAGTATCAGCAGCAGGGGTTATCGCGGCATGAACAGCCACAACTTGCTGCTTTTTAGCAGCTCGTTGTTTCTTCTTGTCTTCCCAAAACTTCCGCTTAGTGTCAGCGGGTTTGGAGGGTTCCAGGATGGCTAGGGTGGTTGTTGTTGCAGGGGTTTTGACTCCATGGTCAATGAGTCGCTGTGCCAGTCGCTTGGCACTGTTGAAGGTAGCGGGGTTTAATGATAGGACATTCCCCTGATACGGAGGCACTAGCACCCATATGTACCTTTCGATCTTTTTCCCTTCAGTGGGAACCATATTGGGGCAGAGGGCCACCAGTTCGCTGAATCTGGTGGTATAAGCGACAATGTTGGTGCCCTTCATGGTCAGGCTCCAAAGCTCCTGCTCCAATTTCTGGATTTCGCCCCTCGGGCAGTATTCCTCAATCATGAGGTCTTTCATCGTTTCCCAACCTATGTCGTTGGTTACGACGAGGGTTAGAGCTTTAACGTGGCCATTCTACCACGTCAGGGCCTTTCCTTTAAAGGTGCATGCGGCATATTTGACTTTTCTCGCAGCAGGGCATGAACAAATTTCGAAGACTGATTCAGTCTTCTCGAACCATTGCGAGAGGGCAATGACTCCGCCAGTCCCATGAAAGGACTTCGGCTTGCAGTTGGTGAAATCCTTGTAAGAGCACTCTCTCGAGCGCATAGGAGTTTCAACCGGAATAGAGTTAATAGGGGTTCCACCTCTACTGGCATCAGTAGAGTGATACTGTGCCATGGCAGTTGCCACTGCTGCAGCTACGACAACATTTAGGGCCACTGTATCGATGACCGGAGGTGGAGGAGGTGTAGGGTTATTCCGGGGAGATTTGCGAGGAGGCATCTTTCAGCTATAAGTTTATAAAGATAAGAAAAGTGGTAAGAATCAATTTGTACGTAAGGTGAGAGTGACACATGGACTAACTAACCATAGCCCAACAGTTGAATGAGTGTTTGAGATCGTAACAAGGAAGATTAGTAGGAAAACACAAGTGTAAAGATTTTTCCCACAGATTAGATAGATGTCAATAGTACTGGTATTACCGATGTAATAAGTTCAGGGAAAATCGGCCTAACAATAGGTCTTACATCATACCAGACGGAAAAGTTTGACAGATCTTAGATTCCTAATTAGAGTACTGAAAGTTAGGAATATTTTACAGATAAGTGCTACTTAGAGCACAGATGTTAAAGGGTAATCCTTAACCCAAAAGATAAAGATGTACTAGACATCTTCTAACAGCGATGGGTATTCCTCGGGAGAACCCTGAGGTCTCTCATTTGACGTATCACTTCTTGAAGGTGTCGTTCATGAGCCCTTTGACGAGCTCGAAGTTCCATGACTTCTGCTTGAGAGGCAACTAGATGTTGCTGTAGGGTTTCATTGGTTCTCCGGGTCCGTTCCATGTCTTCTTCGAGACGGCGGATGCGGACTGTGTTGACACCAGAGTTGGCATCAATCTCCATGACTCGGTCGATGGCCGCTCGACCTTGTGCATCATTGTGAGTTATTCTGCAGATCATGAAGGGCAGAGCTCGATCCGCAGAGCCACCATTGCTAACGTGGTAAAAGTTTCGGTCCCCAAAGTAAGGTAAGGGTTGACCTTGTTCGTCACTCTAGCGATTCAAGTTGTTTACCCACAAGGGAGTGGGACCTGGAAAAGCTGGTTGAGGGTTGTTGTTTGGGGCTTGTCTTACTGGAGGTAGGTTGTTGACTTCGGGTTCAGAGTCCGATCCATCCGAGAAGCCTTCAGCTTGATGATCATCCAACGAAATTTGGTGCTCATCATCGGACTCTGCTTCGAGCCATCCTGCGTTGCCTTCATTCGGAAAGTACGGGTCACCGTGATGGAATCCAACCATTTAAATCTACGCGAGAAGAGAGGTATAAGAATGTAGTATATAAGTAGCTCGTAGTAGTACAAAATACACCTATAGTATTTTAGGCTTTACTGATCTATGTGTGGTATTTTTGGTAAGTTTTTAGACTTGGTAACATATCACAGCCATTCTAGGGCATATGCTAATCACTCCTCGGACCAGAATAGTTGATCAGGCTATGCCATTCCCAGGACTGACCATACATCCCTGAGCTTACCTATGATATTTAACAATCGTAATACTCTTGTTCTTGTCGTTGTGACACTGGTTTTAGTATGAATGCAGACTAGTATACTTAATTAAATATTTTAGTATTTAATGTATAGACTCTTGGTCAGAGTGTTTTAATCCCAAATGGGTTTATAGTTTAGTATATCTTTTATGGGTTGATATACTTGATTCACTATAAACAATGCTCTGATACCAATCTGTCACACCCCAAAACCATGAATGGCAGAAACGTTATGGGGTGGAGGACGTCATGTAAAGTATCACAACACAACATAATAGTAAATAAGCAAACAACACCATCCATGCATTAAATATATAATTTTAATACAAGCGTGTTCTGTACAGTTATAGACACCAAAAATAATGTAAATCAAAATAATAAGATGAGTCTTGGATGCGCTCCATCTTCCCAAAAGCTGGTCTCGGTACCTGTCTACTGATGACCTGAGAATACAAGTTATTTTGAAAGAGTTTATTAGCATAAGGCTGGTGAGTTCATAAGTATTTTAGTGTCGGTGTTTGTTATCAAAACGTTTGAACATGTCTCAAGTGTAAGTTTGTAAAATGTATGTAAATATTTGTAAGTGTTTGTAAAAGTTTGAATCTCTCAGAAAAACCTATATTTTCTATTAAAGTAGCCTTCTACCAAGGCTTAACTGTTTTGTATGTTCGTTTACTATAAAAGTGTGTAATTTACTCAAGTGCAACTATCATTCTCAAAATATAGTTTGTACATAAATGATTAAGTGAAAAGATCACTAATTTTGTAATGAGTTAATTAATGTAGTACTGTAGTGTTGTATTATAGAAACTAGTGCTGTACTAACTACCTTAAACCGGATTTATATTAAGGCATCATGTGATTAATTGTACCATACTATCGACTGGAAAAACAACGACAAATGTAGGTCGTAAAGTGATATGACGTTTGGCACCCGCAGACCTGCAGGTCCGGCTATAGCTAGCAGCAAGGTGTAGGATAGTCAATCCAGTATAGATCTATACGCAAACTCACGCTCTCCCTCCAAGAGAATTCTGACTACAACTCAGGCCATGACATTTAAGGCATGCTCCGATACAGTGGATCACAATTGTTAACGTATTCATGTATGTGTAATGTAATGTTACTTGTTCTAGTATCGTTGTATATGTTCTTCTCTAGTATAGTTGTATATGTTCTCCTCTAGTATAGTTGTATATGTTCTCTTTATAGTATAGTTGTATAAGTACTCATAGTAAGGTAATGTATATGTTCTCATAATAATAAGTATTGACTCATTGATCTAGAAATTGTAGTAGTATAATCCTGTGTTACCCCGATGGTAACTTACTAATGATGTAACTAATACGCATGAATATTGAAGTACTTTTATGTCTATATATGTACAACGGATATATAATTAATATTGAAACGACCTTCGGACGGTTACCCGAAATCCCACCAGACCACATCCAAATCGAGAAAAAGGAAATAGGGCGGATGGCCTTCCTAAGCCCTTTAAACATTTCTTATATATTTATACATATATGGGCATGAAATTTATAAGAAGTAAAACAAAGTTTAATAAAAGCATTTGATAAGTAAAAGAGTTTGTAAAACAGTTTGATAAACAGTTAGAACAGTGATAAAATCATTGGTTTTCTAGTTATTAATCGCATGTGATTAATGTAATCACATGTGATTGATGTAATAACTATAAGTATTTAACTTGTATCCCCCCATAAAGTATTTAAAACATTTAAATTCATTTCAAAGGTTAATTAAAGGGGTATGAACTCACTTGTGGTGAGTGGATTGGATTGAAGTATCGGATACCGTGCTAGGTGGCAAACGGAGACTTGTACACATGCACGAGCCTAGTTATTATATAATGAACATATGTATAACTAATTAGTCTTATTATAACTAATAATATGATTTGGTACACTCTAGAACCTAAAAACACTTTGTTTCAAGTGTTAAAGTTCACCAGGTTTGCATCCGAGTGCTAGTAGTGCATAACTAGGGTGTTTGGGGTCCAAGGGTAAACTCCTTGGGAGTTTACGGTCTAAATGACCTTTACCATTGGATTTTACAGCAGTAAACTCTAGGGTTTACGGTCCAAACTCCAAATATTGCAATCCATGAGTTGTTTTGGAGTTTAACAAGTCCATAGAAGTAACCTTGCTAAGTGGTTTAGCTCTTGGAATGGATTAAGACAACAAAACACCCTCCTTGTGGTGTTTACGGCCTAAGGGTATTTTCCCTTGGGTTTACTACCGTAAACCCTTATGGGAAGTGGTATTTCCATTGTTTTAAGTCCTTATCACAACTAGGTAAACATCTAAGTTAGTCTTTAGGGTTAAGAAAGGAATATAACTCATTTAAACACCTTTTTGGGTGTTTACGGTTTTGGGGCATCCTTAGACTGTAAATACCTATATTTTGTGGTGTTTGATGTTTTTCAAAGCTTAAACATATCAATGGAAGGTTCAAATATGTTAAGGTAAGTCTAGGGCTTCAAACTAGGGCTTAAAATGGGACTTAATCCAAATTTGAGGGATTTTATGGTGTTCGCGGTCCAAGCATCTTCTTGGACCGTGAACACCTCAATCATGGTGTTATTGTCTGATTTCCTTGATGTTTGTTTGATATAGTAGCTTACAAGCACTTAAGGATAAGAGTACTTACTATAATGGTGCTTGATTCGAGCTAAAAGGGCCAAGAACACTTAGTGTGTGTTTTGGTGTTCTTGGTGTTTTGGAAAATCTAAACAAAAACCGGAAATGAATGGATGAATAGATGCACAAACACTAGATTAAGTGTTTTACTAACATGAAATGGTTAGAACACTTACAAGATCGGAGTTTTGGAATTAAATGTTGGATGATAGTTGAGAGAGTTTTTGAGAGTTTACTCTTTTCACTATTTGGGGAGTAAACACAATGACTAGTTTATTGGGGAGTAAACTCATACATAGGCATGAGTTTACGATTTTTGGGTGATTCCTAAACCCAAAACATAAAGTTTAGTCGGGTGATTCTAATACGCGAAGTGTTTGCGGTTTTCAAAATAAAAACCCGAGACAACACTTTCTTTCACCCGTTCATTTAAAAATAATAATAAAATAATTAAACGAACTTTATATTTCTTAAAAATAAGAAATAATGATATTAAATCATGATACGAAGTGGTTGACTTTTAGGGTTTGACCAAAAGAAAATTTTGGGTTGTCACAGAAACCCTCCAGGGTCTTACACCATGTGCCTTGGGAACCCCTACATGGTCTTAACCCAATGCCTCGGGAACCACCCCGAGGTCTTTGACCTAGGATGCCAAGGAAACCCTCCAAGGTCTTACACCTAAGTGCCTTGGGAACCCCCCGAGGTCTTGACCTAAGTGTTGGGTTTTCATCATTCTAACACTCCTACGGTATACATGCAAACCTAGAAACCTTGAATCTATGTTTTCTCTAAAATACATGCAAATTTGATTTCCAAGGTTTACAACCTAACTAACATGTTATGGGGTACTTTTAATACAAAATTTTAAGTAGAATAGCATACCTTTCTTTTGTGGTTGATTGCTTGGAATTTATGAGCCTAGCACCAATAGTGTGGATGCCTAAAGTGATGTCACAAATCACCAAAACTAGTTGGAAGCTCTTGAGAGAATAGGAAAACTATAGAAATCGGGTCACCCTTATGCTCACACACTTAGTGCCAATTCTTGAACCAAATACTCCTTTATATAGTATGCAGGATTAGGGTTAAACCCTAATACCCATGAATCTTCATTTACCTAGGATCCATGGGTTAAAAGCTCCATGGACTATCCATGGACCTCATATACTCTTAGCCCATCCTAAATAAATCCTAGCCCAATCCATATATATATATATATATATATATATATATATATATATCTATATATATATATATATATATATATATATATATATATATATATAAGAGTCCATAATTAATTAGCTCCATATTTATCACTAAATTAATTCTTGATCAATACTAATTAAATAATTATGATTTCATATTAATATATTATAACTAATAATATATTAATATATCATAAACATCTTATTCTCAAAAGTATATCCATACAAGTTGTTAGGTGAAGTGCAACCCAAATGGACCATGCCGAGTCGGGTCAAGTTGGTACCAAATATAGTTACGGACTTAGACACCTTATCCAACAGTCTCCCACTTGGATAAGTCTGATAATTATAGTTGCAAGTATAACTTCAGGAACCAACTAGCATTCGTAGCTCGTTAAAACTCTGTTGAACTATGAAGCACCATTTTAGATAAGTGATCACATACTCCTCTGTTCTCAAGATATCAGCCGAACAAACACATGGAACATGGTCTAACTTATTGTCTAACATTTGTTTATCGATCTCTGATTTGTTTGACATAGAACTAAATTAAACAGATCAATTAGGTTCTGACCGGGCCCGACACATAAGTCAAACCCAAATCATTGAGGGGCCCAGATATCGCTTCTATTGCTAGAAGCAACAAATAAACTTCGACTCATATGCTTGTACTAACTACTTGTTGAATTATGCACAAAAGCACGATTTATGACATCAAGTTACTGATGTGTTTCCATACAATCAATGGATAACCAACTCATAGTCAATAACTCATATCTCTAGGTTTGAAGATATATATATGATATTACCCTCTCACGATCACTAGAGATAAACTCCATGAAGTGATACAAGTGAGCGTGGGTTTAATCCAATACTCATACCTTATGAGCACTCATAAACGTTGTAGCAACTATTGCTATGTCTAATACAACTTAGACAAATCTTACACGCCAAATTCATGACGGTCTTGATTCACATCTACTTCCGACATATGACCGACTGTGGAGAGTTTGAATAAAATAATTATTCTGGAAGTCAAAACATGCAAAATTGAAACAATAGTAAACGGTCAACATAGGATAGTAACACTTTACTCATAAATAAATAACAAGTTTTATTTAATCATCAAAAGTCTCCTGCTTGGAACTTTTCCAAGTAATTGCTCCTCAATTTAGGGTAAAGACCCAGCCTGACTGAGAGCGTAAATTATCCATGTCAGTCTGAAAGCTGGCATCACTATACCCAATCACTCTCAAGTCATCACTCCCACCAAGGGTAAGGACCCAGTCCTTAGTACTTCATAGGTACTTGAGAATATTCTTTACCGCAGTCCAATGTGACATGCCAGTCTTTCCGTGAAATCTACTAACCATGCTCAAAGCAAAGGCCACGTCAGGGTGAGTACAAGTCATAACATAAATGATCGAGCCAACAGCGGAAGCATATGGAAATCGAGTCATCTCAGCTATCTCAGCCTCTGTACTCGGACTCTGCGTCTTAATTGACTTCTAGTCTAAGGTTGTGGGCCGAAGGTTGGTCTTCATAAGGAGTATGGCTCTAGAGAAGGTAAGATTTAGGCTCATTTGGGTGCGGGTGATGTATTAGAAGTGCTTCGGGTGTTCGGGTTATGTCTTGGAGCCTAGGGGTAATTTAGTAAATTGTTAGTTCGGGCTTTTGTGGATAATGGATTTTTGTTCGGAAGGTCTTAACGAAAGTTTGAGCTGTTAGAAGTGTAGAGCTTCTCGTCACTTTTCCCTGGATATAAGGATCGTTGAAAACGGATTTATAACGAAGAAGTTATGGCTTTCGAAAGTTTAGTAGTTTCAGGCTTAGGGAGTACGTTGGGCGTACTTTGGGTTACGTTGAGCGTAATGACCAGTAGTGGTCACGAAGGTTCTCTGGAGCACGACGAGCGTACCAGAATTATGCTGGGCGTAATCCCGTCAGATCAGAACCCTATTTTAGGGTCTTTGACCCTATTTAAACCCCTTATTTCATAACCAAACCCTAACATCTACAACCTCCACCCCTCTAAACATTAGAAATCGTCATATAGCATCCATGGTGACATTTTGAGCTTATGGAGTCCATTTTTGGGGTATTTAACCCATTTTCAAGAAGTTGGAATTTGATGCAAGGAGGGAAATCAAGGAGGAGCTTATGGATCTGGCTTTTAGGACTCATTCTCAGCTTAATGAAGGTATAAAGCTCTGAACTTGACCATTGAATTCTTAGATCTTCTATGTTGAGTTTTTGGATCTTTTGGTCCCAAGAATGGAGCTTTTGGGGTTGCAACCCTTTATGCTATTTGTATCCCTAAGGCAGAAAGTTGCCATCTTGATGGTCTTAATGGATTCATGCTTGAGTTACGGTCACTTTTATGGAAGCAAAATGCCATTTTTGGAGTTTAGGTTTGTTTGGGGCATGCAAAGTCACCAAGTCAGCGACTTTATGGGTTTAGATGTTAAGTATCTCTGAATTGGACTTAGTGGATCAAGTATTAAGCACTTAATGGATGTTGTGCATGAGCTTCTTGTATGTTGGGCGTACTATGTAGTTGTTGGATTAGTGTCTAAGTCCATAACTATTTTGGTATGTACTTGACCCGATGGTGCATGGTCCTTTTGGGTTGCCTTCACCAAAGCAACTTGATTGGAGAAATGAATAAAGAAAGAGAGGATAATATGATTTATTAATATGTTATAAGAATAATATATTAAAGGAGAAATCATATTTGTTTAATTAATATTGGTCAATAATTAATTAAGAATTAGTTTTGTGATCAAATGTAATTAATTAAACTAGAGGGGCTGATTTGTAATTATGTGATAGTTACAAAATAAGGTAAGGATTATCTTATTTATATGGTGGACGAATTAAAGGTTGGAAAGCCTTAGAATTCGAGTATGATAAGGATTCAAGGATTATCTTATTGGTTGCTTAATGGATAATCAACTAGATAAGGATAATGACTGAAACCCTATCTCTACACCTATATAAACACCCCTAGGGTCATGAATTCGGGTATTCCCTTCCCAAGAGGTCCTAGATACGAATTCTAATCTCTCACCTCTCTCTTTATACCTTCTCCATTTGCTTATGGTGTTTGTGAGCCATTAGAGGAGTGACACTTGTGAGTCTAAGCATTCCAAAGTCAATCCAAGGTGGAGTTGTGATTGTTATTGCTATATAACAATCAAGGTATGTTCTTAAACCTAATTATATGTTAATTTCCATATGTTAGAATTAGGGTTTATAGTCTTGGATTCAAAGCATGTACAATAGAGAAACCTAGATCCAAGCATTAGGGTTTGTATGAGCACATAGGATGTCTTATGACCAAAACCCATCAGTGGTATCAGAGCCTAGCTTGGTTTCAATTGTATTGATGCATTGTATAGCTGAAAAATCGTTTTTTGGGCTTTATGGCTGAGGAACTCGGCGAGTACCACAGTGTACTCGGCGAGTACAGTGTGGTACTCGGCGACTTCGAGCGTCAGATAATGTTGATCTCGGGATTTCTTGCTGTTTTTGTATTAGGATAGTTACCTTATCATATTAGATCAATATAAATCCGATTTTATGATATATATGACAATATTCTTGATCTAATTAAAGATAATTATCAATTAATAAGATAATTGTTTCCTTATAAGATAATTGATTAATTATTTTGAGTAAATTGATAAATTGTTTTGCAAGAAATCATTAAACAAATGAAATATGGATAATTATGTGATTAAATGTTAATTTAAAATTATTTGTTATTTGATCCTTGTTGTTATGAAAGGTTTCATATTTTCCCCTTTAGGTTTTATAGTTTAAATTTGAACCCAAAAGTTTTGGAGTTTTGAAATTTAAATAGTTAAAACCCTAATGTTTTGAAAAAGGTTTCAAAACTTGCCCTCAAGTTTTGGAATTTAAAAGTTGATTAAAGGTTTAATTAGAAATGTTAAATTCTAAAACCCTAGTAATGTTTTGAAAAGTTCAAATCACACCCTTATGGTTTTATTAATTAATTAAGGAGTATAATTAAAAGAGATTTAATAAATCCATAAAGGTTTAGGTTAATTTTTAATTGAATTAAAAGTGTAATTGTTAAAGTTAACCATATAGTATTTTAAAAGTATAAAATACACCCTATACTATATATAACATTAAAAGTCTAATATTATATATGTATGAGTAAAAGTTAGTCTTACCGTTAGTAGGGCTCATTCACGAACCTGGTCTTTAAGGGGTGTTTAAGGAAATTGCCTATAAAATGGCGATTGAATGGGTATCCAGTCTTACCCACCACACTCTTGACTAGTGGAGGGTCGTTAGCCGAACGGGTAGGATAGGACGAAACCTTCCATTATAAGTATAATGAAATACAAAGTAACTAAATGTTTTTCAAATTCCCAATCTTAGTTACTTAGGCAAAAGTGAATTGATGCAATTCCATGAAATTACACTTTGTGCCCTTGCGAAGACGTTAGTGGAGCGTGTGTGGTTTACCGGCACATCGAATAGGTGATTGTAACATGTGAGGGCACCATGTAGTTTGCATGGTTATTCACACCCGCTTTGTGATCCTCGGCATCCCAGTCACAAACAAGAGGGGCATATCGAGATTTAAACATGCCATTGAAATGTTCAATGAATCTCAAAGGATCTAGGAGTTTTCATAGATTTAAAACTTAAATTTCTTTTTCGTTTTTCATGGTGGAAATTAGTGAATCGTCATTCACTTACCTTCAAATGTTCTGCAATTTGGGTTACGGCATCCCTCTCCCGAGTTGTAGGATATTGTGTTGGGTCCTAGCCTTGGAATTTCATTTGGGTGATTTACCAAGGACTCAATCAATCAACTAACTTGAATTCGTTTTTCTCCCGATGTCAAAGTTCGACAACTATAGTCTTCTCAATCCCGTGGAACAAGCATTCCACATGAAGATGATATTCCACAATTCGATCGAGGAACAAGAAATCATGCTTCACTTCCTCCTCCTCCTCCAATTATTCTCCTTAACCCACAAGATTGTAAAATTGAAAAGTTCAATATCACTCAAGCCCTTTTGGCAAGTAAACATAAAGAGGGCAAGTCGGTGTGTGCACACGTCTTAGGGATGAAGTCACACATTGATAGGTTAAGAATGATGGGATCCGTTGTCGGTGAAGAGATGGCTGTTGATTGGGTTCTTCAGTCACTTCCTAACTCATATTGTGAGTTCGTAAGAAAGTACTATATGATGAACCGCGACGTGACCCTTATACATCTCACCTACATGCTTATTGCTGCTAAATCAACAATGGTTTGGCGCAATAGAAAAGCAAAGTTGATTGGTGAATCTGCCTTCAAGACCTCTATGGATATAGACAATGGCAATGAAAGACATGCAATGATCGAAAAGTTTGATCATAAGAGAAAGGCGATGTTTGAAGTAGTTCCATGTGTTGTTCCAAATGAGTCAATTTGCTTTTATTGCCAAGAGAAGGGGCATTGGAGACGAAGTTGCCCTATTTACCTAAGAGATCTAAGAGATGGGAGAGTCAAAAGTATGACTACGCTTTAGGTAAGAATCCACTATCTAACTCCATTAAGTTCCTATTCATTGATTCTTAATACATGATGTGATAAGATTACATTTGAATGTTGTGTAGGATCGGTGAAAAGAAAGGAAGCTTGATAAGAGAGCAAGATAAATCTAATCACAAGAGATGGATCTCGATCTCATGGACTTGAAGATTGGATTTTGAGCTTAGATAGTTATGATAGAGTTGTTAGAAATTTTCTTTTTACATAGTTTTCAATAGATTGTGCATTGTAAGGACAAATGCTTTTCCGCTGCTTTTATAAATAAAATAAATTTTGTTTGACTTATTTATTTATTTGTTTACTTCCTTGCAATGAAATCGTTATGTGAAAATTGATGTTTGCATATTTCTACAACGAATGGATATGAGCTTAGTTATGTCATTTATGGAAATGTCAAGAATTTACCAAATAGGGAGAGTTTCTCATCGCCCAAGTTTCAATTGGACAGAAACTTGGAATCATGCAACGTGGATGCACGATGAATAAGAAATTTCGTATTTGGAAATTGGACTAATTCATTGACAAAGTGTCAAGTGAAGGACTAGGAGATCGAGTACACAAAGTTGTGTGTTGATCAAGTTCCCATAAGAGTAACAAAGATATTCGTCATGATTTACTAAAGGCTTAGTAAATATGATTACACTTACAAGATTAAGTGTAATTCTGAATTGATTAAAGAGTTTAGATCAATAGTAGAACGAATAAGAAGAATCAAGTAGGCAGAAAGATAAGAGTTTCTCCATTCTAAGAAGAAGGGAGAGTAGCTTTTATGCTTTATGATAGGTCTTAATGATTAAGAACCATATCTCAATTGATCCTCTAAGTGAGTCTTGGTACAATTGTATGTCCAAGAAGAGGAATCAAAGATTGAAGAAATGGTCAAATCAAGAAGTCAATCATACTTCATTCCAAAACAAGTCTTAAAGTCAAGACTGTGACATTGAGTGAATAGTATTAAGAAGGTTTATAACATTCATCAATTGGGGAAAGTTGTGATATCTTGGATAAGACAAAGACCAACTAAGACCAACATTATGAAGTGTTTTGATAAAAGCTACACTAACTCTTGAATATTTGTTTGTCAAGAAATGTTTTGATAAGAGAGTCGTATATGTCAAGGAGTCAGTGGGAGTCTTAATAGTCTTGAAAAGTTTCAAGAACAAATCAAATAAACCTTATCGATCATCACTAGCACACGAGTTGAGGTTTGCAACCTATCGTGTTGAGAATATTTTGATTATGTGCCAATCCAATCGAGTTAATTATGCATGTGAGTCCTATGAGTTCTCATTTGAATGCATAAAAGGCAAGGACCTTGATCAATGGAAAGTACATTGATAGGAAAAGGTGAGCTGCTTAACTACTTGGAAGACGTGGTGGGCAGCTGTGCTACCATAAGGCAAGAAATCAAGATTAAGAAAGTTCGATCCATATAAGTTTGAATTTGTCGTAAACTTTGGTTTTAACAAATTCACATGGATAGGAACACATAAACTGTTTAAATCGAAGTGTCATAAGATTTCCTCCTTCATGAAAATGATTGTGAGAAAATGCTTTCACTAAGAAAGATTTTAAAAGATAGTGATTGTAAAATTGCATTCTCGAATTCGATCATGGTTACGGCATCCCTTTCCATAATTTGAATTGTGAGGTTTGGCAATTAGTCTTAATTGTTAAGACACACATATGAACTATCTAAGGCAAAATTTTATAAGTTCAAGAAGCCTTGATAAAAGATTATCAAAGCACTAAGTATTAGAAACATGAACTTAAGAAATTCAATAAGTATTGTTTTCTGAAAGTTAAGATGTTTATGAATACATGTCGAAGCTAGTGGGAGCATAAGTGTTATGTTTTATAATAATCATCATGATAGTGGGAGCATAAATGTTATGATTGTATGATTATTAAGACACGTATTGCAAAGTTAGCAATATTAATTATAGAAAACAAGAGTTAAACCTTGCAAAGTAGTAAGGGTTATAAAGTTGTTTTGCTATAATTAAGGGAGAGAATATTATGCTTCATTTCAAATCTAAAGGATTAGGTTGTGGAATGTTAATAAATTTAGTCAAAGGTACATAGTGTGTTCTTAAAATTTCGATTATGATTACGGCATTCCTCTTCACAATTCGAATTTTGAGAACATAGCAAATAAAACATTGTGCATCGTGTCCCATACGCTATGGGTATAGGATCGATTGCAAATGCTTTAATGTTTGACCATTCTAAAATTTTCCAAATGTCTAGTGCATTTAGAGGGAAAAGGGACTAGAATTGGTTTTGACTAAAATAATTAAACAACTATCAAAGGACAATCCAAAGTTCGACGAGGATTGGTCGCTTGTGAGTAGTTGGAAGTATAGTATTGGAAATTATGGAAATGTTTCCATATTGGATGGACAATATCGACATCATTACGAATAGATAAGATTCTATTAAGAAATGAGTTGTCATATGGAAAATATGGAAGCGTGTCCATATTAGGAAGTAAATATTGAAAATCTATGTCTAGATTAGAAACTTTTATGCAAAAGGATGTTCAAAGGAATGTACTTTGAGAGAGAGACATCATATCTAAGGAATTGTCTTGTAACAATCTCCATTAGAGGACTTTGTAATATCATTGGCAATAGTCTTTGTGACTTTGGTGCAGTGACATTACAAAAGGATCGTTGCATAAAGTGTTAAAATCTAGTATATTCTATAAGTAACAAGAATTTGATATTCTTACACTTAAGAAAATGGATTTGGAGTTGTAAAATGAGAAGGATTGGAAACGTGTTCAATTTGTCTATTTCACAAAAGTAAGAAACATAGGTAAACATTGTGTGCATGCTAGGAGCATGGGACAAGTGTTGGAATTCAAGTAAGAAGTTGATTACCCGAAACGACAAATAATGAGTAATCGATATGGTGATAAATAAAACGTGTTTTGTTTATACTCAAAGGTTTGAGGCCATATGGGATTAGTATTATTCTTGTGTTTCACTTTCCATGTTTTGACTTCCAGAATAATTGAGTTTATTAAGAATAATCGAATTATTCAAACGGGCCACAGTCGTTCATATGTTGGAAGTAGATATGAATGAAGACTGTCGTGAATTGGTGTGTGGATTGTCTAGAAGAGTATTAGACATAAGCAAATGTTTGCCGCAACGTTCATGAGTGCTTATGAATATGATTTGAGCATTGGATTAAACCCACGCTCACTTGGATCACTCCATGAATTGTATTACGAGTGATTAGTGAGACGATAACATCTTATATTCTTGAAACCGAGATGTGTGAGTTGTATCTTGCGAATCGGTTGCACATTGATAATATGTAAACGCACCAGTAACTTGGTGTTATAAAACATATTGTTGTGTGTAATTCGGTGAGTGAGTGCAAGCGAGCATTGTATCAAAGTTTATCCGTTCCTTTTATCCAAAGTAGGATAAAAGCGATATCTTTGGGCCCCTTGATGGTTTAGTGATGACATACATAAATGCTCGGCCGGGCTAGGGCTAATTTGATTTGTTCAATTAGTCTGTCGTCATAAATCGGAAATCGAGATATAGTACAAAGAGAATGATTAGAAATCATATCTCATACGATATCTAGAATGGAGGAATATATGATCCCTTATCTAAGGACACGCGTATCTGATATGATCAGAGTTGACAGCGGCTTTGGAACGCTACGATTGCAGATCGGGATCTGAAGTCATACGCAGAATAGTTGTTAGACTTATCCATGTGGGAGACTGTTGGATTAGTGTCTGTGACAATCGTCAATCTTGAGTCAAGTCAGGTCATCAAGTCAAGACCGGTCAACTCGATTAAACCTTGTGTATTAGAGTTTGTGTTATGTTCATACTGTATAACTTGCTATATTAATGGGAAAACATCACTTGAGAAAAGTCTTGTGTTAAAAATTTCCTAAACCATAGTTCTAATCAATGAACTAGACCGATAAAACAATGTTGCATACTCATCGGGAGTGTGTAAGATCCTTAAACAAGGCTTAATAGGGTTCACGAACCATGCATTTCGATGCCGGACACTCACAACTATCCCACATGGAACCTCTCTCAATCGTTTCCACACTATCTCTATCTATGTCGAACCTCTCCCAAATCTCTCCAAGTATGCGAAATCTCTCTCAAATATCTCTCTGTATTAGAAATCACTCCAAGAATGTCAAATCTCTCCCAAATCTCTCCAAGTATGCGAAATCTCTCTCAAATATCTCTCTGTATTAGAAATCTCTCCAAGAATGTCAAATCTCTCCCAAATCCCTCTAAGTATGTGAAAACTCTCGCAAATATCTCTTTGTATGAGAAATCTCTCCAAGAATGTCAAATCTCTCCCAAATCTCTCCAAGTGTGAGAAACCTCTCCCGAATCTCTCTCAAATAGTTCCCGTAACTTTTTAGAATCATTCGGGTCATTCCGACGCTTAACCGTGTCAAAAACAGCTTAAAACGGGGTAAAAACGAGAAAAATAGACATTAGGAACCGAAACCAAGAGAGAAGCTTCTTAGGACCCGAAGGTCCTCTTAGGGACTGAGAGCAAGAGGAGCCGAACCGAACCCTCCTGAGCCGAACCGAACCCTCCTGAGCCGAACCCGAAGGTACTGTTCACCACTAACCGAAACCGAACCTTGCTCAAGAGGAACCGAACCGAAGGTACTGTTCACCACTAACCGAAACCGAACCCTGCTCAAGAGGAACCGAACCGAAGGTACTGTTCACTAACCGAACCGAAGGTACTGTTCACTACAGTCCGTTCGGTTCTGACATTCTCGCCTCTTATTCCCGAACCGAACCCCACCCTCGCTACTGACCCTTCGGACCGAACCCTCGCCCATCACTTCTCGCGTCTGACTCGCCCCTTTCGTTTCCCTCTGTTCGTTTCCGGCTACAATCCTCAGCGTGGACCGAGTCTTGGCCTAGGGACCGAACCTCGGCCTAGGACCGATAGGTCTCGCTGGGAACTCATTTTCTCTCGGTTTTCGCGTAGTTTTGCGTTTAAGGCCCGTTTTTAATTATTTTAACGTGGGAATTTCACCCAAAATCATATTTTAACATAATAAACCCTAAATATTCATAATTTAATCATATTTTCACAAAAATCTTTATTTAAATAATGAAAGCAAGTGGGTAAAGTACAAAGAGGTGGAGTGTTGACTTTGCTTTACCTTATAACACAAGCAACCACTCCCACACCCACTCTATGACCAGCCACACCTCCCCACCTTACCTAGGTCACATAAATGTCTTTTCCACTCAATTATCACTCTTTCCCACGTTTTTGAGAGTTGAATATTCATCCTCTCTCCTCACTTCTCTTATTTGCTCTCATTTCACAAGAAGATCAAACTCTTTCCTCTCTCACTTTCTCTCTCTAGAAATTCGAGATTCAAGGGATGATCTTTGGATTTTCCTCCACATTTGGTAAGAATGATCCATTCTCTTTATGATTATCTCAATTATTTCCACTCAAATCATGGATATCTTAGACAAACTCTCTCATAATTGTGTTAGATCTTCGAATCTTCAAGTGATTCTTCAAGTGTTCTTGGGTTGAACACTTATCTTCTTCAACACTTACCTACTGAAATCACTTAAGGTGAGTTCATACCCCTACATTTTCATGTTTTCTCAAGTTTTCAGGGGGGAATACAAGTTAAAACACTAAGAACATAATTAAATTTTTCTAACAGCCTTCATCAGAAAAGTTCAACTCCATTCACGGACTGTTTTGGGCATCTTAAACATTTTTGTTTTCAAAACTGTACAGGTGCAAATAGTTCAAGTTTGTAGCTCTAAAATGACTACTTGCACATCTCCATACGATTTTTCTACAATTTATGGTGATTTTTACAAAACTGCCTATCATTTCAAACAACAATCCGGACCAGTCTGTGATTAGGACATTTTCACCCAAGTTGGAGGTCATAAAAAATCGTGATAAAAATTATGAGTAAACTAGACACATTTTGTGAACTCTCAGAATTTACGGATCTAGTTTTCGACTTCGTATGATTTTTCTATGATTTTTCCAAAACTAGGCAGAGTTGCTAAAGTTAGCCAACAGCATGTAAATATCATAACACTTTGTAATATGTTGAGCAAAGTGTATAATCATAAGTTCTAATATTTGAATGTGTTTCCTTGTTAGTTTATCATTGTGAACTGAAACTAAGTCATTCATATTAAATATTATTCATTCATTTAGAACACGTATTATGTAACTATAAAAAGTATAGTTGGATAAATTCACAACACTAATACATTTCCATAAAAAGAATTCATACATATTATATACATTTTAGATAAACTATAATAGGTATAGTTTATGGTACATCACTCAACACACTCGTACAAAAAGGGTACATTCATACAAGAAAGATTTATATCCACACACATTTCACGTAAACTTGTTAACCTATGTTGTGAGACTCTCTCTCCCCGTACGTCCGAGTGCGGGATATAATTCCTGGTAGTTATAATCAAAATCTCCTTGAGGGAGAACATGATACTTGTATATAGATCTATATTGGGTTTGACACCCCACACCTTGCTGCTAGCTACAGTGGGACCTGCAGGTCTACGGGTGACAAATGTCATTTCATTTTCGCGACGCCTGAGAAACGTTGTGGCAGGTTCACATAGTCACAGTATGATTATAGCGACTCACCTAGGGAGATAACAATTCATAAAGTTTACGGGGTTTCATAAAACCGAAGTAGGTTTTAGGTTGATAAAGAAATTTAATTTCCATATCATTTTAAACTCACGACATTTCTACTAAGAAATGATGATTTCTTATACATTTTAGTCTTTGGTTATAAGGCTACATTTTTCGGATTTCAAGGAAAATATCGGATTTTTCTGACACAAACGCGACATTTACATGTGATAGACTTCTACTAAGTTTATTAATAAAAGCTTATGAACTCACCAACATTTGTGTTGACACTTTTCAAACAACTCGTATTCTCAGGAAAACACTAAACAGGTAATCAAGTGCTTTTGAGGATGGGACGTTAAGACGTCAAACTTTTCATATTTTGTCAACATATTGTAATTGATTTTGAAACATGTAATTCATACAAGTGATGTAACTTTTTCAATTATATATATGTTGGTTGTGTTTGCTTAAATTACTATTGAAATTGTGGTTATGATACTATACATGAAGTCCTCCACCCCCGGACGTTTCCGCCATCCTTGGTTTGGGGGTGTGACAGTGTCTAAGTCCATAACTATTTTGGTATGTACTTGACCCGATGGTGCATGGTCCTTTTGGGTTGCCTTCACCAAAGCAACTTGATTGGAGAAATGAATAAAGAGAGAGAGGATAATATGATTTATTAATATGTTATAAGAATAATATATTAAAGGAGAAATCATATTTGTTTAATTAATATTGGTCAATAATTAATTAAGAATTAGTTTTGTGATCAAATGTAATTAATTAAACTAGAGGGGCTGGTTTGTAATTATGTGATAGTTACAAAATAAGGTAAGGATTATCTTATTTATATGGTGGACGAATTAAAGGTTGGAAAGCCTTAGAATTCGAGTATGATAAGGATTCAAGGATTATCTTATTGGTTGCTTAATGGATAATCAACTAGATAAGGATAATGACTGAAACCCTATCTCTACACCTATATAAACACCCCTAGGGTCATGAATTCGGGTATTCCCTTCCCAAGAGGTCCTAGATACGAATTCTAATCTCTCACCTCTCTCTTTATACCTTCTCCATTTGCTTATGGTGTTTGTGAGCCATTAGAGGAGTGACACTTGTGACTAAGGAAAGTATTGGGCTTTAGTATAAAGTTCATTGGAAAGGTTTGGGCCCAATTTGGAAAATTGGGCCATTGATGGTCTTATGGACATTATAATGTTGGGCTTTTGTTTTGGGTTTGGACCCTTAGTTTTGGATCATATTGGGTAGGGGTAAAATGGTCATTTTACCCCATGCATGGACCAAGGATTATGGTATGGGACCCAATTGCTAATTTTGTATGTTGACTGGTAGTGGCAGCTTGGGTAACTAGTGGGGGCAACAACTAAGGATTTCCTTAAGAAGCTTCTGCATTCGAGGTGAGTCTTCTCACCATACCAATGGGTCGAAGGCACCAAGGCCGGCCCATTTTATGTTATGTGGTACACTAGCTGTAGCAAAGATATGTGGTATGGTAGTTAGCTTTATGCTAAGTGGCATGCTAGTAATTATATGATATGTGTTATGCTAGTTGTCTTTGTGATATCAGGTCCGGGAGTTAAGTGCCATCGTACAGTCTACTACTGATCGCACCAGAGACCTGGAACGAGACTCCCGCCACAGAGACCAACTCATCCAAGACCTTCTCGCAGCTCAAGCAGAAACAAGAGAGTATCAGGAAAGATACATGGCTCTCGAAGAGAGAATGGCTGCAGCCGAACGCAGATTGGCGGAACTACAGGGCGCATCGACATCATCGCAACCTCCGTCAAAGAAGGGTCGCAGTGATTAGAACTCATTACTATTCTCATGTTTTGGTAGTAAAATTTTAGGAGTATGCGTTGGTGTTACTCTTTGTATGTAGGTCGACCCTGCGACTATGTGATCACACTATTCAAAGGGTTTTTGAAATGCCAAAAACTATCTTTTGTAACGATGTAATGTAGACCCTTATGAGGTCAAACTTTTCCCTCTAAATGTTATGTACTAAAATTTATCAATGAAATTTGGCATATGTTTTATTTATTGAATATTTGGCACTATACATCATAACCTGATCACACAAACAGTTTACAAATAATAAAGTTTTGATAAAATACAAGAGGGATGAAACCAGTAACACTCGACTCGTTATCACTATTGAAGTCTTACCGACTGGTCATTCTTTTTTTATGACAGAACCATGCCACCAAGGAAAAGACCAAGGCCTTCCAACAACACAGTGCCACCTCCACCACCACCTCCGTAGTTTGATCCTGCAATGTTCCAGGCTGCAGTAACGGCAGTCGTGGCGGCAACAATGTCGCAAATGGGGACCAATGGTTCTGGCGGTTCTGGATCAGGAGCTACCAATTCCATTCATGGGGACAGCACGGGGCGTACGAGGGAGTGCTCTTACAAAGACTTCACGAATGGAAAACCCGACCCTTTCAATGGAAGCGGGGGCGTTATCACGCTGGTGCAATGGTTCGAAAGGACCGAGGCAGTTTTTGAAATCTGCGCTTGTCCCGAAGCGAGCAAGGTCAAGTATGCGGCATTCACTTTCACTGGAAAAGCACTTACTTGGTGGAATGGCCGAGTTAAATCACTTACTCCCGCAATAGCTAACGCAATCAGCTGGGAGGATTTGAAAGCCCTAATGTTAAAGGAATACTGCCCGAGGGGCGAAATACAAAAACTTGAAGAAGAACTTTGGAACCTTAGAATGACAGGCACTGATCTTGAAACTTATATTGCCCGTTTCAATGACTTAGCACTCCTCTGCCCAACAATGGTCACTCCAGAAGAGAAGAAGGTGGAACGATATCTCTGGGGGTTGTCATCCCAGATTCAAGATAGTGTATTGGCCTCGAAACCCACTACCTTTGAGAGTGCCAAGGAATCGGCACAACAACTCATAGATCACAGGGCTAGCTGTGGTACCGTGATAACCACCACCGACCGAACAAAAGGAGGGAACAACAAAAGGAGGTTCTGGGGCAATAAAAAGAAACAACCAATTCAGGACCCCGCCAAAAAGCAACAGATTGTTGCTGTTCGCGCCGCCACTACTGCTGTCGCTCCAGCGCCGCCGAAACAGTATACGGGAACTCTTCCCAAGTGCAACAAGTGTAACTACCACCATAACGGCGCTTGTCGAGAGTTACACTGCAATAACTGCAACAAGAAGGGGCACACCGCACGATTCTGTAGAGCGACTACCCAACCCGCCGCACAAGTCGCTACGACCGCCAACACTGGAGCAAGCCAAACCTGCTATGGATGTGGTGAAACAGGACACTTCAGGAGGAACTGCCCCAAGGCACGAGCCCCTAATGCTGGGGGTGTAGGGAGAGTCCTAACTTTAGGGCAGGGAGAAGCAGTCAAGGATCCCTCTGTGGTTACTGGTACGTTCCTCCTCAATAACTCTTATGCATGCGTACTTTTCGATAGTGGGGCAGAAAGAAGTTTCATAAGTCACCAATTCAAACATATACTTAAGCAAAATTCTCAACCACTAGAAGATTCTTACATCGTAGAAATGGCAAATGGAAAGGTTGAGCGCGCTAATGATATTTACATAGGGTGTACTCTCACTCTAGACAACCATTTGTTCAAAATTGACCTTATGCCGGTCACCATAAAAAGCTTCGATATAATCATTGGTATGGATTGGTTAAGCCTTCATCGTGCCGACATTCTATGTTATGAAAGGGCCGTCCGCCTCAATCTTCCGAATGGCAACGTTCTCACCGTTTATGGCAATAAACCTAGTGCGAACCTACAAATCATCTCTTGTGTTAAAACCCAAAAGTACCTCCGAAAGCAATACCATGTTTTCTTAGCCCACATCGTCGACAAGAAACAGGAGGTGAAGGACATCAAAGAAATTCCAGAAGTATGCAACTTCCGTGATGTTTTCCCAGACGATCTGCCTGGTGTACCACTCGCACGACAAGTCGAATTTCGGATCGACTTAATCCCAGGAGCTACCCCCATCGCCAGGGCTCCATATCGCTTAGCACCGACAGAAATGCAAGAACTATCCAGCCAGCTGAATGAAGTATTGAGCAAAGGGTTCATCAGGCCAAGCTTCTCGCCCTGGGGAGCACCAGTCTTATTTGTAAAGAAGAAGGATGGGTCTTTTCGCATGTGCATAGACTATCGAGAACTAAACAAACTCACTATCAAGAACCGTTATCCCCTACCCCGAATAGATGACCTCTTCGACCAGCTCCAAGGAGCCAGCTACTTTTCAAAAATCGACCTGAGGTCGGGTTATCATCAGCTACGAGTTCAGGAAGAGGATATCCCCAAGACGACATTCAGAACTCGTTATGGGCACTATGAGTTTGTAGTAATGCCATTCGGGTTAACTAACGCGCCTGCGGTGTTCATGGATTTGATGAATCGAGTGTGTCGACCCTTCTTGGATAAATTCGTCATCGTATTCATCGATGATATCTTGGTCTATTCGAGGAGCGAAGAAGAGCACAGACAACACCTACGACTAGTTCTGGAGATTTTAAGAACCGAGAAGCTTTACGCCAAATTCTCAAAGTGTGAATTTTGGCTCCGTGAAGTAGGATTCCTTGGCCACGTAGTAAGCAAAGAAGGAATACATGTGGACCCCTCAAAGATCAAAGCAATCGAAGATTGGTCAACACCTGCAACGCCAACAGAAATCCGACGGTTTTTGGGACTCGCAGACTACTATCGAAGATTCATACAAAATTTCTCCAAGATCGCTAAGCCTCTCACCACCTTGACTCAGAAAGGTGTGGTGGTCGAATGGGAAGATAAACAAGAAGCCGCCTTCCAGACACTAAAGCAAGCCCTATGCAGCGCACCGGTCTTGTCTCTTCCAGAAGGAACCGATGATTTTGTGGTGTATTGCGATGCTTCGAATCAAGGCCTCGGCTGTGTGCTCATGCAAAGGGGAAAAGTTATCGCTTATGCATCAAGGCAACTGAAGACACATGAAGTTAATTACACAACCCACGACCTTGAACTGGGAGCGGTGGTGTTCGCCCTGAAGATCTGGAGGCACTATCTCTACGGCACCAAGTGCACCATCTTCACTGATCACAAAAGTCTTCAGCACATTCTCAATCAGAAAGAACTTAACATGCGCCAAAGAAGATGGGTGGAATTACTGAATGACTACGAATGTGAAATTCGTTACCACCCAGGCAAGGCCAATGTAGTAGCTAATGCCTTAAGCAGGAAAGAATACTCGGGTCGCCGAGTAAAATCCCTAGCCATGACCATCCACTCCCAACTAGCCACCCAGATCAAGGATGCCCAATTAGAAGCCTTGAAACCAGAAAACGTGGCAAGCGAAGCACTAAGGGGAATGGATAAGAACTTGGAAGTCAAAGGGGATGGAACTCGTTATCTCATGAATCGAATCTGGACACCGAAGTTCGGTGGGTACCGAGATGTTGTAATGAACGAGGCCCACAAGACTCGATACTCCATTCACCCTGGGTCAGATAAGATGTATCTAGACCTCAAAAGGTTATTCTGGTGGCCAAACATGAAGGCTGAAATTGCTACTTATGTGAGCAAGTGCCTCACTTGTGCCAAGGTCAAAGTGGAATATCAAAAGCCATCAGGACTACTTCAACAACCGGATATACCCGAGTGGAAGTGGGAGCGAATAACCATGGACTTCATAACCAAACTGCCTAAGACATCAGGTGGGATGGATACCATATGGGTGGTTGTGGACCATGATTTACCAAGTCCGCGCACTTCCTGCCAATAAAGGAAACAGACAAGATGGAAAAGTTAACCAGGACGTACATTAAAGAGATCGTGCGACTACATGGTGTACTAACATCCATTATCTCTGATCGAGATAGTAGATTCACCTCGCGTTTCTGGCAGTCCCTACAGAAGTCTCTGGGAACCAGGCTAGACATGAGTACGGCCTACCATCCACAAACTGATGGACAAAGCGAGAGAACCATCCAGACGTTGGAAGACATGCTGAGAGCCTGTGTGATAGATTTTGGTAAGGCATGGGATACCCATCTACCGCTTATCGAATTCTCTTATAATAACAGTTATCACACTAGCATTGGAGTCGCTCCATTCGAAGCTCTCTACGGTCGTAAGTGTAGATCACCACTGTGTTGGGCCGAAGTTGGAGATACTCAGCTAGCCAGAGGGCAAGTCCCTGATAGCACCCTTACTGGGCCTGAAATCATAAGGGAAACCACAGAAAAGATCATTCAAATTCGGGAAAGACTAAAAGCGTCTCGTGATCGACAAAAGAGTTACGCGGATAAGCGACGCAAACCTTTAGAATTCCAGGTCGGAGACCGGGTACTACTTAAAGTTTCCCCCTGGAAGGGGATGATACGTTTCGGTAAACGGGGGAAACTAAACCCAAGGTACATCGGTCCGTTCGAAATCCTTGCTAGGATTGGTCCTGTGGCGTACAAACTCCGACTACCACAAGAACTTAGTAATGTGCACCCTACCTTCCACGTATCCAACTTAAGGAAGTGTCTGTCTGACGAGACACTCGTAGTACCACTCGAAGAAATCGAAGTTAATGAAAATCTCCACTTTGTGGAGGAACCCGTCGAGATCATGGATCGAGAGATCAAGAGAACAAAACAAAGTCGCATTCCCATAGTGAAGGTTCGTTGGAACGCGAAACGAGGGCCAGAGTTTACCTGGGAACGTGAAGATCAAATGAAGCAAAAGTATCCACATCTTTTCCCAAACCCTTGAAGTTCCCAGCCGAATTTAAATTTCGGGACGAAATTTCCTCTAACGGGAATCGTCAATCTTGAGTCAAGTCAAGTCATCAAGTCAAGACCGATCAACTCGATTAAACCTTGTGTATTAGAGTTTGTGTTATGTTCATACTGTATAACTTGCTATATTAATGGGAAAACATCACTTGAGAAAAGTCTTGTGTTAAAAATTTCCTAAACCCTAGTTCTAATCAATGAACTAGACCGATAAAACAATGTTGCATACTCATCGGGAGTGTGTAAGATCCTTAAACAAGGCTTAATAGGGTTCACGAACCATGCATTTCGATGCCGGACACTCACAACTATCCCACATGGAACCTCTCTCAATCGTTTCCACACTATCTCTCTCTATGTCAAACCTCTCCCAAATCTCTCCAAGTATGCGAAATCTCTCTCAAAAATCTCTCTGTATTAGAAATCTCTCCAAGAATGTCAAATCTCTCCCAAATCTCTCCAAGTATGCGAAATCTCTCTCAAATATCTCTCTGTATTAGAAATCTCTCCAAGAATGTCAAATCTCTCCCAAATCCCTCTAAGTATGTGAAAACTCTCGCAAATATCTCTTTGTATGAGAAATCTCTCCAAGAATGTCAAATCTCTCCCAAATCCCTCTAAGTATGTGAAAACTCTCGCAAATATCTCTTTGTATGAGAAATCTCTCCAAGAATGTCAAATCTCTCCCAAATCTCTCCAAGTGTGAGAAACCTCTCCCGAATCTCTCTCAAATAGTTCCCGTAACTTTTTAGAATCATTCGGGTCATTCCGACGCTTAACCGTGTCAAAAAACAGCTTAAAACGGGGTAAAAACGAGAAAAATAGACATTAGGAACCGAAACCAAGAGAGAAGCTTCTTAGGACCCGAAGGTCCTCTTAGGGACTGAGAGCAAGAGGAGCCGAACCGAACCCTCCTGAGCCGAACCCGAAGGTACTGTTCACCACTAACCGAAACCGAACCTTGCTCAAGAGGAACCGAACCGAAGGTACTGTTCACCACTAACCGAAACCGAACCCTGCTCAAGAGGAACTGAACCGAAGGTACTGTTCACTAACCGAACCGAAGGTACTGTTCACTACAGTCCGTTCGGTTCTGACATTCTCACCTCTTATTCCCGAACCGAACCCCACCCTCGCTACTGACCCTTCGGACCGAACCCTCGCCCATCACTTCTCGCGTCTGACTCGCCCCTTTCGTTTCCCTCTGTTCGTTTCCGGCTACAATCCTCAGCGTGGACCGAGTCTCGGCCTAGGGACCGAACCTCGGCCTAGGACCGATAGGTCTCGCTGGGAACTCATTTTCTCTCGGTTTTCGCGTAGTTTTGCGTTTAAGGCCCGTTTTTAATTATTTTAACGTGGGAATTTCACCCAAAATCATATTTTAACATAATAAACCCTAAATATTCACAATTTAATCATATTTTCACAAAAATATTTATTTAAATAATGAAAGCAAGTGGGTAAAGTACAAAGAGGTGGAGTGTTGACTTTGCTTTACCTTATAACACAAGCAACCACTCCCACACCCACTCTATGACCAGCCACACCTCCCCACCTTACCTAGGTCACATCAATGTCTTTTCCACTCAATTATCACTCTGTCCCACGTTTTTGAGAGCCGAATATTCATCCTCTCTCCTCACTTCTCTCATTTGCTCTCATTTCACAAGAAGATCAAACTCTTTCCTCTCTCACTTTCTCTCTCTAGAAATTCGAGATTCAAGGGCTGATCTTTGGATTTTCCTCCACATTTGGTAAGAATGATCCATTCTCTTTATGATTATCTCACTTATTTCCACTCAAATCATGGATATCTTAGACAAACTCTCTCATAATTGTGTTAGATCTTCGAATCTTCAAGTGATTCTTCAAGTGTTCTTGGGTTGAACACTTATCTTCTTCAACACTTACCTACTGAAATCACTTAAGGTGAGTTCATACCCCTACATTTTCATGTTTTCTCAAGTTTTCAGGGGAGGAATACAAGTTAAAACACTAAGAACATAATTAAATTTTTCTAACAGCCTTCATCAGAAAAGTTCAACTCCATTCACGGACTGTTTTGGGCATCTTAAACATTTTTGTTTTCAAAACTGTACAAGGTGCAAATAGTTCAAGTTTGTAGCTTTAAAATGACTACTTGCACATCTCCATACGATTTTTCTACAATTTATGGTGATTTTTACAAAACTGCCTATCATTTCAAACAACAATCCGGACCAGTCTGTGATTATGGACATTTTCACCCAAGTTGGAGGTCATCAAAAATCGTGATAAAAATTATGAGTAAACTAGACACATTTTTTGAACTCTCAGAATTTACGGATCTAGTTTTCGACTTCGTATGATTTTTCTATGATTTTTCCAAAACTGGGCAGAATTGCTAAAGTTAGCCAACAACATGTAAATATCATAACACTTTGTAATATGTTGAGCAAAGTGTATAATCATAAGTTATAATATTTGAATGTGTTTCCTTGTTAGTTTATCATTGTGAACTGAAACTAAGTCATTCATATTAAATATTATTCATTCATTTAGAACACGTATTATGTAACTATAAAAAGTATAGTTGGATAAATTCACAACACTAATACATTTCCATAAAAAGAATTCATACATATTATATACATTTTAGATAAACTATAATAGGTATAGTTTATGGTACATCACTCAACACACTCGTACAAAAAGGGTACATTCATACAAGAAAGATTTATATCCACACACATTTCACGTAAACTTGTTAACCTATGTTGTGAGACTCTCTCTCCCCGTACGTCCGAGTGCGGGATATAATTCCTGGTAGTTATAATCAAAATCTCCTTGAGGGAGAACGTGATACTTGTATATAGATCTATATTGGGTTTGACACCCCACACCTTGCTGCTAGCTACAGTGGGACCTGCAGGTCTACGGGTGACAAATGTCATTTCATTTTCGCGACGCCTGAGAAACGTTGTGGCAGGTTCACATAGTCACAGTATGATTATAGCGACTCACCTAGGGAGATAACAATTCATAAAGTTTACGGGGTTTCATAAAACCGAAGTAAGTTTTAGGTTGATAAAGAAATTTACTTTCCATATCATTTTAAACTCACGACATTTCTACTAATAAATGATGATTTCTTATACATTTTAGTCTTTGGTTATAAGGCTACATTTTTCGGATTTCAAGGAAAATATCGGATTTTTCTGACACAAACGCGACATTTACATGTGATAGACTTCTACTAAGTTTATTAATAAAAGCTTATGAACTCACCAACCTTTGTGTTGACACTTTTCAAACAACTCGTATTCTCAGGAAAACACTAAACAGGTAATCAAGTGCTTTTGAGGATGGGACGTTAAGACGTCAAACTTTTCATATTTTATCAACATATTGTAATTGATTTTGAAACATGTAATTCATACAAGTGATGTAACTTTTTCAATTATATATATGTTGGTTGTGTTTGCTTAAATTACTATTGAAATTGTGGTTATGATACTATACATGAAGTCCTCCACCCCCGGACGTTTCCGCCATCCTTGGTTTGGGGGTGTGACAGTGTCTAAGTCCATAACTATTTTGGTATGTACTTGACCCGATGGTGCATGGTCCTTTTGGGTTGCCTTCACCAAAGCAACTTGATTGGAGAAATGAATAAAGAGAGAGAGGATAATATGATTTATTAATATGTTATAAGAATAATATATTAAAGGAGAAATCATATTTGTTTAATTAATATTGGTCAATAATTAATTAAGAATTAGTTTTGTGATCAAATGTAATTAATTAAACTAGAGGGGCTGATTTGTAATTATGTGATAGTTACAAAATAAGGTAAGGATTATCTTATTTATATGGTGGACGAATTAAAGGTTGGAAAGCCTTAGAATTCGAGTATGATAAGGATTCAAGGATTATCTTATTGGTTGCTTAATGGATAATCAACTAGATAAGGATAATGACTGAAACCCTATCTCTACACCTATATAAACACCCCTAGGGTCATGAATTCGGGTATTCCCTTCCCAAGAGGTCCTAGATACGAATTCTAATCTCTTACCTCTCTCTTTATACCTTCTCCATTTGCTTATGGTGTTTGTGAGCCATTAGAGGAGTGACACTTGTGACTAAGGAAAGTATTGGGCTTTAGTATAAAGTTCATTGGAAAGGTTTGGGCCCAATTTGGAAAATTGGGCCATTGATGGTCTTATGGACATTATAATGTTGGGCTTTTGTTTTGGGTTTGGACCCTTAGTTTTGGATCATATTGGGTAGGGGTAAAATGGTCATTTTACCCCATGCATGGACCAAGGATTATGGTATGGGACCCAATTGCTAATTTCGTATGTTGACTGGTAGTGGCAGCTCGGGTAACTAGTGGGGGAAACAACTAAGGATTTCCTTAAGAAGCTTCTGCATTCGAGGTGAGTCTTCTCACCATACCAATGGGTCGAAGGCACCAAGGCCGGCCCATTTTATGTTATGTGGTACACTAGCTGTAGCAAAGATATGTGGTATGGTAGTTAGCTTTATGCTAAGTGGCATGCTAGTAATTATATGATATGTGTTATGCTAGTTGTCTTTGTGATACTTGCATCGAGACCTCGGGGGGAGCCTGTGGCATTGGATGTAAGACCATGTGCGGTAGCCCATGGTAGTCCTAGGTAAACACCATATGGGGTAGCCCATGGCATTGGATGTAAGACCATGTTGGGTAGCCCATGGTAGTCCTAGGTAAAGACCATGTGGGGTAGCCCATGGTATTGGAAGTAAGACCATGTGGGGTAGCCCATGGCTTCTTAGGTTTTATGTATGCATGGCTTATGTGATGCAGGTAGCTTTTATAGCTAACATGATATGTGTTATGTGGATTTTATGTATGGTATGCTCTGGGAAACTCACTAAGCTTCATGCTTACAGGTTTTGTTTATTGTTTCAGGTATCATCGTTTTGGAAGGGAAGGGCTCGGATTGATCTCAGTGCACACACCTATGATTTCCGCAATGAATGATTTTGGGATGAACTCTAATAAATGTTCTACTTAATGATGATTTGAAATGTTTGGAATAGAAGATATCTATTTTTGGTTATATTAAAAATGAAATTTTTACCCTTGATTTTCGGGTCGTTGCACTTACTCAGTTTGGCATTGTGCTGGATCGGTAAGTACCCTTTCTTGGAATTCTGCATGTTGAATCTCTTCAACACCTTATCCAAGTATGTACTTTGACTAAGTCCGATTAGTCTCTTACTCATGTCTCTCAATATCCTTATCCATAGGATATAGGCAGCTTCTCCAAGATCCTTCATAGCGAAACACTTTCCAAGCCAGAACTTAACCTCCTGCAAAGTTGGGATGTCATTTCCTATGAGTAGTATGTCATCCACATACAACACTAGGAAACCAACTATACTCCCATTAGCCCTAACATACACACATGACTCATCTTCGCTCCTCAAAAAACCAAACTCTTCAACTTTCTCATCGAAGAAAAGATTCCATCCGCGAGATGCTTGTTTCAATCCATAAATGGATTTCTCAAGCTTACACACCCTATTAGGGTACTTTGCGTCAACAAAACCCTTTGGCTGAGCCATGTAAACATCCTCAGCCAACTTCCCATTAAGGAAAGCGGTTTTGACATCTATTTTCCATATTTCATAATCATGAAATGCAATTATGCCCAGCAAAACTCTAATAGACTTAATCTTTGCTACTGGTGAGAAGGTCTCATCATAATCAACTCCCAAAGTTTGTGTAAAGCCCTTTGCCACCAGTCTTGCTTTATAGGTGTGTACTTTCCCATCCATTTTGGTCTTCTTTTTGAATATCCACTTGCACCCAACTGTCTTACAACCTGGTACATTGTCAACCAAGTTCCAAACTTGATTGTCATACATGGACTGAATCTCGTTGTTTATAGCCTCCTTCCATTTAGCAGACTCAAGGCATGTAATGGCTTCCCTATAATTATTAGGTTCATCCAAATCTATTAGTGTACCATCACTAATAAATGTATCACCTTCAGTGGTGATGTGATAACCATAATAAAAATCAGGTGTGTTCCTAACTCTAGTGGAACGCCTCGGAGGTATGGACTCATCTATCGGCTCAACAGGAGTTTCCTCCTCAGGTTGGCTGATAGTGTTTGAGGTTCCTTTACCACCTGACTCTTGAATCTTTTCAAGGTCAATTTTCCTCCCACTGTTTCCTTGGCTCATGAATTCTCTCTCACAAAAGACACCCCTTCTTTCTACAAATACCACATACTCCATATCAAATAACCAACTAATATGCCACATAATACAACTTCAGCTAGTGTATCACATATCACAAAATGGTCCGGAATTGGTGCCTTAGACCCTTTTGTATGGTGAGGAGACTCACCTAGAATGTAGAAGCTTCCTGAAGAAATCCTTAGCTGTTGCCCTGACCACTTCCTGACCATCAATACTGAAACGATATACCCAATTAGCAACTGGGGCCCATACCATAATTCTTAATCCATGTATATGGGTAAAATGACCATTTTGCCCCTAGCCTAGTATGATCCAAAACTAAGGCCTAATCCTAAAAATAAAACCCAACACTAGGTAGGCTTTCCAAGCCCACTAGTGGACCACAAATGGCCCAACTTGCTCAATTAGGCCCAATCCCTTTAATGGGTCTTACCTTAAGCCCAAACATATTCCTGGCCCAAAACATATGACTCCTAATGGCCCACTGAAGCCAAAAGACCCAAAGTCCATTGTTTGGCCCAACCCGAGGCCCAAAACACTACAAGCCCAAAACTAATGAGTACGCGGGGTATACTCTTATGTACGCTAAGCGTACTGACTGGAAGTGATGTACGCAGAGCGTACTTGCATTTACGCACAACGTACTCCTCTGTTAAGCTACTTTTCCATTAAGTGGTTAATACTCAGGATTTCCAACATCAAACTTCATATCTAGGTCCATTAAAACGTCTTAAGGTATAAAGTTGGCAACTTTATGCCTTTGCATGCTCCAATGCTCTCAACAACCCATTAAGACCTTTCCAAGGGTCTTAATCCATGCATTAGGTTAGAATACTCATCAAGATTGCATTTTTATGAAGTAGATGATAGACCAAAGTGTTGGATTAGTGTCTAAGTCCATAACTATTTTGGTATGTACCTGACCTGATGGTGCATGGTCCTTTTGGGTTGCCTTCACCAAAGCAACTTGATAGGATGAATTATGGAGAGAAAGGATCAAATATGATTTATTAATATATTATGAGAATAATATATTAAATGAGAAATCATATTGTTTAATTAATATTAGTCAAGAATTAATTGGTAACTAGTTTTGTGACTAAAAGAGATTAATTAAACTTAAGGGACTGGAACTGTAATTATAAGATAATTTCAGTTTGGGCTATGGATTGCTATATATTAAGGAGTGGACGAATTCTATGGGGAAACCCATAAGAAGTCGTCCAACGCCTTAAGGAAAGGAGTCCATGGGTTGCTTAGGGCTTAAGCATCCAAATTAGGGTTTCCTTGTTAGATAACCCTAATAGCCTAACTATATATACATCCCTTATGACCCAAAAACGTGGCTAAGCATCCTTTTAGGGTTTCATACGTTTTAGGGCAGCCTCCATCCTCTCTCCTCTTCATCCTCTTGCTCTTGGTGTTTGTGAACCATTAGAGGAGTGATATTTGTGACTCTAAGCTTTCTAAAGTCAATACAAGGAGGAATTGAGATTGTTATTGCTACATAACAATCAAGGTAATATCTTAAACCTAATTATATGTTAATATCGATTTCCATATGTTAGAATTAGGGTTTATAGTATTGGATAACTTGCATGTACAATAGAGAAACCTAGATCCAAGCATTAGGGTTTGTATGAGCACATAGGATGTTCTTATGACCAAAACCCATCAGTGGTATCAGAGCCTAGATTGGTTTCTATTGTATTGATGCCTTGTATGTTGAAAAAATTCGTTTTTTGTGGTTCTGCATGATGGACTTGGTGAGTCCCACTGTGGACTTGGCGAGTTGCCCCCTACTCGGCGAGTCCATGGGGGTACTCGACGAGTTCGAGCGTCAGATGGAGCTATTTTCGGGATTTCTTTCTATTTATCTTTGAGATACTTGTCTTTATCATATTAGATCAATATAAATCCGATTTTATGATATATATGAGAATATTCTTGATCTAATTGAAGATATTTATCAATTAATAAAATATTTGTTTCCTTATGTGATAATTGATTAATTATTTTGATTAAATTGGTAAATTGTTTTGCAAGAAATCATTAAATAAATCAAATATGGATAATTATGTGATTAAATGTTAATTAAGATTATTTGTTATTTGATCCTTGTTGTTATGAAAAGTTTCATATTTTCCCCTTTAGGTTTTATAGTTTAAATTTGAACCCAAAAATTTTTGTTGTTTTGAAATTTAAATAGTTGAAACCCTAATGTTTTGAAATGTTTCAAAACTTGCCCTCAAGTTTTGGAATTTAAATTTTGATTAATAGTTTAATTTTGATGTATATTTAAATTCTAAACCCTAATGTTTTGAAATGTTTCAAAACTTGCCTTCAAGTTTTGGAATTTAAAAGTTGATTAAAGGTTTAATTAGGAATGTTAAATGCTAAAACCCTAGTATTGTTTTGAAAAGTTCAAATCACACCCTTATGGTTTTATTAATTAATTAAGGTGTATATTTAAAAGAGGGTTAATAAATCCATAAAAGTTTTTGAATTAAAAGTATAATTATTAAATTTGACCACCTAGTATTTTAAAAGTGTAAAATACAACCTATACCATATATATAACATTAAAAGTCTAACATTATATATATGTATGAGTAAAAGTCAGTCTTACCGTTAGTAGGCCTCATTCACGAAGCTGGTCTATAAGGGGTGTTTAAGAAAATTGCCTATAAAATGGAGATTGAATGGGTATCCACTCTTACCTACCGCATTCTTGACTAGTGGAGGGTCGTTAGCCGAACGAGTAGGATAGGACGAAACCTTCCATTATAAGTATAATGAAATACAAAGTAACTAAATGTTTTTCAAATTCCCAATCTTAGTTACTTAGGCAAAAGTGAATTGATGCAATTCCATGAAATTACACTTTGTGCCCTTGAGAAGACGTTAGTGGAGCGTGTGTGGTTTACCGGCACACTAAATGGTTCTAAGCAAAGGTAGCAAAGGGTGACTCAATGTTTGTCATAGTTCGGTGGAGTGTGTGTGGTTTACCGGCACATCGAATAGGTGACTGTAACATGTGAGGGCACCATATAAGTTTGCATGGTTATTCACACCCGCTTTGTGATCCTCGGCATCCCAGTCACAAACAAGAGGGGCATATCAAGATTTAATCATGTCGTTGAAATGTTCAATGAATCTCAAAGGATCTAGGAGTTTTCATAGATTTAAAACTTAAATTTCTTTTTCATTTTTTTTTTCATGGTGGAAATTAGTGAATCGTCATTCACTTACCTTCAAATATTCTGCAACTAGATTACGACATCCCTTATCTAGGTAGTAGAATATTGTGTTGGGTCCTAGCCTTAGTATTTCATTTGGGTGATTTACTAAAGACTCAATCATTCAACTAACTTGAATTTGTTTCTCCCGTTTTGTAGATGTCAAAGTTCAACAACTATGGTCTTCCCAAATCCCGTGGAACAAGCATTCCACATGAAGATGGTATTCCACGATTCGATCAAGGAACAAGAAATCATTCTTCACTTCCTCCACCTCCTGCAATTGTTCTCCCTAACCCACAAGATCGAAGAATTGAAAGGTTCAATATCACTAAGGCCCTATTGGAAATGAAACATGAAGATGGTAAATCCATGTGTGCCCACATTCTAGGAATGAAATCACACATCGATAGGTTGATTATGTTGGGTGTGTCATTTCCCGATGAGTTGGCTGTGAACTGGGTACTGCAGTCACTCCCAGAATCATATAATGAGTTCAAAAGAAAGTATTATATGATGGATCATGACATAACCTAATTGACCTAACTTACATGCTCATTTCTGCTGAATCAGAAATGATTTGGCGAAGCAATGGAGCATATTTGTTGGGAAAGTCAATCGACCATGCTTTGGAGGACGTTCTAAGAGAAGCGACCTGCGTTTGCTGCCAAGAGAGAGGGCGTTGGATAGAAGTATGCCCCAAGAGCCTGAAAATTCCAAAGATGGGAGAGTCAAAGAGTATGACTGCGCTTCAGGTAAAATCCACTATCTAATTTCGTTAAGTTCCTATTCATTGATTCAAAATACATGATGTGATAAGATTGCATTTGAATGTTTTTGCAGGATCGGTGAAAAGAAAGGAAGCTTGGTGAAAGAGCAAGATGAATCTAATCACAAGAAATGGATCTTGATCGCATGGACTTGAAGATTAGATTTTGAGCTTAGATAGTTATGATAGGGTTGTTAGAAATTTTCCGTTTTGAAATACATAGTTTTCAACAGATTTTGCATTGTAAGGACAAATGTTTTCCGCTGCTTTTATAAATAAAATATATTTTGGTTTGACTTATTTATTTATTTGTTTACTTACTTGCAATGAAATCGTTATGAAAATTAATGTTTGAATATTTCTACAACAAATGTATATGATTCTTATTTATGGTGTTTATGGAAAAAGTCGAGAATTTACCAAATAGGGAAAGCTTCTCATCGCCCAAGTTTCAATTGGACAGAAATTTGGAATCACGCAACTTGGTTGCATGGTGAATGAGAAATTTCATATTTGGAAATTAGACTAATTCGTTAACAAAGTGTCAAGTGAAGGACTAGGAGATCGAGTACACAAAGTTGTGTCATGGTCAAAGTCCACCATAATAGTGACAAGACATTCATCATGATTTACTAAAAGTTTAGTAAATATGATTATACTTATAAGATTAAGTGTAATTCGGAATTGATTAAAAGGTTTAAATCAATAGCAAAACAAATAAGAAGAATCAAGTAGGCGAAAAGATAAAAGTTTCTCCATTCTAAGAAGAAGGGAGAGTAGCTTTTATGCTTTATGATAGGTCTTAATGATTAAGAACCATATCTTAATTGATCCTCTAAGTGAGTCTTAGCACAAGTGTATGTCTAAGAAGAGGAATCAAGAATTGAAGAAATGGTTAAATCAGAAGGTCAATCGTACTTCGTTCCAATAACAAGTCTTAAAGTTAAGATTGTGGCAATAAGTGACAAGTATTAAGAAGGTTTATGACATTCATTAAATGTGGAAAGTTGTGTGTCTTGGATAAGACAAAGATTAACTAGGACCAATTTATGAAGTGTTTTGATAAAAGCTACACTAACTCTTGAATATTTGTTTTGTCAAGAAATGGTTATTGACAAGAGAATCTTATATGTCAAGGAGTCAGTGGGAGTCTTAATGGTCTTGAAAGGTTTCAAGAACAAATCAAATAAACCTTATCGATCATCACTAGCACACGAGTTGAGGTTTACAACCTATCGTGTTGACATTATTTTGTTTCTGTGCTGTATCCAATTGAGTTAATTATGCATGTGAGTTCTATGAGTTCTCATTTTGAACGCATAAAAGGCAAGGCACCTTGATCAATGAAAGGTACATTGATAGGAAAAGGTGAGCTGCTTAACTACTTGGAAGACGTGGTGGGCAGCTGTGCTACTATAAGGCAAGAAATCAAGATTAAGAAAGTTCGATCCATATGAGTTTGAATTTGTCGTAAACTTTGGTTTTAACAAATTCACATGGATAGGAACACATACACCGTTTAAATCTAAGTGTCATAAGATTTCCTCCTTCATGAAAATGATTGTGAGGAAATGCTTTCACTAAGAAAGATTTTAAGAAGATAGTGATTGTAAAATTGCATTCTCAAATTCGATTATGGTTACGGTATACCTTTCCATGATTTGAATTGTGAGGTTTGGCAACTAGTCTTAATTGTTTAGACACACATATGAGCTATCTAAGCAAAAGGTGTATAAGTTTAAGAGGCCTTGATAAAAGATTATCAAAGCATTAAGTATTAGAAACATGGATTTAAGAAATTCAATAGGTATTGTTTTTCTGAAAGTTAAGATGTTTATGAATACATGTCAAAGCTAGTGGGAGCATAAGTGTTATGTTTATAATAATCATCATGATAGTGGGAGCATAAATGTTATGATTGTATGATTATTAAGGCATGTATTGCAAGTTGGCAATATTAATTATAGAAAACAAGAGTTATACCTTGCAAAGTGGTAAGGGTTGTAAAGTTGTTTTGCTATAATTAAGGGAGAGAATATTATGCTTCATTTCAAATCTAAAGGCTTAGGTTGTGGAATGTTAATAAATTTAGTCAAAAGTAAATAGTGTGTTCTTAAAATTTCGATTATGATTACGACATTCCTCTTCACAATTCGAATTTTGAGAACATAGCAAATAAAACATTATGCATCATGTCTCATACGCTTCGGGTATAGGATCGATTGCAAATGCTTTAATATTTGACCATTCTAAAATTTTCCAAATGTCTAGCGCATTTTGAGGGAAAAGGGACTAGAATCGGTTTTGACTAAAATAATTAAACAACTATCAAAGGACAATCTAAAGTTCGACGAGGATTGGTTGCTTGTGAGTAGTTGGAAGCATGGTATTGGATGGACCATATCGACATTATTATGAATAGAAAAGATTCTATTAAGAATGAGTTGTCATATGGAAAATATGGAAATGTTTCCATATTGGATGGACCATATCGACATTATTATGAATAGATAAGATTCTATTAAGAATAAGTTGTCATATGGAAAATATGGAAACGTGTCCATATTGGGAATTGAATATTGAAAATCTATGTCTAGATTAGAAACTTTTATGCAAAAGGATGTTCAAAGGAATGTACTTTGAGTGAGAGACATCACATCTATGGAATTGTCTTATAACAATCTTTGATAGAGGACTTTGTAATTTCATTGGCAATAGTCTTTGTGACTTTGGTGTAGTGATATTACGAAAGGATCATTGCATAAAATGTTAGAATCTAGCATATTCTATAAGTAGCAAGAATTTGATATTCTTACACTTATGAAAAAGGATTAGGAGTTGTGAAATGAGAATGATTGGAAATGTGTTCAATTTGATCTATTTCACAAAGAAAGAACCATAGGTAAACATTGTGTACATGCTAGGAGCATGGGACAAGTGTAATAATTCAAGTAAGAAGTCGATTACCCGAAACGACAAATAATGAGTAATCAATATGGTGATAAATAAAAGGTGTTTTATTTATGCTCAAAGGTTTGAGGCCATATGGGATTAGTATTATTCTTGTGTTTCACTTTGCATGTTTTGACTTCCTAAATAATTTAATTGGTTTAGAACAGTCAAATTATTCGAACGGGCCACAATTGTTCATATGTTGGAAGTAGTTATGAATGAAGACTATCATGAATTGGTGTGTGAATGTCTGAAAGAGTATTAGACATAAGCAAATGTTTGCTGCAACGTCCATAAGTGCTTATGAATATGATTTGAGCATTGGATTAAACCCACGCTCACTTGGATCACTTCATGGATTTTATCACGAGTGATTGGTGAGACGATAACATCTTATATTCTTGAAACCGAGATGTGTGAGTTGTATCTTGCTAATTGGTTGCACATTGATAATATGTAAACGCACTAGTAACTTGGTGTCATAAAACATATTATTGTGTGTGATTTGGTGAGTGAGTGCAAGCGAGCATTGAATCAAAGTTTATCCGTTCCTTTTATCCCATGTAGGATAAAAGCGATATCTTTGGGCCCCTCGATGATTTAGTGATGACAATCGTAAATGCTCGGCCGGGCTAGGGCTAATTTGATTTGTTCAATTAGTCAGTCGTCATAAATCGTAAATCGAGAAATAGTACAAAGAGAATGATTAGAAATCATGTCTCATACGATATCTAGAATGGACGAATATATGATCCCTTATCTAAAGGACACACGTATCTGATAGGATCAGAGTTGACAGCGGCTTTGGAAAGCTACGATTGCATATCAGGATCTGAAGTCATACGCATAATAGTTATTAGACTTATCCAAGTGGGAGACTGTTGGAGTAGTGTCTAAGTCCATAACTATTTTGGTATGTACTTGACCCGATGATGCATGGTCCTTTTGGGTTGCCTTCACCAAAGCAACTTGATAGGATGAATTATGGAGAGAAATGATTAAAATGATTTATTAATATATTATGAGAATAATATATTAAAGCAGAAATCATATTGTTTAATTAATATTATTCAAGAATTAATTGGTAATTAGTTGTGTGACTAAAAGAGATTAATTAAACTTAAGGGACTGGAATTGTAATTATAAGATAATTTCAATTTGGGCTATGGATTGCTATATATTAAGGAGTGGACGAATTCTATGGGGAAACCCATAAGAAATCGTCCAAGGCCTTAAGGAAAGGAGTCCATGGGTTGCTTAGGGCTTAAGCATCCAAATTAGGGTTTCCTTGTTAGATAACCCTAATAGCCTAACTATATATACATCCCTTATGACCCAAAAACTTGGCTAAGCTTCCTTTTAGGGTTTCACACGTTTTAGGGCAGCCTCCATCCTCTCTCGTCTTCATCCTCTTGCTTTTGGTGTTTGTGAACCATTAGAGGAGTGACATTTGTGACTCTAAGCTTTCTAAAGTCAATACAAGGAGGAATTGAGATTGTTATTGCTACATAACAATCAAGGTAATATCTTAAACCTAATTATATGTTAATATCGATTTCCATATGTTAGAATTAGGGTTTATAGTCTTGGATAACTTGCATGTACAATAGAGAAACCTAGATCCAAGCATTAGGGTTTGTATGAGCACATAGGATGTTCTTATGACCAAAACCCATCACAAAGGACCTCAGATCTACTCTCCCTAAGCTCTGGAGTTTCTCAACTCCCAAGAGATAGTCCAAAAGCTCATAAAAACACCAAAAAAGCCCTAATCTAGATCTCAAGCTATAAGATAAAAAGGTAGAAACTTTATACCTTCTGAGAATTGAAAATGAGTTGGAGAACCTGGATCCAAAAGCTCTTCCCTGGTCAATGAAACTCCAAGATGATCACTCCTCTTCAAGAACACCAAAATGCACTCCAAGATGGCATTACAAGCTTACACTCTCACTATTAGGATTAGGGTTTCGAAGAAGGGTTTAAGAATGAGAAGGAGGCTGACCCTAGAGGGTGTAATGTTCTTTATATAGTGTCACACCCTAAAATTTAGGGTTTTGTGACACTGGGCGTACGTCTTCAATCACATGCGACCATTTTCTCCATCTACGCCGTGCATAGTCTCGAGTTGGCCACCTTGGATGCATGGGATCATCCTGTCACTAATTTCCATTAGGGGCTAAAATCGACAATAAGTACCAAGTGACATAACTCCTTTATTCCAAGTCTATTTCCGACCAACATTATATCCACGCAAAGGTGGCGGGAAGCCCTACTCTCCCCTTAACACCTCCAAGCATAAAACCTTTTGGATAAATCCCGGGACCCATAAAAGACCGAGTCGCCCCTACCCCTTTGGTTTCTGAGGCCCCACCCGAGTAATTTCAAACAGGGCGTTACAAAAAGTGAAATAATAAAATAACAATCTACATTAAAAACATACACAAAATGAAATAGATTTGTAAACAAGTTGTAAAAGTATTTCTAGTTCTAGTTCTCAGTGTTGTTGTTCAACTTGATTATGACTTGATGTAATTCAAGATTGCTATTCTAAGTTGGTACTGAAAGATATTAACACGCTCTAATACCTCTCGCTTGCCAAATTATCTAACCAAAACACGCTCTTTGACTAGACCTAGATTTACTAATTTAACCTAAACACGCTCTTAGATTGTATTGAAAAACCGCATTAAGTTTTGTACAAGCTTCCCAACAATCTTCATTTCTTCTCATACGCTCGGAAGTGTGAAAACATGTGATAAATGCTCTACAATAAGAAAACCTATTGTTTGTTACCAATCATTAACTTTATAGAACGATTAGGTGCCCCAAAAGTTAATTAACTACACAAAAATTCAATTCATGAAAGTGGCCAATCAAACACAAATCAAATTGAAGGATTCTAATTTAAACAAGAACATAATCACTAGAATAGAATCACAAATCAAACATCAAATCACATGCTTCAAGTCAAGCAATCAACATGTTTTGAACAAGAACTATAAACTAGGGTTTCTTAGCCACACATGGCTAAGAACAAATCAAACAAGAATAAAGATGAAATTGAAATGTTTAATACTTACTAAAATGAAATCAAAAGTGTTTGTAATGATTAGGTCTTCTCAAAAGCTCATGGAAATCTCTTAGAATCACCAAAGATCGCCCCAAACTGCTCCAAAAACCATCTCTACCTAAAAAATGACGTATTTTCCTCTTTTAATTAATGTTCACATACATGTCATAAGGTCATGCGTTTTTAGCATGGCCATGCCTTTTGCCCATGTGTTTTTGGCATGGCCATTTGTCTTGACCATGTGTTTTTGGCATGGTCCATGCTTTTTGTTAAAAATCAAATAAGTCTTCAGTGTTGGCTCCATCTTCAATTTAGCTTAACCACGAGTCATGTTGCTCAAATATGAGATAATAAGGAAAAACACGACCCGTGTCAATGTGACAAGAACTGCATTTCAAACGTAGTCATTTGCTATGATGACAATGCAACAATGACTCAGGTTATGTCTTCATGTTTTCTTCCGTGGAATTATCAGTTCATCTTCTCTTCATGCTCCAAAGCTCCATGCTCCAAGTTCCAAGCTCCATACTTCCAAGCTCCACGCACCATAATGCCTGCAAAATAAATCAAAAATAGTGAAGTACCAGACATTCTTAATGAAATGTGCAAATGCCCTAATAATTAACTAAATGCAAGAATTATGAAGTAGAATGCTGTAAAAGGATGGAAATAAACATGCAAAATAGGTGCATAAAATTCACCTATCAAACCTCTCCAAGCATAGACCTTTCTTGTCCTCAAGAAAGAACAAAATTGAGAATCCCCCTAGAGAAGATGATAGGAGACTAAAAAGAAACTAAGATGAAAAGAATGGAAGGAACGAAAAGGACTAAATGGAATTAAGAGTGAATTCATGCAATAAAAGAAAAAAACTAATGAAAATAACATATGTACAAAAAAATATGCTTAAGAAAAATAAACCGAAGAAAAATTCAAAAACACAAATAATTATATATATATATATATATATATATATATATATATATATATATATATATATATATATATATATATATATATATATGTGATCAGACTTTACATCGATGGGGCTCCAATCACTAATACTAATGCGACCATCCTACTAGCTTTCATGTATCACAGACTCCCAAAGTGAGGAAGGCCACAAAACGGTGTAACACAATAATCCAACCATAGTTTTATTTAAACTTTATACCTTAATTATCTTTGTGAGCGAAAATAACATAATCCGAGATCTCATGTCTTTAAGACTAGATGGCCAAGAATCAGAATCGACGCATCCTGGAGAACCTGTCACGGCGAATCAGTTTTCACTGAAACAGTGAGCCACCTGAAGGGGCCTAACTCCTATGCTTTCACTTTTTCGAGAGCCACAAGTATCATATCACATAATTCTTCATTTTCCAGGTTTGACTTTGAGATGGCTTTTGATTTTGATTGAACTTGGATTTGTATCTTCGTTTTTTAGAGTTTTTGACCAAATAGGTGTATTTTAAAAACTTATTTACCAAATAGGTACAGTTTTAAAAATATTTACCAAATAAGTGTAGTTCAAAATTATATATATATATATATATATATATATATATATATATATATATATATATATATATATATATATATATTAAATTCCAACTTTTATTTTTTTAGTGTTTTTAATGTATATATTTTTGACATTTTAAAACTTTTCACTGTTAGTTTTCCCACAGAAAAAGTTATAAAATTTGTTTTTTTTACTCAAAATTTTTTCTAGAAAATGATTATGGCCATGTTTTACACTTTTGATAACAATTTTGATTGGTAAACACTTTTAATAACAATTTGATTAAAGATATTTCTAAAAAAGCAAAACATCATACCTGTTAGATTATTTTAACTTCATGTGAAACACTTTTGATATACACTATAAAAATGGGATAATGACTTAGGAGGGTAATAAGGTTTCCAGTTTGTCCGTATTAGGTCACTAAGGTTTTTTTTTGTGCGTATTAGACCAATATGGTTGTTATTACCGTTTAGAAATAGTCATTTTTACTGGTTTAAACCGGTAAAAATGACTATTTCTAAACGGTAATAACAACCATATTGGTCTAATACGCACAAAAAAACCTTAGTGACCTAATACGAACAAACTGGAAATCTAATTACCCTCCTAAGTCATTAACCCTAATTATTTAGAAAACATGCTTACTAATCAATGTGACTGACTTGTTTGACTGAAAATAGTTGCTTCCATTTAAACTTATTTCACAACCCTTCCAGAACTTCTAAGTCCAAAAACTCATATGATTGATGATCTTCATTACATAAATATGCAACATTTTATCAATAACTTCTTTTTTGTCATTTAAATGTTTACATGACCACATCCATATGTACAAATACAATATCACTTTGATACCTCCAATCAATGTCTACATTTGATAACGAATGGAAATGTAAAACCACAAATGGTTGAAGACATCAACAAGAAGATCACCCTTACTAGCCACAAATGGTTGAAGGAGACTTTATAAAAAGAAAGATCACCCTTATTGACAGGAAAAGTAAAAAACTTAAAGGAGACTTTATAAAAAGAAAGACCACCCTTACTAGCCACAAATGGTAAAAGACATCAACAAGAAGATCAATCTGACCATAGAATCCACATGTTGTCTGATCATGACTTTAGTAGATGAACTACCGAAACGTAAGAATTGCAATTGAACTCTATTAGCATTTGAAAATGGAATTAGGGTTCCAGAGAAGATGACGAAGGGTTTTAAATTTTTTTTGGATCATTTCTCGATTTGTGTGTGTCATCCTTGCACAGGGGCCATGCTAATCTTCTTTGTATCGTTCCAATTTTATCGGATGTCCCCAAAGGGACGACTGTAGATGAATAGTTTCACCATATAGAGGAGTAGTAGGTTATATGGGACGACGCGAGTTCTAAACTAACTAGTTTACTGTTGATGGTGATATATTCTCAATGTCTTTAAATTTAGGGTTAATGACTTAGGAGGGTAATTAGGTTTCCAGTTTTTCCGTATTAGGTCACTAAGGTTTTTTTTTGTGCGTATTAGACCAATATGGTTGTTATTACCGTTTACAAATAGTCATTTTTACCGGTTAAACCTGGTAAAAGGACTATTTCTAAACGGTAATAACAACCATATTGGTCTAATACGCACAAAAAAAAACCTTAGTGACCTAATACGGACAAACTGAAAACCTAATTACCCTCCCAAATCATTATCCCCTATAAAACACTTTGTTAAACAATCTGTATCAAACTACTTTTAGTTACACAGCATATCAAAAACTATTAATAATAGTTTTAGCTTCACTTTGAATATTTACAATTAGATCAATCACATACACGTAACACAAGAAAGAAAATCAACTATACACGTGGTTCCACCGGAATATGGGATTACGGTCTACACCGGCGGTAATCTCGCTTCTCTTGCTCTTATTTCATTGTCTTCCAACATAATTACAACCTTCTTAGATCGGATTACCGATTTGACTAATTGATACTTGAAAAACTTACTGAGCTATGCACTACATAGGGAAACAACTTTTAATCGATCTATTAACAAAGTACAGTTTAGAACTCCCTCTTTCTTTAACAGAATTAAGATATGAAATCTCTAATCTTTAAAGTTTTCTTTCTAAGGGATTTCGTTTTTGTTGTGCTATCGGATCCAGATCTAATCTACAATCAGTGAAACTTATTACTAAGATGGAAAACATGAATTGAAATCAGAAATATGAAATCAGGAAACATGATAACCCTGTAATCAGAAAGATTAAAGATGAAATCAGAAAAATCCAGATCTATTCTACATTCAACAAAACTCATTAGAAAGATGGAAAACAGAAAATTTGGAAGCTTGAAATCAGAAAGATGAAATTAGGAAACATGAAAGCAGAAAGATGGAACCTAGAAATCAGAAAGATTAAAGATGAAATCAGAAAAAATGCAGTTAATTTACAATCATATATACTTAGAAGATGAGGAATTTGAAGTTAGACTTTAGAACCTTTGAATCTTGATAGAGATGGTAGCGGCTGAAGAGGCGCCGAATGTGAGCGGTCGTGGTGGAAGCGTCGGAGGAGAGCAATCAATGACATGGATTAAGTGCCGACGTTTGGTGTGGCCGGAGATGGCGACATCCGACCGGAGATGGAGGCCACCGGAGGAATCACGATGTAAACGCGTGTTCTGGAGTAGGGTTGCGAATTTATTTCAAAATATCCTTGTTTGGTAAATATGTTTAAAAGCACACCTTTTAGGCAAATAATTTTAAAAAAAAACACCCATTTGGTTAAAAACTCTCGTTTTTTAGCTTTAGTTCTTCAATCAAATTTTGAATTTCTAAAAATTTCTCCGTTTGAGTACGTGAAATTCTGATTTAGGTACTGAATATGACAGTTGTACCCGTTCTTTTTTTTGACTGTGTAGATCTGATACTTAAGCTCTCTGTTACCGTAAGGGGAATGCGTGTCAACAAATAGGTTTGTGTTCTGTGGGTCCAGAGTTGTCGATAAAGATTCTTTTTAAACATTCAGAAGCAAATTATCCTAAAGCTGTTATTACCGCCCACAAAACGTTTCAGTATTCAATTTTTATTATTATCCAAGGTCGGGGTCTCGAATTACGATGTTTGGGTCCCCTAGTTATGACAGTTGATTCTACACTTCCGGTAACTATCCGGTCGCTTCGGTATTTTTTCATTTTGATTTCTCGTTTTCCTACTTCATGGAGACATTGTATGTAAAGATTGTAGTCATCTCGTGTTATTTGTTTTTTTTTTTAAGATGCAAATAGTTAAAAATGCTAGAAACAGAAAATCTTTTAGAGATTTTTATAAATGCAAACTAAGAAATAGTTAAAAACAAAATCTTTTTGTAATAATTTTTTTTAATGAAATGCATGCATGTAGAAACTAGAACTTAATGTATAAAGACCCTTCCCCAAGCTTAAGATTTGGCATCGGCCTGGATGCTGGGAGAGGGTAGGGCAATCTACTAACTGCAAGGGGCCCAACGTTGCATGAACTGCATAGTCTGTTGTACCGTTTGTGTCAATTGCTGAACGGAGGCGTTAGTTGCAGAAAAATCAGCGCGAATGTTGGCAACTGCTTGATCAAGGTGATCAAAACACCTCATGTATGTGTCATGGTACTGAGTCACCCGTCGGGTGTAGAAGTAACGCGCAATCTCTACCGAGGTGACAGAAGTGGATCCCCCACAGTTTGGGTAGTCGAGTGAGCGGCAGGAATAGGGGTGACATCTTCATGGTCGATGACTGGCCACTCAGGAGCTCTCAGGATGGGTACGGGAGCGCGTGGAATGGAGTCTGTAGAAGTATTCTTTGGTAAACACCACCAAGTTTGAGTGATGTCCTATTTGAGTTGGAGGAAACTGAAATCACCAGCAAGAGCTCGGAAATGTGGCTCACCATGTACCAACCATGTGATACTACCATCACCTTTTCTTCGAAGGAAAGATGAGGCTATAAGGACATTGGATGTGATGGTATTAGAGCCTTGTGTGATTTTCTCGAGATTCGGGCGCTTGCTCTTGAAACCCTTTTTGGGCTTAATACTGAAGAACTTGAAGAGAAAAATGTAGTTTTAAGAGGTTTTAGAGAGTACCTAAAAAAAATTTTCAGGCCAAAAAGCATGGGCAGAAAGCAGACCATGCATTTTTATGTTTTCCCATGCGTTTTTTTTTAAGTTGCGAAGACATGCATGGGTGAGTTCAGACCATGTGTTTTTCGAAGCTTCCCCATGCGTTTTTAAGCATGGTCTATTTTAGCCTATGCATTTTTAGACCTGCCCATGCATTTTTAGAATGGCCCGTGCAAACAAAAAATTCTTTTGAAATCCTCTATCGTGTCCAAACCGGAAACGGTGGAAACGTTTGGGGGTAAAGGATGTCATGTGTAGTATCACAGCAATTGCATCATAGAAATCAAAGTAAACACAACCATTACAATATAATATAAATATTTACATCTGTTTGATCCATTGTTTTTGTGTATGTCAAAAGTAGTGAATATGAAGACGAGACTCTATATGCTCCGTCTTCTCAAAAGCGGACAAGAGTACCTGTCTACCGATGTCCTAAGAATACAAGCAATTTTGAAAACGTATCAGCATAAAGCTGGTGAGTTCATAAGAATATTTTTGTAGTGAAAAACTTGTCATTGAATTTTGTAAAAGTGTATGCATGTTCCTAAGAAAATCTAATATTTTCTAACATGTTTGTTCATTACTATATGTATAGTTTGTTATGTTCTGAAAAATCCTAGCTACCATCAGTATGTATCGTGTGTTCTGTTTAAAAACCCTGGCTACCACCAGTATGTAAAGTCTATTCTGTTTGAAAACCTTGGTTACCGCCAATATGTATAGTAGTATTACTTAAAATAAAACCATGTATTATATCCCTGGAAACCCTCCAGTGTAATGTGTAGTAGTTCTATTATTTAAAATAAAACCAATGAAGAATGAAATCCCATAAACAAATATTAGTTTATAATATTGTGAGTTCGTATAACCATGCTTGATATGACTAGTGACCTCAACGACGTTTCTTCAGGCGTCGTATGGTATGATATTTCTCACCCCAGGCATACCTGCCTAACTGTAGCTAGCAGTTTAGGTATGGGATTGTTAGTCCTGAATAGATCTATTGTCACAACTAGGAATTTGAAGCCTTGTAAACATTGAACAACGATAACAAATGTAAACCAACAATGGGAAAGCATGTAAGATGCTTATTCATTGACAACCAAATCTCAATCAAACACATCATACATGCACTGCACATAGTCAACAAATAATTGGAAACCCTAGAAATCCTTGTTTAAGTCCATTTTGGACTAGGATTTCCTTATTGGGCCCAATGGGCCAATAAGCTTCCAATTGGATAATCTTGGGCTTAGAACTCTTGAATGAGCTCTAATTAGACCCACTTTCATTTATTTTAACAATTTGGGCCATATTAGGCCTAGAATGAAATAAAATACCTTAATGGACCTATTTGGGCGATAACTTACCTAATTAGCCCTAATGGGCCATAAAAATCATTTCTTGATTTATTTTGGGCTAATAGTTATTAAAATTATCTATGATTTGGACTTAGGCATTTAAGGGACCAATCCTTTCCTTTTTTCTCTCCATTCTCAGCCCAAGGCCAACCAAAGAAGGAGAGTTGACTTTTCCTATGCCACCTCAAATTTATCCATAGGTTTCCCATGCACCATCTCATGTTTTCATGCAAATCAACTCAAAAACCTCTCTTCTCTCCCCTCTCACTTGCTCTCGGCCGAATCCAAGCACACACACATTTCACTCACAATTCTCTTAAGAAAACTCTCTCCACTCCTCTCTATATTTTCGAGATTAAGGAAGCTTTCAAGGAGATTTAACCCACAAACACATCATTTAAGGTAAGTTGATGTTAGATCCATAATCTAGCTATTTCCTTTCATTCAAGAGTCATCTGTTAATTCATTCAAACTCATGATCTTTCACCTTAGAAGCATCTAAGTTCGAGATCCATCCAAGGAACTTGATAAGGCCGAAAATAGCACCAAACTTCTCCAAATCTTCTTCAAAACCGATCCACAACTCAAGGTGAGTTTCATACCCCCTTCTTTTCGGTTTTTATGAGTTTTATGGAGGAGAATACAAGAAAATATGTAGATCTATGTGTAAATGAATGGTATGTGTGATTTGATGCATGTATGTGTGTGATATCATGTGTTTTATGATGAATATGTTATCAAAAAGTGTGTAATAACCGAGATCTAAGACATGAGGAAGGAAATAAACATAACTAAAGCTATTTTACACTAATCAAGTCAAGAAAAATAGTTTATAAGGTTAGAATAAACATACTTGAACATAAAACCCATTTTTGGGCTTAAATTGTCAAAAATACAAACTTGGGGTAAAAGTCAACAAGTCACGGTTCTTGAAGGGTAAGAGGGTCCAAAACAGTTTCCATAAAGATTTTCCTGATTTTTAGAAATTTCTAAGGACTTAAAATGTAAATTTTTAACCTAATGGGCTAATTTTGGGTTTTTTCGGCCAATAAGCCCTAAAATGCGAAATTTTACAAGTTGAGGGGCTGGAAATGAAATTTTATATAAAACAGGGAGCAATTAGTATAATAAAATGTTTATAAGGTTCAAAAATGCTTTTTATTATAAAAAAGGACTAAAAATGCAAACTTTTTAGATTTTGTGCCAAAATTGTAAAAGTTGTGAAAAATGGGTCCTTAACCGAGAACCACTATTCTAGAGGGGCTGAAGCTGTCAATTAAATAAACTTTGGAAAAAAAATCGTGTTTTCATCAAACAAATCATACAAAAGTGTCAAGAAAAGTGTTTTAAGGACTAAAAATGAAATTCTTTTATATAAAAGGACCAAAAGTGTTATTTTTATAAAAGGAAGAGTAATGAAAAGGGTCTAACTCTACTTACAAACAATCAAATTAAAATACAAGATCCGCGAATTACCGACGAAAATGGAAAACAAATACACTCTCAATAATACATATCGTTACCAAACGAATTGATTCGGTCTCGAATCGATAACAACACAAAATCGTTAAACCAAAGTAATTCGTTAATCACGCGATAACTACGATGAGTCAACATACAAACTTTGGGCTTGAAATTTTCAAATCTTGCTTGTTGGGCCTTGCTAGCCCATCATCATGATCTTTAGGCCCAAAGGGATTATGCTTACGTGATATTGGGCCTTCTATGACCCAATTCCACGTAAAAGGACTTTCAATAGCTATAATGTGTTATTGGGCCCTAATGGCCCATTAGTACTGCTAGTGAGGTCGAGAAGTCAAATGCAAGTTGGGCCAAGTGTCTTTCGCATTCCCGATAGCCTTGAATAACTCCTGGTAATAAAGGGGGCTTCGTACCCTCCTTTCTCCTCAATTGTTGGGCTATGAGAAAACAAAGTAAACAGATTTAGGATGGTAAACAATAGTAATCAGGGTGGGGGATTAAGTGAGTAGTAACGGCCGACACCTTTAAGGATCGTTCGTAATCTGTAGTTATAAACTAGTCATTTTCCTAATGCGTGATTATAACAACTCACAAACCCTAATTAATCCAACGCCACCCGGGTAATCAAAAACATTTGACGTATCGATATAACAATAAACAAGTCATGTACTTCACGTATTGGGAAAACATCGGGTTTCCTGGGAAGTTCAACATTTTCAGTTGTGTGACGTATACAAAGTTCAACAACTATACATGTTTTAAAAATCAACAAGCATATTTACGGATCTTCACACTTTTTTTAAACAAATACTCTTTTCAGAAAATATCGGATTTTATGGGTTTACAAACCACACCAAATCATTTTACTACAACATTACTTATGAACTCACCAACATTTCATATGTTGACGTTTTTCAAAATAACTTGTATTCTCAGGTAACAGGTAAGTCGAAGAACAAGTATCAAGTTATGTCATGGTTTTTTGCTTAGATTATCTATCGAACAGTTTATGTTATGAAATTGTAATGACTAAAACAATGTAATGGATGTAAACAATATCAGTTGTATTATTTCAATGCATGGTGATGAATGATGTTATGATTCATGTATAATCATTGTGATGGTATTCAATTTAAGTCACAAGAGCCCTCGGATGTTTCCGTCGTCTGGTTCGGGGGTGTGACATCTATTCACAAATCTCATGCTCTCCCTCCAAGGGACTCTGGTTATACTTAATGTTGAGGATTTTACTGGTACCTCGAAGGGTACAAATGAAGAGATGTCTCACAATCCTGTATTAACTAGTTTACGTGTTGTTCTGTATCGTATTCTTGTAATTGAAACCGTCTGTATACTTGGTAGAGTATATATAATTGGTAGAGTATATATAATTATACGTAAAATAATTATTTAGTGTTATAATCTTGTTATCTGAACGTAGTAATGAATATCATAAACTAACGTTGTCATAGTTCATATGATTGATTATGTAAGTAGTTTGCATCGGTAAAACTGGTAATGAATTTCCCTCAAACTATACCTATTGTAGTTTGATTGAAAAGTTATGCTCGTGATTTATTCTGAAAACTATGTAATTATGTTTAGAAAGTTTTCTTTATGCTCCGCATAGTACAAAAGGGAATATATATATATATATATATATATATATATATATATATATATATATATGGAAATCATTGGATTGTATCAATTGCATAAGTTTTAAACTGGTTGAAAACCTTTTGTTTTAGTTCACAAAATCATCTGTATTTGGCTTGTATTCCCCCTGAAAACATATAAAAACCATAAAAGCGTAGGGGTATGAACTCATTGTTTGTTATGTGAAAGCATCGAACTGGAAACGAAGATCCAAGAGTTGTTGTATGTAGCACTTAGCGGAATCCTAATATCAAATAAATGCATATATGTATCTAAATTAGCGATTTCATTAGATAAAGTGGTAGAAAAACACTTGATTTCGGTTAAGGATGTTACCGGGACTTGATTGAATCGAGGAAACGGGTTTTTCACCACTTAGGAGGTGTGTACGGTCTTGAACAAAGGTTTACAGCTGTGAAGAGAGGTTTATGGCCGAACATGAAATTTACATCCGTGAACGCCACTTTGAAGGTTTTACGATCCTTGCAGATTTGAAGGGTATACGGCCGTAAACTCAAGAACAAGTGTGACGCCCATAGATCCGGGCTAGTCAATTTAGAGATAATAGGGGTTGAAAATGACTTTTTGACAAAGATTATTTAGAATAAATAATGTTAACCAAGTTGTAGAATACATCTCAAGGGTTCCGTACATATAAAGAATGCCGAAATCCGAGTTATAACGAAGAAGTTATGGACCGTCGAGTTTTTACAGCAAAACCAGCACGACACCGGGAGACATAAATAGTGAATTTATGATGGAGGACTTTTTAGCCTTAGTAATCTAAACAAAAGTCGCAGAATATATTAAACTGAGAGCGTCCATAAAAACAATTTCCAAATCTGACTTCGTATGAGGAAGTTATTAATTTCTAACATTTGTCATATCACTGCACAACCCGAAACTCGAATTTTAGTTCGAGCTGTTTTTGGCCTACGCGACCTAAATGAGAGTTGAAGATCTCATTAATAGGAACTCAACAGTAAAAAGAAAGACGAAAACGAAGTCTGTACGTAGAAGTTATGAATTTTACGCGGACATTTAACAGTATAATCTCTTCCTACTGTTAAAATTAAGATCAGTCGAGAATTAGCAGACAGAGTCTAAATGAAAGTTTTAGATCTTGTTTTTACCTACGCACATATATAAAGAATGTCAATATTAGAGCTCGTATGTTAAATATATGGACGAAACTTGGTCCCTACTCTTCGAGCGCGATAAATTCGATACAGTTTTGTAAATTTGAGATATAATGAGAATTAGCTGACGGCATCTTAATGAAATGGAGTTCGTGTAAATGAAATGGCATCTAAATTTGTAGTAATCATAAATACCAACGCGTGGATATAAAGAATAAATAATGTTAACCAATTTGTAGAATACATCTCAAGGGTTCCGTACATATAAAGAATGCCGAAATCCGAGTTATAACGAAGAAGTTATGGTCCGTCGCGTTTTTACGGCAAAACCAGCATGACACCGGGAGACGTAAATAGTGAATTTACGATGGAGGACTTTTTATCCTTAGTAATCTAAACAAAAGTCGTAGAATATGTTAAACTGAGAGCGTCCATCAAAAGAACTCCCAAATCTGACTTCGTATGAGAAAGTTATGAATTTTCTAACATTTGGCATAGCACTGCAGAACCCGAAACTCGAATTTTAGTTCAAGCTGTTTTTGGCCTACGCGACCTAAATGAGAGTTGAGGATCTCCTTAATAGGAACTCAACAGTAAAAAGAAAGACGAAAACGGAGTCTGTATGTAGAAGTTATGAATTTTACGCGGACATTTAACAGTATAATCTCTTCCTACTGTTAAATTTAAGATCGGTCGAGAATTAGCAGACAGAGTCTAAATGAAAGTTTTAGATCTTGTTTTTACCTACGCGCATATATAAAGAATGTTAATATTAGAGCTTGTATGTTAAACATATGGATGAAACTTGGTCCCTACTCTTCGAGCGCGATAAATTCGATACAATTTTGTAAATTTGAGATATAATGAGAATTAGTTGACGGCATCTAAATGAAATGGAGTTCGTGTAAATGAAATGGCGTCTAAATTTGTAGTACTCATAAATACCAACGCGTGGATATAAAGAACGTCAAAAATGGAGTTCGTATGAACGAATTACAAATTATAATAGCATATTTTTGTATTAAAATAATGTATAAATCATATATACGCACACACACATACACACACACACACACACACACATATATATATATATATATATACACACACAAATTTATATATCATTAGAAAGGTATCGACGATGCGGTTATTATAAGACTAGTGTTGAGTACTTTCCACATTAGTTTAGTACAAATATCGTTAAATCTATTTCAAATAGTATTATGAAGGGGTGTTTAGTCGTTTATATAACTATAAGGCCGTTAGGTAATTATGGAGTTCAATTACTATAAATAAGAGGCTTGGGCTCTCATATTTCTTGCACCATTCTCTTGATTCAAGAGTCTTCTCTTCTTATCCCCCGAGCATTTTGGTCCCTCGTGATTTGACTTCTCTTTCTGTAGTTTTAGTATAATAAGGTGAGCACTGAAGCGTTGCATGAATCTTTCTTAGAAAGATTCACCGACGAAGTTCTGCCCATGCAGAGCCCGAATTCTAGCTAAAACCCCATTGTAAGTAAGTTATGCTTACCCTATTTTAATATAGCTTATATTTAAAATTAGTATTGTTATTATGAACTTATAATAAATATTTGAGCTATTATTATATAAGTGTCGTTATAATATCTTTTTAACTACTCGCGGTACGGGGAATCTGGTTTAAAGGGCCGCATAGGGTTGTTGGATTTCAGAAGTGCTATATGCCAAAATGGTCCTGCCATTCGGTGTTTTATGTTTGGCCCCTATCTGTACATAGTGGTTGGAAAGTATTGTTTAAATGCTTGTATAATAATAATAAGACTAATAATTAGTCACGGTAAATATTAGACTAAAATCTAGTGGTAATAATACTAGATTTCGTCGAAGGAAATTATTTTAAAGTAAACGAAGCGTTGTCCGTGTACCGAGCCACCACCTTATCAAGTGAGTGCATGGTCCCTTTCATCTTACACATAGATATGGAGTATTTTATATAAACTACATGCTATGTGTGCATATTATCTGTATAATTGCTATCTATGCTGGATGAACGATTTTATACAAGTTTTATATGATTTAAACTGTATATGTATTTATATCTACATAATATGTTGGGTAAAACATGGGTAGATGAAATATGAGTTGGATGATGAGTTAAGAGGTGATATAGACGATGAGGTAAGGGTGAGAGGTGGACGACGTGAGAAGCCTTGTTCTCAAATGCTGCCCCGTCATCTAGCAGAGTATGGATGACAACCACGGACTATTCTAGACAGTCTAGTGAAACACTAGCAGACTCACAACCTGTAGGTGTTGTGAACGATATGTTCACCCGGTGTACTCTAAACCTTGGCGATCATGCAGACTTGATGTCTAAACCCTAGTGACTATGCAGACTTAGTGCCTAAGCCTTGGCGATCATGCAGACTTGATGCCTAAATCCTGGTGACCATGCAGACTTGGTGCCTAATCCCTGGCGACTATACAAACTTAGTGCCTATTGTGTAAACCGTGGGAACGATGGACTTCGTGCTGATTCCTTAGGATGATACTTAGGAATAAATGAACGAGGAATAGCTAATTCTTAGGGTAGATCCTTAAGAGTAAAGAAGATAATGGGGATGGGTAATTAGGTTGATTGTTTGATGTTTAAACATAATAATTATATTATTGTGGGTTGAAAACCCTATGTACTCACCAAGTTTCCCAACCTGACCCACTCAGTTTATTTATATCACAGGTGTTGATATGAAGTCACATTACACTGAGAGATTAAGGAGATATAAATCACTAGTAAAAATGAATGTAAGTTCTGTTTATGTTTATGTTTCTGTATTGACGATGACATCCCAAATGTTTTAAAATGAATAAAAATATTTTTCTTCGAAAATGCTTTGATAACGTATTTATCATGTTTTACTAAGAACAAATTCCGCAACATTTTTATTAAAATAGGTACTCTGATTTTCATAAAGCATTGACAAAATCGGTCTTTTCTGGCCGTGAAAATGCGGATGTCACAACAATGGTGTTTGATTTCGAATAAAACATGTTCCAGATGCTCCAAATCGACCCCAAGTGACGATTTTTGATGATTTTCGGGAGAAAAGATGTGTTTTTGGTGTTTATGGTCCGGTGTTCTAGAGATAGAATGAGAGAGTTTTCATCCAAGAAGGTTCAAATAGAGTTTGGGGTCCTATAGTTATAGGCTGAGGGTATGGTCAATGGTGGGGTCCACCTGGCACCAACCGCAAACGGGCTTACGACTGTAAACAGGTGTATGACCGTAAACAGGTACACGACTGTACACAGGTGTACGACCGTAAATAGGTATATGGCTGTACATAGGTGTACGGTTGTACACAAGTGTACGGGCATAAACAGGTATACAGCTGTACACAGGTGTACGACCGTACACCTACTTAGGCCGAAAACTGTTAGATTTTTGATACTCTTCGGGGTTTTCGCGTGATTTTTGGTTTCGACTCGTACGTGTGTGTGTGTGTATATATATATATATATATATATATATATATATATATATAACATAATAATTTTTCCAATATATATATATATATAACATAATAATTTTTCCAAACCTAGGAAGTTGATGAAAATCCAATAAAATTCAAATTTTATTAACGGTTAGGCCATGCATTTTATGCATACCCATGCGATTTTTTACATGCCCGTGCATTTTCTTTCTATTAAACTCAAAAACTAGTTTTTTTTAACCTCATAATTTTTTTTTTTAAACATGACTCCCTCTCAATCTTTTAGATAGTTTTATTATTATTATATATATATATATATATATATATATATATATATATATATATATATATATATATATATATATATATATATATATATATATATATTTTGATGTGAAAATATTTAAAAGTACTTGGCTATGATTGGACCGCTTCCACCGTCTTCCACCGTCTATCTCTGTTCCAATTTCCACTGTCTTCCTTTTATCATCTTCATCAACCTGATGGTTCTTCTACTTCATGCAGCCGTCTGGCTGCACGACCGCGACCACAAGTACTGTTCGTGGGTATACTGCCTCAACCATGGTCACCGCCCCACCATCCCAAACGCCTTGCTTCTTTCTTTATCACACCACCAGTTCCTTCCACTGCTTTCATTTTTGTTCCTCCTGCTTGCTGACCTGCGACGCCACCGCCACCGCCACCAGTTACTGCTTCTTCGGCGCCACCGCCACCGCCACGAGTTCCTTCCAGATCATTCCACTCTTTCTGCCTTCCTCCAGACCAACCCATACTACTCTATCCTCCATCTCTTTTAATTTTCTTCTTGGAATTGCAGTTCCTTCTACCGATCCATGCCTTTTGACCGACTTTGTGCCTCCCCTTCGTCTCAAAATTCATTCCCAAAGTCTCCACCTGCTTCTCCCACTGTTCCACATCCCACTCCTCATTTCCGTTTCACCCAAATTGTAGATGAAGAAGATCTGGCTTGACAATCGTTGCCTGCTCCCTCATTCTTTGGTACTTCCGGGTCCACATCAGTTGAAAAGCTTCTCATGTTTGATCAATGTCTGATTTCATTTTTTTTCTGATGTATGTTGCAAAGAACTGGAAAGGGGTTTGTATTCCAGTTGTTGATTCACATCTTCGGTGAACTTAGCAATTTCCCAAAATATTTGTTTGTTATTAATTACTTCTGTCGATTTTTTTGTTGAGTTTTTGAATTTATTCAAGGGCTTTCTTCCAGTGGTTTTTAGTTCATTTCAAAATCTTCATCGCACTAAATTTCTCCTCTGTATTTGTTTACTCATGATTCCTTTTGTGGTTTGTAAGTGCACATAACATGTTCGATGTATTGCCTCATTGACATTGTTTATTTATTTTTACTTAGATATCTAAAAATATGGGACATAAGCCGAAAAGGATGTATACATACATACAATGGTCACCCACGTGGGGTCAATGCAACAAGATTTACACCAGATGGTCATTGGGTGGTATCTGGTGAAGAGGACAACAGTGTGAAGGTAAAATATCGTTATTTTAATTATAAAAAATGTCACTTTGTTTGTAAATTTAACTATGTTACTTTGATGTCTGCAATATTTGACTGTTTTGATAACTATGGGATTTAACCGCTAGAAAGCTTTTACATGATTTCAAGTTTCATGAAGGCCAGGTTCAATGCATAGATTTTAATCCACATGAGTTCTTGCTGGCTACAAGTTACAGTTTATGCTGCAAACATTGATTCACATAATCTTTATAAAAAGTACATTGGTTTTAAAGTTTATTAATTCTCTTTGTCTACATTCTTATATTTCAGGTAAAAGCTCTTTAAACCTTTTATGTTTGAGATTGTTGTTGCTTAATGGTTTTTGATCTTCTTTTCTTCATTTTATATAGGTATGTCATATATGTAGATGTTAAGATGAGAAATTAATGTAATTTAACTGATTTTTAAATTTGTAGTTCTTTCATTTTCTGCCGTCGTCTAAATAGGATAGATAACGTACCATATGGATTAATTTATACTTTAGATAATTGACATTTGAATGTATGCATTTTAATTTTTGCAAGCTCCATGATTATTTGTTGAATATGACGAGAAGTCATCAAAGGTTAGTTGGTTGCTTTCATTTATTGTGTAATCTTTATTTTTTAGACAAAATTGCAAGAATGGTCCCTGTGGTTAGGTGGAAATTGCCACTTTGGGCCAAAAAGGTTTGGGCTAGCATTGATGGACCATAGGTTTGGATTTTGTTGCCACTTTGGTCCAAAACCTTAACTATCGTCACTTTTCCCCGTTACCATCCATTTGACTTGTCAAATGGAGGGTATTTTTGTCATTCCATTCCCTATTTTACTCCCTATATTTGATTAATAATTTCCTCTTCCTATAACATCGATCGATGATACTGCTGTCCTCAAGCTTTAATCCCCTCGTTCCCGTCTTCTTCACAAGCCCTAACACATCACTATTTACAATTTCCCTCTGAAGAAAATAACAATGGTATTGTGTTTCTGTGGTAAAATGGCTATTGTTCGCACTTCGTGGACCGACAAAAACCCAGGTCGCCGTTTCTGGGGATGCCCGACTGAGGTAAGCAAATGGATTTTGTATTTGCATCATTGTTGTCGTATTACATGTTAAGAACATGTGTTGTCTTTTTTTTTTGAAGGGATCGAAGTGTCGCTTTATTGGGTGGTATGATGGTCTAATGTGTGAACGTTCAAAAGCCATCATACCTGGATTGCTGAGGACAATAAACAAAGTGAAGGCTCAGACCACAAGACTCAAAATTTACCTGTTATGCAGTTGGATTTTCTTTGTGTATGTTCTATTTTACAAGTAGCTTGAGAATTTAATAGTTTGGGTATGTAGTTTTTTGTTGAAGATGTAAGCTGTGAGCAGTAAGCAGTGTAATATTTTGGTAAGTTGTATGAAAGTAGTATTTTGTTCAAGATGTATGCAATGTAATCCATGTAAGACATGTTTTGCAACAAAATGTCAATGGAAATTATATTTGGTATCTATATGTTCACCATTCCATTTATGTATGCAATTAACAACAAATTTAAACATTGTAAAATATGCAATTAACAACAAATTAAACATACCATAAACCATAACATCTACTTGTATGATTTAAACATTGTAAAGTATGTTATTAACATCAAATTAAACATTCCATAAACCATACCATTAAAATTCTGATATGTTTTTCCCATAAATCAAAAGACATAATTTTTAGTAACATACTATCAAGTACCAAAAAGAACATCAATTGTATGATTTAAACATTGTAAAGTATGCAATTAACATCAAATTAAACACACCATAAACCATACCATTAAATTTCTGATATGTTTTTCCCATAAATCAAAAGACATACAGTTTTTAGTAACGTACTATCAAGTACCAAAAAGAACATCAATGTATCTTCCACACCAAGAGACATCAAGTACATAACATACAATAAACATAAGCAGTTGACATGTAAAACCCAAAAGACATCAAACTAGCTTCAAACCCCTTCAATTTCCTACTTGACCCTTGCAAGTTCTAGCATTGTGCCCTTTATTTTTACACTTGCTGCAAGTCACACTAATAAACTTCCTTGTTAGCTTCCCACTCCCACTTGCAGCATGAGTTTGACTCCCACTAGCCCCATCAGTTTGACTCCCACTAGCACCATTACCATTCTCTCCCTTCTTCTGGCTTCTCTCCCCTGCAGATTGCCTTCTCTTTTTCTTGGGTCTCCCGGGCTGATTATGGTGCAGAGGAGGGGTGATTTTAATTGGGCAATCACTTATAGGCCACATTGCTCTCCCTTTAATAGGCTCTACCTTATAAACATAAGCTGCTTTCCAAGTTTCTAGCCAATGCACCCTGTGGACATAAGTGTGTAACTCTCCAATCTTTTCACCATTATCTGCTTTATCATTTAGGATAGCTATGACATGTTTACAAGGGAGGCCAGTTAATTCCCACTTCCTGCAGCTGCATACCCTTGCTGCCATGTCAACAACTTGTTGATCCTGCCATGGCCCTTTCACTTGGTATTTGTCTGAACCATTCCACCTAGTTGTGTACTGAGATGCCAAATAGACATTTTTGTCCATAATCTTTGTTGCAGAAGGAGTTAGAGGCCCTACACACTTATTTTGCACCTTGATGACATTACATATTCTTTTCATCATGTATTCCCTGATGTACTCCAAGCAAGTTATTAGTGGCTTATCCCTTCCTTCAACTAATTTGCTGTTGAAAACTTCACAAAGATTATTTAAAAGCATATATGATATTGCTCTCCCTGAAATGTTGTCAAAAACAAAGTAAATAGTAAGTAAGACAGTGTACTAACAAAGTAATACACCTCAGGGGCAAATTTGGAAATTACCTGTGAAGTGGCTTCTTGCCCAGTGTTGTAGGGGGATCTGCTTCAACCAATTATATGCATCCTTGTCAAATAAGTTGAATTCATTCATTAAGTGGTTGAACTCTTGGACTGTTGTTGCTGTGGCACAATTCCACAAGTGTTCTTTGTGTTCATTGGATCTCCATGTTGTCTTCATATTATCATGTATATGCCTGAGACAATATCTGTGCTCAGCACATGGAAACAACTGAGCAATGGCTGCCTGTAAACCCTATAAGGAAATAAAACATAGACAGTGTATTTCATGCAAATATAGTAAATTTAAGATACCAATTACTTACCTTTTGTCTATCACTTATAAATGTGAACTTTGAGTTTGCATCTAGGTCTAGGTCATCTCCTAAAATCTCAAGAAACCATTTCCAGCTTTGAGTATTCTCAGACTCAACAATGGCATAAGCCAGGGGGTATATTCCATTGTTTGAGTCTACCCCAACTGCAGTCAATATCTGTCCTGGGAAAGGGCCCTTCATAAATGCCCCATCAAAACCAAGAAAATCCCTCAGGCAAGCTCTAAACCCTTTCTTCATTCCACCCATACACACATAAATTCTTTTAAATCTTCTTGAGGTGGCATTGGAGTTGGGTTCAGACTCAAATTCTAACTTCACAGTTGTATCTGGATTGGTAGACTGTAGCTCTAAGATATAATCTCTGAGAACCTCAAACTGTTTTCTGTAATCCCCTTGCACTTGTTTTTTTGCATTAGATTTAGCCCTGAAAATCTGATGTATAGAGAAACCCACTTGATATTCCTTTTGCAGTTGCTCTTTTAAAGCTTTCACAGGGATTGTTGGGTTTAATTCAACCTGATCCATTATTTGCTTCCCAATGAACTTTGCAGTTGCAGATCTCACTTTTCTTGTATGCAAGCATCTGTGTTCGTGGTTATATGTTTTAATCATCCAACTACCATCTTTATTTGATCTAGAACCTTGTATCACCCAAGGACAAGGGGTAGGTTCACCAACATCACCCTCATTAAAGGCTACATTCCCTTTGCATAAAGCTCTTAACCTTGTTTTGTCGTTTTTCTTGAAGAATATATTCCTCCTGGTTTCCAATGCATGCAATTGTATTTTTTCCTTTAACTCCTTTTTACTTTTATATTTTTGTCCTATCCTAAAAGTAACTTTATGTATCTCCCCTTGAGAGCACCTTGTCTCCTTCCCTAATTCTTTTAATAAAACTCTCCTTTTCCTTTCCATATCAGAACCCTCATCCATTGAATCCCATCGGTCATTATCAATTACATCCAAATCTTCAGGGTCTTTAGGGTCTTCACCACTATCATTATGCATGGGATTTGTTACTCTCTTTTCCATAAATTCAGCTTCCAGATCAACACTCATGTAAAAATCCTTCATATCTACCTCTACTTCAGGAATTATGTTATCCTCATCTACCCAAAAGTCACTGTCATCACTATCCTCCTCCTCATCACTTCTTTCATCACTATCATCCTCCCCATCACTTCTTTCACCATTATCATCCTCCCTATCACTTCTTTCATCCTCAGCTACATTATGAGTAACTTCATCTTCAACTCCAGTATCCATCTGATAACCCCCATATCTACTTCTTCTTCAACTCCAGCATCCATCTGATAACCCCCCATATCTACATCATCTTCAACTCTAGCATCCTTCTCATAATTCCTCATATCTACATTAGCACTAACTTCATTAACTACCTCTTCCCCTTCATCCCCTTCCTTCTCTTCATTGAATCCATTATCAAATTCAGAATTAGATTCAAAAATCTGTTGGTACAATCCAAGATCAAATTCATTAGCTGCCTCATCAAAATCATTAGGTGCATGATCCTTATCCCCATCTACATTAGCTTCACTAACATCACCCATGGACAATTTCTTATTGCATGATGACAAAGATTTGTCCTTGGTCCAACTCCTTTTCCTATTATACTCAGGGGATAATGAGAAAGCACCTTTATTATGTAAAACAGGGGATATTGACAAAGCACCTTCATTATGTAAAACAGGGGATAATGACAAAGATTTGTCCTTGGTCCAACTCCTTTTCCTATCACTAGCTTGGTTATTAGTTGTGGTGGTTTCATGTTCCTCAATTTCATCTAATTGCTCAATAGTGACCTTTTTAACAGGTTTAGGAGCCATAAAGTAAGTAACCAATTTTGTAAAACCGTGTTCAGTGTACACCCTTATGACTTTATGCTCCTTCACATATTGGGCAAGATTACGAACATCATCATCGTTTCCTAGGGCACGTAGTCCAAAATTCATGTATCCTTTGGGAAACCGAAAATGATAATAGATAACTGGGGGAACCGAGTATCCTAACCCTTTCATGATGGCATCCATTTCATGAACAGAAAACTCTTCTATATCGACCATGTCAACATATGTCACAGTTCCATCAATGTAGTTCACATCTGGAAACTTTGTGAACTCTCCCCCATGATGTAGTTTGATGGTAAACAGAGTAGGGTATCCATCTTCAAAACAAGAACAAAAAAGAAGTTTCAGATGAGAGGATTTCACATAAAAAGGCAACTTAGTGAGCAAAATAAAAATTGCGTACCATAAACCACCCTTGCGTTGAATGCTTTCTCATACAACCTTACATTCCACATTGGAACTTGCATTAACTGATCAACTCACTTGATCGAAGCGCACAAGCTGGAAATGGGTTTAGGGTTCTTGATCCTCAGTTAATGAAAATCGAAGTGGAAACGACTATCTATGTAATTAAGACTATAAATGTGAGTATGATCGACGCTTTTATCCGTATGGAGGTAAGAGATAGATACGTAAAAGGAATTTATTAATTAAATATAGGGAGTAAAATAGGGAATGACGAAAATACCCTCCATTTGACAAGTCAAATGGATGGTAATAGGGAAAAGTGACGGCAGTTAAGGTTTTGGACCAAAGTCGCAACAAAATGCAAATCTATGGACCATCAATGCTAGCCCAAACCTTTTTGGCCCAAAGTGGCAATTTCCACCTAACCACAGGGACCATTCTTGCAATTTTGTCTATTTTTTAAGCAGTTTTGATTGCCATTTACCGAAGAACACATCTCAGCATCACCTCCTGTTGAGGTTAAAGCTAAATGTTTTCTGACAGAGTCACATCAGAGGCCCTTTCATTAAAAAGAGAAAAAATAACTTAAACTGTAAAGTACATAAATTTCAATTAACGTTATATTTTCAATATTATTTTATTATTTTGGGAAAAGATATACATATATTATTTCATATGAAATGTGGATTTTGATTTATTATTTAGTATCAACACCTATTTTATATATGGTTTCAGGAGACAAAGTTCTTGAAGTTTTCAGGATTCATGTGGAATCTTCGGGCATCAATTATGGAAGTTGCATAGTTATTAGCCTTTACAACTTCTTTTTTATTTACATTACAGTTTTGGTAAATGTGCAAATGGGTCACAACAATGGAGTAAGGCTAAAGAATATTTCTTCAATTTAGATAAGAACAATGTGGTTTCTATAAATGAAATTGTTAGATAGTTGCATACCTCAAGATTATATATTTCCTATAAGACCCTTTTTACCCTTCTCACATGTAAGGACTGTCTGTGAAAGTCGATTCGATAGGTATGAACTTTGGGCTCACTGTGAGGCACACGAAACAGAAAAGTTTACTATTCTTCTAGGGGTATTTTTCTTATTATATTTGAATTTTTTGTTTGTGTTTACAGTGGTAGAAGTACTCAAGGGAAACACATTCCTAAGTTAGAATAACAGGTTACCCCAAATGAGCATGCAGATTTATACTCTCTTTCCTAAACTATGTTAACACTAACCAATTAATATGCATTTCCTAAACTATAATCACACATTAGATGACGAGTTATAACAAAAAAATTAAGTCATTATTTAAGTGTTTGAATGAATCTGATTATTTAAACGAGTTATAAATAAAATGACCAACATTAACATTTTTAGATTTTTACTTTTTTTGTTTTTTGTTTAATGACTACAAAATTGAATTTATAATTTGAAGGATTAGGAACTAATTTGTTGGTTTGTTTTGTTAACCCTACAATTTGACTGCTCAACTGCATATTTTGTTGTAAATGACAATTTTACCCTTTTATATGTTTTAACATCCTTTTTTTTTCAATGTAACAACATTGTTAAACATAATGGACTCACCTCTTGATATTTCAATCAAATTGTTGGTATTGTAGCCCAACTTTCGGAATAAAGATAACAAATTTACAAATATAAAGTTACACACACACACATATATATATATATATATATATATATATATATATATATATATGTAGTTTTAATCGATTGAAAAATAATTCTCCTCATGAGTTATGTGCAGATATATAGGACACTATGCTCCATGGTATTGCTGATTTGTATGTATACGATTAATAATAGTCAACTGATTTTTAGAAAATTTAATTGAAACATTGCCCATGTTTTTATGTTGCTTATGTTTGTTTTATAAGGTCTTCGTATTGACCATAACCTAGCCTTAGCCATTGCTTTATTTAATATTCGAGAGGTAATACTTTATTGTTTTTTTAACAGGGTGTTGCTGCCACACTTACTATTTACTTTGCAACACAAAGGGGTCATTATATTATAGTATACTACAACATATTTGTGTATTTGTAAATGGGCAAAACGTAGACAATAGCAACGTACTTTACTGTAGCTACCAATTAGAACAATGTACTATACTTCCACACAAAAACGACACCTTTCGACCCCCGCAACGCGGGGGTCACCTTTCTAGTTATTATTAAAGTTATGAAAGATTGTAACAGTAAAGTGGCACCTCTTTTTGTCAATTTTGGTCTTCCAAGGTATAACATTGACCCTTCACTTTTATGCTTTGTTTACAAATAACCCTTTCACTTTGGTTTGAATTTTTCATAACTCTAGCCTTTTATTACATATTATTACTATTTAGTCTTTTGGCACGAATGGTCCCTTATTATTATTATTATTATTATTATTATTATTATTATTATTATTATTATTATTGCTATTGCTATTGCTATTACTATTGCTATTGCTATTGCTATCGTTATTGTTATTGTTATTATTATTATTATTATTATTATTATTATTATTATTATTATTATTATTATTATAAGTTATGAAATATTTTAACAGTAAAGTGGCACCTCTTTTTGTTAATTTTGGTCCTCCAAGTTATAACACTGACCGTTCACCTTTATTATTTTGTTCACGAACAACCCTTTCACTTTGGTTTGAATTTTTCATAACCTTAGCCTTTTATTACATATTATTAGTATTTAGTATTTTGGCAGAAATGGTCCCTCCTTATTATTATTATTATTATTATTATTATTATTATTATTATTGTTAGACAAAATTACACGATTGGTCCCTGTGGTTTACCATATTTAACATTCTCTTTTTGATTTTAAATTAATGTTTTATTTATTAGAAAATACCCACCCAATACCATAAACCCACCCACCATTTGCCATCACCACCACCACCACCGCCAAATTACATAAATGGTCCATATGGTTTACCCATGGTCACATTAACGGAAAAAAAAACGTATATTTTCCGGATTGGTTTTCCGACCACTACCATACATGACAATAAAGTTCAATTTGTTAGACCATTTCTTTATTTTCCTCATTTATTGCAAGAAATAATGATTTAGATTTCTTTGCTTATGTAATTAGATGATATTGTTTATCTTCCTTTACTAGATTATCTCAATGCAATTCAACATGCTACTGTACTTTACAAAGCAATACTTTTCGACCCCGGCAACGCCGAGCAATCATTTCTAGTTGTTATCATTATTATTATTATTATTATTATTATTATTATTATTATTATTATTATTATTATTATTATTTTTCATGGAACTCTAAAAAGACTCAAAAACATTGCAACACAACAAAATAAAGTAATAAAAGAAGAATGGAAAGAAAATACTCCCGAGTTGCCTCTCGGTTAGCCGTCCTTGTTTCAATTCTTTGGCTCGACTTTGCACTTTAGATTTACTCAATGTAGTCCAGGCATTCCAAACTATCAACCTCCATATCTTTCTCTTGGAAACCTTCATAAAAGACCTTTAACATGTGACCATTAACCTTGAACACTTTTCCTATTTTGTTACTCTTAATCTTAATTGCACCATGATCAAATATATTAGTAACAATAAAAGGTCCCACCCATCGGGACTGTAACTTATTGGAAAGCAATTTAGGTTGAGAGTCATAGAGAAATACCTTTTGACCAATCTCAAAGGTCTTACGGGAGAGGTACTTATCATGGAATGCTTTGGTCTTGTCTTTGTAGATGCGTGAGCTCTCGAAGGTTTTATTTTGGAATTCCTCCAACTCTTGAAACTTTTCCTTTCGGAGAACACCCTTTTCATGGAACCCCATGTTCTTGTTTTCATCTATAAACTACATTCCCTAGCATCTCATTATCCAACTTGAATTTTTCTGGAATCTCCTTGACCAAATTTTTATCAAAGTTCCTACTTAAAGCCAACTCTAAAAATCATGGTTAGTCAACTCAAAGCATTCTTTAGACAAAGGATGAACAATATCCACAAAATTTAAAGAGTGAACATCACTTGGGTACCTCTTCTCTTCAAAAATATTGTAGTTAATGACCTCCCCATCAAATTCCTTTGATAAAGTTCCATTGTAGACATCAATTTTGGTTTTTGTTGTTTTAAGAAAAGGTCTACCCAAAAGTATGGAACTTGAATTCGGAGAGTCATCATCTCCCATATCTAGAACATAAAATGTGACAACCGTCAAATTCTGGTCAATTCAAAGTCAAATAAAGTCAACAAGTCAAACCGAGCAACTCAACTAACCCTTGTGTACTAGGGCTTATGTTATGTATTTACTAAACAACTTGCTATTCTAATGAGAGATCATAAATCAAAAAGTGCGAACATCTAGATCTCCTTAACCTAAAACGGTGGTACGTGGCGAGCCAAACCGCTAAAACAATGTTGCATACTCATCGGGAGTGTGTAAGTTCCTTAAACAAGGCTTAACAGGGTTTACGGACCTTGCGTTGCGAAGCTGGACACTCACAAATACCACACATGAAAACCTCTCTCAATCGTTTTCACTCTATCTCACTTTAATCGAGAATCTCTCTTTGTATGAGAAATCTCTCCAAGAATATGGAATCTCTCCCAAATCTCTCTCGAAATTTTCCATAACTTTTTGAAGTCATTCGGGTCATCCCGGCCTTTAACCGGGTCAAAAACGGCTTAAAACGGGGTAAAAACGAGTAAAATAGGCTTAAGGACCCGAAACCCTCTTATTAGGGCCGAAGCCTCTTAGAACCGAAGGCCCCCATAGGGACCGAACTTGGTAAGGACCGAAACTAGGAAGAGCCGAACCCGAGAGCCTTCTCAGACCCTAACTCGAAGGCTCCAGGAAGAACCGAACCCGAAGGTCCTCTTAGGGCCGAACCTCGCCCAGGAAGAACCGAACCCGAAAGGTCCTCTCAGGGCCGAACCTCGCGCACCACCCGAACTCGAAGGTACTGTTCATTTCGGGTCTAACCATTTCGCTTCTTACTTCCGGAACCGAAACTAAACACTCGGGACCGAACCTCGCACAAGGCCCGAACCCGAGCCTCGGCCCATTTCCTTCCTGCTCGCCCTTCGGCCTATCTCGCTTCTTGCTGCTTCGCCTCCCTTCGTTTCTGGCTCGGCATCATCAAGGACCGAACCTCGGCCTAGGGACCGAGAGGTCTCGCTGGAAGTGCTTTTTCTCCCGGTTTTCGTCTAGTTTTGCGTTTAAGGCCCGTTTTTAATTATTTTAACGCAGGGTTTTCACCCAAAATCATATTTGAACATAGTGAACCCTAAATATTTACAATTTAATCATATTTTCATGAAAATATTTATTTAAATAATAAAATCTAGTGGGTAAAGTACAAAGAGGTGGAGTGTTGACTTTGCTTTACCTTATGACACAAGCAACCACTCCCACACCCACTCTATGACCAGCCACACCTCCCCACCTTACCTAGGTCACATCAATGTCCTTTCCACTCAATTATCACCCTTTCCCACTTTCTAAGAGATGGAACATCCATCCTCTCTCCTCATTTTCTTTCACATGCTCTCATTTCACCAAGGATCCAACTCCACTTTCCTCTCAAACTTCCTCTCTCTAGAATTCGAGATTCAAGGGCTGACCTTGGGCTTTTCCTCCACATTTGGTAAGCATAATCCATTCTCCTTATGATCATTTCACTTCTTCTACTCAAATCATGGATATCTTACACAAACTCCATCATAATTGTGTTAGATCTTCGAATCTTCAAGTGATTCTTCAAGTGTTCTTGGGTTGAACACTTCTCTTCTTCAACACTTATCTACTGAAATCACTCAAGGTGAGTTCATACCCCTACATTTTCATGTTTTCTCAAGTTTTTAGGGGGGAATACAAGTTAAAACACCAAGAACATAACTAAACTTTTCTAACAGCCTTCATTAGAAAAGCTCAACTCCATTCACGGACTGTTTTGGACAACTTAAACATTTTAGTTTTCAAAACTGTTTTAGGTGCAAGTAGTTCCACTTCTTAGCTTTAAAATGACTACTTGCACATCTCCGTACGATTTTTCTACAATTTATGGTGATTTTTTACAAAACTGCCTATCATTTCAAACACCAATCCGGATCAGTCTGTGATTATGAGCATTTTAACACAAGTTAAAGGCTTCCAAAAATTATGAGTAAACTAGACACATTTTGGGAACTCTCAGAATTTACGGATTTAGTTTTTGACTTCGTATGATTTTTCTATTACATTTCTAAATCAACGCAGAAAGGTTAGAGTTAGCTATCAGCTTATAACTTTCAAAACACTTTGTAACATGTTGAGCAAAGTGTTAAATCTTTGATAACTTCATATATTACAAGTATTTCTTGTAGTGGTATAATTATATAATAGAAAAACACTCACTGAATTTATAAGAATCCTCCATCATAACCATTAGTACCAAGCAAAGCAAGATAAATATAGTTATATTGTACTATACATTTGACTTACATAGAATGGGATTCTTAAACACCAAAAAGAAACATAATAAACTATAATAGGTATAGTTTATGATCATTTACATAACACACTCATACAAAAAGAAAGGGTACAAATATAAAGTGTCGGGTTTATATACAAAAAGGGGTACAAATACAAAGTACCGGGTTTTTATAAGAGAAAGGGTACAAATACAAAGTGTCGGGTTTATATACAAAAGGGGGTACAAATACAAAGTACCGGGTTTTTATACAAAAAGGGGTACAAATACAAAGTGCCGGGTTTATATACAAAAAAGGGTACAAATACAAAGTGCCGGTTTTTATACAAAAGGGGTACAAATACAAAGTGTCGGGTTTATACACAAAAGGGGTACAAATACAAAGTACCGGGTTTTGATACAAAAAGGGGTACAAATACAAAGTGTCGGGTCTTTATACAAAAAGGGGTTACCGATACAAAGTACCAGGTTCACTTAAAATAGTTATTCTGATATTAAAACTATATTTCATCTAGAATTGTTACACTTCAACTATAATCGCTGAGCGTATATGTTTGAGTCATATAAGAATTTAGTCTCGATTGGCTTAGAATTGGTGGCGCCCGCCTCATCTCTTGTTCCTCGTTGGGTTGTAGACCTAGGGCAGACCCACTACATTCAACGTTTTATCTAATTTAAACCTTATATAACTTATCTACGTTGGACGATTATAGGAGAATGCTACAGGTCATTCTAGGGTCATTAATACATCATATAGGAATATTCTATTCACACCTAACTAAGAAAATATTGGATTTTCTGGAAATCAAACTCTATCGATTTTACAAGGAAACGTTTTTCTACTTCAAACAAAACTCTTATGAGCTCACCAACTTAAATGTTGACACTTTCTCAAAACTACTTGTATTCTCAGGAAATCTATGAAACAGGAAAACTTCAGCGCTTTGAGGTGGGACGTTAAACCGTCAACAATTTATTTTTGTCATCATAATGTAATTGATTTTGAAACATGTAAACATATACTTTGGTGTAACTTTCTCAATTATATTTGTGATGGCTGTATTTACTTTGAGCACTATTATACATGTTGTTGTGATACTGTACATGAAGTCCTCCACCCTCGGACGTTTCCGCCATCCTTGGTTTGGGGGTGTGACAGATTGGTATCAGAGCATTGTTTATAGTGAACTCAGTATATCGAACCACGTAAGATATACAAACTATAAATGCATTGGGACTAGAGTCTCTGATTTAAAGTTTTCAAAACAACTATACTTTTAGAAATAAATAGCTTATTGTTAAAAGTATACATGCATGCATACATACTAAGGTCATCATCATTCTAGAACAAAACAAAAGTAATGATTGTTGGATATCACAGGTAAACTTGGGGATGTATGGTCAGTCTTGGGAGTGGGATAGCCTGATCAACTATGTTGGTCCGAGGAGTCATTAGCATATGCCCAAGAATGGTTGTGATATGGAAACAAGTCTAAAAACTTACCGACACTACCACAATGAAATACCATAGGGGTATTTAGTGTTATTATAATTACTTATCTGAGAAGTAAATAGATTTTTATCAATAGGTCAATAATTGCTTAGTGGATACATTAAAATTATATGTATCCAAGATGTCATAGACTTAGAATCCGTGGATCTTTGCTTTACTTCCTGTTCTCGTTGGATTGGGGATTTAGAGTTAGGGTCTCTTATTCGAAGGTCTATCCTGTCCCAAATACATATAACTAGTATGCACTAAACAATATGTTGAAGTACCTGATAAAGATCATCTTATAATTATCTAATTAGTACGTCTACTTAGTTATTTCTTATATCCCCATTTCTCGCGAAGATATCATGGCTGGATTCCATCCCCACGATGACCCGTACTACCCCAACCACGACAATACTGAATGGCTCGGAGAGGAGCCAGAGAATGATTATCCAATCCCTGTGGATGGTCACCAAGTTGACGGCTTTGCTGATGATTCTGACTCCAAACCTGAAGTAGAGAACCTACCCCCGATGACCCTTGTTCCAAATCCCAACCCTCGTCCAGTTTTTCAAGGCCCGACGCCTCCTTGGGTAGAGTGCTTGGAAACCTGGAGCGAAGAACAAGACCAACCTATGCCGTTTAATAGAGAACGAAGCTTCTACAACAAAAGCAAAGGAAGCTCAGCAGATACAATTCTTCCAATCCTGGTCTATAGAGTTGCCCGAAACGAGATTCAGGGCAGACCAACTCTCCATTGTATCGCAGAGATTGATGCAAATGTAAGCATACATACAATCCGCTCCAATCGCCTTGATCACACTCGTGAAAAATCTGAGAGAGACCACAAAACCCTGCTGCAATCACTAACTGAAACACGAACCGAAGTCATAAAACTCTGAGTACGCCAGAGGGTATACGAAAGGCACCTGCCTGATATGGAGCGGCAACTAGCTGAACTGAGGGTTCACCAAAAGGATGACCGCCGCCAGTAGTAGATGCCTTACTTTCTTCCCTATTAAAAGGGAATCGTTTTTCCTATCTATGTCCTATCAGGCATCCTCTATGAAACCATCTCGTACTGTAAGTACTTTTAGTTAGGCCTTTAGGCGGCCAAAACTCTCCTGCTCCGGATGTGATGTAAGACCCTCTACAAAGTCAATTTTCCCAAGCCTATTACATCTTAAACATCAATGACGTTGTCAGTCGGATAAATTCTGTGACACTCTTTGTTCAAATACTTCCATAGAAGTCTATTTGAAACCCACTCTAGTTAAGTTGTTGAACTAGAGTAACTTAGATCCGGGATCGTACCCAATTCTCTTTCAAAGGTTGAATCATGTTATTCACCAACCAATGGAACCCGGTTTGAACGACAAACGTCATAAGATCATTCTCTGAACTTACTTCTACTCCGTAATAGGATTGCATCATAGGGATGTAGGTCAAACCTTCGAGAGCATACTTCTACTCTATAGGTGAACAGTCGAAATACATCTACGTTCAATGATAGCCCTTACTAGGAATTCTAGTTCATCAAGAAGGATAAGTAAGAATGTTATTTGTTATGATTTCCTCACTTATACATTCCCCAGTTATATATAATGAAGACTTGGTAGACAATAGAATGTGAGATTTCTAACCTAGTTTCCTTTCCTCGTTGGGATGTGAAACTGAAGTAGAATCACACATTTTACTATCCGCCCAGTCTTGGTTATATCATAATGTGTATAAGCTAAGTTTTCATGTATAATAACTTATCTCTTAGTCAGAATCAAAATAATACAGAGCCAACCTTAGTCACTCACAAACTCCTTGTCTTTCGTATTACAGAATCATGTCATCTTCCGGAAATAGTCAGCCGAACAATGAAGCCCCTATCCTTCATATCAACGCCGCAACATTTCAAGCCGCTGTAACAGTTGCAGTGACAGCTATCCTTACAAACCTCAACACTGACAACACAATCACGACTGACAAGGGAATTAAAAATTTCGATTGTTGTATCGATCCAGGAATCCAACAAAGGACAACAGTCATGGACATACAAAGTCTTAAAACCGAGAAGAGGAAACGAAATCGCCAAGCTCAAAAGGAGCGTCAACGATCCAAAAGACTTGCCATACAACAACAACAAGTGGCAACTCCTGCCCCTTCAGCAACGGCATGACCAATTCCTCAAATCCCTGGCATCGGGACAAACCCTGCACACAAGGCTGATGGTAAAACCAGACCCCATGAAAGGAAAGTTTAGAAATGGATGAACAAGGAGGGCACCCGTGTCCACGTAACTCTAACTAAACACCTCACTTCCACCACCAATGCTAGTGCAAGCCAGATATGTCACCAATGAAGCGAGATTGGACACCTCAGAAAGGACTATCCAATCATAAAGAACTCCGGTGCAGATGGGAGGATACTAAGGATCACTACCGCAGGAGAAACTACTCAAGGCCTCGTTAAAAATATCTAAAGCATTCGTTGTAACAGACTCATAAACTGCTTAAAACTAGTGCGACTAGAGTCTTATCTTTTGCGAGACCCCATCCGTAAAGGGACCCTCGTGTTGCTTGCACTTACCTTTTGTAGTATACCTAGTTCGCAGCAATAGTCTTGCAGTAAATCTATAATATTGTAACTATGTTAAAAGTTGCATAGTGGTGTTTTGTCTATAACGCCTTTATGATAAAATCTAGTGCTTTTATTACCAAGTGACTTCAATTTTTTTTATCATACAGTTAGAATACCAACCAAGGACCTGGATTCACTTGAGAGCGTGAGAATCAATCGATTAGGAAGTATCCCCACTTTTTGGCTCGATTATTCATGCCTACTTCGTGCCTAAATTCAAATTTCGGTATGAAATTCCCTCTAACGGGGGGATGATGTGACAACCATCAAATTCTGGTCAATTCAAAGTCAAATAAAGTCAACAAGTCAAACCGGTCAACTCAACTAACCTTTGTGTACTAGGGCTTACGTTATGTATTTACTAAACAACTTGCTATTCTAATGAGAGATCATAAATCAAAAAGTGCGAACATCTAGATCTCCTTAACCTAAAACGGGGGTACATGGCGACCCAAACCGATAAAACAATGTTGCATACTCATCGAGAGTGTGTAAGTTCCATAAACAAAGCTTAACAGGGTTTACGGACCTTGCATTGCGAAGCCGGACACTCACAAATACCACACATGAAAACCTCTCTCAATCGTTTTCACTCTATCTCACTTTAATAGAGAATCTCTCTTTGTATGAGAAATCTCTCCAAGAATATGGAATCTCTCCCAAATCTCTCTTAAAAGTTTCCGTAACTTTTTGAAGTCATTCGGGTCATCTCGGCCCTTAACCGGTTCAAAAACAGCTTAAAACGGGGTAAAAACGAGTAAAATAGGCTTAAGGACCCGAAACCCTCTTATTAGGGCCGAAGCCTCTTGGAACCGAAGGTCCCTATAGGGACCAAACTTGCTAAGGACCAAAACTAGGAAGAGCCGAACCCGAGAGCCTTCTCAGACCCGAACCCGAAGGTTTTGGGAAGAACCGAACCCGAAGGTCCTCTTAGGGCCGAACCTCGCCCATGAAGAACCGAACCCGAAAGGTCCTCTCAGGGTCGAACCTCGCACACCACCGAAACCCGAAGGTATTGTTCATTTTGGTCCATTTCGGGTCTGACCATTTCGCTTCTTACTTCCGGAACCGAAACTACACACTCGGGACCGAACCTCGCACAAGGCCCGAACCCAAGCCTCGGCCCATTTCCTTCCTGCTCGCCCTTCGGCCTATCTCGCTTCTTGCTGCTTTGCCTCCCTTTGTTTCCGGCTCGGCATCAGCAAGGACCGAACCTCGGCCTAGGGACCGAGAGGTCTCGCTGGAAGTGCTTTTTCTCCCGATTTTCGTCTATTTTTGCGTTTAAGGCCCGTTTTTAATTATTTTAACGCAGGGTTTTCACCCAAAATCACATTTGAACATAATGAACCCTAAATATTTACAATTTAAGCATATTTTCATGAAAATCTTTATTTAAATAATAAAATCTAGCGGGTAAAGTACAAAGAGGTGGAGTGTTGACTTTGCTTTACCTTATGACACAAGCAACCACTCCCACACCCACTTTATGACCAGCCACACCTCCCCACCTTACCTAGGTCACATCAATGTCCTTTCCACTCAATTACCACCCTTTCCCACGTTCTAAGAGATGGAACATCCATCCTCTCTCCTCATTTTCTTTCACACTCTCTCATTTCATCAAGGATCCAACTCCACTTTCCTCTCAAACTTCCTCTCTCTAGAATTCGAGATTCAAGGGCTGACCTTGGGTTTTTCCTCCACATTTGGTAAGCATATTCCATTCTCCTTATGATCATTTCACTTCTTCTACTCAAATCATGGATATCTTACACAAACTCCATCATAATTGTGTTAGATCTTCGAATCTTCAAGTGATTCTTCAAGTGTTCTTGGGTTGAACACTTCTCTTCTTCAACACTTATCTAATGAAATCACTCAAGGTGAGTTCATACCCCTACATTTTCATGTTTTCTCAAGTTTTTAGGGGGGAATACAAGTTAAAACACCAAGAACATAACTAAACTTTTCTAACAGCCTTCATCAGAAAAGTTCAACTCCATTCACGGACTGTTTTGGACAACTTAAACATTTTAGTTTTCAAAACTGTTTTAGGTGCAAGTAGTTTCACTTCTTAGCTTTAAAATGACTACTTGCACATCTCCGTACGATTTTTCTACAATTTATGGTGATTTTTTACAAAACTGCCTATCATTTCAAACACCAATCCGGATCAGTCTGTGATTATGAGCATTTTAACACAAGTTAAAGGCTTCCAAAAATTATGAGTAAACTAGACACATTTTGGGAACTCTCAGAATTTACGGATTTAGTTTTTGACTTCGTATGATTTTTCTATTACATTTCTAAATCAACGCAGAAAGGTTAGAGTTAGCTATCAGCTTATAACTTTCAAAACACTTTGTAACATGTTGAGCAAAGTGTTAAATCTTTGATAACTTCATATATTACAAGTATTTCTTGTAGTGGTATAATTATATAATAGAAAAACACTCACTGAATTTATAAAAATCCTCCATCATAACCATTAGTACCAAACAAAGCAAGATAAACATAGCTATATTGTACTATACATTTGACTTACATAGAATGGGAATCTTAAGCACCACAAAGAAACATAATAAACTATAATAGGTATAGTTTATGATCATTTACATAACACACTCGTACAAAAAGAAAGGTTACACATATAAAGTGTCGGGTTTATATACAAAAGGGGTACAAATACAAAGTACCGGGTTTTTATAAAAGAAAGGGTACAAATACAAAGTGTCGGGTTTATATACAAAAGGGGGTACAAATACAAAGTACCGGGTTTTTATACAAAAAGGGGTACAAATACAAAGTGTCGGGTTTATATACAAAAAGGGGTACAAATACAAAGTGCCGGTTTTTATACAAAAAGGGGTACAAATACAAAGTGTCGGGTTTATACACAAAAGGGGTACAAATACAAAGTACCGGGTTTTGATACAAAAAGGGGTATAAATACAAAGAGTCGGGTCTTTATACAAAAAGGGGTACCGATACAAAGTACCAGGTTCACTTAAAATAGTTATTATGATATTAAAACTATATTTCATCTAGAATTGTTAGACTTCAACTATAATCACTGAGCGTATATGTTTGAGTCATATAAGAATTTAGTCTCGATTGGCTTAGAATTAGTGGGGCCCGCCTCATCTCCTGTTCCTCGTTGGGTTGTGGACCTAGGGCAGACCCACTATATTCAACGTTTTATCTAATTTAAACCTTATATAACTTATATACGCTGGACGATTATAGGAGAATGCTACGGGTCTGTAACAGTCCGGATTTCCAGGTATCTTTTAATTTCACATTTTTGGTATTTCGTGAGGGGACTCGGCGAGTTGGAGGTCGAACTCGCTGAGTCGGGTCGCGGTTTTGGGCGAAGGTTTGCGTCTGGACTCGGCGAGTCCAAGGGATGGACTCGACGAGTCCGCGCTGTTTAATGAAACCCTAATTTTCCGGTACTAAGCCCTATTTAAAGGACCTTATGGCCCTTCATTGCGGCCACCTTGAGCCTTTAGTGCACCAAAGCAGCTGAGAGTCCTTGTGAGTGAGATAAGAGGCTATTTGTTCATCCATTTGTGTGTTATTGCAAGAAAGGAAGGAGAAGATCAAGCTAGAAGAGTTGGGGAGCTTGGATTTGTTTCTATTTCGTTAAAGGAGGCTTCTTGAGGTAACTTTCAGAGCTAATCTTCGTGTTTTGGTTGATATGTCAAATCTAGGGTTTCTTCTTGCCTTATTTGACTTGTATTTGAAGTGTGAAAGGTCCCATGGAGATATGGAACCTAGATCTGGACCTTAGCAGGTCCAGAAGGCCCCAAATGATATGTTTTATGTCCATTCTTTTGAGTTGGAGACTAGGGTTGCCATATTAGAGGTTATTTCCCCAAAAAGAGCCTTGTATGTGTTGCATGGTGGCCAAGACTGAGACTTTACGTGATAAATGAGCTTGGGAAGGCCAGATCTATGTGTGTATGGAACGGATCTGACCGCAGAAGCAAGTTTTAGCTGATGCATGGCATGGACTCGCTGAGTCTGAAGAACAGACTCGACGAGTAGCTTGAAGATTTTCCTTAAGACCACCAAGTGAGTAGTCCTGCCGAGTTGTGGGTAACTCAGTGAGTCACAGAGAGTTAGAGAGGGATTGACAGGTGGACCGAGTCAAGTTGGGACTCGCCGAGTTGTCCTTGCGACTCGGCGAGTTGAGTTGCGGTGGCCCCGTGATTCATGATCAGGTGGAACTCGTCGATTCAGGGGAGTACTCGACATGTCAAAGGGGAAAATCCTTGCGAGTTAGCGAAAACGCGTAGACTCGCCGAGTCGCTCTAGCGCACTCGCCGAGTCCGGTCAAATTGACCATTGACTGTTGACCAAAGTTGACCAGTGATGACTTGATAGGGATGGTCAACCTTAGTGGTACAATTATTAATTATAGATATATGATGTTATAGGAGGATTATAGCTCGGGGGTTCGAGCACGAGTGATTTATAGGGTTCACGAGTTATCGAGATATACGAGGTGAGTCTTCTCACTATACTGTACCCGGAAGGGTTTAACTGTGTGACCGGAAGGTCGAATATGATATGATATATATGCATTATGTGTGATAAGTTAATCGTTATATGTGCCATGTATGATATGATTGATATGGGCCGGAAGGCATTATGTTATGGGCCGGAAGGCGTTGTAAAATGGACCGTAAGGTTGTCGTGGGTAGGACCGGAAGGTTTACCCAGACGGGACGGAAGTCCCCTGAGACACATGGACCGGAAGGTCAGGGCCTGGAAAGGCGTATGTGCATAGGTTGTATTTTGGGAAACTCACTAAGCATTTATGCTTACAGTTGTTGTGTTATGTGTTCAGGTACTAGCGAGGACCGTGGGAAGGCGCCGGCGTGATCGTACACACACTCGGGGGAAACTATTTTGTGATCTTTGTTATGTAATCGGTCGTGAAAATATTGTTTACGTTGGAACCTAAATTATTACTCGATGTTTTTGATGTTTGTAAAAATGAAAAATTGGTTTAAAATTTACGTCGTGACAAGTTGGTATCAGAGCCTTGGTTTGAGGGATTCGGGTACACCTTCGGGCGTAACTGAACTCAAACCGGGGATTTGAGAAAATTTTAATTAATAAATCAATAAAAATTTGATAAGTGATTTTTGAAACAACCAAAGAAGAAGGAGTGTGTACGGCCAGCCAGCGCTCGAACGGTAAAATCCCCAAAATACTCTTATAATATGTGTTATGAGATATGATATGATATAATACGCATGCTAGTAGACTAGGTATTCATATTAGGACTAGAGTGGCCTGATTTTGTGATGCCTTAGTCTAGGGAAACCTGCTTCTATGAGGTGCTTTGAGAGCGAGTGGGTATCTAGTGCATGGCAAGAATAGAGTACTCAGGATTCGGGGTTTGGGGAGGAGGACTTGGGGTGAATACTGACGCGGTGTAGTTGGTAGTATTGGGCCCATACTACTAAAGACACCGGGTCAGTGGGCAACCCAAGTAAGAATCCCTGAGTATTGGAGACTGAGTAGGACTGCGTTATCGAGTGCGATTATGCCCGATAGAGTCTTTGATATTTTTATGTTGTATTTCAGAGACATCATGGTTGGACCACGCCACAGACCTGGTACGAGTAGTGTGACTGACGAGGAGCTTCATTAGATGATTCATGAGGAGGTAGCTGCAGCGATCCGGGCTGAGATTCCGGAGATGTTTGGGTCTATTAAGACCACGCTGATGGAGACATTTGATGAGCGGTACGCAGCGTTGACTGAGGCCGTTGCCGTTGCAGCTACCACAGTTGTGGCCGCTGCTAGACCACAGGGAGGTGACTCGTTGCTGTTCCGGGAGTTCAGCAACACGAAGCCACCTGAGTTTGACGGGACGCAGGATCCGATCGCTGTGATGAGATGGATTGCTGATATCGAGGGATGCTTCTACACTTGTTCATGTCCGGAGCATCTGAGGGTACGGTTCGCCTTGAACCAGCTCCGTCTGGGAGCAAAGGATTGGTGGAAGTTCGTGATGGCGAACTTCACTCTGGCAGAGGTTTCAGCTGTGACTTGGGAGAGGTTTACTGTTATGTTCAGAGACGAGTACGTTCCCCAGGTGGAGAGGGAATGGTTGGTTCAGGAGTTCTTGACCCTAAAGCAGGGTAATGATTCTATCACGGTGATCACGCGGAAGTTTCACGAGAGGGCGATGTTCTGCCCCGAGCAGGTGTCCACGGAGAAGGCTCGGATGAGTCGCTATTTAGGAGTGCTGAAGAGAGATATCCAGGAGTTCGTATCGAACTCGTCATATCAGACTTTTGATGAGCTTCAGGCGAACGCCAGGAAGCGTGAGATCGAGTTGGAGACCCAGGCCAGGGAGGAGGCCGAGTCTCAACGGGTGGATCGGCGGCCGGCTCAGTCTTAGGCGGCAGCCAAGCGGACCAAGTCCGCCGATTCGAGATCTGGAGGTCAGAAGGGCTGCACTTGCGGAAAGTGCGGCAAGGGTCACGAGGGGGCATGTCGATCGGGTGCTTGCTACAAGTGCGGCAAGGAGGGGCACAATGCTAGGGATTGCCCTAAGGGATTCATGGTTTTCTTTCATTGCAACCAGACCGGCCATCGGAAGGCCGAGTGCCCCCAGCTTCGCCAGGGATCTACGCCTGCTGCCAGGGTTACCGAGATTCGGCCAGTGAAGGCCGAGGCTCCGAAGGCTCGTGCGAGAGCTTTCTAGTTGACTGCAGAGGAGGTTCGCGCGGCACCTGATGTCGTAGCCGGTATGTATTCTTTCATGTATTTACCTTTCTACTGAGATATTGTGCTTATATTATGATATGCGTAGGTACTTTTCATGTGAATTTTGTGCCTGCTTTGGTATTATTTGACTCGGGTGCGAGTCGGTCTTTTGTATCGTTGGCTTTTAGCCAGCACATCGGTATTGATCAGGAGGTGATGAGTCGACCCCTGTGAGTTTCTATAGAAAATGAGAAAGTGGTATACGCCACTGAGGTGATTCGAGGATGCGTGCTCGAGATTTTTGGGGTCGAGTTCCCTATAGACTTGGTTCCTATAGCTATGGGGGATGTCTGCGTTATCGTGGGCATGGACTGGTTGAGTAAGTTTGGAGCCTTCATTGATTGCGAGAGACAGCTGGTGATGATTCGAGACCCTAGTGGGGGAGTGCTTACGGTTTATGGCGAAGGGACCCGGTGTGGGTCGGCATTTTGTTCGGCTGCCAGGCCAAGCTAGAGTTTGCAGCAGGGCTGTAATGGATTCATAGCCTACGTGATGGATACTCGAGTGGCCGCGGGGAGGCCCAATTCGATTGATGACGTTCCTGTTGTATGCGAGTTTTCGGATGTGTTCCCCGAAGAGTTACCGGGTGTGCCTTCGGAGAGGCAAGTGGAGTTTCGTATCGATTTGGTTCCGGGAGCGGCGCCCATCGCCAAGGCGCCTTATCTTCTCGCTCCACCGGAAATGCAGGAGTTATCCTCGCAGCTTCAGGAGCTGTTGGGAAAGGGATTCATTCGACCGAGTAGCTCACCTTGGGGAGTGCCGATTTTGTTCGTCAAGAAAAAGGATGGTTCACATCGGTTGTGTATCGATTACTGGGAGTTGAACAAGTTGACGGTTAAGAACCGGTATCCGTTACCTAGGATCGACGATTTGTTCGATCAGTTGCAGGGGGCATCTTGGTTCTTCAAGATTGACTTGAGGTCGGGGTATCATCAGATGAGGGTTCGAGAGGAAGATATCCAGAAGACTGCTTTCAGAACTCGTTATGGACATTATGAGTTTGTTGTGATGCCTTTTGGGCTCACCAATGCCCCGGCCGCGTTCATGGATCTTATGAATCGGGTGTGTCAGCCGATGCTGGATCGGTCGGTGATCGTATTCATCGATGATATTTTGGTGTATTCGAGGTCTAGGGATCAGAATGAGGAACATTTGAGGGAGATTCTTGGGGTTTTGAGATCGGAGAGACTGTACGCCAAGTTCTCCAAGTGTGATTTCTGGTTACAAGAGGTCCAGTTCCTCGGGCATCTTGTTAACCAGAAAGGGATATTGGTCGACCCGGCCAAGATCGAGGCGGTGTTGAGGTGGGAGGTGCCGAGATCGCCCACTAAGATCAGGAGTTTTCTGGGTTTGGCTGGATGTTATCGCAGGTTTATCAAGGACTTCTCCAAGATAGCTGTGCCACTTACTAGGATGACCCGGAAGGGTGTTACGTTTTCATGGGTACCGGAGCAGCAGTCCTCATTCGAGACGCTTCGTCAGAAATTGTGTGAGGCTCCGATGCTTGCACTCCCGAAAGGGATGGAGGATTTTGTGGTGTACTGTGATGCCTCTATATCGGGTTTGGGGGCGGTTCTTATGCAGAGAGGTCATGTGATAGTGTATGCTTCGAGGCAGTTGAAGCCTCATGAGATGAGATATACCACCCATGACGGTCTTCGCCCTCAAGATCTGGCGACACTATTTGTATGGGGTTCAGTGTACGATATACACGGACCACAAGAGCTTGAAGTACTTGATGGATCAGCCAAATCTGAATATGCAACAGAGGAGGTGGTTGGATGTGGTGAAGGATTACGATTGTGAGATCCTGTACCACCCAAGCAAGGCTAATGTGGTAGCCGACGCGTTGAGCCGTAGGGCGGAAAGCGCCCCGATCCGAGATATTTGTATGAGATTGACGGTATTGACCCCGATTTTGGATATTATTCGTGGAGCTCAGGCAAAGGCTGCGAAGCCAGAACATTAGAAGCGGGAGCGGGTTGTAGGTCAGGTATCAGGATTCGTCACGGATAGTCGAGGGCTTATGACTTTTCAGGGTCGGATTTGGGTACCGTTTGTGGGCGGTGCGCGTACTATTTTGATGGAGGAAGCACATCGATCGAGATTCTCGATTCATCCTGGTGCTACGAAAATGTATTTGGATCTAAGGAAGGAGTACTGGTGGCCCTGTATGAAAAGGGATGTCGCTTGGTTTGTGGAGAGGTGCTTGACTTGTCGGCAGGTCAAGGCCGAGCACCAGCGACCGCACGGTAAGCTGCAATCGCTTGATATTCCCGAATGAAAGTGGGAACAAATTACTATGGATTTCATCACCAAGTTGTCGCAGACTACGAGGGGATTCGATGCGATTTGGGTGATCGTGGATAGATTGACGAAGAGCGCTCATTTTCTAGCCATCAGTGAGAGCTCTTCTGCAGAGAAGTTGGCGGAGTTATAGGTGAGGGAGGTTGTATCGCGGCATGGAGTGCCGATCTCGATTATTTCAGACCGTGATGTGCGTTTCACTTCCAGGTTCTGGAAGAAGTTTCATGAGGAGTTGGGTACTAGGATGCATTTTAGTACCGCATATCATCCCCAGACAGACGGTCAGAGTGAGCGGACGATTCATACGCTCGAGGACATGCTCCGGGCATGTGTGTTGGATTTCGGGGGTAGCTAGGATGCATATTTACCCTTGGCAGAGTTTTCCTACAACAACAGCCATCATTCGAGCATTGGTATGCCACCCTTTGAGATGTTGTATGGGCGGAGGTGTCGCCACCCCATCTGTTGGGGTGAGGTAGGGCAGCGGGTTATGGGTAGCACGGAGATCGTACTCTAGACGACCGAGCAGATTCAGCTGGTCAGGCAGAGGTTGTTGACCACTCAGAGCCGACAGAAGAGTTATGCAGATAGACGCCGGTCCGAGCTTGAGTTTCAGGTCGGTGATCCTGTACTTCTGAAGGTCTCTCCTTGGAAAGGAGTGATTCGATTCAGGAAGAGGGGCAAGTTGGGGCCCTGATATATTGGTCCTTTCCGTGTTATCGCGAGGATGGGCCGGGTAGCCTACCGTTTAGACTTGCCAGCAGAATTGAGGCAGATTCACGACACTTTCCATGTGTCGCAGTTGAGGAAGTGTATAGCCGACGAATCGACAGTGGTTCCATTAGGGGATATTCAGGTAGATGCGAGCCTGAATTATGCTGAGAGACCAGTAGCCATCAAAGATCGGAAGATCAAGGTTTTGAGGAATAAGGAGGGACCCCTGGTGTTGGTTCAGTGACAGCATCGGAAGGGATCAGAGATGACCTGGGAGCCGGAGCGTGAGATGTGTGAGCAGCATCCGAAGCTATTTGCAGAGCGAGACTTCGAGGGCGAAGTCTTGTTCTAGTGGGGGAGAATTGTAACAGTCCGGATTTCCAGGTATCTTTTAATTTCACATTTTTGGTATTTTGTGAGGGCACTCGGTGAGTTGGAGGTCGAACACGCCGAGTCGGGTCGCGGTTTTAGGCGAAGGTTTGCGTCCGGACTCGGCGAGTCCAAGGGATGGACTCGGCGAGTCCGCACTGTTTAATGAAACCCTAATTTTCCGGTCCTAAAGCCTATTTAAAGGACCTTATGGCTCTTCATTGCGGCCACCTTGAGCCTTGAGTGCACCAAAGCAGCTGAGAGTCCTTGTGAGTGAGATAAGAGGCTATTTGTTCACCCATTTGTGTGTTATTGCAAGAAAGGAAGGAGAAGATCAAGCTAGAAGAGTTGGGGAGCTTGGATTTGTTTCTATTTCGTTAAAGGAGGCTTCTTGAGGTAACTTTCAGAGCTAATCTTCGTGTTTTGGTTGATATGTCAAATCTAGGGTTTCTTCTTGCCTTATTTGACTTGTATTTGAAGTGTGAAAGGTCCCATGGAGATATGGAACCTAGATCTGGACCTTAGCAGGTCCAGAAGGCCCCAAATGATATGCTTTATGTCCATTCTTTTGAGTTGGAGACTAGGGTTGCCATATTAGAGGTTATTTCCCCAAAAAGAGCCTTGTATGTGTTGCATGGCGGCCAAGACTGAGACTTTACGTGATAAATGAGCTTGGGAAGGCCAGATCTATGTGTGTATGGAACGGATCTGACCGCAGAAGCAAGTTTTAGCTGATGCATGGCATGGACTCGCTGAGTCTGAAGAACAGACTCGACGAGTAGCTTGAAGATTGTCCTTAAGACCACCCAGTGAGTAGTCCTGCCGAGTTGTGGGTAACTCAGTGAGTCACAGAGAGTTAGAGAGGGATTGACAGGTGGACCGAGTCAAGTTGGGACTCGCCGAGTTATCCTTGCGACTCGGCGAGTTGAGTCGCGGTGGCCCCATGATTCATGATCAGGTGGAACTCGTCGAGTCAGGGGAGTACTCGACGTGTCAAAGGGGAAATCCTTGCGAGTTAGCGAAAACGCGTAGACTCGCCGAGTCGCTCTAGCGCACTCGCCGAGTCCGGTCAAATTGACCATTGACTGTTGACCAAAGTTGACCAGTGATGACTTGATATGGATGGTCAACCTTAGTGGTACAATTATTAATTATAGATATATGATGTTATAGGAGGATTATAGCTCGGGGGTTCGAGCACGAGTGATTTCTAGGGTTCACGAGTTATCGAGATATACGAGGTGAGTCTTCTCACTATATTGTACCCGGAAGGGTTTAACTGTGTGACCGGAAGGTCGAATATGATATATATATATATATATATATATATATATATATATATATATATATATATATATATATGCATTATGTGTGATAAGTTAATCGTTATATGTGCCATGTATGATATGCTTGATATGGGTCGGAAGGCATTATGTTATGGGCCGGAAGGCGTTGTAAAATGGATCGTAAGGTTGTCGTGGGTAGGACCGGAAGGTTTACCCAGACGGGACGGAAGTCCCCTGAGACACATGGACAAGAAGGTTAGGGCCTGGAAAGGCGTATGTGCGTAGGTTGTATTTTGGGAAACTCACTAATCATTTATGCTTACAGTTGTTGTGTTATGTATTCAGGTACTAGCGATGACCGTGGGAAGGCGTCGGCATGATCGTACACACACTCGGGGGAAACTATTTTGTGATCTTTGTTATGTAATCGGTCATGACAATATTGTTTACATTGGAACCTAAATTATTACTCAATGTTTTTGATGTTTGTAAAAATAAAAAATTGGTTTAAAATTTACGTCGTTACAGGGTCATTCTAGGGTCATTAATACATCATATATGAATATTTTGTTCACACCTAACTAACAAAATATTGGATTTTCTGGAAATCAAACTCTATCGATTTTACAAGGAAACGTTTTTCTACTTCAAACAAAACTCTTATGAACTCCCCAACTTAACTGTTGAGACTTTTTCAAAACTACTTGTATTCTCAGGAAATCAATGAAACAGGAAAACTTCAGCGCTTTGAGGATGGGACGTTAAACCGTCAACAATTTATTTTTGTCATCATAATGTAATTGATTTTGAAACATGTAAACATATACTTTGGTGTAACTTTCTCAATTATATTTATGATGGTTGTATTTACTTTGAGCACTATTATACATGTTGTTGTGATACTGTACATGAAGTCCTCCATCCCCGGACATTTCCGCCATCCTTGGTTTGGGGGTGTGACATAAAAATCAGTTGGGAAAACAAGTTCATTAACTTGAACTAACACATCCTCTAGTACACCTTTTGGGTGTACTATCGACCGGTCAACAAGTTGAATGATTACACCGTTTTGCTCAATGTTCCTACACCATTTGATTTGCAAACAGAGTACGGTAGGACATTTATAGATGCACCTAAGTTAAGCATAGCTCGAGGTACCTGAAGATTCCCTAATTTGCAAGGCACAGTAAAGACGTCGGGATCCTTGCACTTCGGGGGCATCCTCTTTTGCAAAACCGCTGAAATGTTCTCACCAACTTTTACCGTTTCATTACCTATAAGTTTCTTTTTAGATATGTATAGTTCTTTTAGGAATTTAGCATATCTAGGTACCTGTTTGATGGAAATAGCGCCAATTTGTTAGGTGTGTCAAACCCAACAAATAATAGGGGTACAACATACTCCAAATACACTGCTTTAATACACTAAAAAGTAGTACAAGGCAAGTAGGGTCGAACCACAAAGACATGAGACAAAAGTCTATACCTCTTTGCACAAGGTACTTTGATCACAAAAGGGGGATTTGTTTGCAAAAGTGAAATAATAAAATAACATTCTACTTTAAAAACATGCACAATTTAATACAACAATTTCACAATTTAATATACAAAATTCACAATTTAATATAGTAAATTCACAGTTTAAACAAAAAATTCATAGTTTAATATAGTCGAATCACTGTTGAAATAGAAAATTCAAAGCTTAATGCATTCAATTTATAGTTTAAAACACAAAACTCACAGCTTAAGATAATAAAATACATAACTTACTACACAAAAATTATGCATTTACAGAGTCTTAATACAATAAATTGACAGTTTAATACACAATAAGTATAATTTTACAATCATATTATCAACTTAAAACTCTTAATACAGTCAATTCACTAGTTAATACAAAAAAAATCACAACTTAAAATAACAAATTCACAATTTAATATACAAAATTCACAACTTAATATAGTCAATTCGCGGCTTAATATAGTCTATTCGCTGTTTAAACAGAAAATTCACAGCTTAATATACTCAATTAACAATTTAAAACACAAAACTCATAGCTTAAGACAATAAATACACATCTTAGTACACAAAAAGTAAGCATTTACACCAACATTATCAAATTAAAAGTCTTAATACAATCAAATCACGATTTAATACAATAAGTTCACGGTTTAATTAAAAAAAATTATATATTCTCAACTTAGCAACAATTAAAACTAAGATTAACAAAATTGGACGACATATGAGAGAATAAAACATCATATTCACACATTAACAGAAGGAAAAACGATAAAAAGAAATTGCATCATAGATATATGATACACGCAATTCATAAAAATCAAACGTCTCGACACAATTCCATGAGAAAAAAGCTATTATTTCTTTAAAGGCGTATCCTCATATATAAAACCACTGGTAAAGCAAAATCATAACTGTGTTCAAAATATGTATTAGACGTGGGGTAAACATGAGCAATAGGGGAGCCGAAAGAGAAAAAAATTAATATAAAACCATATAAACAATATCAATTTGTTTCATAGTATTAATATACAAAATGTTTAAGCAAAATAATTAATAAAAAGTTTTCTTGAATTGGTTATCGGAGATCTAAAAAACAATTAATATGGAATATGTATATCCTAATTCCTAACAGAAATTATTGTTTACAAAATTGAAGGAACCTAGAAATTTTTCTACATGGAACCAATTAACTCAAAAAACTAAACATACTTATACAAATTATAGCTCCATACCAGAATTAAATAATATAAATATATGTACCTAAAACTTATTCCACAATTAGTTTTTAAATAAAAAACTTATATATGTATATCGACAATTAAAAGTCATTAACACTTATATTATTTTGATTTACCTTATTTTCATATGAAGTAGTTGTGTACCACTTATCTAGTTATCGTCTCCGCCATGTTCCCCTTCCTCCATTTTATATCGGCTCTTTTTTTCTTTTTTACCCATTCTTAGATTTAATATTTGCAAAAATCATTATTCTTCATCTCATAGTAACATTCATAAAACCACTATAAACTGCTGTAAATAACGAAATACAACACAATAACTTCAATCACAAAATAAATATGAAGTCATAACCCTGATTTGAGTGAAACTCCACTGGATTTCAATAATGTTTTTTGTGAAGGACATAATTTTAAATATGAAGAGGTTGAGGCGTGCATCAATGAACACATTGTGAAAGATATCGATCTGAGCATAAGTTGCGACATATGAAGGCCCTTGGTGGTCAGAGATGAACAAGATAGCTGGAGGTGGTCGGAGACAAAGTAGACCCGGAGGAATATAAGACAAAGCAGATCCAGAAGGAGCCGATTTTGCTAAATCCTCACCGTTCGCCTTCGGAGTTGTAGATCTGGAGAAAGGCAATCGTCGTTGTTAGAGCACCGAAGAAAATATTGGACGACGCCAAATAGCGTCTTCTAGTGTTTTGGCGAGGTCGGAGGTCGAAGACAAAGCATATATTATAGATCTGAAAGTGTGGAAGGTTAGACTTGGTGTTTCAGCTGTGATAGTTGTGGTTCATAATCTGAATGTGTAGAAGGTATGATACGGCTTAGAATCACCGAAAGCTCCATATAATAGCTAAGATGTCATTCAAGTCACTGAAGTTCCAGATCTGAGATTGACATCTAACTTAGATTAGTTGGAGGTTGGGATTTGTAGGTCGAAGGTCGTTAGTTGGGAGTTGGGAGGACGGTAACCAGTAGGAGGTAGCAGAGTGACGGTAAAGATGGTGGTATAGTAGCTATGGTAGCTAGAGGCGGCGATGGGGTAAATGATGGTGGTAGTTGGAGGAGATAGTGTAACGACCCAAAATTCAAGACCAAAAATTTCTTTTAATAAAAAATTACTTAAAGAAAAATCATCAATCCAAAACATAAAAAGAGTATTAATTTCCAAAACACATGTTCGTTATCAGAGTAAAACATTCCCAGGCTGCCTAATCAATGGTGTGTGCCATGCGATCACCCCGAGCTCTTCCCTCCGCTACCGGAAGTACCTAAAACCAAAACTAAAAATCATAAGCACGAAGCTTAGTGAGTTCCCCACCCTACCACATACCATGCATAACCACATACTACACATACTGGGCCACACCCGCTATCCTGGGCCTCTCTCGCTATTACGACCTCGCCGCTCCAGGCCCCGCCTGGCTTCGAGCCCCGCTCGGATACAGATCTGTTTCACTTAGGCCTCGCCTGTCACAGGGCCCTGCCCGCCAACAAATAATAACACATAAACATATCACAGGGCCTCGCCCGCCAACAAATAATAACACATAAACATATCACAGGGCCTCGCCCGCCAACGAATAATAACACATAAACATATCACAACACATAAGCTAAACTCATACGACTGATCCTGTCCTAAGGCCTCGCCTATCCTGGGCCTCGCCCTTGTCCTGCTACTGATGAGTCATGGAACCCCGTCCACACTCCTACTGGTAGTGAGATACGGGCCCAACCCACTCTCACTCCTTCCCTAACTTGGGCCTCGCCCCTGTTCTGCTACTAATGAGATGTGGAACACCATCCACACTCTGCTATTGGTGAGATACGAGACCTCGCCCACACTCACCTCCCTACCAGGTATATACATGCATCCCACAGACAACAAGTATAAACTATCATATAAACAAATCCTTGGGCACCCGCCCGCTATTAATGGACCTCGTCCTGAATATCATACTAGCATATTGTGCCTAGGGCTAACCCCCCGAGCCTTCCACTCATAACTACATGGGCCAGCATTATGGCCTTAGACCCATTCACACAAAGGGAAACTCACCTGCACTGGCTGAACTTGCTGATGATCTCACTAGCTGCTGCCCGACAACTCTCTGAACTCCTGTTCCCCTTACTCCCCGAACTACCACTATCAATGCAACACAGAGTCTAACTGACCCCCAAGAGACAACCAAGTCAACTCTAGTCAAAGTCAAAGTCCTGGCCAAAGTCAACCTTCCAGGTCAACCTTACTCGCCGAGTCACCCTACTAATTCGCCGAGTTCATATGTTCAGAGTCCTTCCTTTCGCGTCTCGACTGGCCGAGTCAGTCTATGACTCGCCGAGTCTACCGATTTCTGAGTCTTGACCTGTCCAACTCACTGAGTCTCCATTCGACTCACTGATCCGAGTCTTAACTTGAAGGGTTTGGGGTTTCGCGACCTGACTCGCCGAGTCCAAGAGCAGACTCGCCGAGTACAAGGCAATCTTCATCTGACTCGACGAGTTGTTCTTCCAACTTGCCGAGTTCCTGCCCAACTTCATCCAACTCGCCGAGTCCACCCATATGACTCACCGAGTTGCACCAGTTCTTAATCCATACAGTGGGTTTTCGAGCCATGCTGGGGCTCCAACTCATAGATCCATACTCCCAAAGCTCAATCCTCACGTAAAGTTGCAAACTTTACGTATAACTAAAGAGATCAAGGCTCAAAACACACTAGGGCTAAGTTTAGGGACAAAAGGGCTTCACCAACTACTCATCTTCTGATGCTTTATGACATACTGGACCATCCCAACACTAGATCTGAAGTGGCAACTGATGGGTTTTGGTCATAAGAACATCCTATGTGTTCATACAAACCCTAATGCTTGGATCTAGGTTTCTCTATTGTACATGCAAGTTATCCAAGACTATAAACCCTAATTCTAGCATTCAAGTAATCATATTAACATGAGAATAGGTTTAAGATCATACTTTGATTGTTATGTAGCAATAACAATCTCAATTCCTCCTTGTATTGACTTTAGAAAGCTTAGAGTCACAAATGTCACTCCTTTAATGGTTCACAAACACCAAGAGCAAGAGGATGAAGAGGAGAGAGGATGGAGGCTGCCCAAAAACGTGTGAAACCCTAGAACAAAGCTTCACCACGTTTTTGGGTCATAAGGGTCATATATATATTGAGGCTATTAGGGTTATCTAACAAGGAAACCCTAATTTGGATGCTTAAGCCCTAAGCAACCCATAGACTCCTTTAATTAAGGCCTTGGACGATTTCCTTATGGGATTCCCCATAGAATTCGTCCACTCCTTAATTTAAGACAATCCATAGCCCAAATTGCAATTATCTTATAATTACAATTCCAGTCCCTTAAGTTTAATTAATCTCTTTTAGTCACAAAACTAATTACTAATTAATTCTCGACTAATATTAATTAAACAATATGATTTCTCCGTTAATATATTATTCTCATAATATATTAATAAATCATATTTAGTCCTTTATCTCCATAATTTATCCTATCAAGTTGCTTTGGTGAAGGCAACCCAAAAGGACCATGCACCATCGGGTCAAGTACATACCAAAATAGTTATGGACTTAGACACTAATCTAATAGTCTCCCACTTGGATAAGTCTAATAACTATTCTGCGTATGACTTCAGATCCTGATCTGCAATCGTAGCTTTCCAAAGTCGCTGTCAACTCTGATCCTATCATATAAGCGTGTTGTTTAGATAAGGGATCATATATTCCTCCATTCTAGATATCGTATGAGATATGATTTCAAATCATTCTCTTTGTACTATTTCTCGATTTTCGATTTATGACGACTGACTAATTGAACAAATCAAATTAGCCCTAGCCCATCGAGCATTTACGTTTGTCATCACAAAATCACCGAGGGCCCAAAGATATCACTTTTATCCTTCTTTGGATAAAAGGAACGGATAAACTTTGATACAATGCTTGCTTGCACTCACTCACCGAATCACACACAACAATATGTTTTATAACACCAAGTTACTAGTGCGTTTACATATTATCAATGTGCAACCAATTAGCAAGATACAACTCACACATCTCGGTTTCAAGAATATAAGATGTTATCGTCTCACCAATCACTCGTGATACAATTCATGGAGTGTTCCAAGTGAGCGTGGGTTTAATCCAATGCTCAAATTCATATTCATAAGCACTCATGAACGTTGCAGCAAACATTTGATTATGTCTAATGCTCTTTTAGACAATCTACACACCAATTCACGACAGTCTTCATTCATATCTACTTGCAACATATGAACAACTGTGGCCCGTTCGAATAATTCGATTATTCTTAATAACCTCAATTATTCTGGAAGTCAAAACATGCAAAGTGAAACACAAGAATAATACTAATCCCATATGGTCTCAAACCTTTGAGTATAAATAAAAATCCTTTTATTTATCACCATATCGATTACTCATTATTTGCCGTTTCGGGTAATCAACTTCTTACTTGAATTATTACACTTGTCCCATGCTCCTAGCATGCACACAATGTTTACCTATGGTTCTTACTTTGTGAAATAGACCAAATTGAACACATTTCCAATCATTCTCATTTCACAACTCCAAATCCTTTTTCATAAGTGAAAGAATATCAAATTCTTGCTACTTATAGAATATGCTAGATTCTAACATTCTATGCAATGATTCTTTCGTAATGTTACTGCACCAAAGTCACAAAGACTATTCCCAATGATATTACAAAATCTTCTATCGGAGATTATTACAAGACAATTCCTTAGATATGATGTCTCTCACTCAAAGTACATTCCTTTGAACATCCTTTTGCATAAAAGTTTCTAATCTAGACATAGATTTTCAATATTCAATTCCCAATATGGACACGCTTCCATATTTTTCATATGACAACTCATTCTTAATAGAATCTTATCTATTCGTAATGATGTCGATATGGTCCATCCAATATGGAAACATTTCCATAATTTCCATATGACAACTCATTCTTAATAGAATCTTTTCTATTCATAATAATGTCGATATGGTCCATTCAATACCATGCTTCCAACTACTCATAAGCAACCAATCCTCGTCGAACTTTGGATTGACCTTTGATAGTTGTTTAATCATTTTAGTCAAAACTGATTCTAGTCCCTTTTCCCTCTAAATGCGCTAGACATTTTGAAAATTTTAGAATGGTCAAACATTAAAGCATTTGCAATCGATCCTATACCCGAAGCGTATGGAACACGATGCATAATGTTTTATTTGCTATGTTCTCAAAATTCGAATTGTGAAAAGGAATGCCGTAATCATAATCAAAATTTGAAGAACGCATTATGTTTCTTTGACTAAGTTATTAACATTCCACAACCTAAGTCTTTAGATTTGAAATGAAGCATAATATTCTCTCCCTTAATTATAGCAAAACAACTATTCCATCCTTACGACTTTGCAAAGAATGACTCTTGTTATCTATAATTAATATTGCCAACTTGCAATACTTTCCTTAATAATCATATAATCATAACATTAATTCTCCCACTATCATGATGATTATTATAAACCATAACACTTATGCTCCCACTAGCTTCGACATGTATTCATAAACATCTTAACTTTCAGAAAAACAATACGTTATTGAATTTCTTAAGTCCATGTTTCTAATACTTAGTGCTTTGATAATCTTTTATCAAAGCTTCTTGAACTAATACACCTTTGCCTTAGATAGTTAATATGTGTGTCTAAACAAATAAGACTAGTTGCCAAACCTTACAATTCAAATCATGGAAAGGGATACCGTAACCATAATCGAATTCGAGAATGCAATTTTACAATCACTATCTTCTTAAAATCTTTCTTAGTGAAAGCATTTCCTCACAATCATTTTCATGAAGGAGGAAATCTTATGACACTTATATTTAAATGGTGTATGTGTTCCTATCCATGTGAATTTTTTAAAACCAAATTTTACGACAAATTCAAAGTCATATGGACCGAAGTTTCTTAATCTTGATTTCTTGCCTTATGGTAGCACAACTGCCCACCACGTCTTCCAAGTAGTTAAGCAGCTCACCTTTTCCTATCAATGTACCTTTCATTGATCAAGGTGCCTTGCCTTTTATGTGTTCAAAATGAGAACTCATAGAACTCACATGCATAATTAACTCAATTGGAAACAGCACAGAAACAAAATAATGTCAACACGATAGGTTGTAAACCTCAACTCGTGTGCTAGTGATGATCGATAAGGTTTATTTGATTTGTTCTTGAAACCTTTCAAGACCATTAAGACTCCCACTGACTCCTTGACATATAAGATTCTCTTGTCAATAACCATTTCTTGACAAAACAAATATTCAAGAGTTAGTGTAGCTTTTATCAAAACACTTCACAAATTGGTCCTAGTTGGTCTTTGTCTTATCCAAGACATCACAACTTTCCACATTTAATGAATTTCATAAACCTTCTTAATACTTGTCACTTATTGCCACAATCTTAACTTTAAGACTTGTTATTGGAACGAAGTACGATTGACCTTTTGATTTAACCATTTCTTCAATTCTTGATTCCTCTTCTTAAACATACAATTGTGCTAAGACTCACTTAGAGGATCAATTAAGATATGGTTCTTAATCATTAAGACCTATCATAAAGCATAAAAGCTACTCTCCCTTCTTCTTAGAATGGAGAAACTTTTATCTTTCCGCCTACTTGATTCTTCTTATTCGTTTTGCTATTGATTTAAACCTTTTAATCAATTCCGAATTACACTTAATCTTATAAGTATAATCATATTTACTAAACTTTTAGTAAATCATGATGAATGTCTTGTCACTATTATGGTGGACTTTGACCATCACACAACTTTGTGTACTCGATCTCCTAGTCCTTCACTTGACACTTTGTCAACGAATTAGTCTAATTTCCAAATATGAAATTTATCATTCATCATGCAACCAAGTTGCGTGATTCCAAATTTCTGTCCAATTGAAACTTTGGCGATGAGAAGCTCTCCCTATTTGGTAAATTCTCGACTTTTTTCATAAACACCATAAATAAGAATCATATCCATTTGTTGTAGAAATATTCAAACATCAATTTTCATAACGATTTCATTGCAAGGAAGTAAACAAATAAATAAATAAGTCAAACCAAAATTTATTTTATTTCTAAAAGCAGCGGAAAACATTTGTCCTTACAATGCAAAATCCGTTGAAAACTATGTATTTCAAAACGGAAAATTTCTATCAACCCTATCATAACTATCTAAGCTCAAAATCTAATCTTCAAGTCCATGCTATCAAGATCCATTTCTTGTGATTAGATTCATCTTGCTCTTTCACCAAGCTTCCTTTCTTTTCACCGATCCTGGAAAAACATTCAAATGCAATCTTATCACATCATGTATTTTGAATCAATGAATAGGAACTTAACGAAGTTAGATAGTGGATTTTACCTGAAGCGCAGTCATACTCTTTGACTCTCCCATCTTTGGAATTTTCAGGCTCTTGGGGCATACTTCTATCCAACGCCCTTTCTCTTGGCAGCAAACACAGGTCGCTTCTCTTAGAATGTCCTCGGAAGCATGGTCGGTTGACTTTCCCAACAAATATGCTCCATTGCTACACCAAATCATTTCTGATTCAGCAGCAATGAGCATGTAAGTTAGGTCAATGAGGTTATCGTCATGATCCATCATATAATACTTTCTTTTGAACTCATTATATGATTCAGGGAGTGACTGCAAAACCCAGTTCACAACCAACTCATCGGGAAATGACACACCCAACATAATCAACCTATCGATGTGTGATTTCATTCCTAGAATGTGGGCACACACGGATTTACCATCTTCATGTTTCATTTCCAATAGGGCCTTAGTGATATTGAACCTTTCAATTCTTCGATCTTGTGGGTTAGAGAGAACAATTGGAGGAGGTGGAGGAAGTGAAGCATGATTTCTTGTTCCTCGATCGAATCGTGGAATACCATCTTCATGTGGAATACTTGTTCCACGGGATTTGCGAAGACCATAGCTGTCGAACTTTGACATCTACAAAACGGGAGAAAAATAAATTCAAGTTAGTTGATTGATTGAGTCCTTAGTAAATCACGCAAATGAGATACTAAGGCTAGGACCCAACACAATATGCTACAACCTAGAAAAGGGATGTCGTAATCTAGTTGCAGAATATTTGAAGGTAAGTGAATGACGATTCACCAATTTCCACCATGAAAAACAAAAAGAAATTTAAGTTTTAAATCTATGAAAACTCCTAGATCCTTTGAGATTCATTGAACATTTCAATGGCATCTTTAAATCTCAATATGCCCCTCTTGTTTGTGACTGGGATGCCGAGGATCACAAAGCGGGTGTGAATAACCATGCAAACTTACATGGTGCCCTCACATGTTACAGTCACCTATTCGATGTGCCAATAAACCACACACGCTCCACCGAACTATGACAAACATTGAGTCACCCTTTGCTACCTTTTCTTAGAACCATCTAGTGTGCCGGTAAACCACACACGCTCCACTAACGTCTTCGCAAGGGCACAAAGTGTAATTTCATGGAATTGCATCAATTCACTTTGCCTAAGTAACTAAGATTAGGAATTTGAAAAACATTTAGTTACTTTTTTATTTCATTATACTTATAATGGAAGCTTTCGTCCTATCCTACCCGTTCGGCTAACGACCCTCCACTAGTCAAGAGTGCGGTGGGTAAGAGTGAATACCCATTCAATCGTCATATTATAGGAAATTTCCTTAAACACCCCTTATAGATCAGCTTCGTGAATGAGGCCTACTAACGGTAAGACTGACTTTTACTCATACATATATATAATGTTAGACTTTTAATGTTATATATAGTATAGGGTGTATTTTACACTTTTAAAATACCAGGTGGTCAAATTTAACAATTATACTTTTAATTCAATTAAATTATAAACCTAAACTTTTATGGATTTATTAAACCTCTTTTAATTATACACCTTAATTAATTAATAAAACCATAAGGGTTTGAATTGAACTTTTCAAAACATTACTAGGGTTTTAGAATTTAACACTCCTAATTAAACTTTTAATCAACTTTTAAATTCCAAAACTTGAGGGCAAGTTTTGAAACATTTCAAAAACATTAGGGTTTAGAATTTAAATATACATCAAAATTAAACTTTTAATCAAAATTTAAATTCCAAAACTTGAGGGCAAGTTTTGAAACATTTCAAAACATTAGGGTTTCAACTATTTAAATTTCAAAACAACAAAACTTTTGGGTTCAAATTTAAACTATAAAACCTAAAGGGGAAAATATGAAACTTTTCATAACAACAAGGATCAAATAACAAATAATCTAAATTAACATTTAATCACATAATTATCCATATTTGATTTATTTAATGATTTCTTGCAAAATAATTTACCAATTTAATCAAAATAATTTATCAATTATCACATAAGTAAACAAATATTTTATTAATTGATAAATATCTTCAATTAGATCAAGAATATAATCAAATATATCATAAAATCGGATTTATATTGATTTAATATGATAAGGCAACTATCCTTAAGCAAAGACAGCAAGAAATCTCGAAGTTTGCTCCATCTGACGAGTTGACTCGTCGAGTCAAGCATGGACTCATCGAGTCAGCATGGACTCGGCGAGTTCAGCTATGGACTCGGCGAGTCCAGCCCCCAGAAACAAAAAAACCGAATTTTTCAAACATATAATGCATCAATACAATAGAAACCAATCTAGGCTCTGATACCACTGATGAGTTTTGGTCATAAGAACATCCTATGTGTTCATACAAACCCTAATGCTTGGATCTAGGTTTCTCTATTGTACATGCAATTTATCCAAGACTATAAACCCTAATTCTAGCATTCAAGTAATCATATTAACATGAGAATAGGTTTAAGATCATACCTTGATTGTTATGTAGCAATAACAATCTCAATTCCTCCTTGTATTGACTTTAGAAAGCTTAGAGTCACAAATGTCACTCCTCTAATGGTTCACAAACACCAAGAGCAAGAGGATGAAGAGGAGAGAGGATGGAGGCTGCCCAAAAACATGTGAAACCCTAGAACAAAGCCTCACCACGTTTTTGGGTCATAAGGGTCATATATATATTGAGGCTATTAGGGTTATCTAACAAGGAAACGCTAATTTGGATGCTTAAGCCATAAGCAACCCATAGACTCCTTTAATTTAGGCCTTGGACGATTTCCTTATGGGCTTCCCCATTGAATTCGTCCACTCCTTAATTTAAGACAATCCATAGCCCAAATTGCAATTATCTTATAATTACAATTCCAGTCCCTTAAGTTTAATTAATCTTTTTTAGTCACAAAACTAATTACTAATTAATTCTTGACTAATATTAATTAAACAATATGATTTCTCCTTTAATATATTATTCTCATAATATATTAATAAATCATATTTAATCCTTTCTCTCCATAATTCATCCTATCAAGTTGCTTTGGTGAAGGCAACCCAAAAGGACCATGCACCATCGGGTCAAGTACATACCCAAATAGTTATGGACTTAGACACTAATCCAAAAGCAATGACATATCTAGGCCCCAAACTTGAATTGGGTCTCAAACAACCATAAAACCCCCCAAATCTCATAACCAAAGTAGATCTAGATGCAAAGGAGGGAAGATAGCAGCTTATTACCTCCAAGATGAACACCAACTGAAGTAGATCCCGGATCTTCACGTCGCCCTTGAAGCAACCTTCTTGATCTTTAAGTTCCTTTCCAAAGTTTCCTTCCTCCAAAGCTATTTCTCTCATATGATAGAAGCTCACACGAAATCTAGGGTTTACAGGTTCTCTAGGATGATAAGGAGGCTGAGGGAGGGACATAACACCCATTATATAGGATACAACTCCCGGGATTAGGGTTTCCTTGCATAGACCAGACTCGCTGAGTCCCCTTGGCCGACTCGCCGAGTCGGTCACTTATTCCTCGACCCGGATCACGCTCAGTCTCGCCGAGTTCCTCCTTGGACTCGCCGAGTCGCCCCTTAAAATTAGGGTTTTCTTTTCTTTCTTGGCCTTCCAAAATTTGGGTGTTACAACTCTCCCCCACTTAAACTAAACTTCATCCTCGAAGTTTACTATGATCCACCGCCTGCGATCTGCCTCCAATACCCCACCAATTATTCAAACACCAGCTGCCTACCTTCGATGGCCTTCCACTCAGACATTCAGACTAACATTAATCCTTACGGATAATAATCTCAGGTCCACCCTGACCCTGAACATTCTGGAAACACAACTTACTCAACCGACAATCCTTCTGGTACTCTCCAATTACTGCACTGACCACATAGGGGTCCACCCCTTCTTTCCTTGCTCAATTTCCTTGCCTTCCCAAGGCAATGCTCCATAACCATCTATTTCCTCTGCCACTGTGAAGATCCTATCTTCACCAAATCCGTTACTCCCGCTACTTCCGGTACGAGTCATTATTGCTAGTATCCACTGGGCATTCTTTCTACTATCATTTGGTGTCGAGCACCCCACGATCAACTAACTGAATTCCACCATACGATGCATACTCGCACTGCTACTGACTGGAAATTCTGCTATTCCTCATCTGCCTTCTGGATGCACTGAGACCACCCTGGTCCCTACCAACCTATCAATAACTGGATTACCGGCTCCAAGCAATCGTTGACCCAACACAACTACTAGTCGCTCCCAGGGACTTTCGAAGAAACTTCAACCACCTAAAGCTGCTCAATATATCCTTCCATGCAGGCACTACAACTTCCTGGGATCCCCGATCCCCTATCTTGACACTAAGGTCCCTACCAGGTCCCACCTGTGCTACTAAAACTCACGGGCCTCGCCCACGGGTCTCACCCGTCCCTATCCTTCTAGTCTTACTTGTCTAGCCATTCTTGCTCGGGCCTCGCCCACGAGTCTCACCCAACCATACTACTGAGCAACCCTGCTCTTAGGTCTCACCTATACTGCTATTCTCATACGGGCCTCACCCACGGGTCTCACCCAACTATATTCTAGAACGGTCTCTCCCAAAGTCTCACCTCTCTAGGGCTATACAGGCAAACTCCTTACCATTCTTATCCTTTACCCATTACTGATCCCTATCTGAATGCTAGGAGATAAGTGCCTTTCCCCAACTCCGCCAACGAAGCAACTATGGAATGCTACGGCTTACTCGCAGTCTTACATCACCTTCTATCGCCATCTGCTAGTGAATGCTACGGCTGCCCCGTAGTCTGACAACACTTCCCACCACTGACTGCTAGTGAATGCTACGGATGCTCCGTAGTCTTACAACACTTTCCACCACTAACTGCTAGTGAATGTTACGGCTACCCCGTAGTCTTACATCACTTTATATTATCTATTGTTCAAATTAATTATAATGTTATATTAACTAAATATCCAAATGTAATAATAATTTTTTTTAGTTAATATAAATGACATCAATAATTTCAGTGACATATGATTATGTAGCACCTGGTTCCTAGTACGTAAAATTTATCTAAGTCTTTGTCATTTTAGCCTTGGACTCAACGAGTTGTAGGTCCGACTCACCGAGTAGGGACGCGGTCCGGGGGTACGTTTAAGTTGGCGACTCGGCGAGTCCATATTCTGGAATCGGCGAGTCACCGTTGTTTTATGAAACCCTAAATATCAAGGGTTTGCACCCTATTTAAACCCTCATTTCCGCCCCAACCTCGCCCCCATTCACCCTCAGAGCCCCCAACATCGTCTTTGTCCTTTTTCCTTGTGAGATTGAAGTGTTTTGGGTGTGTTCTTGAAGTTTTTGAGGAGAAAGAAGAGTAGATCAAGAAGAGGAGAAGGAGGCCAAGCATTTTTGTGTCGTCTCAACGTTTTCCTTGAGGTAAAGCTCGTTTCCCCTCTGTTTTCAAGCTTGTAGTCCCTAATAGCTTCATGAAAGTCCTTTTTGAGCCATTCTTCAAGCTTGTTTGTGCTATGTGAGTTGTAATAAGTTGTTAGCCTTTAGATCTAGGCATGATTTAGTCCCTGGAGCTTGGATCTACTGCCTTTTATGGAGTCATATTGCATGAAAGTCCTAGATCTACCCCTTTTGGTGCACTTTGAGCCCTAAAACCTTCATTGGTGATTATCTACACGTAAAGTTGGAAAATTTACGTGTAAACCAGGCCCTAGGAACCCAGATCTATGAATGGTATGGACTGGATTCAAGCAAAATCGCGTGTATAGTTTTTGCATGAGGCAGACTCGGCGAGTCGGGTCGCGAGTCCCCGGGTTGTTCCCCTTTTTGTGTTTGCGAGTTGGAGTGGTGAGTCATAGGGTATGACTCAGTGGGTTGGAAGCCAGACTCACTCATGAATTCACTCGGCGAGTCAATGCTATGACTCGGCGAGTTCATGGCAATCTTCTTGTCTCAAGAACAACTCGATGAGTTGTTCATACAACTCGGCAAGTCACAGTTTAGAGTGTTCTTCGGATGAAGGCGAACTCGGTGAGTTGTTCACACAACTCGGCGAGTAGGATGAAGGACTATTGGACTTGGGTATAGAGAAAGGGACTCGGCGAGTTGGCAAGCCAACTTGGCGAGTTTGGTCAACTGGCAGTTGACTGTGACTTGACTCATGACTTGTTAAGGGTAAATGGACAATTTACCCTGAGGACGGTTAGCCGTATTTGACTAAGTGTTTGGTGGGAATTGCAGTTGGAGGATTTCCGAAGCAGCAACAGTAGACAGACCATTCCCACACAGATCAGCAGCTACTACGAGGTGAGTTACCTCCAGTAGCAGTGGGTGTAAGACCACAATGCCTGCCCACCAGTAGGAGACGTATGATAGGTGATTGTCTTTGTGATATCATCTATGTTTGCAACTACCTGATATGTTATATGCTAGCATGATATATTGTATGTGACAGTAGTAGAGTTCGGTTGTTAGGACCGAAGGGCAGTCAGACACCCAAGATACGTTTGACATTATATGATGATATGTTTGCATGTTGGCTTGTTATGTTATGGTAGTAGGAGGGGAGTAGTCCCCGAGTTCGGTTGCTAGGACCGAAGGGTAGTTTAGGCACCCCAGATATGTCTGATAATATGTTATGTTATGATATATGTGATAGTAGCAGTAGGGGTGAAATAGTCCCCGAGGTTTGGTCGTCAGGACCGAAGGGTAGTCAACACCCCAGAACGGCTTGACATGGGTAGTCAGCACCCCAGAATGGCTTGACACGGGTAGGTCGGCACCCCAGAATGGTCGTACCGGGTAGGTCGGGCACCCCAGAAATGTCTGGCAATATGTATGATATGTGATTGTATGGTATGCAGTATGACGGGGGAACTCACTAAGCTTCGTGCTTACAGTTTTCAGTTTGGTTTCAGGTACCTCTTCTTCGAAGGGGAAAGAGCTGGTGCGGTAGCGGCCCATCACACACATGCTTCATATTCCACATCATGAGATCTTCCTGGGGATTTGTACTCTGACATTATTATGTTTTTATGAAATGTTTTCCAGACACGTGATATCTTTATAAAATGTTATGATCAGTAAACGTTTTAATTCGAAGGTTTTGCTAAATATATGTTTTCAAAAATGAAATTTTTGGCTCATTTTTTGGGGTGTTACAAGTTCGTATCAGAGCCCTGGTTTGAGGGATTCGGACACACCTGCGGGGGTGTTTGAACTCAAATCGGGGGATTAAAAGATTTTGGAGAAAGAAAATGTTTTCTAAAAAGGATAGTAAAGGAGTCCTAAGAAAAGAACGAAGTGTGTGATGTGCGCAACCGGCCGAGCTCAAGTAAGTATTCCCCAATGTAACCATACAAGTTTATATATGTTTATCAGTTTCTGTAGAACAGAAATCTAGAATACGACTAAGGATCTAGGAGTGATGCCTTATGTGCCTGTTTTATGTGCTTCAGTATATGAAAAAGTTGCATGCTAGAATTGAGTAGATAGTAGTAGGGTAGCCTGTTTAGGTTATTCCTGGTAGTACGAGTTTAGCATTGTACGCTAGTTCAGTTTTTCTCTACGATGATAGAGTTGCTTGAGATTGTTTTCTTTATGTCCAAATGTTGTTTGCTTTGTGCTATGTGGGCTTTGAAGTGATGGGAGTTAACTGTTAGGTGAATACGTTAAAGTCACATGTGATCAGGGTTGAATAATCTCAGAGTGTTGGATTTGACTCTATTGCGTAGCTCTTGTTTGAGTCCTAACCGTTGTAGAGATGAGTCCCTTACTCAAAGGATTATCCGAGCCTCGTCACATGTGATTGTATTCAGGTAATAGTTAATTGGCATCACCAAGAGGCCTTCAGCAGCTGAGGACTGGGTTGGGTGTAGTCAGGGGTTTCCTAGGGAAAGCCTAGGATAAGAGTAGCAGTGATCAGCGGTAGTAGAAGGGACCGGGTAGAGTCAAGGCAGTCTTTGGAGAAGGTACGGATAGATGTGGAAGGTAGTATGGGCCTGTACTACTGAAAGCAGAGGATCCGTACTCAAACCGAGGAAGGCCAAGATAAGACCAGGGAACTTGTAGAAGGTGTGATCCCTCCAGGGGTATCAGTATCACTAACAGTTGTTATTTCTTTGTATTTCAGAATGGTGGTACTATGCCCGAGGCCAGCAGTTGGCAATTCAGGAGAGAGATCAGGTTCGGGATCAGGTTCCGAGCTAGTAGATGATAGGCTACGCGAGTTCATCGCATCTGAGATCACCAGAGGCATCCTTGAGTCGACCCCCATCATCTTCGGGTCAATCAAGGAAGGGATATTGGAGTTGATGGAGGATCACCTCTGGGCATTCAGGAGCGACATGGCATCTGGCCAGTCGGGATCTCGCACGTTGTCCTTCAAGGACTTTCGGGGTAGTGGTGCGCCAGATTTTCATGGGGCGAAGGACCCCATAGCTGCTAGAAGATGGATTGCAGACATTGAGTCTGCACGGACGATTAGCTTCTGCCCCGAGGGGTCGAAGGTGAGATATGCAGCAGGATGTTTACGTGATCGAGCTAGGGATTGGTGGGAGTCCGTGAGCGACTCGTTGGGAGCCTCGACAGTCGAGGCTATGACATGGTCGGATTTCGCGACCAGGTTCAGGGCAGAGTTTGCGCCGGCTGTCGAGCTTCAGCAGCTGGCCAGGGAGTTTTTGGATATGAGACAAACGACGGAGACTGTGGCAGAGATCACCGCCAAGTTCCAGGAGAGGGCATTATTAGTGCCCCAGTATACGGGTGATGAGGACATGAGGAGGACCCGCCCACCATGACATGCTCCGAGATGATATTCTGGAGCATGTCAGTTTTTCAGCTTGCCCTACCTTGGACTCTATGATTGCCAGGGCAAGGGAGAGAGATAGATTTGGAGCACATCCGGAAGAGGAAGAATGAGGAGGGACAGACAGGAGGGGCTTCGGGGAAGAAGCCCAAGGGATCAGATGGTAGGCCGAAAGGCCAGTCAGGACCGATCCGCTGTAGGAAATGCGGCATGCCTCACGAGGGGGCATGTAGATTGGGATCGTTGGGCTGCTATAAGTGCGGCAAGACGACGCATTTCAGCAGGGATTGTACTGCCCCTGCACCTGTGATACAGACATCTGAGTTGTTGTGTTTCCACTGCAACCAGAGGGGCCACGAGAACGCCAATTGCCCCCAGTTGACATCACCAGCGTCGGTTAAGGCGCTAGCTCCAGCTACCCTACGGATCACATATGGCCATCAGGGCAAGGCAGAGGCTCCAGTGGTGAGGAGTCGGGCGTTTCAGCTGACTGCGGAAGAGGCACGTGTCGCACCCAATGTGGTGACGGGTATGATTCTTTCCCTCTACTTTATTTTATGATGTTATGTTATTGATATGTACTCTGTGTATATGCATTAGGATCGTTCCATGTGAACGGTATTCAGGTTCAGGTGTTGTTCGACTCGGGTGCCACCCGATCATTTGTTTCCCTTGTGCTTAGCAAGAGGTTTACTGAGTCCTAGGGCATGTTGGATTGCCCTTTAAACGTAGAGATTGTCGATGATCGATCGGTGCGAGCATCAGCAGTGTTCGGGGATTGTGTTTTGAGGTTATTTGAGGAGCGTTATTTGGTGGATTTGGTTCCCATACCATTGCGGGGGAACAAGGTACGTTTAAGTTGGCGACTCGGCGAGTCCATATTCTGGAATCGGCGAGTCACCGTTGTTTTATGAAACCCTAAATATCAAGGGTTTGCACCCTATTTAAACCCTCATTTCCGCCCCAACCTCGCCCCCATTCACCCTCAGAGCCCCCAACATCGTCTTTGTCCTTTTTCCTTGTGAGATTGAAGTGTTTTGGGTGTGTTCTTGATGTTTTTGAGGAGAAAGAAGAGTAGATCAAGAAGAGGAGAAGGAGACCAAGCATTTTTGTGACATCTCAACGTTTTCCTTGAGGTATAGCTCGTTTCCCCTCTGTTTTCAAGCTTGTAGTCCCTAATAGCTTCATGAAAGTCCTTTTTGAGCCATTCTTCAAGCTTGTTTGTGCTATGTGAGTTGTAATAAGTTGTTAGCCTTTAGATCTAGGCATGATTTAGTCCTTGGAGCTTGGATCTACTGCCTTTATGGAGTCATATTGCATGAAAGTCCTATATCTACCCCTTTTGGTGCACTTTGAGCCCTAAAACCTTCATTGGTGATTATCCACACGTAAAGTTGGAAACTTACGTGTAAACCAGGCCCTAGGAATCCAGATCTATGAATGGTATGGACTAGATTCAAGCAAAATCGCGTGTATAGTTTTTGCATGAGACAGACTCGGCGAGTCGTTCATCTGCTCGGCGAGTTGGGTCGCGAGTCCCCGGGTTGTTCCCCTTTTGTGTTTGCGAGTTGGAGTGGTGAATCATAGGGTATGCATCAGTGGGTTGGAAGCCAGACTCACTCATGGATTCACTCGGCGAGTCAATGCCATGACTCGGCGAGTTCATGGCAATCTTCTTGTCTCAAGAACAACTCGACGAGTTGTTTATACAACTCAGCGAGTCACAGCTTAGAGTGTTCTTCGAATGAAGGCGAACTCGGCGAGTTGTTCATACAACTCAGCGAGTAGGATGAAGGACTATTGGACTTGGGTATAGAGAAAGGGACTCGGTGAGTTGGCAAGCCAACTCGGCGAGTCTGGTCAACTGGCAGTTGACTGTGACTTGACTCATGACTTGTTAAGGGTAAATGGACAATTTACCCTGAGGACGGTTAGCCATATTTGACTAATTGTTTGGTGGGAATTACAGTCGGAGGATTTCTGAAGCAGCAGCAGACAGACCATTCCCACACAGATCAGCAGCTACTACGAGGTGAGTTACCTTCCAGTAGCGGTGGGTGTAAGGCCACAATTCCATCCCACCAGTAGGAGACGTATGATAGGTGATTGTCTTTGTGATATCATCTATGTTTGCTACTACCTGATATGTTATATGCTAGCATGATATATTTTATGTGACAGTAGTAGAGTTCGGTTGTTAGGACCGAAAGGCAGTTAGACACCCCAAATACGTTTGATAGTATATGATGATATGTTTGAATGTTGGCTTGTTATGTTATATGTGCTAGAGGTAGTAGGAGGGGACTAGTCCCCGAGTTCGGTTGCTAGGACCGAAGGGTAGTTTAGGCACCCAGATATGTCTAATAATATGTTATGTTATGATATATGTGATAGTAGCAGTAGGGGGTGAAATAGTCCCCGAGGTTTGGTCGTCAGGACCGAAGGGTAGTCAGCACCCCAGAATGGCTTGACATGGGTAGTCAGCACCCCAAAATGGCTTGACACGGGTAGGTCGGCACCCTAGAATGGCCTTACCGGGTAGGTCGGGCACCCCAGAAATGCATGGCAATATGTATGATATGTGATTGTATGGTATGCGGTATGATAGGGGAACTCACTAAGCTTCGTGCTTACAGTATTCAGTTTTGGTTTCAGGTACCTCTTCTTCGAAGGGGAAAGAGCTGGCGCGGTAGCGGCCCATCACACACATGCTTCGTATTCCGCATCATGAGATCTTCCTGGGGATTTGTACTCTGACATTATTATGTTTTTATGAAATGTTTTCCAGACACGTGATATCTTTATAAAATGTTATGATCCGTAAACGTTTTAATTCGAATGTTTTGCTAAATATATGTTTTCAAAAATGAAATTTTTAGCTCGCATTTTTGGGGTGTTACAGATTACTAAAAGGTTAACTAGATAATTTTATTTCGCGCAACACACGGATATTCGCTAGTTGATAGTAAGCGTGAACATATTAGATAGAATGAGTGCATACGAATACTTATAAAATGTGTGTCCTGATAAATATTAAGATATAAATAATTTTCAGAAAAAACAATATAAAAATGTTGATTTTGAAAAAAAAAAAAAAAAATGAATCTCCACGTAAAAGCTTACAGGAATTGAAAAATAAAAAACATGTGAAAACTAACCAATCAGATCCATTTGTGTCTAACTCTCAAATACCACCATGAATAGCTAAGGATGAAAATAGATTGGTATGTTAATAGGTGTATAATAGAGAGGTGTATATAAATCTAATTTGTTTATGGACATTTAATGAAATGAGCTATTATTTATGTCATAGTTTTGAGGTTTATTTGACTTTCACAATAAAACACTTTCCAAATCTTCAATTCCTTATTAATTTATTTTTTATTTTATTTTTTTAAATTTTTTTCATTTAAAGGACTTTTTATCTTTAATTCTTTAGGATGTCTATATTAGTAAAACAAACCGACAATTATATTAGAACGTCAAGTATTTACTTAGTTGTTTTTAATGTAATAAAATATCATTTAAATAGAATATAACTTAATGATATATTTAATTTTTAAAGAATATCTTGAAAGAATATTCATGTGAAAATTAATTTGCATTTAAGTTTTCAAATAGAAATAACTATACCAAACGTAACAACTTAGATTACATGAGTACAAAACAACATAATTTATATATGTTTGAATTTATTTGTATCATCTTTAACAATATAATGTGTTAACTGTTAATAAAATTTATAGTTATAATAGATTATACTGACCAATTAGCTAAGCATATAAAAGAATTAGAAAAGTAAAAAAGCGAACTTTGAAAATTTTGCCAGGATTAAAAAAATAAAAAATTGTCGTCACGAAACATCTTAATAAAACTAATAGTTAAAACGAAACGTCCAAAAAAAATATCTACGAAATGGAACGCACAAATAATACTAACGAAACATCCACGTAAATAACAAAAAACTCCTTGTATTCAATGTCTGCCGCTTAGAAATTGTTCGTCGTAACAAACTTTTTTGCTCCGCCGCATCGCGTGGGCACACCCTTAGTGTGTGTGTATGTGTGTGTGTGCGTGCGTGCGCGCGCTTAGAAATTTACATTCAACTAAGTAATTCATAATTATCTCTTATAAAACTACTCAAAAATGAGCTTCTCAAGGAGTCTGCATGAAGAAAGCTTTAACAACTTGTCTGTTTTCCTTCGCAACCTTAGGCAAACTAACCCGCATATTTACACTCACGTCAGAACCGATTTGATGGATCGTTTTGAAACTTGTTTTGTGGCTATTAGATGGGTGGTATATTTAGATTTTTTTTACTTTTCTGTTGTTTCTTTAAAATTGATAATGTTTCTACATCTAAATTAATTCGTTTTTGTTCCCAAAAAAATACAGGTCAATGCATTCATAGGCTACTTCTTGCCTGTGATCTTCATATGTAGTGTCCCTCTTAAAGGGGACTACCTAAAAACAATATTTATAGTGGTTGTTTTCGACGGGAACAACGAAACCCTCCATATAGCATTTGGTATGGCCACAGAAAATAATCTCAACTATTGTATCTGGTTTCCTTATGAGGTTAATAAAAGCTATGAGACATTATAAGGAATTATCATTTATAACAAATATGGACAATATCGTTAGTTCTTGCATATGTATTCCCTGATTCTTATCATGAGTATACTTTTAAAAGTGTGTTAAAGTATATGCGCACAAGAGGCATCTCTGGCAGAACATTACAAACTTTTTATGGATGACATCGAGCTCATATACTGTGTCTGATTTTGAAGAAAACATTTGTTAGCTGACCTTGATGCTTGTGAAGTACTTGCTAACATCGGTCATGCGAAATGGGCAAGAGCCTATTTCCTTAACATTTGTTGGAATGTAGTTAACATTGATGTTCCCCAGTTTTTTGTGTTATCGGTAAATCAACGTAATGTACCGATAATAATGCTTATCGAGGCAATTTGTGACTACATTCAACAGATTTTCGTTGAACACAGTTAAATGACATGTAAAATATCGGTTGAAATTTTAAATTTATTTAATTACATGTACAAGAACCTTGTTATATTTACTTTTCAGCGAGTTTGACTACCCTACCCACCCTGTATGTTGAAATGGAGTTTTATAAAAGGATGCAAAAGTCTGCTTGGTGGCAAGCAACGAAGATCCCGCCAAGGATCCCGTCTCTGCTCCCATCCGACGTTTATCGAGTTTTTGATTTTAAAAAATGTGTGTTGTTGATCTGAACCGTCATACATGTTCATATGGGAAATGGTGGGTATAGCGTGCGGTCGTGCTATTGCAGCATCACGTCATTTGAATATCCATGAATTACCTGATATGGTTCCGATATATTACCAAGCTAATGTGTTTCATACTGCCTACCAAACACAAATTGTGCACCCTTTTCTCCCTCCATCAGAATGAGAAATACTAGACTCTTTGATTGCAATTTTATTGCCAACGTAATTGCAATTAATTATGTTTGTAATGGATTTTAAGTGTGTAATGAAAAATATTATTATTTCCCTAATATTTGTTACATATTATAAAGATGGAAAAAAATTACAAGTACCATAGTAATACTAACAAACAAACAAATATTACATATTAAAAGGATTAATAAGCATTACATAAGGGAAACTTAGTTGTTAGACATAAAGCTTACAACTTGTACACAATAATTTAAAAAAAATCCAGCTACAAATTAACGCTCTTCAAGTCCATATTTTGGGTTTCAAGTTTCTTCTTCGATCGAAATAACTTACTGAATATCAACGGATTATTGTCTTTTGCTTTGTCAACCCAACAAATCCAGACTGTGGTCCCTAAAAATTTAAGATCAAACACATGACGTATATTGTGTAAATTAATATTATTTCAAAAGAAAATTAATAGAAGGATAACCCACATATCTTTTTAGGATAAGCATAAAAAAGTCGCCCAAGGTTAGTTCTAGTCGTTGATGTCGTTATAACACCTTGAGAGCCACAATCGCAGTATGCCATTTTTTTCGGATAATGAGAAATGAATTTTTAGCAGCAAATTTAAAATAAAGAGTTTGTACGCTTGAATTCCTTTATATAATGACATTTATTATGGTTATGTTTTCTGACATTATTTCAGAAACACATTCTGGAATTGATATTGCAGACCCTAAATTTGGAACAGTAGTTGTTTATCACGTTAGAAAATATAAGATTTTCTAGAGGAACAGGCGAAGTTTTCTAAAAGAACTTAGAGTATACTTTTTATAACAAAATTGTTTATGAACTCACCAACTTAAATGTTAATCTACTCTTTCAAAATAACTTGTATTCTCAAGAAACTAGTAGACACGTACATGCACAGGGATTCAGAAGATGGGGTATAGTAGCTTCATGTCTTTGTTTTGGTATTTACTTTTGGAGTAAATCTTTTGTGAATCAAATACATGTAAACACTTTAATATTTATACAATGGTTGTTTGTTACTTTGATTATTATGATGCATGTGCTGTGATACTAAGCATGACGTCCTCCACCCCCGAACGTTTCCGCCGTTCCGGTTTGGGGGTATGATAGATTGGTATCAGAGCATTGTTTATAGTGAACTAAGTATATCAACCTATAAGAGATATACAACTATAAATACAATGGGGCCGAAGTGCTCTGACTAAAAGTATATTTTAAAATGTAGCAATATTTTTATAAAAGTATACATACCTGCTTATATATTCATACTAGAACAAGTATTACAAGAAGAGAAAACCCAAAAGTATTTAAAGGTTGAACACTGCGGTCAAACCTGGACAGTTATGTAATCATATATGGGATCACTATAGTCTATTCAACTATATTTATTTGAGATATGACCAGCATGTGTTCGGTAGTGATGTGGTGTTGCAAAAGACTTAAAACTTACCTAACTCTATACACAAAGGATTTCTAGATCAGAACATAAAGTTAAAATACTATAGGAATATTTTAGGCACTATAAATAACATATGTGAAAATTTAAAAGACCCTTACTGGTAGGTCTATAATCCCAGAGTGTATACTCCCAAGGTTTTATATAATTAAGATTTTATAGACTTAGAATTTCTGATATTTGCTCTACTTCCTGTTCCTTATTTGGTTGTGGTTTTAGAGTAGGATCACTTATTCGACTGTCTATCTAATCATAAATTATATACAACTTGTATACACTGCGCAATAATAGGAGGACCCCATAAGGATCAACCCATAATGTTTTACTTAATCTCATATTGTCCTGGACTAAGTGATATTTTGGTACTGATAGCTTTGGGAGTCGAGAGATCAGAAGATCGAGATTTTTGGTGAGGCAACAATTTGGGAGTTTGATTCTTCAGTTCAGATCGGCAGTGCGAGGTGACTTATCCTCACTATATCAACAGGGTCTAAGGCACCAAGGTCGACCCTTCATCTGATTTGTATCCAGGTATTTACTTGATGTGTTTATTGATCTGCTAGATCTGCATCCAGGTAGTTAGGATGGTATTATGTTCAGTGACCTGGTTTAGGTCGGTATCCTGGTATATAGGATGATGTTATGTTAGTGATCGATTAGGTCGGTATCCTGATTATAGGATGTTACTATGTTATATGATCTGTTAGATCGGTTTATTGTCTATAGATTGTTATGTGAGTATCTGTTATATGTGCACATGGTTGTTTGATTAGGGGTTGGGTTGAGGTAGTCCTACTTTATGCTAAAGGCCAACATACCCAGAACGGACCGGATAGACTGCAGGCCCAGGAAGGCACATAGTAAGGCCGAAGGCCCAGCGAGTGGTCCGAATAGGTTGAAGGCCTTGCGAGGTGGTCCAGACTTCCGAAGGCTCGGAGAGCGGTCTAGATAGACTAAAGGCCTGCGAGATAGTCCAGTCAGTCTTAAGGCTCGTTATGCATACTGTAGACTCAGAGAGTGGACCAGATGGACTGAAGGCCTGGTGCGGGCGGACCAGTCACACTGTAGACTCAAGATGCATGGTTGTTCTATTACTTATATGTTATATGTTATGGTTATATCGATATGGCATTGGTATTTTGGGGGTAACTCACTAAGCCTTGGAGCTTACAGTTTCAGTTTATTGTTTCAGGTTCAGCGGATGATCATGGGAAGGTGAAGGCTTGACCGTACACTTCCTTGATTGATGATTATGATTTCTGGGAACTCTGATGTTTAAACTATTTTAAATACAAATTGTAATAACTGAATGGTTTTAAATGATTTAAAAAGTTTTAAATTGGCTCGAATTTTATGGATGTTACACTATACTTTACCTAGAGTGGTAATCTTTGTGTGGTCGGAGGGTCTTATGTGTTATATTGATTATTGAGAAATCCTGCATTATGTCTTTGTGATTTATGTTGTCTATTATTTTGAGCTTACTAAGTTAGAACCGGAGGGTCCACCCGAGTTGTGGGACTGGAGGGTCCCACTGAGACACATTGACCGGAGGGTCTTATTTGAGCATAGCCATGAGAGGCTAATGAGATATGTGTGGTATTTTGGGGAAATCACTAAGCTTCGTGCTTACCGTGTCATGTGTTATGTGTTTCAAGTACTTCTCAGGACCACTGGAAGGCGTCGGCTTAATTGTACACACAATACTGTGCTATATTTGAGGATCCTGGATTTTTGTTGTCATGGACATGTGTTTTGATAAAACAAGATTTTAGAGGTTTTGTGATTTATGTAATGAGATTAATATGATTTTTAAATGTAAACTTTGTTTAAAAATTTACGGTGTTCCAAGTTGGTATCAGAGCCTTGGTTTAATGGATTCGGATGCACCTTTGGGTATGTCTGGACTCAAACTGACGATTTGAGAAAAGTTTTCAAAAGAAATGATTTTTCTAAAACGAGTAAGACTTTCTAAGAGAAAAACAAGAAGGAGCAGTGTGTATAATCAGACAGATCCCGAACGGTGATTTCCCAAAATACCTTAATTGTTTACTTTATGATATATTTATGAGATGTTATAATTACACACTAGAGGATAGGCTAGGTATTTCAGATTCTAGGGCTACGGTTGCCTGATTTGTGATGCCTTAGCATAAGAGATATTGTTATCTATTATTGCTCTGTGAATGTGATGAGTAGGAGTACCTAGAAGGAATCTTTTTAAGAGGCTTTGAGTAGAGGAGTAATCTAGGAGAGATACCTAGATGAGCATTAGTGGAACCTACTAAGAGAGTAGTCAGATAACCACGAGAGTTAGGGTTGCTTGAGTCCGGTAATACCTTTTGAGTGTGAATAGAGCAAGTGGAGTTGTAAACTATAGTGGTTTTACATGTTAGTGGGGATTATTTGATGTTCGAATGCTACTTGCTTTATGCTTTGTGGAACTCTTGATGATGGGAGTCAGCTACTAAGTGGATATGACGATATTCACGAGGTAGATGGCTGGCATCATAAGGAGTTCTTCAGCAGCTGATGGCAGAAAAGTGTGAGAATCTAGGAAGAGCCTAGGGAGTAGCTTTAATCAGATGAGTATGCTGATAGAGGAGAGTATTCACTGGAGAGTGACCAGGTGTAACGGGATTGGTGATCGAGTAGGTTGAGCAGCTACTTAGGAAATATGGGATGATCCATGTAGAAAGTATGGGTAGATGTGGCAGGTAGTATGGGCCCATACTATTGAAATCAGAGGACCCATACTCGAAACAGGGAGAATTCCAGAGGTTCTAAGTAGCCAGTTGAGATGAGATAACATGGTTCGAGTACCATAATTCATAGCAGATTGAGAGGAGATAACATGGTTCGAGTACCATGATTCGTAACAGATAGTGCTTATGACTTTACCAGTTGTCCCGTTATGATTTTTCGAGTTGAGGACTGATATGATAGAGTGTGGGGCCAAAGGGCCATATCATACAAGCTTCAAGTAGCGTACCTTGAGAGGGAAATTGAGTTAGGTCCTGAGAGATTTTACTGGTGAGATGCCAGTTGGAGTTGCAAGACTCAGGCGTGAGTAGAGATGATGCTTTATAGAGGATTGCGATCTGAGATGAGCAATCAGTCGATAGTGGAGATATCACTTTTGTGACAAGAATTGCGCTACTTCTATTTCTTATGTGGAGCGAAAGAGATAACGAGCTTCTGGTTTCAAAGTGGGAGGTAAAACCCCGTGGGGTAGCTTATGGTTGGGACCGTTATCACCAAAGTATTGGGGCAGTAAACCTTCCGTGATGTATTTCTTATACCGTGAGAGAGTCATGAGTAAGGACTGAGATGTAAGAGGACAGGGAGATGCCTTAGCTGAGTGAGGCATACTTATTAGCAGAAGTTTCAAGTGATCAAGAGGAGTATACCGGGGCGGTGACCCTCATTGCCAACGTTGTGTATCAATTGGGAGAGTGAAGTCTCTTGTTTTATGATAATCCACGTGGTGGAATGTTGGTTGAGGTATAGGAGACGAGGTGTGTGATAGTGCATTATTTCCAAATTGAGAGTCATGACTAATTCGAGACAGTTGGGATATCCGATGGTGTGTCGGTATGAGATTTCGGGATGACTAGAGGCAGTCACGTTGGGAGGATTCCGAGGATTTCATCTGAGATATGGGATATTTGGAGTTTCTTAGTCTCTATCGGGAAGATCATCGAGTGTTATGTAGTATGTTCCAAGAGCCAAGTGGGAAGTACCAAGTGAAACAATATTTGAGCGGACTATTGGCATGCCAATTGGTGATGGTTCAAGCCCTGGGTGAGGGATAACTGGATATTTTATCGAGAGGATCAGAGATTTGTTCAAGTGCAGTTAGGGAACTGGTTATAGAGATATGTGGTACGTATTCATAAGACTTGGGTTAGCAGATGAGGCAAGGCGCAGAGCTAGATAATGCATGTTGTACGGGATGAGTGTATCCACAGCATGTAGTTGTTGGTCAGGGACCTTATGGTGGTTGGGAACCCTTCGAGGTTGTCACACCCCGGTCGTCGGCAGAAACACCGAGTAGTGTAACGTCAATTTTCGTATCATAGTTATATAACATACATTGAACAATACTTAAAGAAAGTACATACCTTTATTGATGTTTGAAAGTTAAATTATTGTTTTCCTAGTATTTATTACATAATATCCGACTATGACATACTTCTTAATGAACAGAAAGATAATAGTAAAACTTCTTCTGCTCGAATACATACCAACTTTTCAAGTTCCTGAAAACACATGCATTTTAAAATACGTCAACATAAATTTGGTGTGTTCACATGTTTTGACTCCATAAAATAATACATTTTTACACATTCAAAAGTATAGTTTTGAAAGTATCATTTTGACTCTCCAACATTAGGTATAATAGTATACTTATCAATTAAGTGTTATACCTAAACATTTCTTAATCTTAAGGTATAAGTAGGGGAAAACTTATACTTAACATTAATACTTGTATACGACAAGGTATAATGTTTATAATAATTTGCTACCATGAGCCTGTAACCGCTGCTATGACATAATACCTCTGATAGAACAATACACTCATGATTTACCATTAGAACAAATACACTCATGATTTACCATGAGAAACAACAACGTACGCTTCATCGACCCCGGAATAATAACAAATAAAAGGATAGTTCATCACTTGTTTTGGTTGACTATAGCTAACAGTCACAAGTGGGCCCGTATACTAATTATACACGACTTCCTCGCTCACACGGGATTAAGGGTTACAGTTTAGAGGATTTCCGCTAAGATCTCCAATCTTAGTTGATGAATACAATTACTCATGTAGACTTTGACGGCTTCCTATAACTCTAACAACAAAAGCATCTTCACGTTTAAAACCTTAAGTTACTAGACTTTGCTTTTAAACATTACTCCTAACTTCATAATATTTAGGCAGCATAACAGCTATATCTTGAAGTAAAAACTAGGTTTTATCTTGACCTAAAACCAATAATAACAACATATAATGTTTCTAGTTTTATCTTGACATAAAACTATCAATAACAATACCAAGTTTTATCTTGACATAAAACTAACAATAACAACATATAACATATCCAGTTTTATCTTGACATAAAACTATTAATAGCAACATACTATATAACTTAACATTTAGAACTTTCGAATATTAATTCGGTATTATATCGCACACAACATATATATAGAATCCTAAGTATAACTCAAGATCTACATTAGTAAATTAACATACTGATAAGTTAACAATAGTTGTATGTATTCAAAATGTTATATTTAGAACCATCATATCTCGATTTATCATAACTATATACTATCATATAGAGATAATAATAACGTATATCCAATTTATTTGCATTAAATTAAAATCATATCCAAATAATTCAGGATTATCAAATATTTATCCCATAATAACTGTGTGCTTTCATCTTCCCTATTCAAAAATTGAATTCTTTTCTCTCTTAAAATGGTCACGCCGACCACATCTTCACCACCCCTCATGATGTTGCTTCACACCACTCTGAGGAATCAATTATATCCTTGGTAATTTTTATTTTTGTATATTATTCTTATCGATATTTATAATTTTTTTTTTTTTTTTTTTTGTAAAGGTTTATGTCTGGTCAATGCGTAAATGTTAGTTTCGCATCTTAAATTGCTAAAAGGAATTGTGGTTGAAGATGATGAGGATTAATGGTTTTGGTAAGATGTTTTGAATTGGCTATGTTTTCTACCATCCCTCTAGCTTCATATCACCCTAAAACCTTGAGGATTTAGCCTTGTGTGTATAAATCTTAGGTCAAAATACCATTTCATCTATGAACCTATCGATTATTAATTGTATGATATTCTTCCAAATATATTGAAGAAGGCTTTGATTTCTTGAAAAATGAAGTCAACAAATGCTATATTCAGTCCATCGTTCCTTTTTCTGATATGCGATATTTTTTTCCTACATGATTTTAAGCAACATTAATTTTATTGTTATTCAAGAGTTTAAATGTTATTGCTTTAAATTAATACTTTTCCAAATTTGAAATTAAGATGGTTGAATACATCTATTGTCTCTTTTATGTTCTTCTTTTGTTCTTATTATTGTTACTTAGCCTAATGTAGCAAGTTCCACAATCTTCCCAATTACATTTATAGAGGGCAGCGTTGTAAAACTCGTCGAGTTGACCGATTACTCCTCCGAGTACTCGCTACTCGGCCCTTCCCGATGCGAGTTAAAGAATCCCGAGTACTCTCCGATCGGCCCCTCACTGAACTGAACGGTGTTTCAAAACTCAGTCAACTCGTTGATTAATATGTATAATATACTTAATGATTTATTATTTAACACACATATGACTATCACTATATATATATATATATATATATATATATATATATATATATATATATATATATATATATATATATATATATATATATATATATATATATATCTTAAATTTTCAATAATTATTCATGAAATGATGCCATTATGTGTTTTTTTTTAGTTTTTGTGTATTCACATGTAACTAATTTTGTTATATATTTCAATAAATTCGAGTACTCCCCGAATACTCATGAGTACTCCCGAGTACTCGCTACTCGGTAGTCGGCCGAACAGACACCAAGTAACGAGTTCTACAACCTTGATACTATAGAGGGTATGAAAGAGGCTAAGGATCCCAGGTAACTTTCTTTTGACACTTAATACTTATAACATATTCAAAACTTTGTAATATTGTGTGCATTAAATTTATATTAATCCAAAAATAAGAAACTCAACAAGGTGTTGAACATCGAATTACAACTCATTTCTTTGGACATGTTTTATTGTAATAAATATTTTTTTTCTCACTGTGTTGGTAGGTGGATGACAAAGCATTAGCAAAGTAGCTTCATGATTCCTTTCTCTTTTTTTAATATGAAAGGTATACTTCAACCATGTGAACTTAAGGCCATACATGTTTTTATATAATGATTTGGTTTAATTATTTGTTAAATGTATTTGTAATTGTAGTTATAGTTAGTTATACATAAAAATAGGCGAATATGTAACTGTCTTCTATAGGAATGCAATTATATTTTTAAATATTGCATGCATTTTTTATTAAACTTAAAGGAATGAGTATGAGATGTGTACGATATTGGGTTTGAATCAAAGCCAAAAAGATGGTACGTTACAATGTGACCCATATTTATCTCTTTTTTATGATACATTCCTTTTTATTCTTCCTTCACCCATGTTCCCATAACTCTTTATTTGTTTCTCTTTCTTCTTCCCCATGGTCCTCCTTTCTTCGTTTTACACTATTCAACCCTTTAAAGTTGATGTATTTTCTTCTTTTGCATGTCATCAAGTGTTTAACTTGACAAAGAAGATTCATAAAGATTATTCTTAATCTTTACTTGACGAATTCATAATTTGATTTCAGATTCGCTAAAATCTACCAATTTTTTATGTTGTTTTTAGATGATAATTTATGAGGGACGTTACACCATAATAGAGCATTAGCAGGATGGAATGAACTGTTTTGCTTTTACTATCTGAAATGTTAAAATTAACAGAAAATTGTTTGTTTCAACAATTTTATTTTATATATTTTAGGATCATCCGATACAATATTTTAGATTTTTAAATTAATAAGTGTTTTATAATAATTGAATAAATATTATGTTTTTTTAATTATTACCGGTGTTTCTTTTCAACCGTGGTGTCCACGTGTTATAACCTAGTAATCAATAATAACATTAAGTTAGCTAATGTGGGACTAGCCCATATCGTAGAAACTTTGTCTTTTAGATTTGAGGTCCCGATGTTACATCAAACTTGGTTTTATGAACCACGTAACATACTTATTGTAGTCGGACTCAATTCGATATGACCACTAGGGCCGGAATAACAATCATCCTCTTAGTCATTACCGAAATGATGGTAATGAGCTACTGAATAAAACAGTATCAATTACTAGCTTTTTGGTAACCTTGTAACTTTCCCTGATCCAAGCGTGAGTCATGTGCTTCCGGTAGTATAGGCCTCTACTACCATTCACACCTACTCATACTCGTCCCAAGTATTGTCTCGCAGTTTTCCAAGTCACCATACAAGAAAATTACATAACAACTTAACACATCAGATAGCAAAATGAAGGTTTTATATTATTTCCTTGAAACGATTACATAGGTGTTCAAGTTCACCCTAGACTATGCCTCTAACATGCTACATCATACGATACTATGGCTACTGCATAACTCGATCTTCGGATATGAAGTCCTCATCCTTGATTCCTCTCATTGTTATCTGCTTCGTCGAGGATCATGTGAAATGCCCTTGGTTTTGGCGGTGCATTTGGCCTTGCTGCTTCGTTTTTCTTTGGGCAGTCTCTAGAAATATGCCCTTCTTTGTTACATCCAAAACATACCTTCTTGTTGAATGTGTACTCGTTGGCGTAATGCCCTGTCTTTCCACATTTGTAGCAAGTCACCTCCTCGCTACATTTCCCGAAGTGTTTCTTTTTACACTTCTCTCACCACTTAGCTTCACCTCCTCCTCCTCCTTCAGTCTTTGAGAATTTCCTTTCTTTGTTAGATTTTGAAGATCCTTCATACTTCCTTTTCTCGCCAACTTCAGCTCTCTCTAGACCCTTTTCCCTAATATGGGTCTCAACATTCATGGATGCTCTAACGGCTATTTTCAAGGTAGTTGCCATTTTGATAGTTGAGCCACTGTTTGTGGGTAGTCCATTAGCAAACCTATCGATCTTGGAGAGTTCAGTAGGTACCAAGTAGGGGAATAACATCATCCTCTCGGTGAATGTAGTGGCATACTCATCCACACTCATCTTTCCTTTCTTCAGGTTCTGAAATTCGTTGTTTAGGTCTATCAGATCTATCTCTGGGCAGTACTGCATTTTCAACTGCTCCACGAATTCTTCCCAAGACATTCGCATAGCTTCTCCTCGTGGCATTGTATCTACCAACAACTTCCACCAACTTAGCACTCCATTCTTTAGTTGTCTGACTGCAAAGATGGTCTTTTGCCTGTCGCTACAGTCACAACTTTCAAACACCATCTCCATTTCGGAGATCCAGTCCATAACCTCAACCGGCTTCGGGCTTCCGGAAAGGCTTGGTGGCTTGGCACCCAAGAAGTTATTATGCGAGTCCATCCTTGTCGTTTCCCCTCTCCAGGCCATTCCTTCATTCTCCTTGAGTCCCAACTTGACTTACAGGACGACTATAGTTCCCTTCTTCCGATTTCTCGGGAATCAGCTCAGGTTGCTCAATGGGCATGGTAGGTTCATCCCTATTTTCATGCAGCATCCTCCTCATTTCTTTGCTTTGTTCAGCTAACATAACCCGAATCATGGATTGTACTCCATCCATGGTGATTGGTTCAGGTGCAGCTTCTACTACAAATTGGTATTTGTTCAATCACTAGGGGCTGTTGATTCCTATTTCCATTTGCATTCCTAACTCCACTTCGGTTTCGTGCCATTTCGATCTATACATCTATTCATACGTTCAGTGTGTAATGACGAGAATTAAGATAGGAAAATTTTTATTTACAATCGATGTGTAAGTCTCCTTATTACTTCGAAAACTTACATGCCAGTTCTAATACCATAATTAAACGTTTAGAAGTCTGAACACGTAAAGTTTTCAGATCCGGTCGGCAACAGACCATAGATCCGATCATACATTTAGCATCATAAAGCATCATAAATCATTTAGCACATAAAAGCATGTTAGACATTTTCCCTAAATAAGCTAGTGCTTGTGTCTATTCAGGTGTATTACCTAAGACATACTCCTCACAATCATTGCTTAGCATTCTAAGTTTAAGTCTAGAAATAAATCCATATTCCTAGTTCGCTTAAACTAATGCTCTGATACCAACTGTGACATCCCCATTTTTACGGCCAAAAAATACCGATTTTATTTATGCTTTATAAAAATCAGAGTACCTCTTTTAATAAAATGTTGCAGAATTTGTTCCCAGTAAAACATGATAAATACGTTATCAAAGTATTTCAAAAGAAAAGTATTTTTATTCATTTTAAAACATTTGGGATGTCATCGTCAGTAGAGAAACATAATCATAAACATAACTTACATTTATTATCACTACTGATTTATATATCCTTAATCTCTCAATGTAATGTGGCTTCATATCAACACATGTGATATAAATAAACTGAGTGGGTCAGGTTGAGAAACCTGGTGAGTACATAGGGTTTTCAACCCACAATAATATAATTATTATGTTTAAACATAAAACAATCAACCCAATTACCCATCCCCATTATGTTCTTTACTCTTAATGATCTACCCTAAGAATTAGTTATTCCTCATTCATTCATTCCTAAGGATCATCCTAAGGAATCGGCACGAAATCCATCATTACCAGGGTTTACTCGACAGGCACTAAGTTGCATAGTCGCCAGGGTTTAGGCACTAATTCTCATAGTCACCAGGGTTTATACAACAGGAACTAAGTCGCCTAGTCGCCAGGGTTAAGAGTACATTGGGTGAACACATCGTTCACAACACCTACAGGTTGCGAGCCTGCTAGTGTTCTACTAGACTGTCAAGAATAGTCTGTGGTTGTCATCCATACTCTGCTAGATGACGGGGCCATCGCTTGGGTCATCGCTTAGGTCATCGCTTCTCACCATAATTTACCACTCATATATCATTGCTCATCTTTCATCGCTCATCATTTATCTCATCTCTAATCTACCCATATTTTACCCAACATATTTTGTAGATATATAATACATATACAGTTTAAATCATTTAAAACATGTATAAAATCGTTCATCCAACATAGATAGCAAGTATATAGATAATATGCACACGTAGCAAGTAATTTATAAAAAATACTTCATATCTATGTGTAAGATGAAAGTAACTATGCACTCACTTGAAAAGGTGGTGATTCCGAACTCAGACAGCGATTCGCTTCTTAAAAATAATTTCTTTCGATCAAACCTAGTATTATTACCACTAGAGTTTAGTCTATTATTCGTCGAGACTAATTAATAGTCTAGCTATTGTTACTACTTTATAAGCGTTAAACAATACTTATATAACCAATAATAATAGCTCAAGTACTTATTATAAGTTCCTAATAACGTTACTATAATTAAATAAAAGCTATATTAAAAATAGTGTAGACGTAGCTCACTTACAACAGGTTTTATAGAAAACCGGGCGTTGCTTGGAGCAGCATTCCCGAGCCAAAAGTCACTTCTTCTCGGATCCGTCGAGCACTCCAGGGCTTCCGCCTCTTGCTAGGGAGGTTCCCTAGGCTTTTCGGTGGGTTTTGGGGCTATAGAGAGGTTCTAGAGAGACAGGGAGAGAGTAAAGAGAAGAAAGAATGAGAAAGGTGTGAAGAAATGAGGGTGGGAGAGGTTTTATTTATAGGGTGAATTATGGTTGAACTTGGTGCCACATGTCACCATCTGGTGACAAGACTTGGAGAGAAACCGATGGCCAAGATTGTGTCACGTCACCCATTTTCGCACATCACACTTCCGACTTCTAAAATCTGTAACTTTCACATTTGAGCTCCATTTTTATGTTAATTATATCCATGTGTAGGTAAAAATAAGATCTACAACTTTCATTTTGACTCCGTCAGCTAATTCTCGACTGATCTTAACTTTAACAGTACGAGGAGATTATAGTGTTGAATGTCCGCGTAAAATTCATAACTTCTACATACGGACTCTGTTTTCATCTGTATTTTTACCTTTGCGTTCCTATTATTGAGATGTTCAATTCTCATATAGGTCGCGTAGGCCAAAACCGCTCGATCTAAAATTCGAGTTTCGGGCTGTGCAATGCTAAGCCAGATCTTAGAAAATTCATAACTTTCTCATACGAAGTCAGATTTGGGCGTTCTTCTTTTGTATGTTCTCGTTTTAACGTATACTACAACTTTTTTTATATTTCTAAGGCTAAAAAGTCATCCATCGTAAATTCACTATTTACGTCTCACGGTGTCGTGTTGGTTTTGCCGTAAAACTTCGACGTGCTATAACTTCTTCGTTATAACCAGGATTTCGGCGTTCTTTATATGTACGGAACCCTTGAGACGTATTCTACAAATTGGTTAAGATTATTTATTCTAAATAATCTTTTGTCAAAAAGTCATTTTTGACCCCTATTATCTCTAAATTGACTAGTCTGGATCTACGGGCATTACAGATGCTATGTTAGTGACCGGTTAGGTCTGTATCCCGGTTATTAGGATGTTGCAATGATTAGTGATATGTTAGATCGGTTTGACTATTATATGATATGAGCTAGCATATGATATTTATGTGCACATGTTTGTTTGATTAGGGGTTGGTTTGAGCCGATCTTGCTTTGTGTTGTAGGCTAACTAACCCGGTGAGTGGCCCGGATAGGCTGTAGGCCCTACGAGGCGGTCCAGTCATGCCGAAGGCTTGGGAGCGATCCAGATAGGCTGTAGGCCCTGTCGGTCCATTCAGCCTGAAGGCTCATTATACATGTTGTTCTGTATTTGTTATATGATATGGTTATATTTGTATGACATTGGTATTTTAGAGTAGCTCAGTAAGCTTTCAAGCTTACAGTTTTAGTTTGTTATTTCAGGTACTTCTGGTGATCGAGGGAAGGCATAGGCCTGATCATACCACTCCTCCTGCTGCTATGTTTTATGATTGGAAACCGGGATACTCTGATGATTATTATTTTGAAAACAAGTTATGTAATGGTTAAATGGTTTTTAAGTGTGTTGAAAAAATTTTTAATTTGACATGATTTTATGGGTGTTACATCAACAACCAAATTGATTAATTGAAAGCGATTGTTCTTCTTCCTTCTCTTCTCATTCTTGATTCTTGAAACTGAGTCTAAAAAAAATACCTTCTATTCTTCAATATTCACTTCTACTTCTTCTCTTACTTCTATGTTCTTTGATTGATTGTCCATTCTTTGAAAAATAAATACATTCGTCTTCTCTGTGTATTTCTTTCTATATCATCTGATTCTCCATTGTTGATCTACACTTGATTGTTCAAAAGACTCAAAACTTCAAGGTTGTCATAGTGTCATTCAAAAAGACAAAGGCAATATCTATAGATCAAAATAACTAAAACGGTAAGTCCAGTCCAATGTCTCTATTTTTTAGTTTTCATTAATTCAATTTTCCATTGATTAACCCTAAATCGACTATTAACCATTGTTCATTGATTATAGAAGGGTTTGAACGAGTCCGAATTCAGGAAAAACAAATTTGTGTTTTGCATTATCTTCTATTTAACTATTTTCAAGGTTGTCCTTTGCTAACTTGGAATGAAGGTGTAACATCCAAAATTCTGGTATGTCTTGAAACCCTAAGGAATGATAATTTTTTCATAATTGGTCCCTTAAGTACGTTGGGCGTGCTTAAGAGTACGCTTAGCGTACTGCATGGTTGTGGTCGTGGAGGAATCAGGGTACACTGGGCGTACCTTGAGTTACGTGGGGCGTACGCGTCAGGGATGCAAAACCCTAAATCCCATACTTAAGGCCTATTTAAACATCTTTAAGTCCCTTGGACTAAGCCCCAGAGCCTCCCCAGCTATAGAACGTTCATATACTCCTGCAAACCTTATGAGATCATTCTTGAGCCTTAAAGAGTGCATTTGTGGCATTTTTAGTGTGTATTTCAAGAAGAAAGGGTGGTCAAGCAAGCTTGGATCAAGTGGGTGCTTCTAGATCCTGCAACAAAATCATCTTGCAAAGCTTCTGGAGGTAAAAAAGCTAGCATCTTTCCTTTCTAATCTTTAGATCTAACTAGGGTTTTGGTGGTTTGTCCCTTTGGTGAACATCGGAACTCTTTTGTTGAACTAATCCTCCCCTTTCGATATGATAGACAGATCTAAGGTCCCCTGGTCATGTAGAAGTATAAAAACGGAAGCTTGATGAGAGATTTGACCTCATGCTTGGGTAAAAGACCTTGGAAAGGTCTTAATGGAGTAGTTGGGTGTGTATGAGACATGCAAGGACATAAAGTTGACACCTGTATGCCTTAGGACATCTTGTCAGACTTAGATCTAGCTTTTGGATGTGAAAGATTCGAGCATTAAGCTCTTAATGGAAAAAGTGCTTAAAATGGTTGTACGTTGGGCGTAACTGGTTGTATACGGCGTGTAGTCCCTAAGCCTTCATTATGTTGCGCATACCAGTGTGGTACGTTGGGCGTACGCAACTCAGTTGGGACCTAAACTGTTTTGGGCCTTTGATTGGATTCTGTGAGTTGGAGGCCTTTTCATCTGTTTGGGTCGTGGATTTATCGCTTGTGCCTTATTGGGCCAAGGGGCCCATTAAGGATGTTGGACTTGGACTTTGGGGGCCATTTACAAGGAAAGGGTAATTGGGCCTTAGGGGTGGAATTGGAAGGTTGGGCATTTCTTGGAATAATTTAAGGTCTTATCATTGATTATATTATTGTTATTATTCAGCTCGGGAGGTTGCGGATTATTAGGAGGACAATATTCGTATTCATCGGACGGAGGTGAGTCTTCTCACCATACATATGGGTCTAAGGCACCAAGGCTAACCCATTATGTGATTATGATATATGTGTTAGTCATTTTGTGATTTGATATGATATGTGATTGTGTGTTTTGCATGAAGGCCCCGGGGGGAACCCGTGGCATTGGATGTAATACCATGTGGGGTAGCCCATGACAGTCCTAGGTAAAGACCACGTGGGGTAGCCCATGGCATTGGATGTAAGGCCGTATGGGGTAGCCCAAGGCAGTCCTAGGTAAAGACCATGTGGGGTAGCCCATGACATTCTTGCTGGATCATATTGCATGGTTTCTATGGTATGTTTATAGCTTTATTATCTAACAGGATATGTGTATGTGAATGTGTGTGGTATGCTTTGGGAAACTCACTAAGCATTTCTCTTACATGTTGTTGATTTGTTTCGGGTACTTCTAAGCCCAAGGGCAAGGGCAAGGCGTGATGATGTGGCGCACACTATATCTCTCTTTTAATGTATTTGGGACCCTCTGATGTTTTAGAAAGGAAAACAATGATGTAATGAATGATATTTTGAAAACATATGTTTGGTAATCTATGGTTTATGAGATTGGTTTTGATTAACTCAAAAATGAAAATTATTCTTTGTAAAATTGGGTCGTTACAGAAGGTAAAACAGGGACTTTCTATTTATTTTTTGTTTATTTGTATTTATCTACTTGTTTTGGTGATTGAGAAATTAATCAAATATTCAATAATGTCACACCCCAAAATCGGAACGACGGAAACGTTCGGGGGTAGAGGACGTCATGTTTAGTATCACAAGACATGCATCATAGTAAGCAAAGTAATGAACAACCATTTCATTAGAAAGAAAGTGTTTGCAATGTGTGTGTTCACAAAACATAGAGTACATAAGCAAATAACAAAACAAGACTTGAAGCTATATTGCTCCATCTTCTGAATTCTCAACGCGAGTACCTGTCTAATAGTTTTCCTAAGAATACAAGTTATCTAAAAGAGATTTTCAGCAATTAAGCTGGTGAGTTCATCATATTTTAGTGATGTATGCAAGTTGTAGCAAGTTGTTGAAAATGTAGTAGAACATGGAGTAAGTTATAAGTTCTGTTTTTAGAAAAGTTCGCTCATTCCTCTAGAAAATCCTATATTTCCTACTTAGATGAAAGATACATAAAAATGATTCTACAATCCTTTCAATGGGTACTAAATGAATAAAAGTTATATACAACTTGGAGTCAACAAACAATCGACTGTACGCATCTACCCTAAATCCACAACCCAACGAGGAACAGGAAGTAAAGCAGATAGCAGACATCCCATTTTTTTAGGTCCTTGACGTATATAACCTTGGTGTACTCGTTTGTTACTCATAGAGTTAATTGTAATAGTTCCTTTATAATTTATGAAAATATTCTTTAAGAAAACCCTTATTTCTTATAGTAAAATAGTGACCACAATAATTGCTTATATAATCACTTAGTTTATACTGGCTATACATAATTTAATATCGAATAGATAGTTAATTGGGTGTATCTGCCCTAAGCCCACAACCCAACGAGGAACAGGAAATAAGGCGGAAGGCACACATCCAACGACCTATTGGGTATTAATGATGTATGACCATGACGCATAAACCAAGGTATTATAGAGTCAATCACCTAAAATCCTTTAAGTCTACACAGGTTTAATAAAATGGATTAAACCCTTTACTGGGAAGTTTCTAGTTTTGTGTACTGAAAGAAATGATTTGAAAAGTATGCTTTGTACTAGAAAACTGTGCATTGAATTTGTGTCCTATGACCTGAACTATATCTGGTACTCCTTATGATGTCTTAATGTGTACAGAACATATATATAACTAAAATCGAATAGATAATAGGTTGGGTGAATATTCTCTAAGCCCACAACCCAACGAGGAACAGGAAATAAAGCGGAACGCACACATCCTATTATCTGTCGGATACCATTTATATATATCCCTTAATGTAAACATTAAGGAATCATAAGGTTAGCATTATGGTCCCTTTCTACTATATGTACTAGACCCGACTGTTCCGTTTGTCGTTTGTAAAATATAAGTATTGTAGTATTGTAATAAGTGACTACTATTGTACTAATTGCGTTAAATTGAGTATTAAGTTATAATGTGATGGCTAGATCCCATACTAAACGCTCTCCCTGTCAAAAGATTCTGGGAACCAAACGCGACCCTTGTAATGATTGCAAGCCACATTATGATTATATGATCATGTATACCCAATATAACTATCACCTTTTGTTTAGAATAATGTGTTAGTGATTCATTGGTATAGTTAGATCCTGTAATTGTTCCATGCTATAGAACCGTATTATGTTTGTTCTGTTATTGTGTATTGTATCTAGTATGAACTGACTCTCTAAACTATACCTATCATAGTTTACTAGTATTCTACTTGAACTGTTATTGAAAAGACTCCTTTTACTACCAAGTTATATTTATAATTTAATAACGGAGTTTTGCTAAACTATAAAGCAACATAACTGTAAAATAGTTTTCCGGCTAAAGCCCAAATTTTTGCAATTTTTACACTTTTAGCCCAAAATCCAAAAACCTTACATTTTGATCCCTTTTTGGAAATAAAAAGCATTTTCAATCCTTAAAATAGTTTTGATACACTTTTTGTCCCCTGTTTGGAGAAAATTATCATTTCAGCCCTTCCAAATGTCATTTTTCACAATTTTGGGCCTTTTGGGCCGAAAAGCCCAAAATTAGCCCATTAAGCCAAAAATTTACATTTCAAGTCCTTGAAAATTTTAATGTTCATAAAAACAATTATTTTATCTGTTTTGACTCTTTAACCCTGAAGGAACCGTGATTTGGCAACTTTTAACCCAAGTTTTTGTATATTTGACAATTTAAGCCCAAAAATGGGTTTTATGTTAAGGTATATTTAACACAATCTTATAAGTTATTATTCTTGACTTGTTTGGTGTAAAATAACTTAGATCATGTTTGTTTACTTTCTTATGTCATAGATCTCGAGTTAACACCCCTTTTTAGTTACATGTTTATCATAAAAACACATAAAATCATACATATATGCATAAAATCACACATAGCATACACATACACATAGATCGACACATTTTCTTGTATTCTCCCCCATAAAACATATGAAAACCGAAAAGAGAGGGGTATGAAGCTCACCTTTGCTTGTTGTTTTTTATTTATAAGGGATAAATGAAGAAAACTTGGCCTTAGCAATCCTCCTTGGAAGATCTCGAACTTAAGGAGTTTTATAGGAGTATGATCACCAAAAACTTGTTTAGAATGAGTGATCTTACATGAGAGAGGAGTTTTATAACTTAGAAATGTGAAAACTTACCAAAGGATGATGATTATCTTGTGAAATCCTCTTGAACACAAACAAAATTTTGAGATTTTGGATGAAGGAGAAGGGATGAGTCTTGAGTGATTTAGAGAGAGTTTTGTTGTAAAGTGTGTGTGTGTTTGGGAGACTCTCGACCAAAGGAAAAAGAAAGAGGGGGAAGAAGAGGTGAGGTTGCATGGAAATATGAGAGAGGGCTTGGATGTTTGAACTGTAATACCTATTTATCCACAAAATAAAAATGATGTGGCAAGCAAAAGTCAACTCTCCTCCATTTGAGTAGTTGGGTCGAGAAGAGGAGAGGGGAAAGAAGAAAATTGGACTTTTTGCTCTTAGGCCCATCTTATGATTCACTTAGATGATTTTTGGCCCCAAATAAATCAAAGTATGATTTTTATGACCCATTAGGGCTTATTTAAATTTATTGTGACCCAATAAGGCCCATTAAAGTATTTTATTTCATTCTAGGCCCAATATGGCCCAAAATGTTAAAATAAATGAAGGTGGGTCCAATTAGAGCCCATTTAAGAGTTCTAAGCCCAATATAGTCAAATTGGAAGCTTATTGGCCCATTAGGCCCAATAAGGAAATCCTAGTCCATAATGGACTTAAACCAGGATTTTTAGGGCTTCCAAACTTTGGTTGACCATTTGATGTGCTCTTATAAGGTGTTTGATGGAAGTTTGTTGTTATTGAATAAGCATCATATATGCTTTCACATTGTTGGTTCACATTTTTTATCGTTGTTCAATGTTTACAAGGCACCAAATTCCTAGTTGTGACACTGTGGGTCTAGCAGGTACTTTCTAACACTTATTCCTTAAGTGTATTAGGCTCAAAACTCCTTAGAATGACCTTTAACCGGGCTAGAACTCAGTACTAATGAGTTTGACACTCAGTTGAGTTGATTAACTGGGCTTTAAAAGTAAAAAATTTTCAGGTTGCACAAATAATCATGTGTAAAAGAAAATATGAATCAGGGGCTTCATCTCAACTATTTATAAACTTTTAATTTATTATTGCCATCCGAAGCCCGAATAAATGCCAAAGGGCCTCAAAATTTTGGTTAGCTTAGAGCTTCCAAACTGATTGAATCGCCCCTGACCGTCGATCAACATATTAGAATTGGAAGCAACAGTCGAACTTGATAGCAACAGTCGTTAATGGATGTTCTTCTTGTGGAGGCATTCAATGAAGCAATTGTAGAACATAAGCATCATTTTCGAGAAAAAAAAACTCATTGACGCGCCAAGCAGGGGAGGGGATCAGCTTCTATCGTTTTTGTGGGGAGCGTGTGTGTGAAAAACAGGAAAATGGGGTTTTGTTCATACCTTGGACCGAATCTTACTTTAGGGAAGAGGGGACCGAATCCTTCACTTTTGATGGACTGAATCCAGAAGTTTAAACATAATATCAAACATGCTAAATTGAATTTTTTGGATTCGACCCCCCTTTAAACAACCCCTAACTGCTAACCACTAATCCACCATACAAAAAAAAAAAAAAAACATTGAAAAATTAGTTGTTGACTAAATTGTAATAAAAATGCTAAGGATGAAATAGAGAGACGAATTAATTTTTTAAAAAAATATGTTTTTTTAGCAACAAGAACGATTCGTGTAATTTATCCATTTTTTATTTAGAAATTAGAAAGCTTTGCGTTTTTGTTATTGTATAATCCATCCTCGCTTTCAAACCCTCCCTCTTTCGTGATCACGGTAGTTGCCGCTTCGATTCTTTCAGTTACTGGTTGATTTTTCTGTTATAAATCAAGTCGGTTGTTCCCAAACCAATTACTAGTTCTTCCGTGATCTTAGAGCATGCATCGGCGTGACTTCTCGTTCTTACAGTTGGTTAAACAAGAAATTTTCTGTAACCGTTCATGATTGGAATGAAAATGGAGCTATTACATGGGAGCTTGATCCCTCAGTTCAAAGCTCGACAACCAATTTTGATCTTCTCCAAGCGCACTAAGAAACAAGATTCTCTTCTTGTGGTAAACCTGTTTAGGTATTTGTGCTTCCATTCTCGATCTTAATTTGGGATGTTTTTTTCTTTGCATATTCATTTCTTTTCTTGACTCTTTGATTTCGCCTCATTTTAGAATATTAATCGACTGATATCAATTTAATCACAGAAAGTCGAGTTATCCTTACATAAATAGTGTTGTTTCGTAATGCAACATCATTTTCCAATGATTTTTAAGATCCGGAATAACTGAAATTGATCAAATGAAGTATATAGCAATAAATGTTAGTCGTCCTATACTCCTATCTATCAAATCGATCTTCCAAAGTAATACAAAGAGAACCCTGTTCGATTTTTGGTGTAACTAAAGGACACCGTATGAATAACCTAACCAATTCTTCTGTTTCTTATTTCTAAATCCATGATCTACCAAGATTCTTTCTGTTTATAACCTATATCTGATCCATCGTTTTCTCTTTCAGGGAGAATTTCCCAATTTCATACACCCGTTGTAGAACCCTTGAGAGCCATTGGGATAATACTCAAAGCATTAGACACCCAGCTGTTTCCAGTAATGATGACTCAAAGGTTCCTGAGTTGATTTTCACCCGACTTCAACTCAGTGATGAGGAATATCTTGGCATGCAAAAGCGTAGCTTTGGTCATTACATTGCTCGTGAAGCAGTATTGAATGAAGAATATTGGGTTCGTTTTCCTTTTCTTATAGTCATTACATCACATCCTCTCTTCATATGACTTAATTTTCTGAAACTGCTTTTTTCACGTATCAGATGGCAGCATGGCTGCGTGCAGAAGCTCAATGGGAAGCCTCATCCAACAAGAAGTCAGTAATTTCTTGGAAAATTAGCATTTTATCTTTTTTTCTTTTCCTACCTTTCTAAATGCTTAGGTAATAGATCTTAACATGTCCAATTTGCAGCTTCAGACACGCTCAAAATTTTAAAATGAAGTATTCTGATCAGGTAACAACCTCAGACAATGATTCTTTGATAGCATAGCAAGTAATGATCGATTATGAAGAATACAAAGTGCATAAGTTTCATAATCAAAACTGACCAATCGAGTTAATTTAATTCAAGTCCAAATGCCTTATAAATTATTTGGTCTTTAAAGTTACATATGAGATACTTCTTTTGTTTAAATCATTAATTCGTTTCTTTCTCTTTGTGCAGGAGTACAAAGCTTTGAAGAAAAGATGTTCTGGACAGGATGGGAACTTGTTGCAGTGCTTCTGTCTTGTTGCTGTAAGTCTTGTTAAAGAAAATCTATACACATTATACATATATGATATGATATATCTAGTAGAAATCATGTAGACTTTTGACATTTCAGGTTAAAAAGGAAGTGAAAAATGTGAAAAGAACTGTGTTGAACAGTATTGTTGGAACAATGGACTTGAGCATCCGACAATATTTACAAGGAGAGACATATCCTGGGGTATATTAATCCATCCATCTCATAGTAAATTACAGTATTGTCATTAATTTGTTAAAAAGGAAGTGAAAAATTGATGTTATGTTTTATTACAGGAGGTAAAGAAGCAATCAGTGGGTGTGTTAGCATGTAAACAACCAGATGATGCACACAAGTATGCCTACATTTCAAATGTTGTTGTGGCATTATACGCAAGGCGTCGTGGAATTGCATTAAATATGTTACACCTGGCCATTCATATGGCAACATCTCTAGGTCACTTTTTTTTTAATAAAATTCGTACATCATCTTTTATTTTGTTATTAACTTCCATTGAATCAATTTCATTATAGGTATGAAGAAACTATTTGTTCATGTAACCACAGGCAACAAACCTGCCCAAGAACTCTACAAAAAAGCGGGGTTCGAGGTTTTTACTTTTTACTCATGTGGTAAATATATATATGTAATGTATTAGATTTTATTATTGTTTGATTGAAGTTGGGATATGTTTTGCTGTTTTGCAGTTTGCTACAAATGATGCATCAAATGAGGGGCAGCTATTAATGTGGATGGAAGTGAATTGACTTTTGGGAGTTACTGACATTCTTTAGTTGTATATAGCTAGGAGTTGGATTTGTTCTACATTGTAGATTCACTTGTGACTATACCATACATACATACATACATGTAAATAGTTTTTCTTCTTGGTGTTACGATAAGCATTTTTGAGATGTCATAAATCTTTCCTTGATTTTTTCAATCTCAAAATAGAGAATACAAAAATCCACCAAAAGAAGGAAGATGTTGATAATTGAGCTGAGAAATACTTGCCTTTTTACTTTTTTGACTTCATAAATACAGTTAAGTCTTGATAGGTGGCATTGTTGTTTACTCATATTCAAGCTCCTATATTTAGATGGTGCGTTTGGTAATAAAAAGAAACAATCATTTAATCTGATAAGCTATATGTGAATGTGAATGTTTTGTGACTTAAGGTAGAAAGAAACTTGATGGAGAAAATTAGAAAAATTGGGGTCTTTTGTTCTTCCTTGATATTTCTCAAACATGTCAAATCATTTTTTCAAATATTTAATAAACACCATTTATAAAACTAACACTTTAATGGAATAAAAACATGACCTAAGTCCACTCCCAACAGAAGGAAGAAGTAAACATGACAATGCTCAATGTAGTCCAATTTATGTTCATTTGACCTAAAAAAAATCAACTCTGGAATAATGAGATACTCTGAAGGTGTAATGTTGATTTTCAACTTCTTAAAGGGGAAAAAAAGAATTAAAAATAGAGATTTTACAACTTGTATTTTTAACTATTTATCAAACAAACAATTGGCAACATGTCTATCTACACGCAAAACTTGTGCAATAATACAAGCTAATGACACAACATAACAAGGAGAATAAAATGCCCAAATTTTTTACTTGGCTTCTTGCATATCCTCTTCTGTTTTCCAAACAACATCATCCAGGCTACTTGAAAGTCTTTTGTAAAACTGCAACAAAAATAAACAAAACATGAGCAAAAGATTTTTTTCCTTGAACACACTATATACCTTTCATTTTTACTTGATGGGCATTATGAGTTAACCCTTTTACCAATTTGCCCTTCTTTTTTCCTCCAAACAGGATTCAACTCAAGTTAAAATTGTTGAACATTTCCAAAATTAATGAATAGTGTGAAATTCTCTTTAGAATGTATGGATAAAATGGTCATTTTCAGTCTAGAAAAGAAAGCATACCTTATGAAATTCCAAAGTGTCTCCTTTGGCTTTTCGAACCTCAACCATGTGAAGTGATGGTGCTACTTGAAATACCTAGTAAAAAATTAACAAATATTTTGTCAAAATCATTCATAATTACTTGATTACACATATATCATGACAATCATGATACCTCTGTAGCAACATTAAGGTTTCCCTTTCTCCCAGCTTTGATGTTTTCAAGCCTTAACTGAGGTAAGAATAAAAAAAAAAAACCTAACTTTCAGGATTAAGTGTCATTTGATAAATTATTTTGAGAGTGAATTTGTAAAAGGATATATATAGCTTAATTAGATTCAAAAAGAAACTTGTTTCTTTTGACCTTATAGTTTTTCTTGTGCACATCAAAACCAAGAGGTCTTGCAGCTTCTTCAATTTTACTAATAATCTCATTTGCAGGGCATCTTGATGTGAATCTTGTCTCCCTTTTGAATCCCTGCCCAAAAAACAACCCTAGTAAGTTCAGTGATACAATAAAAGATATATTCAGAAATATAAATAATTAAAATCCTACAAAAAAAAAAATCAAGTATTAACCTGATCCGTGTCAAAAAGGTTCCCGAGGTTGAGCCCTTTAGACATAGAAATCAACTCAAAAGCATTCATGGCAGCTGGAGATTCTTCTTTCTTTTCTGTTACATGATACTCCTGTTGTAAAAACAAAATATATCAACTCCCACACAAACTCACTCAATTAATGTAATAACTACATGTTGAAAAATAAACCGACTTCAGAATCTTGAAAAGCAGCTTCCACATCATCAAAGTTTGTCTCTTCTTTCTCTATGAATTCAGGTTGTTTATAACCTTTTTTAAACCACTCATCATTTAAAACCTCAGGCACTGTTATTCGCTGCCAAAGAAAATAAAAATTTGTTGTGACTTGTGACTTGGTTAATAATTAAATATGAAAACTAGTAATATATTATTGTTAATACAAAATAAATAGAAACTCATACAGTCATGGGGTTGGGATCCAATATGCGAGTGATCAACTTTATGGCACTAAAGGAGACCCATGGAGGACAAGTGAACTCTGCAGCCCCAATCTAGAAACACACACACACACACACACACATACACACAAACTAATTAATTACAATATGATCACAGAAAGGACATCATGCTATTTTAATATGAATATATATAATGCTCACTTTTTTATATAGGTTCATAAGATTAGAATCATCAAATGGCAAGTAACCTGCAAGCAAGACAAAGAGTATGACTCCACACGACCATAAATCTGCAGTCGCCCCATCATACCCTCTATCATTCAACACCTAAAAATAAAGGATAATATATCAGTAATGCACAAGCTTAAGGGAAAGAAACAGGGTGTAAATTGTAAATTGTAAAATTAACACCTCAGGTGCCACATAATTTGGAGTTCCACATGTTGTGTGAAGTAAACCATCATCCTGTAAAATAAACCTTCAAAATTTTAGGACAAACATTACATGGATTATAAATTCAAATGCTTCCTATCAACAATCTCTCATATTTACCCGAACTTGTCGAGAAAGGGCACTCAATCCAAAATCCGAAACTTTCAGGTTTCCGGAAGCATCTAGAAGCAAATTTTCAGGCTGCAGGATATAAATACAAAAGGATATCAATCAATATGCACTAGTGTTAGTAACACTAGAAGCTGAAATGGAATTTTATAAAAGATGCAACTAAAGTTTCACCACCTTTAGATCTCTATGATAAACACCCCTACTATGGCAATAGTCAACAGCATTGATGAGCTGTTGAAAATATTTTCTGGCTTCATCTTCATGCATCCTTCCATGGTTCACCTTCATAATTAAACTTTAACATTATGATATATTCTTTCTACCCCCATAAATTTGGGGATGCAGTTTGAACATGAACAATGTCGAATAATCTGGAAAAAAAAAAGATACGTTTATAAAGATTAGTGAATTACAATTTTATCAAAAAGCTCCCCTCCTGTGACAAACTCCAATACGATAAATATCTTGGTCTTGCTCCCCATAACCTGAAGGAACAAAAAACTGTTAAGCCTTAATCTCTCTGTGTGTGTGTGTGTGTGAGAGAGAGAGAGAGAGAGAGAGAGAGAGAGAGAGACCTCGTATAAGCGGACAACATTTGGATGCTTTATCAACTTCATAGTAGCTATTTCCATTTTTATCTGCATCACCAAGATAATACATAAGAAAGGAAGTAAAAGAATGAAATTTGATTTATAAGTATTAATATTTTTATGTGTCTTTCTTTTTGACTTAAAAATAGAAAATGTTAAGGAAATGAAGTAACCTGTTCAGCCATTTTGTGCTTAACAACTTTTTCTTTGTCAAGGATCTTGATAGCTACAGGGTCCCCAGTCTCAGAATTCCTAGCAAACTTCACTTTTGCAAAAGTTCCCTCGCCAATTGTTCTTCCCACTTCATATTTACCCACTCTACGCTTGATTTTGGGAGGATTCATTCTTTCTTATCTGAAAACAAAACATTATTCTTGCATCAGGATTTCATATAATACTCACACATGCAAGAAACTGGTAAATCACTTATAAAACCTGCTATAAACCATGCCAAGTCACATTCATGATTTGTACTCAATATTCTCTATCCTTCGATATTGCAGAAGTTAAAAATTTTAAACAAAAGTTGGCGTAATTTAAGAGTTAAAACGCAATTCGTGATTAATTAAAAGACGGACTAAATGCAAGAAATATATATATCATAAATGATAAATCCCTCTATTATTAGTTCATGGTCTCGACTTTCAATTTGAACCAAAAACTAATGAAAATGAGTAGATCCAGTGCCCCAGCTTATGCGAGTAAAGAACAGTTACCTAAAAGCAACTAAATTAAAATTCCAGTTCATATGGTAAGCAAACAACAAATACATGCGTAGATAAACTGAAAGAGGGAGAAATGGATCAGAGTATACCCTGGATTCAGAGGAATTGAGATGGAGCAGAGCAGTAGAAAAAAGTTTGAATGATGGATTGATGGTAGACAAGAGACGAAGGTTGGGAAGTATGATTTGTTAGGTAAGAAGATAATCGAAGATGCAGCGTTTGATGTCGTTGTTTATCTCTAAAAGGAAAATGATGAAGAATTGGTGAAGCAAATCGAGCAAATTTGCGGAGGGATCCATGTGGGTCATGATCTTCAGAGACAAGAGTCACCATGCCGTCCAACACCATCCACATATGCGCTGACACCCGCCACATCGGGTCCCATGTGTGGTTGTATGTATGTGGATCTGTTTCAGCTTTTAAATAATACATTTGATTATTTGATCTCTCTCTCTCTCTCTCTCTCTCTCAGAATATATATATAGAATATTCCTTCACTCACACTTCACTTACGTGAATAAATATCTATAATTGATATCAAAACGTATATTAGTCGGTCTTAGATCCGTTCGATGGAAGGTTGACTAGTGTAATAAAAAAATTAATTGTTTTAATATAAATTGTTAGAATGCATTGTAGAATGAATAATCTACATAAATAAACAACATATTAATGAAAAAAACATAAAAAGACTATAAAATAAAAACCATAGCAATCGAGTAACAACCAATGAAACAAAATAAAATTAAGTTAAAAACGAAAAGTGATACGTAATGATTAGTATATTTAAAGTTGAGTAGGAATATCATCATCAATACACTCCTCACACTCATGAAAATCGACGTTTTGTTCGTACTATTGAGGATTCGAGCCACAATTTTTCTGAAAATCAACTTCTACAACAACAGAAGCCGCCTAATTGTAAGAATACAAACACAACAGCAACAATCATGAAAAATAAACATAAGTTGACACTAACAGGGAAAGTAAAAATATTACCATATCGTAAGCAAAATAGAAAATATAAACAATATGTTGTAACTTACTTGAATGTCTTTAACATCTTCTAAAGTACAGATAGAGGTAAGCGTGTTACAAATATAATCGTGAATATTACCATGTCCAACTTAATTGAAATATCAATCACAATAATAAGAAACATACTAAAAAACCATAAGCAAACTTTATAAAAATAATAATAATAATTAACCTATATATTCTTACATCGTTCATCCTCTACATCATTGATAGTAGATATACATGTTTGAAGACCATCATTTTCTTTAGTATGACAAACACGATATGTATATTACAAAAACCAATTGTAATACACATAAAGTTTAAGTTTGACATAAATTAGCAAAATAAAAAATTATAATTACCATTGTTGACATTTTTGATGGTATCAAATCAATATATGATCCCTCTAACGCTTGGTCTGATAGCTCTCATTCATAATCAGAAATCTTAGATAAAGATTCATATTCATCTTCGACTATATAATCATCTTCATCATTTGTTAGAACAATTGTGTTGTTATTAATCGTGGAGCAATCTTAAAGTCGTTATCAACATGCTTTATGTCATTGACGTATTTAGTTACAATAAAACAACGCACGTAGTGTGGTGGCATATTGAATTCGTCAACATTAATAGTAAAATGATCATATAAGCACACAAATTTTTGAAAAGAAAAATTTATATCCATTTAGGATCACTAGCACCCTAGAAAACATGAGAAAATATTAAAATACATATAAAGGACCCCCCCCCCCCACACACACACACACACCACCACCCTCATGTGTGTGTGTGTATATATATATATATATATATATATATATATATATATATATATATATATATTGTAACATCTCAAAAATACAGTCTAAAATTTCCATTTTAAGTCATTAATAAAACCATAAATATCATTCATCATATAAAAATCATAAGTCGTGTATCTCAAACAATATCATAACATTTGTCAAATATATCAAAGTATAAACATCCCAAGCTGAACAAATCCCGAGCTCTTTCCTTTGCTACTGAAAGTACCTAAAACCAAAACTGAAAACTGTAAGCACAAAGCTTAGTGGGTCGCCCAAAACTACCATATACCATACAAATAATCATGCTACTAGGAGATACGGGCCCCGCCCACACTCAATGAGATACGGGCCATGCCCACATTCAACTACTATAAGATACGGGCCCCACCCACACTCAGCTACTATGAGATATTGTAACATCCTGTTCTGGATAGTTTTATGATTTAAGGCCCGTGGACCTTAATCCGAGTATGAGAAGGTTTTGAGGCTTTTAAAGAGAAAGGCTTAGGCCCTTTTGTGATGTGGGTAAGGTAGGTTGTGTGATAAAAGAGTTTGGTTTGTGCTTTTGAGCCCAAATGTATTGCTAAAGGTGTTGGTTCGGGCTTTTCATGAATCTTGGATCTGAGTTCGAGTGGGCTTCAGGAGGAATAAGTTTGATAGAAGTGTAGGGTTTCTCGTTACCTTTTCGTGGATATAAGGATCATCGGAAACGGATTTATAACGAAGAAGTTATGACCTTCAGAAGTTTTGGGGTTTTAGGCTTAGCCAATTACGTTGGGTGTACACAAAGCGTAGGTTGGGCGTACTAGTGAAGAAGGAAGTACGTTGGGCATACTTTGGAGTACGTTGGGCGTATTGACTAGGGGTGGTCGCGAATGTTCTTCGGAGTACGCTGGGTATACCATATGTACGTTGATCAGACATGAACCCGATTTTAAGGTCTTGGACCCTATTTAAGCTCCTTATCTCATAACCTAACTCTAATATCTTTAGTCTCCATCCCTCTAAACCCTAGAAATCGACCATAAGCCTCCATTTGAGTGATTCTTAAGCATTTTGGTGATTTAGTGTCACACCCCAAAACCAAGAACGGCGGAAACGTTCTAGGGCGGAGGACGTCATGTACAGTATCACAACAATGAAAAGTAGTAAACAAGCAACAACATCATCCATTGCATTAATAATATAATTTTAATATAAGTGTGTTCTGTCAAATTATAATAGACACTACAGTATAAATCAAAATGAAAGATGAGTCTTGAACGAGCACCATCTTCTCTAAACCTTGCATCGGTACCTGTCTATGGATAACCTGAGGATACAAGTAATTTTGAAAGCGAGTATGAGCGTTGAAGCTGGTGAGATCATAAGTATTTTAGTGTCTTAATTTGTATGTAAGAATTTGTATGTATAAGAATTGTAAGTATTGAAAATGTATGTAAAACAACTGTAAATGAGTTTGAAATGAAGCGTACAAAGTAAAGTGTACAACTTAACAAGGAGTTTTAATCATATAAAATGTTTATGAAAATCATTTGAAGGAAACTGTTTGGTAAAATGGCTAATGAGTAGCCAATCATTTGAATGCTGCTTACTAATCACATGTGATTGATATAGTAACTAGCATAATTCTACTTGTATCCCCCCTCCCTAAAACATTTAAAAACAGTTAAAACATTGATTAAGGGGTATGAACTCACCTGTAGTAATTGATTGGAATTGAACGGACCGTGTCGTAAGGAAGGATCGGACAAGTGCTTGGTGTCAAGTGAAGACTTTAGACACACGCAATGATCCTAATTACATTTGAAGACATATGTTGTAACAGCCCGGATTTCCAGGTATCTTTAATTTCATATTTTTGGTATTTTGTGAAGGGACTCGGCGAGTTGGAGGTTGAACTCGCCGAGTCGGGTTGCGGTTTTGGACGAAGGTTTGCGTCTGGACTCGGTGAGTCCAAGGGATGGACTCGGCGAGTCCGCGCTGTTTAATGAAACCCTAATTTTTTGGTCCTAAGCCCTATTTAAAGGACCTTATGGCCCTTCATTTCGGCCACCTTGAGCCTTGAGTGCACCAAAGAAGCTGAGAGTCCTTGTGAGTGAGATAAGAGGCTATTTGTTCACCAATTTGTGTGTTGTTGCAAGAAAGGAAGGAGAAGATCAAGCTAGAAGAGTTGGGGAGCTTGGATCTGCTTCTATTTCATCAAGGGAAGCTTCTTGAGGTAACTTTCAGGGCTAATCTTCGTGTTTTGGCTGATATGTCAAATCTAGGGTTTCTTCTTGCCTTATTTGACTTGTATTTGAAGTGTGAAAGGTCCCATTGAGATACGGAACCTAGATCTGGACCTTAGCAGGTCCAGAAGGCCCCAAATGATATGCTTTATGTCCGTTCTTTTGAGTTGGAGACTAGGGTTGCCATATTAGAGGTTATTTCCCCAAAAAGAGCCTTGTAAGTGTTGCATGGCGGCCAAGACTGAGACTTTACATGATAAATGAGCTTGGGAAGGCCAGATCTATGTGTGTATGGAACGGATCTAACTGTAGAAGCAAGTTTTAGCTGATGCATGGCATGGACTCGCCGAGTCTGAAGAACACACTCGACGAGTAGCTTGAAGATTGTCCTTAAAACCACCCAGTGAGTAGTCCTGCCGAGTTATGGGTGACTCAGTGAGTCACAGAGAGTTAGAGAGGGATTGACAGGTGGAACGAGTCGAGTTGAGACTCGCCGAGTTGTCCTTGTGACCCAGCGAGTTGAGTCGCGGTGGCCCCGTGATTCATGACCAGGTGGAACTCGTCGAGTTAGGGAAGCACTCGATGTATCAAGGGGAAATCCTTGCGAGATGGTGAAAATGCGTAGACTCGCCGAGTCGCTCTAGTGCACTCGCCGAGTCCAGTCAAATTGACCATTGACTGTTGACCAGAGTTGACCAGTGTCGACTTGATAGGGATGGTCAACCTTAGTGGCACAAGTATTAATTATAGATATATGATGTTATAGGAGGACTATAGCTCGGGGGTTCGCGTACGAGTGATTTCCAAGGTTCGCGAGCTATCGAGATATACGAGGTGAGTCTTCTCACTATACTGTACCCGGAAGGGTTTGACTGTGTGACCGGAAGGTCGGATATGCTATGAGATATATGTGTTATGTGTGATAATTTATTCGTTATATGTGCCATGTATGATATGCTTGATATGGGCCAGAAGGCATTATATTATGGGCCGGAAGGCGAATATGTTATGGGCCGGAAGGCGTTGTAAAATGGACCGTAAGGTTGACGTGGGTAGGACCGGAAGGTTCACCCAGTCGGGACGGAAGTCCCCTGAGACACATGGACCGGAAGGTCAGGGCCTGGAAAGGCGTATGTGCGTAGGTTGTATTTCGGGGAACTCACTAAGCATTTATGCTTACAGTTGTTGTGTTATGTGTTCCAGGTACTAGCGAGGACCGTGGGAAGGTGCTGGCGTGATCGTACACACACTCGGGGAAAACTATTTTGTGATCTTTGTTATGTAATCGGTTGTGACAATATTGTTTACATTGGAACTTAAATTATTACTCGATGTTTTTGATGTTTGTAAAAAAAAATGAAAAATTGGTTTAAAATTTACATCGTTACAAGTTGGTATCAGAGCCTTGGTTTGAGGGATTCGGGTACACCTTCGGGCGTAACTGAACTCAAACCGGGGATTTGAGAAAATTTTAATTAATAAATCAATAAAACTTGATAAGTGATTTTGAAACAACCAAAGAAGAAGGAGTGTGTACAGTCAGCTAGCGCCCGAACGGTAAAATCCTCAAAATACTCTTACAATATGTGTTATGAGATATGATATGATATGATACGCATGCTAGTAGACTAGGTATAGATATTAGGACTAGAGTGGCCTGATTTTTTGATGCCTTAGTCTAGGGAAACCTGCTTCTATGAGGTGCTTTGAGAGTGAGAGGGTATCTAGTGCATGGCAGAAATAGAGTACACAGGATTCGGGGCTTGGGGAGGAGGACTTGGGGTGAATACTGACGCGGTGTAGTTGGTAGTATTGGGCCCGTACTACTAAAGACACCGGGTCAGTGGGCAGCCCAAGTAAGAATCCCTGGGTATCGGAGACTAAGTAGGACTGCGTATCGAGTGCGATTATGCCCGATAGAGTCTTTGATATTTTTATGTTGTATTTCAGAGACATCATGGTTGGACCACGCCACAGACCTGGTACGAGTAGTGTGACTGATGAGGAGCTTTGAGATTCCGGAGATGTTTGGGTCTATTAAGACCACACTGATGGAGACATTTGATGAGCGGTACGCCGCGTTGACTGAGGCCGCCGCTGTAGCTACCGCAGCTGTGGCCGCTGCTAGACCACAGGGAGGTGACTCGTTGTTGTTCCGGGAGTTCAGCAACACGAAGCCACCTGAGTTTGATGGGACGCAAGATCCGATCGCTGTGATGAGATGGATTGCTGATATCGAGGGATGTTTCTACACTTGTTCATGTCTAGAGCATCTGAGGGTTCGGTTCGCCTTGAACCAGCTCCGTCTGGGAGCAAAGGATTGGTGGAAGTTCGTGACGGCGAACTTCACTCTAGCAGAGGTTTCAGCTGTGACTTGGGAGAGGTTTACTGCTATGTTCAGAGACGAGTACGTTCCCCAGGTGGAGAGGGAACGGTTGGTTCAGGAGTTCTTGACCCTCAAGCAGGGTAATGATTCTGTTACGGTGATCACGCGGAAGTTTCATGAGAGGGCGATGTTCTACCCCGAGCAGGTGTCCACGGAGCAGGCTCAGATGAGTCGGTATTTGGGAGTGCTGAGGAGGGATATCCGAGAGTTCGTATCGAACTCGTCATATCAGACTTTTTCTGAGCTTCAGGCGAATGCTAGGAAGGGTGAGATCGAGTTGGAGACCCAGGCCAGGGAAAAGGCCGAGTCTCAACAGGTGGATCGGCGGCCGGCTCAGTCTCAGCCGGCAGCCAAGCGGACCAAGTCCGCCGATTCGAGATCCGGAGGTCAGAAGGGCCGTACTTGTGGAAAGTGCGGCAAGGGTCACGAGGGGGCATGTCGATCGGGTGCTTGCTACAAGTGTGGCAAGAGGGGCGCATTGCTAGGGATTGCCCCAAGGGATTCATGGTTTGCTTTCATTGCAACCAGACCGGCCATCGGAAGGCCGAGTGCCCCCAGCTTCGCCAGGGATCTCCGCCTGTTGCTAGGGTTACCGAGATTCGGCCAGTGAAGGCCGAGGCTCCGAAGGCTCGTGGGAGAGCTTTCCAGTTGACTGCGCAGGAGGTCCGAGTGGCGCCTGATGTCGTAGCCGGTATGTATTCTTTCATGTATTTACCTTTATACTGAGATATTGTGCTTATATTATGATATGTGTAGGTACTTTTCTTGTAAATTCTGTGCCTGCTTTGGTGTTATTTGACTCGGGTGCGAGTCGGTCTTTTGTATCGTTGGCTTTTAGCCAGCACATCGGTATTGATCGGGAGGTGATGAGTCGACCCCTGCGAGTTTCTATAGCAAATGAGAAAGCGGTATACGCCATTGAGGTGATTCGAGGATGCGTGCTCGAGATTTTTGGGGTCGAGTTCCCTATAGACTTGGTTCCTATAGCTATGGGGGATGTCTGCGTTATCGTGGGCATGGACTGGTTGAGTAAATTTGGAGCAGTCATTGACTGCGAGAGACAGCTGGTGACGATTCGAGACCCTAGTGGGGGAGTGCTTACGGTTTATGGCGAAGGGACCCGGTGTGGGTCGGAGTTTTGTTCGGCTTCCAGGGCAAGGCAGAGTTTGCAGCAGGGTTGTAATGGATTCATAGCCTATGTGATGGATACTCGAGTGGCCGCGGGGAGGCCCAATTCGATTGATGACGTTCCTGTTGTATGCGAGTTTTCGGATGTGTTCCCCGAAGAGTTATCGGGTGTGCCTCCGGAGAGGCAAGTGGAGTTTCGTATCGATTTGGTTCCGGGAGCGGCGCCCATCGCCAAGGCGCCTTATCATCTCGCTCCACCGGAAATGCAGGAGTTATCCTCGCAGCTACAGGAACTGTTGGGAAAGGGATTCATTCGACCGAGTAGCTCACCTTGGGGAGCGCCGATTTTGTTCGTCAAGAAAAAGGATGGTTCGCACCGGATGTGTATCGATTACCGGGAGTTGAACAAGTTGACGGTTAAGAACCGGTATCCGTTACCTAGGATCGACGATCTGTTCGATCAGTTGCAGGGGGCATCTTGGTTCTCCAAGATTGACTTGAGGTCGAGGTATCATCAGATGAGGGTTCGAGAGGAAGATATCCAGAAGACTGCTTTCGGAACTCGTTATGGACATTATGAGTTTGTGGTGATGCCTTTTAGGCTCACCAATTCCCCGGCTGCGTTCATGGATCTTATGAACCGGGTGTGCCGGCCGATGCTGGATCGGTCGGTGATCGTATTCATCAATGATATTTTGGTGTATTCGAGGTCTAGGGATCAGCATGAGGAACATTTGAGGGAGATTCTTGGGGTTTTGAGATCAGAGAGACTGTATGCCAAGTTCTCCAAGTGTGATTTCTGGTTACGAGAGGTCCAGTTCCTCGGGCATCTTGTTAACCAGAAAGGGATATTGGTCGACCCGGCCAAGATTGAGGTGGTGTTGAGGTGGGAGGTGCCGAGATCGCCCACCGAGATCAGGAGTTTTCTGGGTTTGGCTGGATATTATCGCAGGTTTATCAAGGACTTCTCCAAGATCGCCGTGCCACTTACTAGGATGACCCGGAAGGGTGTTACGTTTTCATGGGGATCGGAGCAGCAATCCTCATTCGATACACTTCGTCAGAAATTGTGCGAGGCTCCGGTGCTTGCACTCCCGGAAGGGATGGAGGATTTTGTGGTGTACTGTGATGCCTCTATATCGGGTTTGGGGGTGGTGCTTATGCAGAGATGTCATGTGATAGCGTATGCTTCGAGGCAGTTGAAGCCTCATGAGATGAGATATCCCACCCATGATCTGGAGTTGGGGGCTGTGGTTTTCGCCCTCAAGATCTGGCGACACTATTTGTATGAGGCTTAACTTTATTACAACTCCTGGTCGTAAACTCTATCTTGGGTCACGAAATGAGGCTTAACTTTATTACAACTCAAGTGGTGAATTGCTTCCAGGATTAAATAAGTGTTTGGGCTTCCTTTTAACTCCTTTGAGGAGTTTACAGCCCTAGGACCATATCCCTTGGAGATTATGGCCGTAATCTCCCTTAGGAGGATGTTTATGGTGTTTTCAAGTCCTTAATTTCACTAGGAATAAAACTAGGCTTTTGTACTTGGCTTTAGAAGAGTTTATGGCACCATTTGGCCCCATTTTATGGAGTTCACGGCCCTAGAACCTATTGGGCCATGAACACCTTACTCTTGGTGTTCTAAGTGTGTTAGCTGGTCCTAAAATCATTTAGGTATATGCCCAAATTAGTCTCTTGGCTTAAGGGGTGTTTTTAGGGCATTTTAGCACAAAAACATGGAGTTCACGACCCTAGAACCTTCTTGGCCGTGAACTCACTTCTAGCTTTGATTTTTAATTGTTTTGGTGGTGTAAACATGTAATGGTAGTCTCTATGTTGAGTTCCAAGGCTTTGAGGTACATTGGGCACACTTTTGGCCCTTAAAATGGAGTTTACTCTCCATGTGTTCTTGGGCGGTAAACTCCCAAATCTCGGGGTCTTGATCCGATTTTGATGTTTTCTAGTCATATACACACTAGCATACAAGCCTAAGGTAGTTACAAATCACGGGGGAAGGACTAGGCATCTTTTTAGGAGTTTACTCCCTAAGGTGTTCTTGGGCGGTAAACTCCCGAATCTAGTTGTTTAGTTATGAAATTGATGTTATTAAGCACATTATAACCCATATAATACAACTAGAGAAAGGTGCTCACGATTTGGGATAAAAACCCGAAGATCCGTGAGAGAGAATTCGGCTTTTCTCTAGTTGGAAATGCAACTAATGAATGCTATGGTTCAGATTTCTATATATAGTCCTGAGATTTTTGGCAGAAAATATTTTATTCCCGGAATGAACTCTAATGTCATAGAGTATTGGAATAACAGTGTTGCACAAAACCCTAGTGCATCCACTCTTCTGATATCTCCTTAAGTGCTAAACCTAAAATACTCAAACTTATACCTAAAGTCTGGAATTTCATTGTAACTGTTCTAACTTCTATTGGCTTGATATGGTTTGCTCATGATGGAAATTTTGGGTTGTCACATCATCCCCCTGTTAAAGTGAATTTCGTCCCGAAATTAGAATTTAGATAAGGAAGTAGGTAGAAGTGATCGAGTCGTTAGGTGAACTTCCTAAACGATTGGTTCTCGCTCTCCTAAGTGAAATCGGGTTCTCGGTTGGTATCCAAACGAACCTTCACTAACAGGCGATGGCGTTGCTTCGTCCGCTTGACCTCTCGGTCGAGGGTCGCTACGGTTCTAATATGAAGGCGAGGATCTCGACGATTGGACTTACAAGAGTCCTACCTGAAACGTATGGTTTCACAATCGAGACGCGAAGAGTAGATTGTACGTTACTGAGTTTGCGGAGTAGATATAGTCTGTGAGATACAGGACCGATTCTGGTAAGAATCTCAGAGGTCCTATCTATCTTGGATTTAGCTTACCTCGCTTTACGAAGCATATTAAGCCATTCCCAGAGTGAGACTTTCTAAAGAACTTGGTCTCTCACTTGGAATTTCCAAGGTTTCTTTTTCTTTCTCAACCTCCCAGTCAAGGGCCACCCCTTGTTGGGTCAAAGTCGTAAGGATTTCTGTAATTTGAGAGGATTTCTGAATGGCCTATGATAGTAGGTCGGTAAGACCTAGAATTTGGCGAATGACTGTCGTCGTCTCTAGTTTCGACAAATTCTCAACGGTTTTGACAAATTGTAAGAGTACTCAAAATTTCCCACATCACTAACAGTGTGTCATAGAAATTTGACTCTTCAATTTCAAAACTCGTGCCTAGGGAACTTGCGAAAAGTACCTCTGAAGGTAATGTTCCCATGGTTTTCTTCTTACTACGAGGGTAGATAAGTAAGTCATTACATGGAGTAATGACGAACTGGTCCAAGCAAGAAAGACGTACCCTACTCATTTAGCTCATGAATACTATGAGCATATTGGTCCTATCCGAGGGGTATCACTACGGACTTGAAGTGTCCGCATCGAGTTCGGAAGGTAGTCTTCCGGACATCTTTCCCTAACACTCGAACTGGTGATATTCGGATATCAGATCCATTTCTGATAGTAATTCTTTCCTTGTGTTTGCTCAACCAAATCATTTATGCGAGGCAGAGATAACGATTTCTACTGGAAAATCTTGACGGATTCCTCGATAGCTGAGGTACATACAATGCAATCCGTTGATCTCTGGAAGAATATGACCGGGGTTCTCCAGCGTGAGAAGCCTAGTCTTCTAATTCTATTTCTGTGTAGTTTGCTAAGTTGTCCGGGCTATTCTTGTATCTACGTAGGTGTTTAGACTGTAGGGCAATCTATTTACGGAAGTCGTACTGGGTTCTAAGTTTGTTCACATGACGATGCGATTACTCGTAGGCTTGGGCAGTTATGCGATCCGATGGTCCAATATCTCATAATCATTAAGGCCCAGTTATGGCCCAATTTTCCAAATTGGGCCCAATCCTTTCCAATGGGTCTTATCCTAAAGCCCAATTCAATATTCTAGTCTATAATTGTTCTTGGATGGCCCATCAATAGTCCAAACATCTAGGCCCAACTCAAAACCCAACACAATTAGGGTTTTCACATGAAATGATGATTAGGGTTAGGTGTTCTCACTTAACCCATTAAGGACTTAACCCATTAAGTCCATTATTCCACTAATCCAACATACAATAGAATCGGCATAAGTCATAACATCAGTCACTAGTCCAAACATGGGTCCTTGCAATCCAAAACTAACATTTTCCAAAATTAGGGTTTTCTAAACCCTAATTAGGGTTTCTAACCCAAGCACATGCCAATTATTCAAATGGCTAGGCTTTTAGGTCAATTAGGGGTTTATTAGGTCAGCACCACCCACTGCCACCTTAGGCAGTGGTGGTCGACGGCGGCACACGACGGTGGTGGTGGTTTTTCCTTCAATCTTTCTGCAAAAAATGTTTAAACAAGTATCATTCTACTAAACATACTCATAACATCACAACATACACACACAGTCACCACCATACGACGGCTGGTAGCGGTGAAGCAGTGGCAGTGAATTTCCTACCAAAAAAAGAACACACACACAATCGTTAGACTTGTAGCAACAACACACGACACTAATACGTATTAGAAACGTAGAAACACACCCGCCATGGTTGCCCTCGAGGTGGCAGCGGTGGTCGGAGCGGTAACAACATCGTACCACAGTTGCTTGGAGTGGCAGCGTTCGACGGCTTTAGCGACACTGGCGATGTGGCTGAAGGCGAAACAGAAGAAGAATAAGAGAGGGAACATCCGAGAGAGACAACGACACTGCCCCGATGTTGGTCTTCGAAGAAACCTGTTGTCGTCACCAGCCACTGCGGTGGTATCGACATGGTGGTTTGCGACCTCGACTTCGTCGGTAACCGGTGCAGTGGTGGTTCAAGCTATGGCGTGGAGATGGAAGCTGAGAAGTCCCAAAGAAGATGGTAGTGGTTGGGAAGGGATGTGCTATGGTTTTGAGTTCTAACCTTAAGACGGGAAAGGAGGGTCACCGGGTATATCCCGTGATCTTTCAAACTTTAATTCATTTATCCATTATCAATCCCTCCCCATAATTTTGTTTTCAATTTAAATCCAAAACTTACACTTTATCCCCTGCCTCCATAAAATATTTTCAACTTTAATCCAATATTTACCATTCAGCCCCTCTCTTCAATATTTTATTTCAATTTAAATCCAGAATTTACCAAACCACCCTCAACCCCCAAAAATTGTTTACAAACTAATCCAGAAATTACATTTTAACCCCCAACAACAATGCCTTGCTAACTTACTCCGTATTTAGGGCTACTATTCATTTATTAAATTTATCTATTTATTTATTTAATAAACGGGATTTTACAACTCTCCCCCACTTAAATTAGATTTCGTCCTTGAAATCATTCCTTAACATTCCTATCACGCCAAACAACTTGAGCGTCATGGACACAATCCCGAGTATTCTCCAGTCTTCCTAAGGTAACCGATAATAACCCTTGCAGGGCTCTACTACCCAAAGATGAATGAATTCTTTCATCATGGTCATATTTACTCAATCTAAAATCCGAAGTCTCAATACGGTCAGGCTCCCTGACAACCCGCCATATAGAATCATTATATCTGAATCCCGCTGTGAGTGACTTAGCATTACTCAAACAATTAGTTACCCATCCACACATGAAATCCTATAACGTTAATACTGCCAAGCATATCTGGGTGTTGGCCTCCCTTTCGGTCCATTTCAACCGAGTACTACCCGGAACACTGGAACTGTCTGAAACACTTAACGGCCTGAAATAGTGAACTACCTCCTGGCTACTTTCCAAAATCCATTGAGACGTCCCCGGTCTCATTTCGTTTGCCGCTCACCTGTGATATTGGGTTCCGACCCTGTTTTTGAGCCAAAGGCTCTTATACAGTTGCCTTACATGACTTTCGAAAGAAATTCTTGCCTATCAATAGCTGCCACTAGTTATCTTGCCACTGTGGCTCTAACAACTTTTTGATCTAACTGATCGGGTCTATACATCGAGTCCTGACATCACCAATTACAAGGCTAAAAGTGATTGTTATGTAACACCGTAAATTTTCAAACAAAATCTTCATTTAAAATCACATTAATCTCATTAGCACAATCACAAAAATCCTCAGTTTATATCAAGTTATTAAATGACATGTTTAAATGTAGTTTATAACACAATATAGGATCCTCCAAAACAAATCTCCAACTCGTGTGTGTACAATCAAGCAGGTGCCTTCCCGTGATCCTGAGAAGTATCTGAAACACATAACACAGAAAGCACAAAGCTTAGTGAGTTCCCCTAAATACCATACATATCTCATTATCCTCTCATGGCTATGCTCAAATAAGACCCTCCGGTCAATGTGTCTCAGTGGGACCCTCTAGTCCCACAACTCGGGTGGAACCTCCGGTCCTAACTCAGTAAGCTCAAAATAATACACATTATAAATCACAAAGACATAATGAAGGATATCACAATACTCAATGTAAACACATAAGACCCTCCGGTCCCACAAAGATTACCACTTTAGGTAAGTATAGTGAGAGGACTCACCTCGTAAGCAAGCAAGTAATAATCTCGTACACGAATCTCGAACTAGCCTCCACCTAACACATAAGATAATTATATCTAATTAACATTTAAATCACGACTCTAAATCAACTAAGTTATTCTCTCTTTCAAACTCGTGGAATGGGTAAAAGACCATATTTCCCCTCCATGGTCCCCATAATCCCTGCCTTGACCAAACCCTAAAGTTAACAGAAGTCAACAATCGAGTCAATAGTCTATGTTGACCTGACTTGCCGAGTGCATCTATGTGACTCGCTGAGTCCCCATTTTTCCTTCAGAAACATCACAAAAATCCAACTTAACTTGTCAGGTTGTCTCATCAACTCGTCGAGTTACCCATGTCCAGACTCATCGAGGAAAATCCTAGCCGACTCGTCGAGTCAGCTCACTGACTCGGCGAGTCCATTAAGTCTGTATTCTCATTCATACGTTTTAAGGCAGATCCACCACTCCAAACTCTATATCTAGTCTCCTAAGGATCGAGTGTCACGTAAAGCTTTGATTTTTACATTCATGCATGGCATATTTTCTCCATAATGCCAATACAATCTCCAACAAGGGTTTGGTGCTCATAGGCTTCCCTCTAGCTCCATAAAGCTTGGGTCTTTGGGCTCACAAGACCTCTTATAATCCAGATATGAGGTTTCAACCTCAAGATATGCTCAAGGGACTCAATAACACAAGAAGGATGGGGAAAAACCCTAGAACTCCCCAAACTAAGATTTCATAAGAAAATGATCAAGATAGTATCTTTTTACCTCAAACAGAAGCTATCCACTGAGAACCTCTAGATCCAAACATCCCTCCTTTCTCCAAGCCTTGATGCTTTCCTATTCTTCTCTCAAGGTGCACTAAAATGCTCAAGATAGCCTCTCCTTATCACACAACAAGCTAAAACTCGATTAGGGTTCTTCATAGTGCTCAAGGGTGATGAGGGAGGCGAAAATGAGGGCTTAATCCCTTTATATATGACTTAACCCCGAAAAATTAGGGTTTCCTCACATAGCGCCAAATTAGTGAGTTGGCTCTCCGACTCGTCGAGTTGGTTATTAAACCCATGTGGCCAATTCGACTCTACTCGACGAGTTGGGGCACCCACTCATCGATTCGCTCAGTTAACTCAAAAATAAATATGTATAAATATTATACCTGGGAGTCGGGATGTTACAATTCTCCCCCACCAGAATCAGACTTCGCCCTCGAAGTCATTCTCCAGAAATAACTGTGGATACTGTTCGCGCATCTCGGACTTCGAATCCCATGTCCACTCGGATCCCTTCCGATGTTGCCACTGAACCTGAACCTGGGGCACCTCTTTATTCCTCAGAACCTTCACATTTTTACCTGATATACATGGCATTAAAAATAGATATGTAAGACAAAAATGTCTTGTGAGCTACGTGGGTTTGTGACCCAAAACATTTATCACATTTTTACCAAAAACATTTCATCTTTGCAAAACATAGTTTTAGACCACAAAACATTTTCATGCATTTTCAAGGAAAACTCATTTCATACATATCCTGAATATCATTTCATTTCAAAAGCCATATTTCCATATTTCATTTTCTTTTATCATTAAGGGCTAATTCCGGTATTAAACAGTTGCCATTTTTTATACTTAGGGTCTATGTCCAATGAAGGAACCACTCCCAAGTCTAGACCAAGGTGGAAAGAACAAATCAATCCATCAATGCATCATTTCCATTAGGACATCTATCTCGCGAAGGGGAGGTGCCACCCCGATAGATTCCTCTAGTGCCTCCTATGAGGTATCATGGCTCGAGCAGTTTTCATTTCATTACTTTCCATTCCTTTCAATACTTTCCATTCCTTTTCATTACTTTACATTTCTTGTCATTACTTTCCATGTTTTACACATTTCATACATTAGTATAATAAACTCGTTTCAAAAGAAAAGCATCTATATTTCAAAACATTTCAAACACTTTTTCAAAACATTTGATCTTCCAAAAACATTCTTTACTTTGAAAAAACATTATTGCCTTCAAGGCATTCTTTCAAAACATTCTTTTCAAAAGCATTTAATACTTTCAATTCAAAAGGTTTGTAGCACCTGGTCCCTGGTATGTAAAATTTATCTAAGTATTTTGCATTTTTAGCCTTGGAATCGGCGAGTTGTAGGCCCGACTCGCCGAGTAGAAACGAGATATGGAACACGTTTAAGTTGGCGACTCGGCGAGTCCCCACTGTCTGGTAAAACCCTAATTCCAAGGGTTTGCACCCTATGTAAACCAACCTTATGCGCCCCAAGCTTTCCCCCTTCACCCTTATAGCCCCCTATATTTTTCTAACCTCGTTTCTTGTGAGATTGAAGTGCTTGGTGTGATCTCTTGAAGACTTTAAGAGATAAAGGAGAGTGGATCAAGAGGAGGGGAAGGAGACCAATCATCTTGGTGTTATTTCAGAGATTTCCTTGAGGTATAACTCAGTTTCCCCCTGTTTTCATACTTATGGTCCCTTAGAGCTCCATTAAAGTCCTTCTTGAGCCATTTCCAAGTATGGGTATGATTTAGGGTCTGTAATAAGCTGATTAACCTTTATATCTAGGCATGTTTGAGCTCCAGGAGCTCGGATCCATTGCCTTTATGAAGCTATATTGCATGAAAGTCCTAGATCTACTCTTTTAGTGCATTTTGAGCCTTAAAACCTTCATCGGTGTTTATTTACACGTAAAGTTGGAAACTTTACGTGTTAATCAAGCCCTAAGAACCCAGATCTATGTATGGCATGAGTTGGATTCAAGCAAAATCGAGTATATAGTATTTGCATGTGAAAGACTCAGCGAGTCGAGTCGCGAGTCCCCGAGTTTTGCCCCTTTTTGTGTTTGTTGGGCGGAGTAGTGTGTCATGGGGTGTGACTCAGTTGGTCGGAAGCCAGACTCACTTATGAAGGAACTCGACAAGTCAATGCCCTGACTCGACGAGTTCAAGGCAATCTTCTTGCCTCAAGAACAGACTCGACGAGTTGTTCATTCAACTCGGCGAGTCTTAGCATAGATTATTCTTCGGATGAAGATGAAATCGACGACTTGTTCATACAACTCGGCGAGTAGGATGAAGGACTATTGGACATTGGTTCAGAAGGAAAACTCATCGAGTCAATGCCTAACTTGACGAGTAGAGACGGGATTATGGTCAATCGAATGGATAGGGACTCGACGAGTTGGCGAGCCAACTCGGCGAGTCGGGTCAACTAGAAGTTGACTTTGACTTTGACTCTTGGTTTGGTTAGAGGTAAATGGTCATTTTACCCTGAGGTTGGTTAGCGGTATTTGACTGAGTGTTTTGTGGGAATTATAGCCGAAGGATTTCCGGGGCAGCAGCAGAAGAAGACAGTCAGTTCCCACGCAGATCAGCAGCTACTTTGAGGTGAGTTACCTTCCAGTAGCGGTGGGTCTACGGCCACAATGCCGGCCCACCGGTAGGAGTTTTATGTTAGATGATTGTATTTGTGATATTATCTAGGTTTGCTACTACCTGATATGTTTATATGCTGGCATGAGATGTATATGTGATAGTAGTAGAGTTCGGTTGTTAGGACCGAAGGGTATGTCAGACACCCAGATATGTCTGACAGTAAACGATGATATGTTTATATACTAGCATGATATGTTATATGTGATAGTGGTAGTAGGAGGGGGAATAGTCGCCAAGTTCGGTCGTTAGGACCGAAGGGTAGATCGGACACCCCAGATGTGTCTGATAATATGTTATGTTATGATATATATGATAGTAGCAGTAGGGGGTGAAATAGTCCCCGAGGATCGGTTGTTAGGACCGATGGGTAGTCAGCACCCCAAAATGGCTTGACATGGGTAGTCAGCACCCCATAACGGCTTGACACGGGTAGGTCGGCACCCCAGAATGGTCGTACCGGGTAGGTCGGGCACCCTAGAATTGCCTGATAGTATGTATGATATGTGATTGTATGGTATGTGGTATGATGGGGGAACTCACTAAGCTTCGTGCTTACATTTTTCAGTTTTGGTTTCAGGTACCTGTTCTTCGAAGGGGGAGGAGCTGGCGCGGTAGCGGCACATCACATACACGCTTGTATTCCGTACTATGAGATATTCCTGGGGATTTGTACTCTAACATTATTATGTTTTTTTATAAACTGGTTTCCAGGCACGCGACATCTTTATGAAACGATATGATCGGTGATTGTTTTATTTCTAATGTTTTGCTAAGTACATGTTTTAAAAATGAAATTTTCGGCTCGTATTTTTGGGATGTTACAAGTTGGTATCAGAGCCCTGGTTTGAGGGATTTGGACACACCTTCGGGGGTGTCTGAACTCAAATCGAGGGATTAAAAGATTTTGAAATAGAAGAATGTTTTCTAAAAGGTTAAGTAAAGAGTTTTAAGAAGGAACAAAGTGTGTGATGTGCGCGACCGGCCGAGCTCAAGTAAGTATTCCCCAATGTACCCATACAAATTTATATATGTTTATCAGTTCCAGTAGAACAGCATGCTAGAATAGGACTAAGGATCTAGAAGTGATGCCTTATGTGCCTGCTATATGTGCTTCAGTATATGAAAATTGCATGCTAGGATTGAGTAGACAACAGTAGGATAGCCTGTTTAGGTTATGCCTGATGGCATGAGCTTAGCATTGTATGCTAGTACAGTTCCCCATTATGAGGATGGAATTGCTTGAGTAGTCTCCTAAGTCTGAATGCTGCTTGCTTTGTGCTTTGTGGGAATCTAAGTGATGGGAGTTAGCCATTAGGTGAATGCTTCATGTCACATGCGAACAGGGTTGAATAATCTCAGAGTGCTAGACTTGGCCCTATTGTGCAGCTCTTGTCTGAGTCTAACCGTTGTAGGGACGAGTCTTTTACTTGAAGGATTATCTGAGCCTCGCCGCATGTGATGGTATTCAGGTGATGGCTAATTAGCATCACAAGGAGGCTTTCAGCAGCCGAGGACTGGATCGGGTATAGTCAGAGGATTCCCTAAGGCAAGCCTAGGTGTAACAACGTAATTTTCAAAACAAAAATTTTATTTTTGTCACAACCATTTTCACATAAAATATTTCCAAAAAATCCAACAATAATTATCAAAACATATCATATCCCAAGATCACAAACAATCAAATCCTTTCTCTAGTGTGTACAAATCACGTCGGTGCCTTCCCACGATCCTCACTAATACCTGAAACACATAACACAACAACTGTAAGCATAAATGCTTAGTGAGTTCCCCAATATACCACTTACACACATACGCCCTTCCAGGCCATGACCTTCCGGTCCATGTGTCTCAGGGGATTTCCGTCCCAACTCGGTAAACCTTCCAGTCCTACCCGTCTCGACCTTCCGGTCCATAACTCCCTGACCTTCCGGTCTACATCATAATGCCTTCCGGCCCATATCAAACATAGCATACATAACACATACAAAATAGGTAACTAATCACATACAATCCATATATATTATAGCATACCAAACCTTTCGGTCACACATAGGTACCCTTCCAGGTACAGTATAGTGAGAAGACTCACCTTAGATGTCCCAGTAAATCACTGACTCGGTAGAAATACGATCTAGCCTCCACCTAAACACATAAAATAATATTCTCATAAATATAACTCTCAGAACTAGACTCTACTTTCTCTAAGATCCCTTAGAAGGGTGAAAGACCATTTTACCCTTCCTTTGGCTCAAAGGCCCCCGTTGTTGACCAAACCCTAAAAGTCAACCAAAGTCAACGGTCAAACCTTGACCCGACTCGGCGAGTGCACTCAGGCAACTCGTCGAGTCCGTCTGTGTCCACTTAACTCTTCAGCCCCCTTTAACACGTCGAGTCCCTCCCTTTACTCGACGAGTCCCTAGGTAAGAATCGCGGGGCTACCCTGACTCGACTCGCCGAGTCTCAAGAACAACTCGGCGAGTACATGCCATGCATAAACTCTATTGACCTCTTGAGGCCAGATCTGTTCCTCAAATCCATAGATATGTCCTTCCCAAGCATAATAATCACGTAAAGTCCAGACATTGACACTCATATATCATCTAAATGGTATCATTTGGAGATTTTAGCCCAAAAATGGCATCCTAAGCTCATAACTCCCAAGATAACTCATAAATCTCAAAGGGTTAAGGTCTCTGGACCTCTTTGAGTCCAGATCCAAAGCATAAACTCGATAAGGGACCAATTGCTCCACATAAACATCCTCAAAGGAGGTTAGAAAACCCTAACTCTAGGTATCAATACCAAAACTGAAGAAGGTCCGAATAAATACCTCAAGTTGAAGTCTATGAACTCTGAAACCACTAGAACCACACCTCCTTCAGTCTCCTCTTGCTCTTGATCACCTTCTTCTTGCTAAACCAAAGATAGAAAGGTCAAATATGGCTTCTCCTTCTTCCCAAACGATCTATCTCACTTAGGGTGATCTCAAGGGACTGGTAGCCGCAATGGAAGGCTAAGAGTGCCATTAAATAGGCTCCAATCCCAGAGGATTAGGGTTTCATTAAACAGCGTGGACTCGCCGAGTCCACTCACATACTCGCCGAGTCCAACGCGAACCCGGATGATCAACCGCGACCCTACTCGGCGAGTCTAAGCATTTACTCGCCGAGTTCCTTCACAATTTCTAAAAATAAAATATTAGAATAATATACCTGGGATTCCGGATGTTAGAATTCTTCCCCACTAGAATCAGACTTCGCCCTCGAAGTCTCATTCTGCAAACAACTCTGGTTGCTGCTCACACATCTCGCGTTCTGACTCCCAAGTCAGCTCTGACCCCTTCTTATGCTGCCACTGCACCTGCACCAGAGGCACTTCCTTGTTCATCAGAACCTTGACCTTCCGATCCCTAATTTCCATCGGTCTCTCAACATAGTTCAGGCCTACATCCACCTGGATATCCTCTAATGGAACCACTGCCAACTCGTCGGCTATATACTTTCTCAACTGCGACACGTGAAAAGTGTCGTGAATCTGACCCAACTCCGCAAGTAGCTCTAAACTGTAGGCTACCCTACCTACCCTCGTGATTACCCTGAAAGGTCCAATATATCGAAGCCCCAACTTGCCCCTCTTCCTAAATCGGATCACTCCTTTCCAGATAGAGACCTTTAAGAGTACGAAGTCACCGACTTGAAACTCGAGCTCGGATCGACGCCTATCCGCATAACTCTTCTGACGACTCTGAGCGGTCAACAACCTCTGCCTAACCCGCTGTATCTGCTCAGTCGTCTGAAGCACGATCTCCATACTACCCATTACACATTGCCCCACCTCTACCCAACAAATGGGGGTCCGACACCTCCTCCCATACAACAGCTCAAAGGGTGGCATACCAATGCTTGAATGATGGTTGTTGTTGTACGAAAACTCTGCCAATGGAAAATGTGTGTCCCAATTCCCGCCAAAATCTAAAACACATGCTCGGAGCATATCCTCGAGTGTCTGAATTGTCCGCTCACTCTGCCTGTCAGTCTGTGGGTGATATGCGGTACTAAAATGCAACTGCGTACCCAACTCCTCATGAAATTTCTTCCAGAACCTGGAAATGAAACGCACATCTCGATCCGATACAATCGAGATCGGAACTCCATGTCACGAGACCACCTCTCTCACATACAATTCTGTCAGCTTCTCCGCGGAAGAGCTCTCGCTAATGGCAAGGAAGTGAGCTCTCTTCGTCAATCGGTCTATAATCACCCAAATTGTATTGACACCCCTCGCAGTCCTTGGCAATTTGGTGATAAAGTCCATAGCAATATGTTCCCACTTCCACTCGGGAACCTCTAACCGCTGCAACTTACCATGCGGTCTCTGGTGCTCGGCCTTGACCCGGTGACAGGTTAGGCACCTCTCAACGAACCATGCAACATCCCTTTTCATATAGGTTCACCAATACTCCTTCTTTAGGTCCATATACATCTTAGTGGCCCTGTGATGGATCGAGAACTTCGATCGATGTGCCTCTTCCATCAAAATGGTACGCGTCCCGCCCACAAACGGTACCCAAATCCGACCCTGAAATGTCATAAGTCCCCGACTATCGGTAACGAACTCCGATACCTGCCCGACAACTCGCTCCCTCTTTTGGTTTTCTAGTTTCACAGCCTCGGCCTGGACCCCTCGAATGGTGTCCAACACCAGAGTCATCACTGTCAATCTCATACAAACGTACCGCATTGGGATGCTCTCCGTCCTACGGCTCAGGGCATCGGTTACCACGTTAGCCTTACCCGGGTGGTAGAGGATCTCACAATCATAATCTTTTACCACATCCAACCATCTCCTCTGCCGCATGTTCAGGCTGGGCTAATCCATTAAGTACTTCAGGCTCTTATGATCCGTATATATGGTACATCGGACCCCATAAAGGTAGTGACGCCAGATCTTAAGGGTGAACACCACTGCCCCCAACTCTAAATCGTGGGTGGGATACCTTGCCTCATGAGGCTTCAGCTGCCTAGATGCATATGCTATCACATGCCCCCTCTGCATAAGCACCGCTTCCAACCCTGATATCGACGCATCACAAAATACCACGAAGTCCTCCATACCCTCTGGAAGGGCTAGCACTAGGGCTTCGCATAACTTATGACGAAGTGTTTCAAAGGAGGCCTGCTGCCCTGGACCCCATGAGAAGGCAACGCCCTTCCGAGTCAACTTGGTGAGTGGCACAACGATCATGGAGAAATCCCTGATAAATCTCCAATAATAGCCTGCCAATCCTAGGAAACTCTTGATCTTTGTAGGTGACCTCGACACCTCCTAGCTCATCACCGCCTCAATCTTGGCCGGATCGACCAATATCCCTTTCTGGTTAACAAGATGTCCTAGGAACTGGACCTCTCGTAACCAAAAATCACACTTGGAGAATTTGGCGTAAAGCCTTTCCAATCTCAAAACTCCGAGGATCTCCCTCAGATGTTCCTCATGCTGTTCTGTCACACCCCGAAAACCGAAGGCAGAAACATTTCCGGGCCGGACTCCACGTTGAGTATCAAATCCAATGCACATAGTAAGTAAAGTAAACAACCATTGCATTACATATAGAAATTTACATTTGTTTCAAAAGTAAAGTTGTACAATTGTGATACATAGTATATATATGAACAAAAGTAAGACGACTCTTCCACGCACTCTATCTTCACCAAAATGGATCATTGGGTACCTGTCTAACGTGGACCTGAGAATACAAGCAGTTTGAAAATCGGCATAAAGCTGGTGAGTTCATAAGCGGTTTTGTTTTGTGAAAATGTACGAGTTTCCTTTCTGGTTTCTGAAAATGTTACGACCCAAGAAAATCCCATATTTTCTTAAAAGTAATGCTTGGTTAACTATTAGGTTAAACTGTTCTGGTTATGTTCAACTGTGATCCCAGGAAAATCCTATATTTTCCTAATGTGAAAGATGTATACTGAAAACTTGGTTACCCTTGTAAAGTGTTTGTTAGTTCACCAACCCAAAATGTAATGTAAAAGATGTACTCTGAAAATGTATTAGTTTTAACACGTTTTTAAAACTAACAAATACCAAGTAAACTAGTTACTTAACCCATTATTACTTTTATGTAAATCTCTGTTCTCCAAATTGCGAGTTCTATAACCATACTAAAGACTAATTATGGCAATAAGTAGTCCATTTCAGTCTATGACTTTCGTCACCCTTGAACCTTTCGGTTCAGTTGTAGCTAGCAGCCAGGTGTGGGGTAGTCAGCCCCGTATAGATCTATACACTCAAGTCGCGCTCCCTTTATAAGAGATTCTGGTTACGGGGGCGATCCTCCAGTCACGTATCTCTGTGGTGTGTTCACCGAGGACGTGCCTCCAATTATAGGATTAACAAATTTACTAGTAATAACACTGAAAGATCAAATGACCATCCTCCACTTGCATATCTTTGTGGAGTGTTACCAAGGACAAAACCATGCTCAAATGTTATGCTTTTAGCTGTTATAATGTGGGAAACATTTGTGAAAATATAAATACTACAATTTATAATGTATTTCACAAATAACATGATAATGTATTCTGTAGGTTCAAATGGTTACTTGTTACGACTGTCAGTGTTAAAAGCATATGTAATGTGAATCACAATGTATATAATACAAGTTTTGAGTACAAGTATCACTTGTACTTTGCTTGTATTCCCCCTAAAAACAGTGAAAACATTCAAAATGGGTAGGGGTATGAACTCACCAGACGAGAAAACGCGACTGTTTGGACGCTAAACGTTGGTTCGGGGCTTGTTAACACGCGAGGTTCCTATGTAATATGAAATAATATCCAAATGTATCTAATTAGATTTTAAATTACTAATTAGACATGATAATACACTCCAATGAGCGAAAACACTTCAAAACAAGTGTTTGGAGTGACCCGGGTGACATCTACGGACGTGTGGGACTTGGGAATTGAGTTTACTCTTCAAGAGTAAACTCTTCATGGAGTTTACGGCCTTATACACCACACACACATGCGTTCACGGCCGTGAACTCATTTTTGGGGTTTTATGGTGCTAGATGGCTTGAATAAACATGGGAAATGTTGGAATGGATTTATCTAAGGCCTTGGGATGGATTATATTCACTTAAGAACCATTTATGGGAGTTGATATGTGCATATTTAGTTTGTATTAATTAGAGATATTTATTCATTTATTAGCTAAATTATTGCATTTCATGGACAAAAGGTACTTAAAAGTGTTTGAATTGTATTTTCAGTCCAAAAATGAAGATCGGAAGCAAAAGGAAGCAGGAGAAGCAGTTAGGAGCTCGGGAATTGAATAAAGAAGAAAAACACCAAAAATAGCACCTACTCGCCGAGTAGGGTCGACTACTCGGCGAGTCCAAGTGAAGATAACGACTCGGGAACCCAGATACTTATCGTATACGGGAGCTGTGAGACGGACTCGACGAGTCGCCACCTGACTCGACGAGTCGATACGTAAATATATAGATAACTTCTCAGATCGAGGAAAAAAACTATTGGGACAAATTCTGGAGCAATTAGCTGCGATTCAGAGGCTAGAGAAACCCTAGAAGACGAAGATAGAAGCTACAATTCAATCCCGAAGGAGATTTGAGGCAAATTTCATCATTCTACTTAATCTTTTGTTTTCCATTATGGTTAGACAATTAGAATTCGTTTTTATGCTGTTATTTACTTCAATCATGAGCTAAAACTCTTTACTTCTGTTTGGGGATACAAAATTGAGACTATGGTTTGATTATTGGTAGGATTAATTCAATGTTGGTGATTTATTTGTTATTTTAGCTTGCTAAATAACCTTGTGTGTGAATGATAATTAATTTTCTGTTAATAGGAAGGTAATTAAATAGCATGAACATCGTTTGATTATCAACCTCATATACCATGTGACTACTTTGTTATATGTCTAGGATTAATGAACATGAAACTAGAATTAATAAGAAAATTAAGTAAATCCATGTGCAAGCTTGTGTGATGACCATCAACAAGAAGTTAATTAAAAACTAAATTGATTAACTATTGTGAGTCTAAAATAATCCGAACAATTAATCTAGTGAACTAAATTGAATTAGACAACTGATCACTGTTTAAGTTAGTTTATTTACTAAGGATTAGTGTAGTGAATGCGAACCTAGTCACTTGAATCGGTAACCAACAAAAGAGTTAATCCATTGCACTATTACCTTGAAATCAACCATAGGATCAATTGAGTTGAACTAAACAGAAGTTCCTTCATATTATTGAATCTAGTTAATTCTTTGTTTTTTCTAGTTTTTAGATTAAGTAATAGTTAGTAAGTTTCTAGTCTTGTAAAACTAGAGAAAACCCTCTACTTATTAATTAATTATGATAGAATTAGTTTTTATTTTTAATTTGTCGTTCCCTGTGTTTGATACCCTACTTATTTGACTATACCACAATTGATAGGTTCACTGCCTTTGTGTGTTTATTTTACAACTAAAAGTAGGTTTAAAACTAATTGAGTTTACGCACATCAAAGTTTTTGGCGCTGTTGCCGGGGAACGGTTCTAAAATTAGCATTAAATTCTAATTCAATCGATCCTTTGTGTGAGATTTATCTTACACAAAGTTAATTACCGTTTAATTTAGTAGGTAGTATATATAAAAAAAAAACTAAATTTTTCTGATTTTTACCTTGGACTCGCCGAGTGCACTTGTGCAGATTCGGCGAGTACATCGCTGAAACAGCTTTAAATTTTTATTTTATTTTTGTTCTTTTTACGCGTTTTCTATTTTGTTTACAGTTGTTTCATGACCCGAGGATCTCCCGCCTCTTAAAGATCCGGAAACCGCACTAAGAAGGAGCAAAGGCAAAACCGTTGGAGAATCCGCTTCTTCAAAGAACTCACCACTCAAAAACCTCAAGTTTGTTTTCAGCAAGAAGAGGAGCAACAAATCAGGAGCATCTAGTGCCTCTTTGACAATCGAAGATCCGATTCAAAAAGACATCGAGTACGAGACCAAGGAAGAGGAAGAACCCACATACGAGCACGAATCCGAGTTTGAAGACGATTTAGCTACCGTTATGGCTAATATCGATGAAATCCCCATGGGGGAATGGAAGAAGAGGATGCGTGATGACACCGGCCTGGGACTTGTGCAGCCCGCAATTCCCCCAACCGTTACTTTCGAGCTAAAATGCCATATTCTCGCTCAACTCAAGGAGATCCCTTTTTATGGGAAGACCACGAAGATGCCTACAAGCACTTAGATGAAGTAAATGATGTGGCTGACTACTTCAATGTACGAAATGTGTCTCGCGAGACCCAGCTACTTCGCATGCTCCCAGTCACGTTTAAAGGTGCTGCGAAGGATTGCCTCAAGTCACTTCCTCCCGGATCGGTCACCACATGGGCCAAAATGAAAGAGGAATTCATAGACCACTTTTGCCCGCCTTCCAAGATAGCTAAGTTGAAGAAAGCCATCGCCAACTTCGAGCAACAACCCGGTGAATCTCTGTATGAAGCTTGGGAAAGATACAAAGGTTTGCTTAGAAATTGCCCACACCATGACCTTAATAGCCAACAAGAGGTCTCCATTTTTTATGATGGAGTCAATGTCACCAAAAGGCAATTGCTCGATTCACAAGGCCCGCTCACCAGAAAGCCACCTCCGGAAATCAAGGAGTTAGTTGAAGAATTCTCTAAGCATTCTAGAGAATACCACAATCCGAGAAATGAAGTAAGTCGGGGAGCAGTGAACTCGGTGAATGATAGCATGGCGGCGGTAATAGCTAAGCTCGATAGTCTAGATAGAAGGATGATAAAAATGGATCAAACAATCCATGCTATTCGAGTTGGATGTGAGAATTGTAGAGGGCCCCACCTCACCAAGGATTGTGATCTACACGAAAATGGAAATAAGAAGGCTCAAGTGTTTTACTCTAGTGGCGATAGATACGACGAGGATTGGCGGAAACCGAAGAAGGAATGGCTCCCATACGAAGAATATAAAAAGGCTAAGGAGGAGAAATACAAGCAGAACGAGAGGGGATTCTATCAAAAGGAAGAACCGGTGATCGAAAAGAAAGCCAATTTAGAAGAAATGCTCACTAGATTCATAACCGCATCCGAAAAGAGACACAATGATCACGATGTAGCAATGCAAGAGACCAGAAATATGTTAAGGAATCAGCAGGCATCCATTCTCAACATTAAGAAACAGCTGGGACAGCTTGGACATCAAGTGAATGAAAGAAGACCGGGCCAACTTCCAAGTAACACCGAGAATAACCCAAGAATGGAAAATGTGAGTATGGTGACTTCCAGCTGTGAAAAAAATTTCACACGGGCACAGAGGGTCTCCAATAACAAGACAGAGAAGACAGAAGAGTCGGTTCTAGCTAAACCCGACAAGGGTCTCATCGGATAAGCACTTCTTTAGGTTTGATACGTGAAAGGTAGGGTGTACGTTGTGGAGTTCCTGAGGTAGTCTAAGTTTGTAAGCCACTGGACCGATCCTGGCAAGGATCTCGAATGGTCCGATGTATCTGGGGTTCAGTTTCCCACGTTTTCCGAAGCGTATCAATCCTTTCCAAGGCGAGACTTTTAGTAGGACTCGGTCTCCAACTTGGAATTCCAAGGGTTTTCGTCTCTTATCTGCATAACTCTTTTGTCTATCCCTTGATGCTTTTAGATGTTCTCGGATTTGAACAATCTTCTCCGTAGTTTCCCGTATGATTTCTGGCCCAGTAAGTGTGTTGTCAGTTGCTTGTCCTTTTGCTAGTTGTGTGTCCCCCACTTCGGCCCAGCATAAAGGTGACCTACACTTGCGGCCATAGAGGGCTTCGAACGGGGCAGCTTTGATACTGGTGTGGTAGCTATTGTTGTACGAGAACTCGACCAAAGGTAGATGTGTGTCCCATGCTTTGCCAAAATCGATTACGCAAGCTCTCAGCATGTCTTCTAGGGTTTGTATGGTTCTCTCGCTCTGGCCGTCGGTTTGAGGGTGATAAGTGGTACTCATGTCTAGTCTTGTCCCCAAAGCTTTTTGTAGCGACTGCCAGAACCTTGAGGTGAATCTACTATCTCGGTCCGAGATAATGGATACGGGCACACCATGCAGTCGTACAATTTCTCTGAGGTATGTCCTTGTTAACTTCTCCAATTTATCCGTGTCTTTGATCGGTAGGAAATGTGCTGATTTAGTTAACGTGTCGATAATTACCCAAATGGTGTCGAGTCCTCTTGTCGTTTTGGGTAACTTGGTTATGAAATCCATAGTTATCCGCTCCCACTTCCATTCGGGTATTTCTGGTTGTTGTAATAAACCCGAAGGCTTTTGGTATTCTATTTTGACCTTAGCGCACGTCAGACATTTACTCACGTAGGTAGCAATTTCGGCTTTCATGTTCGGCCACCAGTACAACTTCTTGAGGTCGAGATACATCTTGTCGGAGCCGGGATGTATGGAGTATCGTGTTTTATGGGCTTCGTCTATGACGATTTCTCTGAATCCACCAAACTTTGGTGTCCATATTCGATCCATGAAATAACGAACTCCGTCGTTCTTGGTTTCAAGGTTCTTCTCCATTCCTCTTAGGGCTTCTCCTGCCACATTTTCGGATTTCAAGGCTTCTATTTGGGCTTCCTTGATTTGCGTGGACAGGTGTGAATGGATCGTCATAGTTAGGGACTTCACTCGGCGACCTGAGTATTCCTTCCGACTGAGAGCATCAGCCACTACATTAGCCTTTCCGGGGTGATATCGAATTTCGCATTCGTAATCACTTAGTAGTTCTACCCACCGTCTTTGTCTCATGTTGAGTTCTTTCTGGTTGAGGATATGTTGAAGGCTTTTATGGTCAGTGAAGATCGTACATTTCGTGCCGTAGAGGTAGTGTCTCCATATCTTTAGAGCGAAGATGACTGCTCCTAGCTCAAGATCGTGCGTTGTGTAGTTCACTTCATGCGTCTTTAGTTGTCTTGAGGCATAGGCGATGTCCTTCCCTCGTTGCATCAGGACACACCCGAGTCCTTGGTTTGATGCATCACAATAGACCACGAAGTCCTCCGTCCCTTCTGGCAGGGTTAGGATGGGCGCACTACATAATGCTCTTTTTAGCGTTTGAAATGCGGCATCTTGTTTTTCTCCCCAGTCGAAGGTCACATTCTTCTGAGTTAGTGTGGTGAGTGGCTTGGCAATCTTGGAAAAATTTTGTATGAACCTTCGGTAATACCCGGCGAGTCCTAAAAATTGCCGGATCTCTGTAGGGGTTCTTGGAATCATCCAATTCTCTATTGCCTTGATCTTCGAGGGATCCACGTGTATTCCCTCCTTGCTTACTACGTGTCCTAGGAAATCCACCTCTCGAATCCAAAATTCGCACTTGGAAAATTTTGCGTAAAGTTTCTCTGCCCTTAATGTTTCCAGAACCTGGCGGAGATGTTGGCTGTGTTCTTCCTGGTTTCTAGAATAGATGAGTATATCATCTATGAACACGATCACGAATTTGTCCAGGAAGGGACGACATACTCGATTCATCAAATCCATGAACACTGCTGGAGCGTTTGTCAATCCGAAGGGCATTACTACAAACTCGTAGTGACCATATCATGTTCGGAAAGCCGTTTTGGGGATGTCTCCTTCCAGTACTCGTAGTTGGTGATAACCAGATCTAAGGTCGATCTTTGAGAAGTAGTTCGCTCCTTGTAGTTGGTCGAACAGATCGTCTATACGTGGAAGGGGATATCAGTTCTTGATTGTCAGTTTGTTCAGTTCTCGAAAATCGATGCACATGCGAAAAGACCCGTCCTTCTTTTTCACGAATAGGACTGGTGCTCCCCATGGCGAGAAGCTTGGTCTGATGAATCCCTTGCTCAACAGCTCATTCAACTGACTGGACAGTTCCTGCATCTCGGCTGGAGCTAAACGGTAAGGTGACTTTGCTACTGGGGTTGCTCCGGGGATTAAGTCAATTCTGAATTCGACTTGACGTTCCGGTGGGATTCCTGGGAGATCTTCTGGGAAAATGTTTGGGAAGTTGCAGACTTCCGAAATGTCTTTAATGTTCTTTGGTTCTTGCTTCTGGTCTACTACGTGGGCTAGAAAGGCATGGTATTCCTTGCGAAGATATTTTTGTGCTTTAATACAGGAGATGATTTGCAAATTTGAACTAGGTTTATCTCCATATATGATAAGATTTTCACCGTTGGGCAGATTGAGACGAACGGCCTTTTCATGGCAAAGAATGTCGGCATGGTGAAGACTCAACCAGTCCATACCGATGATTATATCAAAACTTCTTATCGAAATGGGCATAAGGTCGATTTGAAATAAGTGTTCGTTTAACTTTAATGTGCACCCAACGTACATATCACTTGTGCTTTCTGTTTTTCCATTAGCCATTTCTACAGTGAATATTTTATTAAGTGGTTGGGGTCTTTGGTTAAGTAGATGTTTGAATTTATGACTCACAAAACTTCTCTCCGCACCGCAGTCAAAGAGTATGCATGCATAAATGTTGTCGAGGAGAAACGTACCCGTAACTACTGTTGGATCAGTTATTGCTTCATTTTGACCTATCGCCAGCACTCTCCCAATACCACCAACATTCCTTGTCTTGGGACAGTCCCTCTTGAAATGACCGATTTCTCCACATCCATAACATGCTTGGCTTACCCCAGTACCAGGAACTTGAGTGACTGGCCGCGCTGGCGCTTTATAGAAACGGGCAGTGTGCCCTTTCCTATCGCAGTTCTTACAGTACATCTCGCGGCAATTACCGTGGTGATGGTAGTTGCATCTGCTGCACTTTGGCAAGTTCCCTGCATATTGTTTTGTTGGCCTCGGGGTTGTAGGAGTTGTGACGGGAGCAGTAGCAGCATGAACCGCCACTATTTGTTTCTTTGAAGGTTCTTGCGAGGTTTGCCCCTTTCTCTTGTTCCAGAATTTCTTCTTGCTGTTGTTTTTGGCATTGTTATTGTTGTTGTTGTTCCCTTTGGTTGGTTCAGCTACGATAGTCGTGACTCCTTGGCAGACGCCATGATCAACGAGAGATTGCGCCAGTTCCTTGGCACTGTCAAAGGTCATGGGCTTGGAAGCTAGCACACTTCCTCGCAGTTGGGGTGATAATCCCCAGATGTACCTCTCCACTTTTTGGCTTTCTAGAATCAATATCCTAGGACAAAGTGTTATCAAATCGCTGAACCTGTTGGTGTAGCCTACGATGTCCGAGCCTACCATCGAAAGGTTCCATAATTCTTTTTCAAGCTTCTGAATCTCACCTCTTGGGCAGTATTCCCGAAGGAGCATTCGCTTCAAGTTTTCCCAACCCATGGAGTTCGCCACCACCAGGGTTAGTGTCTTGACGTGGCCGTTCCACCATGTCAAGGCGCGTTCAGAGAATGTACAGGCAGCAAATTTTACTTTGCTTTCTTCAGGGCATGCGCAAATTTCAAATACGGCTTCCGTTTTCTCTATCCATTGGGACAGAGCCAATACTCCCCCAGTCCCATAAAAGGGAATAGGTTTTCCATTGGTGAAGTCTTTGTAAGTGCAGACTCCAGAACGGCCTTGGCTTGGGCCATTTGTAAAGCTATTTATTCCTCCTCCTGACCCATTGTTGCTCATTTGAGCCATCGCCGCGGTTACAGCGGCTGTTACAGCAGTTTGGAACATAGCTGCATCCATAGTTGGAGGGGTGGTGGAGGTGGTGCTGGAGTTGAGTTTCTGCGTGTTGATCTACGAGGAGGCATGTTCTGGTAGAGAAAATAAGAACGAATACTATAATTTTCTAATGTTTTGACAATCGTGTAGTTGAGGGTTAGTCGTATCTTGCAATTTGTTTTGACTTTAGTTTTTTTTTTCAAATTAAATACAACAATTTAGTTAATTTCAGAGGTTTCGAGAGGTATATAAAGAAGTATTGCATATTTATATATATGTCACACCTAAGGTGTGTTACATTATGCTTCTAGTTTTTAGGAAAATTTAACCTATCTAGGGGTCTTAGTTTACAGATACAAAAGAAAATAAGAGAAAAACTTTATCCGAGGTCCTAGTCTATATCAAAATTGTTGGAGCTTGAACAAACTCTATTTGTGGCGTTTGGAGCTGGATTCGGCATCTGACCGTTTGACTCCCATCAGTCGCCTCTCGAAATCTGCTTGTTGTTCTTTCATCTCTCTTATTTCGTCTAGAGCTGTTATCATTTGGTTCTGAAGTGTCCCCGTGTAGATTTGGGTATTCTCATGTAGTCCTTCCAAACGGCGGATGTCAGCGGCGTTACCTTGGGTAGCAGTATTGATCTCGCGAACACTGGCTGCTTGTTGGTCTGCCTGGTAGTTCTGGTTAGCTATAGCGTTCACGACAACAGGAAGTGCTCGATCAGTTGAGCCTCCCCCACTGACGTTGTAAAAATCCCGACACATGCCGAATGGAGGGCGTACACCTTGCTGACGGCTCCAGTAGTAGAGGTGGCTTCCCCAGATGGGAATGGATCCCGGTTGATATGGTCTGATTACAGGAGGATGGGGGATGGGAGGGTCGATTACTTCCGGTTCGGAGTCTGTTCCGCTAGAAATTTCCACGATCTCCTCGTCGACTTCGTATTCTTCTCCGACTTCGATTTCGAATTCTTCTTCGACTCCCTCCTCTGAACTCTTCTTCGACCTCTTCTTCGATTTCCTCTAGGTCTTCCTCCGGGTCTTCTTCTATCCAGCCACCGTTACCTTGATTTAGATAGTAGGGGTCTCCCGGTAAAGGAAATCCGGCCATTTGTCTGTACTGGGATAGAGGTATGAGATTTTTATAAGAAAAGAAATTTATATTCAACGACTTCCTAAGCCTATTTATAACTTTACTGAGCGCAATATTTTATTGTTCAATTATTTTTAACAATAGACTTATAGTATTTCAATTTAGCGAATCTAGATTTTATAAGTTTTTGGCTTGTTGACTACTACGACCATTCCTCGACGTACATTGGTCAAATCCAGGATAAATATAGTTGATCAGGCTATATTTATTCTCGATTTGATTACATACTTCAAGGCCCAATCGTGGTATCGGAACTTGCCATACTACTTTTTAGAAAAACTTGTCATGATTCGAGGCTGATACGTGCGGGTAAAAATGTATATATTTAAAGAAAATATATTTCTATGAAAATGTTTTTATCAGAGGGTTTTTGGTTCCTATTGTATTTATAGTTTGTATATCTTATGTGGTTTGATATACTTAGTTCACTATAAACAATGCTCTGATACCAATCTGTCACACCCCCAAACCAGAATGGCGGAAACATTCGGGGGTGGATGACTTCACGTAGTATCACAACAATTGAATATTGTAAAGAAAGTAACACAACCATCATATATATATAAAATGAAAACGTATATTGTTGCGTTATACATGTTATCAAAAGAATATTACAATATGATGATAAATGTTCAATAATAAAAACATCCTTTGTGTTCCTTCTCCCAAAAGCTGGTAGTTACCTGTATCACTAATTCCCTGAGAAATACAAGTGGTTTTGAAAAGTGTCAACAATTAAGTTGGTGAGTTCATGAGTGTTTCGAGTTGAAAAGTACATCCTTTTTGGTAGTATATTGGTAAACGAGGTTTTTTAGAAAGTCCAATATTTTCTTGTAAGATGATTCAAAAGTTTCCAAAGTTGGAATGTGTTAGTATCTTTTATACTCAAATGATAAAAACAACTTTGTATGAAAAATAATGTAGAAAACTGCAATGCACATATGAATCTCGTAAATCAATCTTGTTTTATACTTTTTATGTGAGTTTTATAACCATACTATTGACACTGACGGCCTGTAACAACATTCTTCAAGTGTTGCAGTGTTATGACATTTGTCACCCCAGACCTGCCGGTCTAACTATAGCTAGTAGTTTAGGTGCGGGATTGTCAATCCCGTATAGATCTATACACAAGTATCACGCTCTCCCTCCAAGAGATTATGGTATATAATACAGGACTTGAAATGCATACAAAAATGTACGTTGAAGTTTGAATATCTCACATTGCCTAGTATAAGTAGATTTACAATGAAATGACCTTACTTCTTTTGAAAGTGTTTCGTTTTTCAAGATGTATATGTAAAATGTAGGACTGACTTGTTAACTATACCCATTATAGTTTTTCAGATAGTATGTTCCATTTAGTAGAAATAACTTAGTGACATAATCGCTCTTGTATACATAAGATGTTTGTATCGATATTCGAAGATAGAAATTTCATTTATGTTTATAAAACGATACTTTAACGTGTAATGTACTTGTATTCCCCCCCCCCCTAAAACATGAAAAAGAATTGAAAAGCAGGGGTATGAACTCACTCGTTAAGTTTGAAGAGAGGGACTAGAGTTAAGTAGAACTTCGATCGCGGATAGTTGCGTCGTCGGGGATCTCTGCAACGTAAATCTTTTGTCGGGGGCTTGAGTGCGGAAACCGAGGTGAGGGGAGGGTCTCTGGAGCTTAGAAATATGAGAGAATGACTGAGGGATTGTAATTTTTGTGCAAAAACTCGAGCTTATGCCTTCTATTTATAGGGCTGGAAACCCTCGTACGCGGCGCGTACCTCCGACGTACGCGGGGTGTAGTCAGTACGCGGGGCGTACTTCGGTTACGCGGGGCGTAACAATGCGTCATGGCTTATGACACCTGGCTAGCTAAGCGTAGCTTGGGCGGGCCGATGGGACTCGACTCTGGGTCTAGTACGCGGGGCGTAATCCGCCCTGTCCTCTTCTAAATTCCGTAACTTTCGCGTACGAGCTCCGTTTTTTGTGTTCTTTATACCCACGCGTAGATGAGATTATGCTCTACAACTTTCATTTAGACTCCGTCGGCTAGTTTTGTCTTTATTTTTAATGATATATTTTTAATAGGCCGGGCCTCCTAAAGTTCGTTTAAAAACTCATAGGTTCTTTATTCGACGTCGGTTTTTGTTTGTCTTTTCATCCATTTGTTCCTATTGCGGAGATCTTCAACTCTCATTTGGATTGCGTTAGCTAATTTACACTCGACCTTAAATTCGAGTTTTTAGCCCTCTACTACTGTTACGAAACTTCGAAAATTCGTAACTTCTTCATACGAGGTCCAATTTGGGCGATCTTTTTATGCACGCTCACCTTTTAACGAGATCTACGATTTATGTTTAGATACTTAAGGCTAAAATGCACATTATTGAGATTTTACTTTTTACGTCAAATAATGTTTTAACGGCGTGTCGTAAATATACGAGTGGTTATAATTTCTTCAATATAACCCGGTTTTGAGTGTTCTTTATGTTTTCGGAAACCTTGACACGTTAATTAGTATTTGATGCATCCCAACTTAGATATTTGAATACTTTATTTTCAAGGTTAATTTAGTTGTATTTGACTTTTGAGTGTTACAATGCTTTTGGAAAGTATAGGGTTGTCACAGGTTAGATTGGAGTTGTCATATATAATCCTAATGTTTTAAAATTCAGTTTTGCTTGGGGGCAAGCAAAAGTCAAGTGTGGGGTATTTTGATATGTGCATATTTAGTTTGTATTAAGTATAGATTTTTATTCATTTATTAGCTAAATTATTGCATTTCATGGACAAAAGGTACTTAAAAGTGTTTGAATTGTATTTTCAGTCCAAAAATGAAGCTCGGAAGCAAAAGGAAGAAGGAGAAGTGGTTAGGAGCTCGGGAATTGAATAAAGAAGAAAAACACCAAAAATAGCACCTACTCGCCGAGTAAGGTCCACTACTTGGCGAGTCCAAGTGAAGGTAACGACTCGGGAACCCAGATACTTATCATATACGGGAACTGTGAGACGGACTCGACGAGTCGCCACCTGACTCGATGAGTTGATACGTAAATATATAGATAACTTCTTAGATCGAGGAAAAAAACTTCTGGGACAATTCTGGAGCAATTAGCTGCAATTTAGAGGCCAGAGAAACCCTAGAAGATGAAGATAGAAGCTACAATTCAATCCCGAAGGAGATTTGAGGCAAATTTCATCATTCTACTTAATCTTTTGTTTTCCATTATGGTTAGACAATTAGAATTCGTTTTTATGTTGTTATTTACTTCAATCATGAGCTAAAACTCTTTACTTCTGTTTGGGGATACAAAATTGAGACTATGGTTTGATTATTGGTAGGATTAATTCAATGTTGGTGATTTATTTGTTATTTTAGCTTGCTAAAGAACCTTGTGTGTGAATGATAATTAATTTTCTGTTAATAGGAAGGTAATTAAATACCATGAACATCGTTTGATTATCAACCTCATATACCATGTGACTACTTTGTTATATGTCTAGGATTAATGAACATGAAACTAGAATTAATAAGAAAATTAAGTAAATCCATGTGCAAGCTTGTGTGATGACCATCAATAAGAAGTTAATTAAAAACCAAATTGATTAACTATTGTGAGTCTAAAATAATCCGAACAATTAATATAGTGAACTAAATTGAATTAGACAACTGATCACTATTTAAGTTAGTTTATTTACTAAGGATTAGTGTAGTGAATGCGAACCTAGTCACTTGAATCGGTAACCAATAAAAGAGTTAATCCATTGCACTATTACCTTGAAATCAATCATAGGATCAATTGAGTTGAACTAAACAGAAGTTCCTTCGTATTATTGAATCTAGTTAATTCTTTGTTTTTTCTAGTTTTTAGATTAAGTAATAGTTAGTAAGTTTCTAGTCTTGTAAAACTAGAGAAAACCCTATACTTATTAATTAATTTAGATAGAATTAGTTTTTATTTTTAATTTGTCGTTCCCTGTGTTCGATACCCTACTTATTTGACTATACCACAATTGATAGGTTCACTGCCTTTGTGTGTTTATTTTACAACTAAAAGTAGGTTTAAGACTAAGTGAGTTTACGCACAACAGGAGTTCACGGCAGTAAACATGTAGTTTACGGCCGTAAACTCCCCCATGCTCAATCCTTAATTCATTTTGTGAGGCTAGGACAATCACATGTGATTCCAACTATTTTTTCCAAGCCTTGGTATGAGTTTTGGGCACCATTTAACATGAAATAATGATTTTACGGCCCTGGAACTATTTCTTGGGGAGCTATGGCCGTAAACTCCTAAATGGGAGGATTTAATCATATTTAAGGTCCCCAAACTAATTTTGGTTGGTTCTAGGATTTATTCCAAGGCTAATGGTGTGTTTACATGGCTTTTTACCACTTGAAAATGAGTTTACTCTCCATGAATGATGAGTTTATGGACCAAGCATGATCTTGGGCAGTAAACTCATGTTTACTCCTCAAAAACCATGTTTAGGGTGTTCTAAGTCCGAATTGGTAAGCCATATAGTCGTATCTAAGTCCCAAAGTTGGTTTGGAAGGGTTTAAAGGCATAAAAACCCTTTTATTATGTGTTTACGACCCAAGCATGCTCCTTGGACGTAAACACATGTTTGAGTTCCAAAATTAAATTTTAATCACGAATTTGAAGGCCTAAGAGGTTAAACAACAAGTTATGGATGTTACCTCAAAGATTTGGAGCCTTAAATCAATGTTTTGGACCTTGAATCTTTGGTTGAGGAGAGAGGTTAGAGAGAGAGTAGTGAGAGAGAGAGAGAGAGCAAAAGCTTCAAATGGAAGCTTAAACCTCTTTAAATAGTGTTTGGGATTTGGACACGGTGGAATTCTACCCGATACCGGCATTATACGGTGCTTTTGGTCGCACCCGATTGAGTTACCGTAACTCGATATGATTGATTCTAAAATGTTTCCGATTAATAAAATGAAGTGTTAATGTGAGTTCTAAACATGCTTAGACACTCATTAAGTCATAATAGAAGTCGCACAGTTATGACCAATTAAATGACGTAACGGAAACGAATCAAAAACGGAGATTATATTAACGAAAAGGGTTATAATTGATGAAACGAATTTCGGGTTGTCACATTATCCCCCCGTTAGAGGGAATTTCATCCTGAAATTCAGAATTAAGATACAAATCAAGGATCAGGAAAGAGGTGTGGATACTTCTGTTTCATCGAGTCTTCACGCTCCCAAGTGAATTCCGGTCCCCGCTTGGCATTCCATCGAACCTTCACTATCGGGATGCGACTTTGTTTCGTGCGTTTGACCTCTCGATCCATGATTTCGATTGGTTCCTCCACAAAGTTCAAGTTTTCGTTGATCTTGCTATCGTCTACAGGAATCACTAGGGTTTCATCAGATAGGCACTTCTTGAGATTGGAGACATGGAAGACGGGATGGATGTTACTGAGTTCGTGAGGTAATCGAAGTTTATAGGCTACCGGACCGATCCTGGCGAGGATCTCGAAGGGTCCAATGTACCTCGGGTTAAGTTTCCCACGCTTTCCAAAGCGTACCATGCCTTTCCAGGGCGAGACCTTCAACAGGACACGGTCTCCAACCTGGAATTCCAGAGGTTTCCGACGATTATCTGCGTAACTCTTTTGGCGATCTCGTGAAGCTTTCAATCTCTCCCGGATTTGGATGATCTTTTCAGTGGTTTCAGTGATGATTTCAGGACCAGTGAGAGCACTGTCGGGGAATCGACTCTTGGCTAGCTGCGTGTCCCCTACCTCGGCCCAGCACAGAGGGGATCTGCACTTGCAACCGTAGAGGGCCTGGAACGGAGCAGCCTTGATGATGATATGGTAACTGTTGTTGTACGAGAATTCGATCAATGGCAAATGTGTGTCCCACGATTTGCCAAAATCGATGACACATGCCCTAAGCATGTATTCCAGGGTTTGGATAGTTCTCTCACTCTGTCCGTTGGTCTGAGGGTGATAAGTCGTGCTCATGTCTAGTTTGGTTCCAAGAGACTTCTGAAGAGACTGCCAAAACCTTGAGGTAAACCTGCTATCTCGATCAGAGATAATGGACGTAGGTACACCGTGCAGTCGAACTACCTCTTGGATGTAGACCCGTGCGAGTCTTTCCATCTTAAACGATTCTTTAATCGGGATGAAGTGAGAGAATTTGGTCAAACGATCGGCAATTACCGAAATGGTATCGTACCCACTCAGACACTTTGGTAACTTGCTGATGAAATCCATGGTAATCATCTCCCATTTCCATTTGGGTATCTCGGGTTGCTGGAGCAGACCCGAGGGTTTCTGGTACTCAACTTTCACCTTGGCGCAAGTCAGACACTTGCCTACAAACGTAGCGATCTTGGCTTTCAAGTTCGGCCACCAGTATTGTTTCTTGAGATCTAGGTACATCTTGTCTGAACCTGGGTGAACAGAGTATTTGGTCTTGTGTGCTTCCTCCATGACAATTGCCCTGAATTCTCCGGACTTTGGAATCCAGATTCGGTCCATGAAACAGTAGACTCCGTCACCTCTGATCTCAAGTTTCTTATCCATTCCCCTTAGGGCTTCACTTGATTTGTTCTTGGGTTTGAGGGCTTCTATCTGGGCATCTCAGTCTTGCATGGATAAATGGGAATGGATAGTCATCATCAGGGTCTTCACTTTTCGGCTTGAACTTTCCTTTCGGCTAAGGGACCTGCTACCACATTGGCCTTGCCGGGATGGTAGCAGATTTCACACTCATAATCGCTGAGTAGTTCTACCCATTGCCGTTGCCTCATGTTTAGGTCTTTCTGATTGAGGATGTGCTGCAGGCTTTTATGATTAGTAAAGATCGTACAATTGGTTCCGTAGAGATAATGTCTCCAAATCTTCAATGCAAAGACTACGGCTCCTAACTCCAAGTCATGTGTGGTATAGTTGACCTCGTGTGCCTTCAGCTGTCGTGAGACATAAGCAATCACTTTTCCTCTTTGCATAAGCACACAGCCTAAACCCTGATTAGACCCATCACAATAGACAACGAAGTCTTCTGTACCTTCGGGTAAGGACAGAACAGGTGCGCTACACAAGGATTGCTTTAACGTCTGGAACGTGGATTCTTGCTTTTCACTCCAACAAAAGGGTACACCTTTTTGTGTTAGAGTGGTTAGGTGTTTGGCGATTTTGGAAAAATTCTGGATGAATCTCCGATAATAGCCGGCGAGACCCAAGAATTGACGGATTTTTGTGGGTGTCTTTGGTGCCGACCAATTCTCTATCGCTTTAATCTTGGAAGGATCCACATGAATACCCTCCTCTCTTACCACATGACCGAGAAAAGTTACCTTGCGTATCCAGAATTCACACTTTGAAAATTTCGCGTACAACTTCTCGGATCTAAGGGTCTCCAACACTAACCTCAAGTGTTACTTGTGGTCTTCTTCGCTCCAAGAGTAGACGAGGATGCCGTCAATGAACACGATGATGAACTTGTCTAAGAAGGGACGGCACACCCGGTTCATCAGGTCCATGAACATTGTCGGTGCATTGGTTAGACCGAAGGGCATCACTACGAACTCGTAGTGTCCATACCGAGTCCTAAAAGCTGTTTTGGAAACATCACTCTCCTGAACTCGTAGCTCATGGTACCCTGACCGAAGGTCTATCTTTGAGAAGTAGCTGGCTCCCTGAAGTTGATCGAAGAGGTCATCTATTCGCGGAAGGGGATATCGGTTCTTGACGATCAACTTGTTCAGCTCATGGTAGTTGATACACATCCGGAAGGATCCATCTTTCTTCTTTACAAAGAAAACCGGAGCTCCCCAGGGTGAGGAACTCAGTATGATGAACCCTTTGCTGAGTAATTCGTTGAGTTGGCTGGATAACTCCCACATTTCTGTTGGATCTAAACGTATGGAGACTTTGTTATGGGGGTAGCTCCAGGAATTAGGTCAATGCGAAATTCGACCTGACGTTCGGGAGGAATTCCTGGAAGCTCTTCTGGAAAGACATCAGGAAAGTTACAGACTTCGGGGATGCCTGCGAGGTCTTTAATTTCCTTTTTCTCGTTAATGACATGGGCTAGGAATGCTTGGCACTCCTTTCGCAAGAGCTTCTAAGCTTTGATGCAGGAAATGATGCGAAGGTTGGAGCTGATTTTATCGCCATAGATTATGAGAATTTGACCCAAAGGAAGGTTGAGACGGATGGCTTTTTCGTAGCAAAGGATATCAGCATGATTGGGACTCAACCAATCCATACCAATGATAACATCAAAGATCTTAATGGAGACTGACATAAGATCGATGGGAAATGAGTGATCATTCAGGGTAAGGATACAACCTATGAATACATCGTTAGTGGTTTCTTTCTCACCGTTAGCCATCTCGACAGTAAACATTTCGGTTAATGGTTGGGGGCTAGGTTTTAGTTTATGTTTGAACGAATGACTAACAAAACTTCTTTCAACACCCGAATCGAAAAGAATACTAGCATAAGAGTCGTCGAGAAGGAACGTACCCGAAACAACAGTGGGATCGACGACTGCCTCCTCCCGTCCCATGGCTAGGACTCTCTCGGTGTTATCAGTTGTTGCCTTCTTGGGGCAGTTCCTCTTGTAATGCCCAACTTCTCCACAATTGTAGCAGGCTTGACCAACACCTGCTCCAGAAGATTGATTTGCAGATTGGGTTGCTGCCTTGCAGAATCGGACCGTGTGCCCCTTTTTCCCACAGTTAGTGCATGTTAGCTCGCGGCAGGGGTCGAGGTTGTGGTGGTACTTGCAATTTTCACACAAAGAAAGGTTACCAGCATATCTACTGGTAGGGGTGTGATTTGTAGATCCCACAATAGAAGCAACAGTAACGGGGGTAGTAGCAGCATGGACTGCTACAGTCTGCTGTTTCTTTAAGGACCCTTGGGAAGGTTGGCACTTCTTCTTCTTCCAGAACTTTCTCTTTTCACCACTAGTTTTCGTCGGTTCAGGAGTGGCGGTTGTTTCCTCAACTTCATCACTGTGGTCAATCAGGATATGGGCTAGACTTTTGGCACTATTATAAGTATCCGGCCGTGCAGATAAGACGTGACCCTTGGTTGGTTGGGTCAGCCCCCAAATAAATCTCTCTATTTTCTTATTCTCTAGGGTAACCATTCCCGGACAGAGCAGTTGTGACATCCCCAAAATCACAGCCAGAAAAGACCGATTTTCATTTATGCTTTTAAAATAATTTCAGAGTAAATCCTTTTGATTTGAAAGAGTTGTGGAATTTGTTCCCAAAAACAAAACATGATAAAACAACGTTTACCAAAGCATTTCATAAAAGAAATGTATTTTCATTATATAATCAACACTCGGGGTGTCATGTTCCGATACAGATCATTAAGCATAAACAATAACATTACAAGTCATTCAGCAAATATATACATATACAGACTTGTAAACAAAACAACTTGATGGTTCATCCATCTTACGCCCTTGCGCCACTTCCTGTAATACAAATAAAACTAAGTGGGTCAGGCTTGGGAGCCTGGTGAGCATATAGGGTTTTCAACCCACAATAAATAAATTATATTTAATTTCACCAACCAATCACTATCCCGATTACCCATTCCCGTTATCCTCACTTTACGTCCCTAAAACAACATCTATCTCAAGGGACCTAATCTAGGATTTTCATCGGGACGGACATTACTGCTAAGGGGTTTCCTCAACAATAGATATCCTAAAGGCAACCATGAGGGGGATAGAGTACACTGGTGAACACATCGTTCACAACACCTACAGGTTATGAACCTGCTAGCGTTCCACGAGACTGTCTAGAAGGAGTCTGTGGTCGTTATCCATACTCCGCTGAATAACTAGGTCAACAACAACAACAACATCAAGGCCTCTCATCTGTTTATTACACACCAACTATCTACCCATGTTCTACCCAACATATTAGTAGATAAAAATATATATTTTTATACATAGTTTAAAACCTGTATAGCATTTTCATCCAATACATATTTCACATAACAGATGAGGCATACCCACATAACACGTATTTCATAGAAAACAATTCAGATCTATGAGATTGAAAAGAGTGAATATACATTCACGCACATAACAACAAAATTATACACATAACACGTATTTCGTATAAAATACTTCATAATTATGCGTTAGAAGAAATTAACTACACACTCACACATATAAACAACAATATACTTAGTACACTCAAATCATACTTGTATTATTATCGTGTTTATGAAAGGTAGTATACACTCACTTGATTAGAAGATGATCGGACAGCACTACGACTTGCAAAAGTAGTAATCCTCAGCAGATTTGGAAGATCTCTACAAAAATCGAACTTCTCGCGGGCAGAGCTTCGGCTCGGGAATCGCACTTCTCGGGATCTTCAGGATCTCGGGACTTGCTTCGGGACTCGGGAATGATACCGGTGCTTCGGGGTGGCTTCAGGGGTAAAAACGCAGAACTTCGGCACGAAACGGAGGAGAAATGAGCAATTATGTCCGGACCCCTCGCATCCTATTTATAAGAGGCTAGAACCTCCCAGTACGCGGGGCGTACGCCTATACGCGGGGCGTACATGGCTCCGAAATCGTCACTGCATGCATCATCCGAAGTGTCGACATTTATTGCTGTATGCAGGGCGTACGCGAGTACGCGAGGCGTACTCCGGATGAGTCCGGTGACTCGTCTTCGGATAAGGCCGGAGGAGTACGCGAGTACGCGAGGCGTACTCCTTCATACGAACTCCATTTTCGACATTCTTTATATCCACGCGAAGGTGAGACTATGCTCTAGAACTTTCGTTTAGACTCCATTGGCTAATTTTGATTTTATTTTTATTATTTATTTTTAATAGGCCGGGACATAAAATTTCGTTATAAATTCATAACTTCTTCGTTTGACGTCCGTTCTCGCCTAACTTTTTATCGATTTGATACTAACAACGAGATCTTCGATTCTCGTTTAGATCACTAAGGCTAAATATCGCTCTAATGTAAATTTCACTTTTTACGTCATTCAGCGGTGCCGGTTCTGTCGCGAAACTTCGACAGGTCATAACTTCTTCGTTATAACTCGGATTTCGGCATTCTTTATATCCTCGGAAACCTTGTTTCAACTACTACAACATTATCTAAAGATATCAAGTTTATTTTACACTTAAATTTTTTCGCTTGTTTTTATTCTTAATTAATCAAACCACATAATTAAGCAATTAAGCACAAAACACATAATACTCAAATAATACACTTATATTATTTCAAAACGGGTTACAAAGGTTAACCTAGACTATTACATTGTTAAAAATGGCAAGCCCAGAAACACAGGCGTTACAGCAGTGCCAGGTCATCAAACCTCGAGGTGTACGCTGTAAGATCGGAACCCTTCATCTTTAAGTTCTAGAGCTCATGCTCTAACTTCTGAATTTCACCCCGAGGGTAGTACTCAGCTAGAAGAAGTTCCTTCATGGCTTCCCAACCCATAGCATTGGCTACAGGTAGGGTCAGGAATTTGACTCGGCCGTTCCACCAAGTCAGGGCTTTGTCGCTGAAGGTACAAGCTGCGAACTTTACTTTATCGGACTCCGAACAAGCACAGATTTCGAATATAGATTCGATTTTCTCAAACCATCAAGTGAGGGAAATGAAACCTCCAGTGCCATCAAAGGAAGTGGGTTTTGTGCTCATGAAATCTTTATAAGAACCCCCTTTTTGGTGTCCTTGACTATTTTCTAGGTTTTGGGGCTGGGGACCACCTCCTGAATTTATGGGGTTCATTTGTGACACGGCGGCTGTCACTGCGGCCGTAATAGCCGTTTGAAGCGTTGCGAGGTCAATTTGAGTAGAAGGTGATGGCGGAGGGTTGTTGGTCTTTGAGCTGGGTCTTTTTCTTGGAGGCATCTTGATCTAATAAGATCAGGAAAGAGATGATGATAAGTCCTCCAAATTGAATCGATAGATACGATAGTTATATATCCCGAATAAGCGATAAAGCAGGAAAGAGTTATCAAAACAGATAATTTATCGCTAAGGAATGATCAGGAAACAACGCTCGAATGAGGATTTCTACAAAGGATTTGCTCGAGAAATACTCCCATAGTATTTCATGGTTCGCTACGACACTGGTTCAATGTTTGTGGTATTTAGGTAAGTTTAGGCATGCCTCACACCACAGTCACTCCCAAGCACATGTTGGCCGTGTCTCGAATGAATATAGTTAGCCAGGCTATATTGATCCTAGACACGACTACATAACTTCCCAAGTTTAACCGTAGTACACAACACCCATTTACTTATGTTTTGTTCTACTTGTAGTTACGGATCTCGACAGTTAGGTATACTTGTATACTTTTGAAAATACTTATATTTTGAAGGATACTTTTAGTTCAGAGCACTTAGACCCTTTAGCGTTTATAGTTTTATACCATGTAAGGTTTGGTATACTTCATTCACTATAAACAAGGGCTCTAATACCAATCTGTCACACCCCGAAAACCGAAGGCGGAAACATTTACGGGGCGGACTCCACGTTGAGTATCAAATCCAATGCACATAGTAAGTAAAGTAAACAACCATTACATTACATATAGAAATTTACATTTGTTTCAAAAGTAAAGTTGTACAATTGTGATACATAGTATACATATGAACAAAAGTAAGACGAGTCTTCCACGCACTCCGTGTTCACCAAAATGGATCATCGGGTACCTGTCTAACGTGGACCTGAGAATACAAGCAGTTTGAAAATCAGCATAAAGCTGGTGAGTTCATAAGCGGTTTTGTTTTGTGAAAATGTACAAGTTTCCTTTCTGGTTTCTGAAAATGTTACGACCCAAGAAAATCCCATATTTTCTTAAAAGTAATGTTTGGTTAACTGTTAGGTTACACTGTTCTGGTTATGTTCAACTGTGATCCCAGGAAAATCCTATATTTTCCTAATGTGAAAGATGTATACTGAAAACCTGGTTACCCTTGTAAAGTGTTTGTTAGTTCACCAACCCAAAATGTAATGTAAAAGATGTACTCTGAAAATGTATTAGTTTTAACACGTTTATAAAACTAATATATACCAATTAAACTAGTTACTTAACCCATTATTACTATTATGTAAATCTCTGTTATCCAAATTGTGAGTTCTATAACCATACTAAAGACTAATTATGGCAATAAGTAGTCCATTTCACTCTATGACTTTCGTCATTCTTGAACCTTTCGGTTCGGTTGTAGCTAGCAGCCAGGTGTGGGGTAGTCAGCCCCGTATAGATCCATACACTCAAGTCGCGCTCCCTTTATAATAGATTCTGGTTACGGGGGCGGTCCTCCACTTGCGTATCTCTGTGGAGTGTTCACTGAGGACATGTCTCCAATTATAGGATTAACAAATTTACTAGTAATAATACTGAAAGATCAAATGACCATCCTCCACTCACGTATATCTGTGGAGCGTAACCAAGGACAAAACCATGTTCAAATGTTATGCTTTTAGCTGTTATAATGTGGGAAAACATTTGTGAAAATATAAATACAACAATTTATAATGTATTTCACAAATAACATGATAATGTATGCTATAGGTTCAAATGGTTACTTGTTATGACTATCAGTGTTAAAATCATATGTAATGTGAATCACAATGTATATAAAACAAGTTTTGAGTACACCCCCTGAAAACAGTGAAAACATTGAAAATGAGTAGGGGTATGAACTCGGCAGACGAGAAAACGCGACTGTTTGGATGCTAAACGTTGGTTCGGGGCTTGTTAACACGCGAGGTCCTATGTAATATGAAATAATATCCAAATGTATCTAATTAGATTTTAAATTACTAATTAGACATGATAATACACTCCAATGAGCGAAAACACTTCAAAACAAGTGTTTGGAGTGACCCGTGTGACATTTACGGACGTGTGGGACTTAGGAATTGAGTTTACTCTTCAAGAGTAAACTCCTCATGGAGTTTACGGCCTTATACACCACACACACATGAGTTCACGGCCGTGAACTCATGTTTGGGGTTTTATGGTGCTAGATGGCTTGAATACACATGGGAAATGTTTGAATGTATTTATCTAAGGCCTTGGGATGGATTATATTCACTTAAGAACCATTTATGGGAATTCACGGCAATAAACATGGAGTTTACAGCCATAACCTCCCCCATGCTCAATCCTTAATTCATTTTGTGAGCCTAGGACAATCACATGTGATTCCAACTATTTTTTCCAAGCCTTGGTATGAGTTTTGGGCACCATTTAACATGAAATAATGATTTTACGGCCCTGGAACTATTTCTTGGGGAGCTATGGCCGTAAACTCCTAAATGGGAGGATTTAATCATATTTAAGGTCCCCAAACTAATTTTGGTTGGTTCTAGGATTTATTCCAAGGCTAATGGTGTGTTTACATGGCTTTTTACCACTTGAAAATGAGTTTACTCTCCATGAATGATGAGTTTATGGACCAAGCATGATCTTGGGCAGTAAACTCATGTTTACTCCTCAAAAACCATGTTTAGGGTGTTCTAAGTCCGAATTGGTAAGCCATATAGTCGTATATAAGTCCCAAAGTTGGTTTGGAAGGGTTTAAAGGCATAAAAACCCTTTTATTATGTGTTTACGACCCAAGCATGCTCCTTGGACGTAAACACATGTTTGAGTTCCAAAATTAAAGTTTAAACACGAATTTGAAGGCCTAAGAGGTTAAACAACAAGTTAGGGATGTTACCTCAAAGATTTGGAGCCTTAAATCAATGTTTTGGACCTTGAATCTTTGGTTGAGGAGAGAAGTTAGAGAGAGAGTAGTGAGAGAGAGAGAAAAAGCTTCAAATGGAAGCTTAAACCTCTGTAAATAGTGTTCGGGATTTGGACACATTGGAATTCTACCCAATACCGGCGTTATACGGTGCTTTTGGTCGCACCCGATTGAGTTACCGTAACCCGATATGGTCGATTCTAAAATGTTTCCGATTAATAAAATGAAGTGTTAATGTGAGTTCTGAACATGCTTAGACACTCATTAAGTCATAATAGAAATCCTACAATTATGACCAATTAAATGACGTAACGGAAACGAATCGAAAACGACGATTATATTAATGAAAAGGGTTACAATTGATGAAACGAACTTCGAGTTGTCACATGTTCCTTGGATCTCGAATACACTAATATGTCATCAATAAACACGATCACCGAGTGATCCAACATCAGCCTACATACAATGTTCATGAGGTCCATGAACACCGCCGGTGCGTTGGTGAGCTCGAAAGGGATCACTACGTACTTGTAATTCCTGTAACGAGTTCTGAACGTTGTCTTCTGGATCAGGTCCGGTCCATGGGCCTGGGCAAGCTGGGCGACCGCCCCGGGCCCCCAAACACCAAAGGGCCCCATATTTATACTTGTTATTGGGTTATATTAGTTGCAACCCATATGTTTTAAGCTTATATTAATCACAGACCATATGTTTTTGGCCAAAAATTAACTCCTAAACACTAAGCCCAAATTGAATTGATCCCAAATTGAAGAAGCGGGAGTGAAGGATAGAACGAGTCTGACCTACTGTGTTTGAGATTCTCTGCTCCAATTTCCAAGAATCAATTGAATCTTCGATAGACGATAGTTCGACTTCTCTTCAGTGAAGCTGGTTCGCTTCCATGGAAAATCCAAACGACACACCTCTCTAACGGTTAGTTCTCTTCTCGATTCTCCTTCTTCTATTTCTAGTTCAAGACTTCAAGTTAATCCGTTAGTACCCTTCTCCAATCTCCTTCTCTTCTCTGAACTTTGATTTTCTGATTCGCCATTTCCAATTTCATATTTATGATTTCTAAAATAGCTGGTGGAGTGGCCGAGTAGTGTTGATGTGTTGTGGTGGTTCTTTTTCTGATTTCTCAAATCTGAATCGTTTGGTGAATCTGTGTGACCGTGTCCCGTGAATCGGTGAATGGTGAATTCGGATTGGATTTACTTTGAAGACTGAAGTACAGTACAACGCTTTGATTGTGAGTCTAATTTTTTAATTTGTGAACTATTTGTCTATTTTGTTAACAGTAGGCAATGGAATGTGATTTAATTATGGATTTTGATTAAATAAACTTATGTAATATTGATTTTGTTATGAATGATTAATCAATTTGAGATTGAGATAATAAGGTATGAGATAAATTTTCTAATTTCTTTGTTTAACTGTGTTTTTATGTTCAGATAATAAGATTTGAGATTGGCAGATTGCTCAAAGATTATTAACAGCTAAGCTGGTTACAGATTTACAGCCTACTGCCTACAAGTAATTTCTTTTTTAAAAAAAATTAATCTATTTTCTGTGATTTTGCTAAATTTGAAATTTCTCATATTTAAAGATTATTTTGTATTTTTAATCTTCAGATTTCTTATTGCTTTGGCAATAAAGGATTAAGGATATAATCTTATAAACAAGCAACAGAATGTCAACTGCTGAGCAGCCACATTAGCCATCAGGTAGTCTACTTTCCCTTTATTTTGTTAAGTTGTTTTTTGTGAATCTGTGTGATTGTTTGTTATTAGTTATCTTAATTGTTATCTGTTAAAAATGCCTCCTAGAAAATATATGTCCGGAAGTGAAAAACGAAAAAAAAAAACAAAAAATTGAACAATTAAATGATTCTTAAAAAGGATCTATGAATAAGTTTGTAAAAAAAATAATTTCTTCTAATGTAGAAGATAATGTTGCACATAAAAATGGTTTAGGTGAAGAAGATAATGTCATACATGAAAATGTTTCAAATGAAAATTTTGTTATTGATGATGAAATTTTTAATAATGAAGATGTTAATTTTTCTCATGAAAATGTTAATATATCAAATGAGAATGAAAATGAAAACGGCATGAATAATAACAATGAACAATTTATTCCACCTTTAGATGTATTTGATCCTAGTAATTGGATAATAACTTAAGAGATCTTTTGATTGAAAAAGGGCCGATAAGAGAAACAAATTTTGTGTATCCTAAAGATAATTTATCTAGACATTTTTCGTATGCTTCTTATACTAGAAAGTTAAATAATGGTGAGACGAGTGATTGAAAATGGCTAATTTACTCAAAACAAGTTGATAGAGTGTTTTGTTTTTGTTTTAAATTGTTTAAACCTAATAATTATGTTACTAAAATTTCTTTAGCAAATGATGGATTTAATGATTGGAAACATCTATTTGATAGACTTAACGAACATGAAAATAGTTCCCAACATCGTTTTTGTATGGATTATTGGGATGAAGTAAAAACAAGATTGGATAATAATAAAACAATTGATAAAGATTTACAAAATAAAATTTTAACTGAAAAAGAACGTTGGAGGCAAGTTTTAAAAAGAATAATTGCTGCCATCAAATATTTGGCAAAATACAATTTGGCTTTTCGAGGTTGTAATGAAAAACTTTTTCAAGAATCCAATGGTAATTTTTTGGGAGCAATTCAAATGATGGCAGAATTTGATGTTATAATGCAAGAGCATGTTAGACACATAGAAAATCATCAAACTCATCTTCATTATTTATGTGACATCGTAGAATTTAGGGCTGAATCCGTAAATGGTCAGATCACCACGAACCGTTAGTGTATTGACCGATTGAATTTTAATGCATATTTTGGCAGAAATATAATGACATTTCAAATACAGTAAGATATGAAATGGTATCTTACCTCAAATTATGGAAAATGTCGAACGAAACTTAGGCACAAACTATAACTCTAGTTAAAGACTGAAAAACTAAAGTTTTGTATTAAGTGTCTGTGAACAAAGAAAATATTCTAGACTCAAAGTACATGTTTCCCTGATCACGGGTATATAAAGAACGTCTAAAACGAAGTCCGTATACAAAAGATGTGAACGTTTTAAGAAACCAAACCGGTATAACATTGACTTTATCTGATTTCGTAAACCATATTTGACCCGTTGTGATACTTGCACACCTCAGATAGAAACTCAGACTAAGGTCTAATATTTTATTTACTAGTCGAAATATTTATAGTATAAATATTTGTAAAAGTCAGAAAAACTAGACGTTTCATACCAATTAGACGCGGAACCTTAAACCCAAACTCCTAGAGTTTTACCACTTGAAAAATTTATCCGTTCGGGTTTTTTTTTAGAATCCTTAAATTAAAATCTATCACTCGACGCTTTCAGAAAAATTACCCGACATCAAGAATTGGACACACGAAACGAGATTTTATACTTGGTGAAAAAAATGAATAAATATAATAATAATAAACAACAGCCAAGTTACATCTCTCTCTCTCACGTGATCTCTCACTCCCTCTCTCTCCTTCTCATGTCTCTATCTCTCTTATCTACCACCTTGGACTCTTGTAAAGCTCAAAGGCCATCCAAGGGGGAAAGTCCAGGTTTAACTTTCAAGTCGACTCAGAAAGTGAAACATACAAATGGTGAAAGAAGTAAGCTGGCTTGTTTCCTTGAATTACGCTCACAAACGTCCACCACCACCATTTTCTTGTGAGCTTCTTTGCTTATCAAATTATACCTTGGTGTTACGGTTCCTCACACCCATTTCATCAGCCCTATAACTTCACTTTCCTTGCAAACTAACTCTCTCTCGAGATCCCTCTCCCCCCCCCTCATGGTTCATACACACCACCTTTGACCACCGAGAACCACCCTCAATCAACTACCCTTCACGTTTTCTGTTTACCTTCGTCCTTCACTACCGAGAACCATAGTGGTTCCTCGTATCTTGTCATTGATCGGACTAATCCATCAGACACAACCCAACACCACTTTCCTTTGTCACTTTCTCACTTCTCCGGCGAAGAGAGCCACCACTGTCGGCTGTGGCAGCTCCTCCACCTCCCGACATCATGACCCACCGCCAGCAAACACCCTTCCTAAACACCTTCGGACCATAACCTTGCACCTCCCTGCCCTTTCTCTCGTCGAGTTCACCTAAAAAGAAAGGAAACGAAGGAAGCAAAGCTGCCATTGCAGGTCCATCACCACCCACCGTTGGCAAAACCCATTTCACCTCCAACCACTGCTGTGACTATTGGAATGCCTCCATACCGACATCTACCACCTGAAACCGCCTGGCGTTCTTTCCCTCTCGTCAAACCCGTCTGAACAGGAAAGTAAACGCAGCAAGGAAGCCATTGCCGCCTTCTGTCGCCGTTGTTGTGGAGTCCCGGACGCCACCGCCATCACCGAGCTGCTGCTTCCCAGTCACCCTAGCCATCACCGACCACTGTAAGTCCGAATCACCACCACCATTTGTAACCTTTGTATATGATTCCTCCGGTAACAACACATCGATGCGAACCTGAAGTGGGTCTCGTATTTTCTTTCACGTTCTGTGATATGAACCGGGGGAAAACACGATGAAATCCCAAACATGACTTAAATTTGTTTAAATTAAACATGACTTAAATTTGTTTAAATTAAACCCTCCACTGTTAGAATTGTATGACTTTGGCCCCTTGGAGATTAGATTTTCATATGAAGCCAAACTTGCACTAAAATGTCCAAGAATTGTCCCTCCACCCGAGAAACCCAGCAAACCAAGTCCCCGAACCTTAAATTAGGTTAAAATGTGCATATTAGACCCCTGGTTTGTGAGCTGTTTGCAAGATCAGTCCATCAAGTTTGAATTTGGCAAAATCAACCCTTAGACTTTATTTATTTTAATCAAGGCCACCCTATACTTAAAAATCAATACCAAAACTACCCTTGGTTTTACTAGGTAACATAAATAGAACCGGTGATTCGTTTTAAGAGCAAGGAGCATCATGAAACAATTTTCACAACAAGTTTCACCCTCGAGATTTGTTCACGCTTCAAGGGTGAGTGTTACGGCCCCTTTTTATGTTTTATTATTTTGGGGGGGAATACATGTGAAATATATATAAATATATTTTCCAGTTATGAAATGTGTTTATAAACATGCTAAATATATATATCGGTTATGGAATACGCATATATATATATATATATATATATATATATATATATATATATATATATATATATATATAGTTTTAATACTTATTATTGCCAAAATAATGTATTATAAACTGGTTTATTTACAATATACATGCGTTTAAAAATATTTAGTCATGTGCATAATTTATTTCACTTACATCGAGCATGTACAAACATATTTGTCAATTATATATGTACAATTTATAACAATTACATCTTAGAAATAATTCATGCATGTGAAGAAGCATTTTATCTATTTAAGCGAGTGACATACATTTTTACGGATTTATCGATCTTATTCAGCTTTTATGGTGAAACTTTACCGTATAACCTAGTTAATGGCCTCTATAGTGAGACAGTATTCATTGCCTAAGTTTAAACACTTAGTATTCCCATTTAACTATAACTGTTAATCCTCGGAGCGAGATACGTATGTATAGATCTATACGGGTTGACACCTCCACCTGCGGTTGCTAGCTATAATCTCGACTGATCAATCGAAGCAGGTGCATATTTATCTTTAGTATAACTACGATGTCTAATGAAGCGTCGTGCAGGGATTATAACTGGTCACATAGCTCGGTTATAGGACTCACTATAGGCATTAACCAGACTCTTTAACTAGAAACCATGGATTCGGTTTCTCTGTGTATCAAGCATTTTAAGTATGGACTTACTTATGGTATAACTCTTTATCAAGCATTTTATGTATGGACTTACTTATGGTATAACTCTCTATCAAACATTTTAAGTATGGACTTACTTATGGTATAACTCTCTATCAAGCATTTTATGTATGGACTTACTTATGGTATAACTCTTTATCAAGCATTTTATGTATGGATTTACTTATGGTTTAACTCTTTATCAGGAATTTTAAGTATGGGTTTACTTATGGTTTAACTCTTTATCAAGCATTTTAAGTATGAATTTACTTGTGGTTTAACTCTTTATCAAGCATTTTAAGTATGAATTTACTTATGGTTTAACTCTTTACCAAGCATTTCAAGTATGGATTTATCTATGGTTTATCTATTTATCAAGCATTTAAAGTATGGATATACTTATGATTTATCTCTTTAACAAATATTTCAAGTATAGATATATTTGTGATTTAACTCTTTATCAAACATGGTTTTAACCATAAAAGAAATACTTTCTAGACTTATAAAGTATCATTACTGCGGTTAGCAGAAAACCTGTAACTCTCACCAACCTTTGTGTTGGCCCTCAAATCACATGTATTCTGAGGAGATCAGTAAACCAGCGTTTAACAGAAGATTTGTTCATGGATTCTCGGGCAATCTAGTCTTATTTAGTTTTTGTTATGTTGACCTACTTGTTAAGGTGAATTTATGAACCTATTAATATATGTATGAAACTTGTATTTGAACTTTAAATTTGAATGTAACTGCTATGTTGTTATTGTTGTAACTTGTGATGTATATTCAATTTGCTTGGGATCCATGAACTAAGTCGCACAGCTCGGCGTATTCCGCCGCCTCGGCCGGGGGTGTGACAATTTAGGGCACAAAATTCAAAATGAAATCATTTCTATTTTAGCTAATAAAGTTAGAAATTCTATAATTAATATTATAAAAGAATCAAAATATTTTTCTGTTATCCTTGATTGCACCCCTGATGTTAGCCATCAAGAACAAATGATTCTAGTTATTCGATGTGTGAACATGTCTAATAATAAAATAAAAGTTGAAGAATTTTTTATAGAATTTTTGAAAGTAGAAAACACATCAGGTTATGATGATGTAAGAGGACAAGGTCTTAATATTGATGAGTTATTAAATGCAATTAAATCACATGGTCTTAATATTGATGATGTAAGAGGACAAGGTTATGATAATGGTTCTAACATGAAAGGAAAACACCAAGCGGTTCAAAAACGATTACTTGAAATTAAATCTGAAAGCATTGTTTATGCCATGTGCTTGTCATAGTCAACCTCACGGTTAGTGATATCGCTCATTCTTGTGCTAAAGCTATTTCTTTTTTTTGGAGTTTTGCAACGCATTTTTGTGTTATTTTCGGGTTCAACTAAAAGATGGTTAATATTACTTGATAAATTCCCTAACTTAACGGTAAAATCTTTATCTAATACTCGTTGGGAGAGTCGAATAAAAAGTGTCAAAGCCATTAGGTTTCAAGCTCCTCATATAAGGGATGCCTTGGTAGAATTATGTTCATCATGTGATGATGCAAAGTCTAAAAGTGAAGCTAAAAGTTTAGTTCATACTATTGAAAGTTATGAATTTTTACTTGGTATGGTAATTTGGTATGATATTTTATTTGATATTAATAAAGTTAGTAAAAAAATACAAACCAAAACTTTGTGTATTGATGCCACAATTGATCTTTTAAAAAATATGATGACATTTTTTAAAAATTATAGAAATGAAGGTTATGCCCTTAGTATAGATAATGCTAAGACCATTGCATCGGATATGGATGTTGAACCTATATTCCTAAAAACGACAAATTATTAAAACAAAACAATTTGGTGAAACTAATTGTGAAAATATTTCACTATCACCCGAAGAATCATTTAGAATCGAATATTTTATATATATTGTTGATGTGGCAATTGCGTCATTAGAGAAGTAGATTTGAGCAATTAACAAACTTTGAAAATATTTTTGGATTTTTATATGATTCAAAAAGGTTAAAATCATTGGATGAAATTGAACTTAAAACAAGTTGTACTAATTTTGTAAACAAGTTTACTCATAATGACTTATGTGATGTGGATTTAAATGATTTTATTACGGAACTTAAAGTATTAATAAAGACTTTGCCAAATGTTGTTATATCATCGATTGAAATTTTAGAGTTTGCTAAAGGTAAAGATTGTTATCCAAATGTTTGTATTGCATATAGAATTCTATTAACCATACCTGTTACTGTAGCATCAGCAGAGAGAAGCTTTTCAAAACTAAAATTATTAAAAAATTATTTGAGATCATCAATGTCACAAGAAAGATTAAATGGTTTGGCTATGTTATGCATTGAAAAAGATTTGTTGGATAATATTGAACTTGATTCTATAATTGATGACTTTGCATCTAAAAAAGCTCGTAAATGTAAATTTCTTTAGTTTTTTCTTTGTTATGTTTATGTATTATGGTTCAGAGCATGTTCTGGCCTTTTAATTTTTTTTTACTAATAGTTGCTAGGTTGTTTGGCTTCCGGGGCCTGTCCTGAAGCCCCTTTTTTTTTCATAGGTGGGGAGTCCTCAGCCTTCAATTTTTTTTTTTTTTTAATTAATAAATTTTTTTGGAGGTACCGCCCTCCTTTACAAGAAAAAAAATTATAAGGGCCCCAATTTTTATTTTTGCCCCGGGCCCCAAAATGCCTAGGACTGGGCCTGTTCTGGATGTCCTCATCTCGCACCCTCACCTGATGATAACCCGATCTCAAATCGATCTTGGAGAACCAAGATGCTCCCGGCAACTGATCGAACAAATCATCGATCCTCGGCAACGGGTAACCGTTCTTGACCGTCAGCTTGTTCAATTCCCTGTAATTAATGCAAATTCGATGTGATCCATCCTTCTTCTTAACAAAAAGGATAGGCGCTCCCCAAGGCGAACTGCTCCGCCGAATAAATCCCTTCCCCAGCAGCTCCTGAAGCTGCGAGGATAACTCCTGCATCTCTGGAGGCGCAAGACGATAAGGTACCTTGGTGATAGGTGCAGCTCCCGGAACCAAATCGATGTTGAACTCAACCTGCCTCTCAGGAGGCACACCCGGTAACTCTTCCGGAAATACATCCGGGAACTCACGTACTATCGGAACCTCATCAACTGACCTCGGTCTCTCTGAATCAATCCTCGTATCGATCACATATGATACAAACCCCTTACAACCCTGTTGTAGACTCTGCCTTGCTCTAGCGGCTAAACAAAATGCCGACCCAGAACGCGTACCCTCACCGTACACGGTAAGAATTCCCCTACTAGGATCTCGTATGGTCACCAGCTGTCTCTCGCAATCAATAACCGCTCCAAACTTACTCAACCAGTCCATGCCCACGATGACACAGACATCTCCCATCACGATAGGAACTAGATCAATCGGGAACTTGACACCGAAAATCTCGAGTACACATCCTCGAATCACCTCAGTGGCATACACTGCTCTCTCATCAGCTATGGAAACTCTCATAGGTCGACTCATCACCTCCCAACTAATACTGATGTGCTGACTAAAAGCCAAAGATACAAAAGACCGACTTGCACCCGAGTCAAATAACACCAAGGCAGGTACAAAATTCACAAGAAAAGTACCTACGCATGTCATAATATAAGCACAATATCCCAACATAAAAGTAAATATACGAAAGAGTACATACCAGCCACGACATCGGGCGCCACGCGGACCACCTCCGCAGTCAACTGGAAAGCTCTCCCACGAGCCTTTAGAGCCTCGGCCTTCGCCGGTCGAATCTCGGTAACCCTAGTAGCATGCACAGATCCCTGCGCTGATCCCTGGTGTAACTGAGGACACTCGGCCTTCCGATGGCCGGTCTGGTTGCAATGGAAGCAAACCATAAATCCTTTGGGGCAATCTCTGGCGATATGCCCCTCCTTGCCACATTTGTAGCAAACACTCGATCGACAGACCCCCTCATGACCCTTGCCGCACTTCCCGCAAGTGCGGCCCTTCTGGCCTCTAGTCCTCGGTTCAGCGGACTTGGTCCACTTGGCTGTCGGCTGAGACTGTGCCGACCGCCGATCCATCCTCTGAGACTCGGCCTCCTCCCTGGCCTGAGTCTCCAACTCAATCTCCCTCTTCCGGACATTTGCCTGGAGCTCAGAAAATGTCCTGTACATTGAGTTCGACACGAACTCACGAATGTCCCTCCTCAAAATACCCAAATACCGGCTCATCCGTGCCTACTCAGAAGACACCTGCTCAGGGCAGAACATCGCCCTCTCATGAAACTTCCCGGTGACCACAGTAACCGAATCATTACCCTGCTTGAGGGTCAAGAATTCCTGAACCAGCCGTTCCCTCTCCATCGGGGGAACATACTCGTCTCTGAACATGGTAGTGAACCTCTCCCAGGTCACCGCTGAAATCTCTGCAAGAGTGAAGTTTGTTGTCTTGAACTTCCACCAATCCTTCGCTCCCAAGCGAAGCTGGTTCAAAGCGAACCGTACCCTCAGATGCTCTGGACATGAACACGTATAGAAGCATCCCTCAATGTCAGCAATCCATCTCATCGCAGCGATCGGATCCTACATCCCACCAAACTCGGGTGGCTTCGTGTTGCTGAACTCCCGGAACAACAACGAGTCACCTCCCTGAGGTCTAGCAGCAGCCACAGCTGTTGTAGCTGCAGCGGCTACGATCTCAGTCACCGTGGCGTACCGCTTATCAAAAGTCTCCAACAGTGTGGTCTTGATAGACCCAAACATCTCCGGAATCTCGGCCCTGATTGCCGCAGCCACCTCATCATGAATCATCTGGCAGAGCTCCTTGTCGCTCACACCCCCTCCACTGGTCCCTGGTCTGTGACGTGTCCCAACCATGATGCCTCTGAAATACAACATAAAAATATCAGAGACTCGATCAAGCATACTCACACTCGATAATGCAACCCTACTTGCCCTCCAATACCCAAAGGATTCTTACTTGGGCTGCTCACTGATCTGTTGTCTTCATTAGTACGAGCCCTATACTACTGACTACGCCGCATCAGCATTCATCCCAAGTCCTCCTCCTTGGATCCCGGAGCGCAAGTACTCTATTCTCGCTATGCATTGGCTACCTACTCGCTCTCAAGGCATCTCATAGCAGTAGGATTCTCCTAGACTAAGGCATCACAAATCCGGTCACTCTAGTCCTAATATGAATACCTAGCCTACTCTAGCATGCATAACATATCATAGCATATCTCATAACACATATTGTAAGGGTATTTTGGGGATTTACTGTTCGGGCGTTGGCTGACCGTACACACTGCTCTTTGGTTATCTCAAAACCTCTTGTAAAATTTAATGTTTTTTATTATTGGAAATTTTTTCCTCAAATCCTCGGTTTGAGTTCAGTTACGCCCGAAGGTGCATCCGAATCCCTCAAACCAAGGCTCTGATACCAACTTGTAACAACGTAATTTTCAAAACAAAAATTTTATTTTTGTCACAACCATTTTCACATAAAATATTTCCAAAAACATCCAACAATAATTATCAAAACATATCCTATCCCAAGATCACAAAAAATCAAATCCTTTCTCTAGTGTGTATAAATCACGCCGATGCCTTCTCACGGTCCTCGCTAGTACCTGAAACACATAACACAACAACTGTAAGCATAAATGCTTAGTGAGTTCCCCAATATACCACTTACACACATATGCCCTTCCAGGCCATGACCTTCTGGTCCATGTGTCTCAGGGGACTTCCGTCCCAACTCGGTAAACCTTCCGGTCCTACCCGTGTCGACCTTCCGGTCCATAACTCCCTGACCTTCCGGTCTACATCATAATGTCTTCCGGCCCATATCAAACATAGCATAGATAACACATACAAAACAGGTAACTAATCACATACAATGCATATATCTTATAGCATACTAGACCTTCCGGTCAGACATAGGTACCCTTCCAGGTACAGTATAGTGAGAAGACTCACCTCAGATGTCCCCGTAAATCATTGACTCGGTAGAATTACAATCTAGCCTCCGCCTAAACACATAAAATAATATTCTCATAAATATAACTCTCAGAACTAGACTCTACTTTCTCTAAGCTCCCTTAGAAGGGTGAAAGACCATTTTACCCTTCCTTTGGCTCAAGGCCCCCGTTGTTGACCAAACCCTAAAAGTCAACCAAAGTCAATGGTCAAACTTTGACCCGACTCGGCAAGTGCACTTAGGCAACTCGGCGAGTCCACCTGTGTCCACTTAACTCTTTAGCCCCCTTTAACACGTCGAGTCCCTCCCTTTACTCGACGTGTTCCTAGGTAAGAATCGCGGGGCTACCCCGACTCGACTCATCGAGTCTCAAGAACAACTCGATGAGTACATGCCATGCACAAACTCTATTGACCTCCTGAGGTCAGATATGTTCCTCAAATCCATAGATCTGTTCTTCCCAAGCATAATAATCACGTAAAGTCCAGACCTTGACACTCATATATCATCTAGATGGTATCATTTGGAGATTTTAGCCCAAAAATGGCATCCTAAGCTCATAACTCCCAAGATAACTCATAAATCTCCAAGGGTTAAGGTATCTGGACCTCTTTGAGTCCAGATCAAAAGCATAAACTCGATAAGGGACCAATTGCTCCACATAAACATCCTCAAAGGAGGTTAGAAAACCCTAACTCTAGGTATCAATACCAAAACTGAAGAAGGTCCGAATAAATACCTCAAGTTGAAGTCTCTGAACTCTGAAACCACTAGAACCACACCTCCTTCAGTCTCCTCTTGCTCTTGATCACCTTTTTCTTGCTAAACCAAAGATAGAAAGGTCAAATATGGCTTCTCTTTCTTCCCAAACGATCTATCTCACTTAGGGTGCTCTCAAGGGACTGGTAGCCGCAATGGAAGGCTAAGAGTGCCCTTAAATAGGGTTTCATTAAACAGCGTGGACTCGCCGAGTTCACTCACGTACTCGCCGAGTCCAACGCGAACCCAGATGATCAACCGCGACCCTACTCGGCGAGTCTAAGCATCAACTCGCCGAGTTCCTTCACAATTTCTAAAAATAAAATATTAGAATAATATACCTGGTATTCCAGATGTTACACTAGGATGGGAGTAGCAGAAATTATTAGCAGTAATAGTGACTTGGTGGAGTCAACGCAGTACTTGAGGAAAGTATGGATAGATGTGGAAGTTAGTATAGGCCCGTACTACTGGAAGCAGAGGATCCGTACTCGAATCAAGGAAAGTTGAGATGAGACCAGGAAACTTGTGGTAGGAGTGATTCCTCGAGATATATCAGTGTTCCTGACGTTTATTATGTTGTGTTTCAGAATGGTGGTATTACGCCCTAGACCAATAGTTGGCAATTCATGAGAGGGATCGGGTTCGGGATCAGGTTCCGAGCTGGTGGATGAGGGGCTACGCGATTTCATCATGTCAGAGATCACCAGGGGCATCCTTGAGTCAACCCCCATTATCTTCGGGTCGATCAAGGAAGGGATAGTTGAGTTGATGGAGGATCACCTCCGGGCATTCAGGAGCGACATGGCATCTGGCCAGTCGGGATCTCGCACACTGTCCTTTAAGGACTTCAGGGGAAGTGGTGCACCGGATTTTCACGGGGTGAAGGACCCCATAGCTGCCAGGCGATGGATTGCAGACATTGAGTCTACACATATGATTAGCTTCTGCCCTGAGGGTTCGAAGGTGAGGTTTGCAGCAGGGTGTTTACGAGATCGAGCTAGGGATTGGTGGGAGTCCGTGGGTGACTCGTTGGGAGCCTCGGCTGTCGAGGCTATCACCTGGTCAGACTTCGCGACCAGGTTCAGGGCAGAGTTTGGGCCGGCTGTCGAGCTTCAGCAGCTGGCCAGGGAGTTCTTGGATATGCAACAGACGACGAAGACTGTGCCGGAGATCACCGCCAAGTTTCGGGAGAGGGCATTGTTGGTGACCTAGTATGCGGGTGATGAGGACATGAGGAGGACCCGCTACCATGACATGCTCCGAGCTGATATTCGAGATCATGTTAGTTTTTCAGCTTGCCCTACCTTGGACTCTATGATTTCCAGGGCGAAGGAGAGGGAGATAGATCTGGAGCACATCCTGAAAAGGAAGACAGAGGAGGGATAGGTAGGAAGGGCTTCGGGGAAGAAGCCTAAGGGACCAGATAGTAGGCCGAAAGGCCAGTCAGGACCGAGCCGCTGCAAGAAATGCGGCATGCCTCATAAGGGGGCATGTAGGTTGGGATCGTCGGGCTGCTATAAGTACGAAAAGATGGGGCATTTCAGCAGGGATTTTACCACCCCTGCACCTGTGATACAGACGTCTGAGTTGTTGTGTTTCCACTGAAACCAGAGGGGCCACAAGAAGGCCAATTGCCTCCAGTTGACAGCATCAGCGCCGGCTAAGGCACCAGCTCCAGCTACCCTGTGGATTACAGATGGCCGGTAGGGCAAGGTAGAGGCTCCAGTGGTGAGGAGCCGAGCGTTTTAGCTAACTACCGAGGAGGCACGCGCCGCACCCGATGTGGTGACGGGTATGATTCTTTCCCTCTATTTTATTTTTATGATGTTATGATATTGATATGTGCTCTGTGTATATGCATTAGGATCGTTCCATGTGAACGGTATCCCTGTTCAGGTGTTGTTTGACTCGGGTTCCACCCGATCATTTGTTTCCCTTGCGATTAGCAAGAGGCTTACTGAGTCTTCGGGCATGTTGGATTGCCCTTTAGAGGTAGAGATTTCCGATGATCGATCGGTGCGAGCGTCAGCAGTATTCAGGGATTGTGTTCTAAGGTTATTTGAGGAGCGCTATTTGGTGGATTTGGTTCCCATCCCATTGCGGGGGAACAAGGTGGTTATAGGCATGTATTGTTTGAGCCCTAATGGGGCGGTGATAGATTGTGTACAGCAGCTAGTGCGGATCAGGACCCCAAGAGGGGGAGAGTTGGTGATCCACAGCGAGAGGCCACAACAGTTTGTTCAGCAGCGAGAGCTAGACGCTACCTTCAGTAGGGTTGCGCGGGATATGTAGCATACGTTATGGATACCCGGGAGACGGGTAAGACGACGGTGAGCGAGGTTCCAGTGGTGCGAGACTACACTGATATGTTCCCGGAGGAGCTTCCTGGAATACCTCCTGAGCATCAGGTAGAGTTCAGGATTAACCTAGTTCCTGGTGAGGTTCCAATAGCTAGGGCACCCTATCGATTGGCTCCTCCTGAGATACAGGAATTGTCTACGCAGCTGCAGGAGCTGCTAGACAAGGGATTTATTCGACCGAGCAGTTCACCCTGGAAAGCCCCGATCCTGTTTGTGAAGAAAAAGCATGGGTCGCATAGGATGTGTATAGATTACCGGGAGTTGAATAAGGTAACAGTGAAGAATCGTTACCTACTCCTGAGGATTGATGACCTCTTTGATCAGTTACAGGGAGCATCTTGGTTTTCCAAGATCGATTTGCGTTCAGGTTATCATCAGATGAGGGTCAGAGAGGAGGATGTACAGAAGACCGCGTTTCGGATGTGATACGGCCATTATGAGTTCGTGGTGATGCCGTTTGGGCTCACCAATGCTCCTGCCGTGTTCATGGACCTCATGAACTGCGTGTGTAGACCGATGTTGGATCGGTCTGTGATAGTTTTCATTGATGACATCTTGGTTTATTCCAAGACGCAGGAGGAGCACGAGGAGTGTCTGAGAGAGGTTTTGGAGACCTTGAGGAGGGAGAGCTTGTATGCCAAGTTCTCCAAATGTGAGTTTTGGTTGCGCAAGGTGCAGTTTCTTAGGCACCTCGTCAACCAGAACGAGATTTCAGTAGACCCGGCCAAGGTGAAGGCCGTGATGAGATGGGAGGTTCCGAAGTCTCCATCCGAGATTCGGAGTTTCCTAGGATTAGCATGCTACTATCGGAGATTCATTCAAGATTTCTCCAAGATAGTCATACCCCTGACACGGTTGACTAGGAAAGTCGTGGTCTTTCGACGGGGGCCTGAGCAGCAGGCAGCGTTCAAGATTCTAAGGCAGAGATTGTGCGAGACGCCAATCTTAGCCCTGCTCGAGGGCGTAGAGGATTTTGTGGTTTACTGTGATGCATCTACCTCAAGTTTAGGTGCGGTATTAATGCAGAGAGGGCACGTCATCGCCTACGCTTCGAGACAGCTGAAGCCTCACGAGGCAAACTACCCGACGCATAACTTAGAGTTGGGGGCGGTGGTCTTTGCCCTCAAGATTTGGCGACATTACCTTTATGCAGTTCGGTGTACCATTTACACGGACCACAAGAGTTAGAGTTACCTCATGGATCAGCCGAATCTGAACATGAGACAGTGTTGGTGGTTGGACGTGGTGAAGGATTATGATTGCAAAATCCTTTATCACCCGGGGAAGGCCAATGTGGTGGCCGATGCGCTTAGCCGTAAGGCAGCACCGATCAGGGATGTGTGTATGAGGATGACGGTGGCGACTCCATTATTAGAGCATATTCGGGAAGCTTAGTAGGAGGCTATGAAGGAGGAGCATCGGAAGAGCGAGCAAATAGTGGGTCGAGTCGCCTCCTTCGATTATGATAGCCGAGGATTATTGACACTACACCGTAGGGCGTGGGTTCCGTATCACGGAGGCGTGCGCTAGATCTTGATGGACGAGGCGCACAAATCCCGATTCTCCATTCATTCAGGGGCAACAAAGATGTATAGGGATCTTCGTCTAGACTTTTGGTGGCCCTGCATGAAGCGGAATGTGGCTTGGTACGTCGAGCGATGCTTGACCTACAGGAAGGTCAAAGTTGAGCATCAGAGACCGCACGACAAGATGCAGCCGTTGGATATTCCATTGTTGAAATGGGAAGATATTACGATGGATTTTATCACAAAGCTTCACAGGACTGTGCGTGGAGTAGATTCGATTTGGGTCATCGTGGATCGATTGACCAAGAGCGCCCAAGTTATTCTGATCCAGGAGAGCATCTCGGCAGAAAAGTTGGCCGATATCTATATCCGAGAGATAGTGGCGCGGCACGGGGTGCCGGTGTCAGTGATATAAGACAGAGACGTGCGTTTCACTTCCAGGTTTTGGAAGAAGTTTCATGATGAGTTGGGAACTCGTCTGCATTTTAGCACCGCCTTTCACCCGCAGACGGATGGTCAGAGCGAGCGTACCATCCAAACTTTGGAGGATATGTTGTGGGTGTGTGTGCTAGACTTCGGCGGTAGCTGGGATACCTATCTTCCCTTGGCTGAGTTGTCGTACAACAACAACTACCACGCGAGTATCGACCACCCTCCTTTCGAGATGTTGTACGGACGGACGTGTAGGACCCCGATATGTTGGGGTGAAGTTGGCCAGAGGGTCATGGGGAGCACAGAGGTGGTGCTCAAGACGACCGAGAGAATCCAACAGGTTCGAAGTAGGCTTCAGACTATGCAGAGTCGGCAGAAAAGTTACGCCGACAAACGTCGACCAGACCTGGAGTTCCAGATCGGGGATATGGTACTCCTGAAAGTGTCACCATAGAAGGGTGTCATTCAATTCAGGAAGCGGGGAAAGTTAGGCCGAAGATACATTGGTCCGTTTAGGGTTGTAGCTCGAGTGGGCAAGGTGGCATACCGACTGGATATGCCAGCCGAACTCAGTTAGATCCACAACACCTTCCATGTCTCCCAGCTGCGGAAGTGCCTAGTGGATGATTCTGCGGTGGTGCCGTTAGAGGATATACAAGTTGATGATAGCCTGAATTACATTGAGCACCCAGTCGCAATCCTCGACCGGAAGTCGAAGGATTTAAGGAACAAGAGGGTGGAATTAGTGAAGGTGCAATGGCAGCATCGAAAGGGTTCAGAGTGGACTTGGGAGCCGGTGGAAGAAATGATGGAGCACTACCCTGAGTTGTTTCAGGATCGAGCAGTAGACTTTGAGGACGAAGTCTAAAATAAGTGGGGGAGATTTGTAGCACCTGGTCCCTGGTATGTAAAATTTATCTAAGTATTTTGCATTTTTAGCCTTAGACTCGGCGAGTTGTAGGCCCGACTCGCCGAATAGAGACGGGATATGGAACACGTTTAAGTTGGCGTCCCGGAAAGTCCATATTATGGAATCGATGAGTCCCCGCTGTTTGGTAAAACCCTAATTCCAAGGGTTTGCACCCTATTTAAACCAACCTTATGCGCCCCAAGCTCGCCCACTTCACCCTCATAGCCCCCTATATCGTTCTAACATCGTTCCTTGTGAGATTGAAGTGCTTGGTGTGATCTCTTGAGGACTTTGAGAGAGAAAGGAGAGTGGATCAAGAGGAGGGGAAGGAGACCAGTCATCTTGGTGTTATTTCAGAGATTTCCTTGAGGTATCACTCAGTTTCCCCCTGTTTTCATGCTTATAGTCCCTTAGAGCTCCATTAAAGTCCTTCTTGAGCCATATCCAAGCTTGGGTATGATTTAGGGTCTGTAATAAGCTAATTAACTTTTAGATCTAGGCATGTTTGAGCTCCAGGAGCTCGGATCCATTGCCTTCATGAAGCCATATTGCATCAAAGCCCTAGATCTACTCTTTTAGTGCATTTTGAGCCTTAAAACCTTCATCGGTGTTTATTTACACGTAAAGTTGGAAACTATACATGTTAATCAAGTTCTAAGAACCCAGCTCTATATATGGCATGAGTTGGATTTAAGCAAAATCGAGTATATAGTATTTGCATGTGAAAGACTCGGCGAGTCGCTTATCGGACTCGACGAGTCGAGTCGCGAGTCCCCGAGTTTTCCCCCTTTTTGTGTTTGCTGGGTGGAGTAGTGAGTCATGGGGTGTGACTCAGTGGGTCGGAAGCCAGACTCACTCATGAAGGAACTCAACGAGTCAATGCCCTGACTCGGTGAGTTCAAGGCAATCTTCTTGCCTCAAGAACAGACTCAGCGAGTTGTTCATTCAACTCGGCGAGTCTCAGCATAGATTGTTCTTCGGATGAGATGAACTCGATGAGTTGTTCATATAACTCGGCGAGTAGGATGAAGGACAATTGGACATCGGTTTACAAGGAAAACTTGTCGAGTCAATGCCTAACTCGACGAGTAGAGACGGCATTATGGTCAATCGAATGGATAAGGACTCGACAAGTTGGCGAGCCAACTCGGCGAGTTTAGTCAACTGAAAGTTGACTTTGACTTTGACTCTTGGTTTGGTTAGGGGTAAATGGTCATTTTACCATGAGGTCAGTTAGTAGTATTTGACTGAGTGTTTTGTGGGAATTATAGCCGGAGGATTTCAAGGGCAGTAGTAGAAGAAGATAGTCAGTTCCCATGCAGATCAACAACTACTTTGAGGTGAATTACCTTCCAGTAGCGGTAGGTCTACGGCCACAATGCCAGCCCACTAGTAGGAGTTGTATGTTAGATGATTGTCTTTGTGATATCATCTAGGTTTACTACTACCTGATATGTTTATATGTTGGCATGATATGTATTTGTGATAGTAGTAAAGTTCGGTTGTTAGGACCGAAGGGTAGGTCAGACACCCAGATATGTCTGGCAGTACGCGATGATATGTTTATATGATGGCATGATATGTTATATGTGATAGTGGTAGTCGGAGGGGGAATAGTCCCCAAGTTCGGTCGTTAGGACCGAAGGGTAGATCGGACACCCCATATATGTATGATAATATGTTATGTTATGATATATATATGAGAGTAGCAGTAGGGGGCGAAATAGTCCTCGAGGATCGGTTGTTACGACCGATGGGTAGTCAGCACCTCAGAATGGCTTGTCATGGGTAGTCAGCACCCCAGAATGGCCATACCGGGTAGGTCGGGCACCCCGGAATTTCCCGACAGTATGTATGATATGTGATTGTATGGTATGTGGTATGATGGGGGAACTCACTAAGTTTCGTGCTTACAGTTTTCAGTTTTGGTTTCAGGTACCTCTTCTTCGAAGGGGAAGGAGCTAGCGCGGTAGCGGCACATCACATACACGCTTGTATTCCGTACTATGAGATCTTTCTGAGGATTTGTACTCTGACATTATTATGTTTTTTTTTTTATAAACTGGTTCCCAGCCACGCGACATCTTTATGAAACGATATGATCGGTGAATGTTTTATTTCTAATGTTTTGCTAAGTACATGTTTTAAAAATGAAATTTTTGGCTCGTATTTTTGGGACGTTACAAAGTTTCATATATCAATACATTAGTATTTAATTATTATACAACTCATTTTGCCATGAACCCCAAAGTGAGGAAAAATGCCAACACGTACTCACCTCAATCACAAGGCTTGCTAGTATATTTGATGAGTATATGACACGTCCTATTCTAGTTCCTTTCTTTAGGGCAACACTCTCAATCACATCCTATATAACATTTATGAACATAAGTCATTAAAATGACCAAAATACCCCTCATGGATTTTTATCATTTAGATATCCCCCATAAGCTTATTTACTTCCTATTAGCTTATATATAAAGTTTGAGGGAAATCAGAGGTAATTTAGTAGGTTTTCCATGAAAAGCATACATTTCACGGAACCTTTGACATGGCTCGTGTCATTTTGACACGCCCCATGTCAAAACTGTAGTTCACTATTTTGAGCAAAATTTTGCTAAACGCTTTGTAACTTGTTTCCTAGACCTCCAATGGCCTCCAAACTTTACCAAACGGTTATTAAAGGCTAAATAAAGGTTATCAACTTCTCAAATACACAATTAACCCCTATATTCATGATGACCCAATCATTAAGACTTTTATCAAAATGCTAAGTTCATAATACTTAGAAACACTTAAATGAAAGGGTTAAGAGCTCAAGTTGATCAAGAGCACTCTTTAACTAATATGAATTATTCCCAAATCATTTAATACATCATTGGGTGTTGTCAAGTACATAAATCACCTTAAATCTCATTGCAAATACTTAATCCAACTATGGAATCCTTAATTCCATTTCATGTTTCCCAAATTGATCTTTTTGCCCAAACAATCACTAGAGATAGAACCTTACTAGCATCCCCTCATTCTTGTGTTTCACTATCATCTCTTGAGTGTCAATTCATATTCATGAATATGATTCACTTCTTATATGAGATTCATTATGTAATTATCCATAGATTTCCCAAAATGCCCTTATGGCCAATTATTCCATAAATTTAACTACAGATCACTCAATCCTTCATGCTATTGCATTCAAATCATATTGTTAGTATCAACTCATGATTATGAGTATCAATAGTTGCTAAGTGGATACACTAAGGTTATATGAGATTAAGGTGTCATAGACTTAGAATTTGTGGTCTTTGCTTTACTTCATGTTCCTTGTTTGGTTGTGGATTTGGAGTTAGGATCACTTATTCGAAGGTCTATCATGTTTTGAATTCATATAACTGGTATGCACTATGCAAGTATTGGAGTAACTGGTAAGGATCATCTTATAATTATCTTAAGTAGTACGTCTATTTATATAAGATTCTTATACCCCTTTTCTCGTGTAGATATCATGGCTGGATTCCATCCTCCTGGCGACCCGTACTTCCCAAATCAAGGCAATGTTGGATGGATTGAAGCCGAACCAGAAGATGATTATCCAATCCCTTTGGACGATCACCTCGCAGAAGGCTTTTCAGATGGTTCCGACTCCGAACCAGAAGTTAACAGCCTACATCAAGGGGTTCAAGTCCCAAATCTCAACCCCTAACCAACATTTCAAGGTCCCACACCCTTGTGGGTGACAAAATTGAATCGTTGGAGTGATGAATAGGGTCAACCTTTACCCTAAAATGGGGACCGAAGCTTTTACATTCTAAGCGAGGGTGGCTCAGTTGACCGAGTCCTGCCTATTATGGTCCGCATGATTGCTCGGAATGATAAGCAAGGTCGAGCAGCCATCGACCGAATCATGGAAGTTGACACCAATTCAGATGTTAACACGGTCTGCATTTGCCATCTTGAAGAGGCTATGGAAAGGACTAAGAGAACTAGGGGTGAGCAAACCCGAACCAAGAAACCGAGAAACCGACAAAAACCGACGAAAATGAAACCGAATCAAAACCGACGGTGTGGGTTTTAAATTTGTAAAAACCGACTTTCCGGGTTCAGTTTCGGTTTTGCCCCCTGAAACCGACCCAACAACCCGAGAAATCGACCCCTCTTTAAAACCGAGAAACCAACCCAACAAACCCGCAAACCCGATGCTTTTTACTAATTATTTTATGTTTATATATATATATATATATATATATTAAAAAAATAAAAATAAATAAAAGAAGCTTAGGTGTTTTTTTAATTATTTAACTAATTGTTACATTTCTGGAAAATGGGTTCAAACCCAAAACCCATGGGTTTAAACCCAGAAACCGTAAGTGTATGGTTGAACCCAAGAAACTGAGAAACCGAACCGACCAGAAACCGATCATTTACAGGTTGGGTTGGGTTGGGGTCCAAAACCGACCCATGCACAACCCTAAGGAGAACCAATGAGACTCTATAGCAATAGCTAGCTGCATCCCGAGCAGAAGTCATAGAACTTAGAATGCATCAGAGGGCTTATGAGCAACATCTTCAGGAAGTGGTGCGTCAACTAGCAGATTTGAGGGTTCACCCGAGGAATGCCCATCGCTGGTAGAAGATGTTTGACTCATCTTTTCTTTTGGTTTAAGGAACAACCTTTCTTTTTTGTGCTTTATGAAGCACTTGTCTGTAAAATATTCCTATCTTTCAAGTACTTTAATTGGATTTCTAAGCTGTCAACATTTTCCCTTATGGTTTGATGTAAGACCTACTGTTAGGTCATTTTCCAGAACTCATTTACATCATTAATACCAGTAATATAGGCAGTTATCTAATCTATTGGAAGTTCTTTACTCTTGTATTTCCCTACTCTATAATTGTGTCTCTATTTCAATCATACACTCATTCTAATGGTTGGGCTATGGCGATTTAGTCCATGGATCACTCTCATCATACTTACAATTGGTTCTTACTATTATCATCATCTCAATAAACTTTCAGTAAAAGATGCCACCTCGCAAGCGTTCGACCAGAGGCACACCTGTAACCGCAACCACCACCCCCGCCGCAGTTTGATGCGGTGATGTTTCAGGCTGCTATGACCGCAACCATGACTAAAGTAAACTATGGTGGTGCTAGTGGAGCTGGAACGGACACCAACTCTAACCATGGTGAAAGCCAATCATGTACATGAGAGTGCACCTATAAAGACTTCATCAGCTACAAACCAATGTTCTTCAACGGAACCGGAGGGATCATTGCATTGTCCTAATGGATCGAAAGAACTGAAGCAATCTTTGAGATGTGCTCTTGTCCTGAAGGAAGCAAGATAAAAATTTGTTGCCTGCACCTTCACTAAAAGGGCTCTGACATGGTGGAATGGTCATATCAAATCACTCTCACCGGTAGTGGCTAACGCTATAGGCTGGGAGACGATGAAAGATCTAATGGCAAAGGAGTACCACCCGAGGGGCGAAGTTCAGAAACTCGAAGAGGAACTGTGGTGCCTTAAGATGAAGTGTTCTAATATAGTGGCCTATAAATCCAGATTCAGTGACCTGGTGACCCTATGTCCAAACATGGTCCCCACCGAAAGCAAGAAGACCGAGAGATACATCTGGGGTTTGGTACCCCCGTATCAAGGAAACGTTCTAGCATCGAACCTTGTAACCTTTGATAGTGCCAAGAAATTGGACCAAAGGCTTATTGATCACGAGGTTCCTTCTCCTCCAACAACAACCACAACTGTTTTTTCAACACCAACCAAAGCGACCGACAGCAAGAGAAAATGTTGGGACCGAAAGAAGGGAAAATCAGCTCAACCCTCTTCCAAGAACCACCAGGTTGTGGCTGTTCGTGCTTCCACAACTCCTGTTGCCCCAGTACCAACAAAACCATATACAGGGAGCCTACCCAAGTGCACTAAGTTTAATTTCCATCACAACGGCCCCTGCCGGGAAATGCACTGCACCAACTGCGACCGAAAGGGCCATACTATCCAGTTTTGTAAGGCACCAATTGGTACAGGAGTAAGCCAGGCCTGCTATGGGTGTGGCGAGTTAGGGAACTTCAAAAGAAACTGTCCTAAAGCTGGTAATGCAGGAGGAGTGTGGCAATCGTCAATCTTGAGCCAAGTCAAATCATCAAGTCAAGCCGGTCAACTCTATTAAACCTTGGGTATTAGGATTTGTGTTATGTTCGTACTGTATAACTTGCTATATTAATGGGAAAACATCACTAGAGAAAAGTTTTGTGTTAAAAATTTCCTAAGCCTTAGTACTAATCAGTGAATTAAACTGATGAAAACCATGTTGCATGCTCATTAGGAGTGTGTGGGATCCTTAATCATGACTTAACGGGCTCAAGAGACTCGCATTACGGAACCAAACACTCACAAATGCCACACTTGAAACCTCTCTCAAATACCTCTCTGTATGAGGAATCTCTCCAAGAATGTCAAATCTCTCCTAAATCTCTCCAAGTATGGGAAACCTCTCTCAAATATCTCTCTGTATGAGGAATCTCTCCAAGAATGTCAAATCTCTCCTAAATCTCTCCAAGTATGTGAAATCTCTCTCAAATATCTCTCTGTATGAGAAATCTCTCCAAGAATGTCAAATCTCTCCTAAATCTCTCCAAGTATGGGAAACCTCTCTCAAATATCTCTCTGTATGAGAAATCTCTCCAAGAATGTCAAATCTCTCCTAAATCTCTCCAAGTATGGGAAACCTCTCTCAAATATCTCTCTGTATGAGGAATCTCTCCAAGAATGTCAAATCTCTCCCAAATCTCTCCAAGTGTGAGAAATCTCTCCCAAATCTCTCTCAAAAGTTTCCCGCGACTTTTTGGAATCATTCGGGTCATTCCGGCCCTTAACCGGGTCAAAAACGGCTTGAAACGGGGCGAAAACGAGAAAAATAGGCTTTAGGAACCGAAACCGGAGTGAGAGGCCTCTTAGGACCAGAGACCGAACCTTTGGTGGCTAAGAGACCAGAGACCGAGCCTCTGGTGGCTTAGAGACCAGAGACCGAGCCTCTGGTGGCTAAGAGACCAGAGACCGAGCCTCTGGTGGCTTAGAGACCAGAGACCGAGCCTCTGGTGGCTAAGAGACCAGAGACCGAGTCTCTGCCTCTGTCGCTCAAGCACTGCTCCTCTCGGTCTCTGTTCGCTATTCAGCCTCTCTGTTCGCTAACTCCGCCTCCCTGTTCGCGCCGCACTCTCGGTTCCCTTCCCTCCCCTCTGTCTCTCGCGCGCTCTGTTCCTACTCTCTCCTCTCTGTCTCTTCGTACTTTCGGTTCCTTCCCTCTTTCTCCTCTCCTCTCGGTTCCGCCTCCCTCTCTTTCTCGGTTCAGCATAAGAGGGCCGAGCCTCGGCCAGATTTCGCAATTTTGTCATTTTCAGCCCATTTTTGATATTTTTAACATTTTAAGCCCGTTTTTCGTGATTTTAAAGCGGGATTTTCTCCAGAAATTTTATTTTAACATAATAAACTCTAAATATTCATAATTTAAACATATTTTTATAAAAATCATTAATTAAATAATAAAGATCTAATGGGGGATTTATTTAAGGTAGAGTGTTGACTTTGCCTTAACTTATGACACAAGCAACCACCCCACACCCACTCTATGACCAGCCATACCTCCCCACCTTACCTATGTCACTTCAATGTTCCCTTACACTCAAATTTCACTCACTCCCACGTTTTTGAGCTGGAACAAACAACCACACTCCTCATTTTCTCTCATTTCTCTCATTCCACTAAGTAACAAACACCACTTTTTCTCTCAAACTCTTCTACACAAATTTTCGAGATCTAAGGCTGATTTCAAGTGTTCTTCCACACTTAGTAAGTAAAAATTCATCCTCCCTATTACTATTTCACTTCATTCTACTCAAAACTTTGGTTGCTTACACAAACTCCCTAACTATGATGTTAGATTCTCGAAAACCTTCAAGGCATCTCCAAGTGTTCTTGAATTAAACACTTCCATTCTTCAACAATCATCTACTGAAATCACTCAAGGTGAGTTCATACCCCTACATTTTCATGTTTTCTCAAGTTTTCAGGGGGGGGGGGGATACAAGTTAAAACACTAGGAACATAGCTAAATTTTTCTAACAGCCTTCATCAGAAAAGTTCAACTCCATTCACGGACTGTTTTGGGCATCTTAAACATTTTTGTTTTCAAAACTGTACAAGGTGCAAATAGTTCAAGTTTTTAGCTTTAAAATGGATACTTGCACATCTCCATACGATTTTTCTACAATTTATGGTGATTTTTACAAAACTGCCTATCATTTCAAACAACAATCCGGACCAGTCTGTGATTATGGACTTTTTCACCCAAGTTAGAGGTCATATTAATTTGTGATAAAAATTATGAGCAAACTAGACACATTTTGTGAACTCTCAGAATTTACGGATCTAGTTTTCGACTTCGTATGATTTTTCTATGATTTTTCCAAAACAGGGAAGAATTGCTAAATTTTGCCAACAGCATGTAAATATCATAACACTTTGTATTATGTTGAGCAAGGTGTATAATCATAAGTTTTAGTATTGTATGTGTTTCCTTGTTAGTTTATCATTATGAACTGAAACTAAGACATTCATATTAAATATTAAATATTATTCATTCATTTTGGAACACGTATTATTAGACTATAAAAAGTATAGTTTGATAAATTCACGATACTAATACATTTCCATAAAAGAATTCATACATATTACATACATTTTAGATAAACTATAATAGGTATAGTTTATGATACATCACTCAACGCACTCGTACAAAAAAAAGGGTACAGCCATACAAGAAAGATTTATATTCACACACATTTCACGTAAACTTGTTAACCTATGTTGTGAGACTCTCTCTCTCCCCGTACGTCCGAGTGCGGGATATAATTCCTGGTAGTTATAATCAGAATCTCCTTGAGGGAGAACGTGATACTTGTATATAGATCTATATTGGGTTTGACACCCCACACCTTGCTGCTAGCTACAGTGGGACCTGCAGGTCTACGGGTGACAAATGTCATTTCATTTTCGCGACGCCTGAGAAACGTCGTGGCAGGTTCACATAGTCACAGTATGATTATAGCGACTCACTTAGGGGGATAACAATTCGTGAAGTTTACGGGGTTTCATAAAACCGAAGTAGGTTTTAGGTTGATAAAAGAAATTTACTTTCCACAACATTTTAAACTCACAACATTTTTACTAAGAAACGATGATTTCTCATACACTCTAGTCTTTGGTTATAAGGCTACATTTCTCGGATTTCAAGGGAAATATCGGATTTTTCTGAAACAAATGCGACATTTACATGTGAAATACTTCTACTAAGTTTATTAATAAAAGCTTATGAACTCACCAACCTTTGTGTTGACACTTTTCAAACAACTTGTATTCACAGGAAAACACTAATCAGGTTATCAAGTGCTTTTGAGGATGGGACGTTAAGGCGTCAAACTTTTCATATTTTGACAACATATTGTAATTGATTTTGAAACATGTAATTCATACAAATGATGTAACTTTTTCAATTATATATATGTTGGTTGTGTTTGCTTGAATTACTATTGAAATTGTGGTTATGATGCTATACATGAAGTCCTCCACCCCCGGACGTTTCCACCATCCTTGGTTTGGGGGTGTGACAGATTGGTATCAGAGCACGGTTTATAGTGAATTAAGTATGTCAACCACATAAGATATACAAACTATAAACACATTTGGGACTAAAAGTCTCTGATTCTTAAAGTGATTTAAAGAGTTGTACTTTTAGAAAACAAATAATTTCTTGTTTAAAAGTATACTTGCATGCATTCTATATTAGCATGGTGTCATAACTTAGGAGAACATAAATTGAAAGAGGAGGAGTCGAACATTATTAATACGCCTTAGCATGTGTAATCAGTTCTGGGAAGGATATAGCCTGATCAACTATATCCGTCCAAGAAGTAACTTACGCACACTAAGGAATAGTAGTAATGAGCGACAAATCTGAAAACCTAATAACACTCCATAAAGAACACGCTAAGAACCAAATATAAACATTTAAAAATACTATAGGAGTATTTGTACATTTCTATAGCGCCAAATTATTATTTTCCGATACGTACTTCTTAACCCCGTTTCTCGTGCAGACGGCATGGTAGGATTTCACCTACCCTGGGACCCCTACTTTCCCAATCAGGGAAACGCGGGATGGATCGAAGACGAGCCCGAGGAGGATCCCGAAGAAGATCCCGAAGAGGATCCCGCGGAGGATCCCGAGGAGGAGCCCGAGGAGGAAGACGAACAAGAAGAAGAAGAGGAAGAAGAGGAGGACGACCAAGAAGAAGAGGAAGAAGAGGAAGGTGACGAGGTAGTCATGGTTGGGAACGAAGCGGAGGAACCACCAGAAGTATTCAACCCTCCCTACATCGCGAGGGTACCCGCGCACCGTTTTGGTTACAACGGACCTAAACCCCCTTGGGTAACAACGATCGAAAGATGGAGCCGACAACAACGCCAACGGTCACCATATGGCTACCAACGAGGTTACTATGATCTCACTCATGGAGGACCGGCTGATAGGGCTCTCCCCGTCATGATACAACGAATGGCAAGAATGGATGATCGTGGTAGGACAACGACAGATCAGGTCCGGGAGTTAAGTGCCATTGTACAATCTACTACGGATCGCACCAGAAACCTGGAACGAGACTCCCACCACCGAGACCAACTCATTCGAGACCTTCTCGCGGCTCAAGCAGAAACAAGAGAGTATCGGGAAAGATACATGGCACTCGAAGAGAGAATGGTTGCAGCCGAACGCAAATTGGCGGAACTACAGGGCGCATCGACATCATCGCAGCCTCTGTCAAAGAAGGGTCGCAGTGATTAGAACTCGTTGCTATTCTCCCGTCTTGGTAGTAGAATTTTATGAGTACGCGTTGGTGCTACTCCTTGTATGTAGGTCGACCCTGCGACTATGTGATTACACTATTCAAAGGGCTTTTGTAAGGCCAAAAAAAAAAAAAAAAAAAAAAAAAAAAAAAAAAAAAAAAAAAAAAAACTACCTTTTGTAACGATGTAATGTAGACCCTTATGAGGTCAAACTTTTCCCTCTAAACGTTATGTACTAAAAGTTATCAATGAAATTTGGCATGTGTTTTATTTATTGAATGTTTGGCACTATACACCATAACCTGATCACACAAACAGTTTACGACTAATAAAGTTATGATAAAATACAAGAGGGATGAAACCAGTAACACTCGACTCGTTATCACTATTGAAGTCTTACCGAATAGTCATTTTTTTTATGACAGAACCATGCCACCAAGGAAAAGACCAAGGCCTTCCAGCAACCCAGTGCCGCCTCCACCAGCACCTCCGCAGTTTGATCCTGCAATGTTCCAGGCTGCAGTAACGGCAGCCGTGGCGGCAGCAATGTCGCAAATAGGAACCCATGGTTCCGGCGGTTCTGGATCCGGAGCTACCAATTCCATTCATGGGGACAGTACGGGGCGTACGAGGGAGTGCTCTTACAAAGACTTCACGAATGGCAAACCCGATCCTTTCAATGGAAGCGGGGGCGTTATCACACTGGTGCAATGGTTCGAAAGGACCGAGGCAGTTTTTGAAATCTGCGCTTGTCCCGAAGCGAGCAAGGTCAAGTATGCGGCATTCACTTTCACTGGAAAAGCACTTACTTGGTGGAATGGCCGAGTTAAGTCACTTACTCCTGCAGTAGCTAACGCAATCAGCTGGGAGGATTTGAAAGCCCTAATGTTAAAGGAATACTGCCCGAGGGGCGAAATACAAAAACTTGAAGAAGAACTTTGGAACCTCAGGATGACAGGCACTGATCTTGAAACTTATACTGCCCGTTTCAACGACCTAGCACTCCTCTGTCCAACAATGGTCACTCCAGAAGAGAAGAAGGTGGAACGATATCTCTGGGGCCTATCATCCCAGATTCAAGATAGTGTCTTGGCCTCGAAACCCACTACCTTTGAAAGCGCCAAGGAATTGGCACAACAACTCATAGATCACAGGGCTAGCCGTGGTACCGTGATAACCACCACCGACCGAACAAAAGGAGGGAACAAAAAGAGGAAGTTCTGGAGCAATAAAAGGAAACAACCAAATCAAGACCCCGCCAAAAAGCAACCGATTGTTGCTGTACGTGCCGCCACTACTACTGTCACTCCAGCGCCACCGAAACAGTATACAGGAACTCTTCCCAAGTGCAACAAGTGTAACTACCACCATAACGGTGCTTGTCGAGAGTTACACTGCAATAACTGTAACAAAAAGGGGCACACTGCACGATTCTGTAGAGCGACTACCCAACCCGCCACACAAGTCGCTACGACCGCCAGCACTGGAGCAAGCCAAGCCTGCTATGGGTGTGGTGAAACGGGACACTTCAAGAGGAACTGCCCCAAGGCACGAGCCCCTAATGCTGGGGGTGTAGGGAGAGTCCTAACTTTAGGGCAGGGAGAAGCAGTCAAGGATCCCTCTGTGGTTACTGGTACGTTCCTCCTCAATAACTCTTATGCATGCGTACTTTTCGATAGTGGGGCAGAAAGGAGTTTCATAAGTCACCAATTCAAACATATACTTAAGCAAAATTCTCAACCACTAGAAGATTCTTACATCGTAGAAATGGCAAATGGAAAGGTTGAGCGCGCTAATGACATTTACATAGGGTGTACTCTCACTCTAGACAACCATTTGTTCAAAATCGACCTTATGCCGGTCACCATAAAAAGCTTCGATATAATCATTGGTATGGATTGGTTAAGCCTTCATCGTTCCGACATTCTATGTTACGAAAGGGCCGTCCGCCTCAATCTGCCGAATGGCAACGTTCTCACCGTTTATGGCAATAAACCTAGTGCGAACCTACAAATCATCTCTTGTGTTAAAACCCAAAAGTACCTCCGAAAGCAATACCAGGTTTTCTTAGCCCACATCGTAGACAAGAAACAGGAGGTGAAGGACATCAAAGAAATTCCAGAAGTATGCAACTTCCCTGATGTTTTCCCAAACGATCTGCCTGGTGTACCACTCGCACGACAAGTCGAATTTCGGATCGACTTAATCCCAGGAGCTACCCCCGTCGCCAGGGCTCCCTATCGCTTAGCACTGGTAGAAATGCAAGAACTATCCAGCCAATTGAATGAACTATTGAGCAAAGGGTTCATCAGGTCAAGCTTCTCACCTTGGGGAGCACCAGTCTTATTTGTAAAGAAGAAGGATGGGTCTTTTCGCATGTGCATAGACTATCGAGAACTAAACAAACTCACTATCAAGAACCGTTATCCCCTACCCCGAATCGATGACCTCTTCGATCAGCTCCAAGGAGCCAGCTACTTTTCAAAAATCGACCTGAGGTCGGGCTATCATCAACTGCGAGTTCAAGAAGAAGATATCCCCAAGACGGCATTCAGAACTCGCTATGGGCACTATGAGTTTGTAGTGATGCCATTCGGATTAACTAACGCGCCCGCGGTGTTCATGGATTTGATGAATCGAGTGTGTCGACCCTTCTTGGATAAATTCGTCATCGTATTCATCGACGATATCCTGGTCTATTCGAGGAGCGAAGAAGAGCACAGACATCACCTACGACTAGTTCTGGAGGTGTTAAGGACCGAGAAGCTTTACGCTAAATTCTCAAAGTGTGAATTTTGGCTCCGAGAAGTAGGATTCCTTGGCCACGTAGTAAGCAAAGAAGGAATACATGTGGACCCCTCGAAGATCAAAGCAATCGAAGATTGGTCAACACCTACAACGCCGACAGAAATCCGACAGGTTTTGGGACTCGCAGGCTACTATCGAAGATTCATACAAAACTTCTCCAAAATCGCTAAGCCTCTCACCACCTTGACTCAGAAAGGGGTGGTGTTCGAATGGGAAGATAAACAAGAAGCCGCCTTCCAGACACTAAAGCAAGCCCTATGCAGCGCACCAGTCTTGTCTCTTCCAGAAGGAACTGATGATTTTGTGGTGTATTGCGATGCTTCAAATCAAGGCCTCGGCTGTGTGCTCATGCAAAGGGGAAAAGTCATCGCTTGTGCATCAAGGCAACTGAAGACACATGAAGTTAATTACACAACCCACGACCTTGAATTGGGAGCTGTGGTGTTCGCCCTGAAGATTTGGAGGCACTACCTCTACGGCACCAAGTGCACCATCTTCACTGATCACAAAAGTCTTTAACACATTCTCAATCAGAAAGAATTAAACATGCGCCAAAGAAGATGGGTGGAATTACTGAATGACTACGAATGTGAAATTCGCTACCACCCGGGCAAGGCTAATGTAGTAGCCGACGCCTTAAGTAGGAAAGAATACTCGGGTCGCCGAGTAAAATCCCTAGCCATGACCATCCACTCCCAACTGGCCACCCAGATCAAGGACGCCCAATTAGAAGCCCTGAAACCAGAAAACGTGGCAAGCGAAGCACTAAGGGGGATGGATAAGAACTTGGAAGTCAAAGGGGATGGAGCTCGTTATCTCATGAATCGAATCTGGACACCGAAGTTCGGTGGGTACCGAGACGTTGTAATGAACGAGGCCCACAAGACTCGATACTCCATTCACCCGGGGTCAGATAAGATGTATCTAGACCTCAAAAGGTTATACTGGTGGCCAAACATGAAGGCTGAAATTGCTACTTATGTGAGCAAGTGCCTCACTTGCGCCAAGGTCAAGGTGGAATATCAGAAGCCATCAGGACTACTTCAACAACCGGATATACCCGAGTGGAAGTGGGAGCGAATAACCATGGACTTCGTAACCAAACTGCCTAAGACATCAGGTGGGATGGATACCATATGGGTGGTTGTGGACAGATTGACCAAGTCCGCGCACTTCCTGCCAATAAAGGAAACAGACAAGATGGAAAAGTTGACCAGGACGTACATTAAGGAGATCGTGCGACTACATGGTGTACCAACATCCATTATCTCGGATCGAGATAGTAGATTCACCTCGCGTTTCTGGCAGTCCCTACAAAAGTCTCTGGGAACCAGGTTAGACATGAGCACGGCCTACCATCCACAAACGGACGGACAAAGCGAGAGAACCATCCAGACGTTGGAAGACATGCTGAGAGCCTGTGTGATAGATTTTGGTAAGGCATGGGATACCCATCTACCGCTTATCGAATTCTCTTATAATAACAGTTATCACACTAGCATTGGAGTCGCTCCATTCGAAGCTCTCTACGGCCGCAAGTGTAGATCACCACTGTGTTGGGCCGAAGTTGGAGATACCCAGCTAGCCAGAGGGCAAATCCCTGATAGCACCCTTACTGGGCCAGAAATCATAAGGGAAACCACAGAAAAGATCATTCAAATTCGGGAAAGACTAAAAGCGTCTCGTGATCGACAAAAGAGTTACGCGGATAGGCGACGCAAACCTTTAGAATTCCAGGTCGGAGACCGGGTACTACTAAAAGTTTCCCCCTGGAAAGGGATGATACGTTTCGGTAAACGAGGGAAACTAAACCCAAGATACATCGGTCCGTTCGAAATCCTTGCTAGGATTGGTCCTGTGGCATACAAACTCCGACTACCACAAGAACTTAGTAATGTACACCCTACCTTCCACGTGTCCAACTTAAAGAAATGTCTGTCTGACGAGACACTCGTAATACCACTCGAAGAAATCGAAGTTAATGAAAATCTCCACTTTGTGGAGGAACCCGTCGAGATCATGGATCGAGAGATCAAGAGAACAAAACAAAGTCGCATTCCCATAGTGAAGGTTCGTTGGAACGCAAAACGAGGGCCTGAGTTTACCTGGGAACGTGAAGATCAAATGAAGCAAAAGTATCCACATCTTTTCCCAAACCCTTGAAGTCCCAGCCGAATTTAAATTTCGGGACGAAATTCCCTCTAACGGGGGGATGATGTGACAATCGTCAATCTTGAGCCAAGTCAAATCATCAAGTCAAGCCGGTCAACTCTATTAAACCTTGGGTATTAGGATTTGTGTTATGTTCGTACTGTATAACTTGCTATATTAATGGGAAAACATCACTAGAGAAAAGTTTTGTGTTAAAAATTTCCTAAGCCTTAGTACTAATCAGTGAATTAAACTGATGAAAACCATGTTGCATGCTCATTAGGAGTGTGTGGGATCCTTAATCATGACTTAACGGGCTCAAGAGACTCGCATTACGGAACCAAACACTCACAAATGCCACACTTGAAACCTCTCTCAAATACCTCTCTGTATGAGGAATCTCTCCAAGAATGTCAAATCTCTCCTAAATCTCTCCAAGTATGGGAAACCTCTCTCAAATATCTCTCTGTATGAGGAATCTCTCCAAGAATGTCAAATCTCTCCTAAATCTCTCCAAGTATGTGAAATCTCTCTCAAATATCTCTCTGTATGAGAAATCTCTCCAAGAATGTCAAATCTCTCCTAAATCTCTCCAAGTATGGGAAACCTCTCTCAAATATCTCTCTGTATGAGAAATCTCTCCAAGAATGTCAAATCTCTCCTAAATCTCTCCAAGTATGGGAAACCTCTCTCAAATATCTCTTTGTATGAGGAATCTCTCCAAGAATGTCAAATCTCTCCCAAATCTCTCCAAGTGTGAGAAATCTCTCCCAAATCTCTCTCAAAAGTTTCCCGCGACTTTTTGGAATCATTCGGGTCATTCCGGCCCTTAACCGGGTCAAAAACGGCTTGAAACGGGGCGAAAACGAGAAAAATAGGCTTTAGGAACCGAAACCGGAGTGAGAGGCCTCTTAGGACCAGAGACCGAGCCTCTGGTGGCTAAGAGACCAGAGACCGAGCCTCTGGTGGCTTAGAGACCAGAGACCGAGCCTCTGGTGGCTAAGAGACCAGAGACCGATCCTCTGGTGGCTAAGAGACCAGAGACCGAGCCTCTGGTGGCTTAGAGACCAGAGACCGAGCCTCTGGTGGCTAAGAGACCAGAGACCGAGTCTCTGCCTCTGTCGCTCAAGCTCTGCTCCTCTCGGTCTCTGTTCGCTATTCAGCCTCTCTGTTCGCTAACTCCGCCTCCCTGTTCGCGCCGCACTCTCGGTTCCCTTCCCTCCCCTCTGTCTCTCGCGCGCTCTGTTCCTACTCTCTCCTCTCTGTCTCTTCGTACTCTCGGTTCCTTCCCTCCTTCTCCTCTCCTCTCGGTTCCGCCTCCCTCTCTCTCTCTCGGTTCAGCATAAGAGGGCCGAGCCTCGGCCAGATTTCGCAATTTTGTCATTTTCAGCCCATTTTTGATATTTTTAATATTTTAAGCCCGTTTTTCGTGATTTTAAAGCAGGATTTTCTCCAGAAATTTTATTTTAACATAATAAACTCTAAATATTCATAATTTAAACATATTTTTATAAAAATCATTAATTAAATAATAAAGATCTAATGGGGGATTTATTTAAGGTAGAGTGTTGACTTTGCCTTAACTTATGACACAAGCAACCACCCCACACCCACTCTATGACCAGCCATACCTCCCCACCTTACCTATGTCACTTCAATGTTCCCTTACACTCAAATTTCACTCACTCCCACATTTTTGAGCTGGAACAAACAACCACACTCCTCATTTTCTCTCATTTCTCTCATTCCACTAAGTAACAAACACCACTTTTTCTCTCAAACTCTTCTACACAAATTTTCGAGATCCAAGGCTGATTTCAAGTGTTCTTCCACACTTAGTAAGTAAAAATTCATCCTCCCTATTACTATTTCACTTCATTCTACTCAAATCTTTGGTTGCTTACACAAACTCCCTAACTATGATGTTAGATTCTCGAAAACCTTCAAGGCATCTCCAAGTGTTCTTGAATTAAACACTTCCATTCTTCAACAATCATCTACTGAAATCACTCAAGGTGAGTTCATACCCCTACATTTTCATGTTTTCTCAAGTTTTCAGGGGGGGGGGGGGGATACAAGTTAAAACACTAGGAACATAGCTAAATTTTTCTAACAGCCTTCATCAGAAAAGTTCAACTCCATTCACGGACTGTTTTGGGCATCTTAAACATTTTTGTTTTCAAAACTGTACAAGGTGCAAATAGTTCAAGTTTTTAGCTTTAAAATGGATACTTGCACATCTCCATACGATTTTTCTACAATTTATGGTGATTTTTACAAAACTGCCTATCATTTCAAACAACAATCCGGACCAGTCTGTGATTATGGACTTTTTCACCCAAGTTAGAGGTCATATTAATTTGTGATAAAAATTATGAGAAAACTAGACACATTTTGTGAACTCTCAGAATTTACGGATCTAGTTTTCGACTTCGTATGATTTTTCTATGATTTTTCCAAAACAGGGAAGAATTGCTAAATTTTGCCAACAGCATGTAAATATCATAACACTTTGTATTATGTTGAGCAAGGTGTATAATCATAAGTTTTAGTATTGTATGTGTTTCCTTGTTAGTTTATCATTATGAACTGAAACTAAGACATTCATATTAAATATTAAATATTATTCATTCATTTTGGAACACGTATTATTAGACTATAAAAAGTATAGTTTGATAAATTCACGATACTAATACATTTCCATAAAAGAATTCATACATATTACATACATTTTAGATAAACTATAATAGGTATAGTTTATGATACATCACTCAACGCACTCGTACAAAAAAAAGGGTACAGCCATACAAGAAAGATTTATATTCACACACATTTCACGTAAACTTGTTAACCTATGTTGTGAGACTCTCTCTCTCCCCGTACGTCCGAGTGCGGGATATAATTCCTGGTAGTTATAATCAGAATCTCCTTGAGGGAGAACGTGATACTTGTATATAGATCTATATTGGGTTTGACACCCCACACCTTGCTGCTAGCTACAGTGGGACCTGCAGGTCTACGGGTGACAAATGTCATTTCATTTTCGCGACGCCTGAGAAACGTCGTGGCAGGTTCACATAGTCACAGTATGATTATAGCGACTCACTTAGGGGGATAACAATTCGTGAAGTTTACGGGGTTTCATAAAACCGAAGTAGGTTTTAGGTTGATAAAAGAAATTTACTTTCCACAACATTTTAAACTCACAACATTTTTACTAAGAAACGATGATTTCTCATACACTCTAGTCTTTGGTTATAAGGCTACATTTCTCGGATTTCAAGGGAAATATCGGATTTTTCTGAAACAAATGCGACATTTACATGTGAAATACTTCTACTAAGTTTATTAATAAAAGCTTATGAACTCACCAACCTTTGTGTTGACACTTTTCAAACAACTTGTATTCACAGGAAAACACTAATCAGGTTATCAAGTGCTTTTGAGGATGGGACGTTAAGGCGTCAAACTTTTCATATTTTGACAACATATTGTAATTAATTTTGAAACATGTAATTCATACAAATGATGTAACTTTTTCAATTATATATATGTTGGTTGTGTTTGCTTGAATTACTATTGAAATTGTGGTTATGATGCTATACATGAAGTCCTCCACCCCGGACGTTTCCGCCATCCTTGGTTTGGGGGTGTGACAAGGAGCAGGGAGACTACTTGTTATTGGCCATAATGAAGCCGTGGTAGACCCCACAGTAGTCATGGGTACGTTCCTCCTTGATAACTCATATGCATGTATCCTATTTGATATTGGGGCAAAGAGGAGCTTCGTGAACCAAAAATTTAAACACTTACTTAATCAAACACCGCAAGCAATAAAAGAAACCTTCGTCGTAGAAATGGCTAACAGAAAGACAGAGTGTTCTAACGAGATTAACATAGGTTGTACCCTCATGCTAGATAACCATTCATTTCCAATCGACCTCATGCCGGTCTCAAGTAAAAGTTTCGATGTCATTATCGGAATGGATTGGTTGAGTCTTCAACGTGCCGACATCATGTGTTATGAAAAAGTTGTTAGCCTTAATCTTCCGTCTAACGAAACTCTTATTATCTACAACGACAAACCCGACACAAGCCTTCGTATCATCTCAAGTATTCAGGCTCAGAAGTACTTGCGCAAAGAATATCGTGCATTCCTTGCACACATTGTCGATACGAGCCAAGAAACCAAAGACTTGAAGAACATTCTAGTAGTACGCAACTTTCCTGACATCTTTCCAGAAGAACTACCAAAATTACCTCTGCAACGACAAGTCGAGTTCAGAATCGACCTAATTCCGGGAGCTACCCCAGTAGCCAAATTACACTATCGATTAGCACCATCTGAGATGCAGGAACTATCCGGCCAACTTAACGAACTGCTCAGCAAGGGCTTTATTAGGCCAAGTTTCTCACCATGGGGAGCACCGGTCTTATTCGTGAAGAAGAAAGACGAATCGTTCCGTATGTACATCGACTACAGAGAACTCAACAAACTTACGAGCAAGAATCGTTACCCTCTTGCTCGTATAGACGATTTATTCTACCAATTGCAAGGGGCGAATTACTTTTCGAAGATTGATCTGAGATCCGTGTATCACCAGTTGCAAGTATTAGAGGTGGATGTTCCAAAGACAGCCTTTCAAACTCGTTACAGACACTACGAGTTTGTAGTAATGCCATTCGGATTGACTAATGCGCCCGCAGTGTTCATGAATTTAATGAATAGGGTGTGCCGTCCTTACTTGGATTAGTTCGTCATTGTATTCAATGATTACATACTTATCTACTCTCGTAGTGAGGATGAGCATAGTAAACACCTGCGGTTGATGTTAGAAACGCTACGATCAAAGAAGCTCTACGTGAAGTTCTCTAAATGCGAATTTTGGATCCGAAGAGTCAAATTCTTAGGTCACGTGGTCAGCTAAGAAGGAATCCACGTGGATCCTTCCAAAATTAAAGCAATTGAGAACTGGTCAGCACCGAAGACACCCATAGAAGTTCGTTAATTTCTAGGCCTCACTGGCTACTATCGCATATTTATACAGAACTTCTCATGAATTGCGAAACCTCTTACGACATTGACCCAGAAGGGCGTGACCTTTGACTGGGAAGAGAAACGAGAGAAGGCGTTCCAAACGCTGAAACGAGCCTTATGCACCGCACCGATACTATTCCTCCCAGAAGGAATAGAAGACTTTGTGGTATATTGTGATGCATCCAACCAAGGGCTTGGTTGTGTTCTGATGCAACGAGGTAAGGTCATCGCCTATGCCTCAAGACCGCTGAAGACGCACGAGGTCAACTACACCACACATTATCTTGACTTAGGAGCAACTGTGTTTTCTCTGAAGATCTGGAGACACTACCTGTATGGTATGAAAAGCACTATCTTTACAGACCAAAAAAATCTTACAACATATATTCAACCAGAAGGAGCTCAATATGAGACAGCGACGGTGGGTCGAACTACTCAATGACTACTAATGCGAAATTCGTTATCATCCGGGTAAAGCCAATGTAGTAGCAAACACCCTAAGTCGGAAAGAATATTCTGGTCGAAGAGTCAAATCTTTGACTATGACTATCCATCCGCATCTGTCCACACAAATTAAAGAGGCTTAACTCGAAGCTTTGAAACCTGAAAATGTGGCGGGTGAATCCGTGCGAGGGATGGATAAGAACTTGGAAGTCAAGGGTGGCGGAGCTTTATATCTCATGGACCGGATCTGGACACCGAAACACGGTGTCTTCAGAGACTTGGTCATGACCGAGGCACACAATACTCAATATTTTGTCCACCTAGGTTCAGATAAGATGTATATGGATCTTAAAAAGCTATACTGGTGGCCTAACATGAAAGTAGAGATTGCTACCTTCATAAGTAAATGTCTTACTTGTGCCAAGGTCAAGGTTGGATACCAGAAACCCTCAGTTTTACTACAGCAACTAGGGATACCAAAATAAAAGTGGGAGAGGATCACAATGGACTTCATAACCAAGTTTCCCAAGACAACGGGTGGACTCGATACCATTTGGGTGATCGTTGATAGGTTGAAAAATTCTGCACACTTCCTACCCATCAAAGAGACTGGCAAGATGGAAAAGTTCACAAGAACCTACATTAGGGAGATAGTACAACTGCATGGTGTTCCTATACTTCGATAGAGAGAGTAGATTCACTTCAAGGTTCTGGCAGTCGCCACAAAGTTCCCTTGGAACCAGGCTAGACATGAGTATAGCCTACCATCCACAGACCAACGGACAAAGTGAGAGAACTATCCAAACCTTGGAAGAGATGTTGCGAGACTGTGTGTAACGCCCGTAGAATCGGGCTAGTCAATTTAGAGATGATAAGCATCAAAAATGACTTTTTATGTAAGAATACTTAGAAGGATTAATCTTAACTAAGTTATAGTATATGTTACAAGGATTCCGTACATATAAAGAACGCCGAAATCCGAGTTATAACGAAGAATTTATGACCTGTCGAAGTTTCGCGACAGACCCGGCACGACATAGCGCGATGTAAATAGTGAATTTACGTTAGAGAGATATTTGGCCTTACCGATCTAAATGAAAGTTGTAGAATACGTTAAACCGAGAGCGTGAATAAAAAGAACGTCTAAATCTGATTTTGTATGAGGAAGTTATGATTTTTCGAAGTTTCAGCATTAACAGTATGCAGCCCGAAACTCGAGATTGAGGTCGAGTGATATTTAGCCAAAACTTTCTAAATGAGAATTGAAGATCTCATCAATAGTAGTCCAACGATAAAAAGACAGACGACAATGGAGTTCAGATGAAGGAGTTATGAATTTCGAACGGAGTTTTCCTATCCCGGCCTACTAAAAATAATATATTAAAATTAAAGTCAAAATTAGCCGACGAAGTCTAAATGAAAGTTGTAGATCTTGTTTTTATCTACACGTCGATATAAAGAACATCGAAAACAGAGTTCATATGCGAAAGTTATGAATTTATGAAGTTTGGGGCGCGAAACCCCAAAACTGTCAGAACTCACGAGGTGAATATTAGAAATTCACGAGGTGAACAGATGATGGACGTCTTCCAAGTCAAGTGGCCATGACGAACGCAATGACGTATCAAGCTCATGAGGTGAATATTAGAAACTCACAAGGTGATTCAGTTCACAAGGTGAATATTAGAAACTAACGAGGTGAACTCAGAAAATTCACCCTATAAATAGAAATCGAGGGTCAGCCGAGTTTGGTTGCTCATCTCTTACTCTATTACTCCTGATACTCTCTCTAAGGCCTATTTTAACCCCTCGAAGCCCCGGTATCATCCCGAGACATGAAGCAAGTCCCGAAGTTCCAAAGATCCCGAGAAGAAAAGAGTTTCTGAGTTGAAGCTCTGCCTGCGAGAGGCCCGATGTGTGAAGAGATCACGGTCTCACCAAAGAAATACTAGTCTTAGAGTCGTAGTGCTGCCCGATCATCTTCTGATCAAGTAAGTGTGTGGTCACTTTCTTCTAACAGATAGATATTAAGTATTTGCTATGAAACACATGCTGTGTGTATAATATAAAGTTGTTTATATGTGTGAGTGTGTGGTCACTTTCTTATAACACATAAATATTAAGTATTTGCTATGAAATACATGCTATGTGTATAATATAAAGTTGTTTATATGTGTGAGTGTATAGTCCCTTTCATAACATGATTTTAATACAAGTATTGTTTGAATGTATTAAGTATATGTTTTGTGTGAGTGTATAGTCCCTTTCATAAACACGATATTAATACAAGTATTGTTTGAATGTATTAAGTATATGTTTTGGTTGAGTGTGTAGTCATTCTCTTCTAACACATAAATATGAAGTATTTGCTATGAAATACGTGCTATGTGTTTACATATTGTTGTTTATTTAAGATGAGTGTGGATTGGATGTTTTATATAGTTTTAAATGAGTCAAACTATATATGTATATTGCCACTACAAATATCTTGGGTAGGACATGGGTAGATGATATCCGTGAGTATGGATTAGATCAAGAGATTAGTTTAGGTCCATGAGTAGGGATCAAATCAATAGGCTAGTTTTAAATTCGTGAGTATGGATTAGGCCAAGAGGTTAGTTTTAGATCCGGGAGTATGGATCAGGTAAAGAGATAAAACTTGTTATTAGTCCGGGAGTATGGATTAAGACTAAGTTAATTGTCCCTAGTCTGGGAGTATGGATTGGGTACAATTATTGATCCGGGAGTATGGATCAGATTAGGATTTAGGTATAGTTAATTGTCCCTATTCCGGGAGTATGGATTGGGTACAATTATTGATCCGGGAGTATGGATGAGATTAGGATTTAAGTATAGTTAATTGTCCTTATTCCGGGAGTATGGATTGGGTAAAATTATGTTGGATTAATGTCTAAGTCCATAACTATAATTGGTAAGACTTGACCCGACCCGACATGGTCCATTTGGGTTGCATGGCATCATGCACTTGGATAGACTATAATGAGAGAAATAACACTTAACGTTGATTAATATATTATAAGTTCTAATATATTAATAGGATTATTTAATTAGTATTGATCAAGAATTAATCTAGAATTAATTAAGTGATCAAAAGAAGACTAATTAAATATATGGGTTGATTGTGTAAATAATCCATACTTGTATAGTGGGCTAATGCTCCATGGATTATCAAGTTGGGCTAAAACCCATAGAATTCTCCATGGTGTATTTGAACCCATGGATCCAAGGAAATGGAAAGTCGTGACAATTAGGGTTTACCCTAATTGTAACAATTATATAAAGATCATACTCTTGGAAAAATCGACCACTATGTTAAGGAAGAGAAGGGCTAGTCGATTTTAGAAGTGTGGTGTTTCTCTCTAAGTCTTCCAAGTGTAATTGATGTTGTGTGAACCATTTGTGGTGTCACACTTGGGGCACTAGGCACTCAAGCTTCATGAGGACATTCTACACCAAAGAGGTATGTATTCTATCTTGTTATATTCATTGTTTTATATGCTAGATTAGGATAATACCTTGGATGTTCATATTTGCATGTATAATAGAGAAAACATAGATCCAAGGTATTTAGGGTTGCATGTACACTTAGGAGTGTTAGAATGCTCAAAACCCAACAGTGGTATCAAAGCCTAGGCTTGTTTTCTTGTTATACTTGCAAAACGGCTCAAAAAATTGAAGTTGTTTGCTGTCTGATCATCATACTCAGCGAGTCCATCTAGAGACTCGGCGAGTCCATGCCTAAAAGTGATAAAAAACGATCCAACTCGCTGAGTTAGTCCATGCACTCGACAAGTTGGACCCCCAGACAGCATAAATTCGATTTTTTTGGCTGGAATTGGACTAGGAACATTACCCTAAGATGTTTTTGGACTTATAAACTTGTTTTTGATGTGGTAATGTTCATGCTAAGCCAATTTCTAAGATAATTGTCATAATTTCAAGATTTGTATTAGTTTGTATGTTCATGCTAATTTCTTGAAGATTGATGATTTGAATTATCTTGTTCTTAGATTAATAGAAAAGTTGTGTGAAATAGTTCATTTCAATCCATTTTAATCTAAGACTTGATTCCAAAGTGTGTTTTTGTAACTTGTCCTCAAGTTATATGAAAAGTCACATTTAAGAATCATAAAACTCATAAAAGTTGGCAAAGGTTACAAAAATGAAAAGTCTAGTTCTAATTAAATGACTTTATGACTCCATAACTTGTCCTCAAGTTATGGAGGACCAAGAGTCTCTACATTAAATAATAATTAAATAAAAAAAAGTGTAACCTTAATTAGTTCCATAAGTTACAAAATAAAGAAAAGTTACATTCTTTAATAGTTTAAAGTCTTCCATAACTTGTCCTCAAGTTATGGAACTTGAAGAGTTTTTAATTAAAACTACTTTAAACACATAAGTTATGGAATTAATTAGTTTTGAATAGTTTCAAAACTTGCCCTCAAGTTTTGGAATTTGAAAAGTTTCACTTATGAATACTTCAATTTCAAGTTAAGCCCTTAGAATTTTAAAAGTTAAAATTCAACCCTTATACTTTATAATATTATAAGTTAATAATATATATATATATATATATATATATATATGTATAAGAGTAAAGTCAGTCTTACCGTTAGTAGGTCTCATTCACAAAGCCGGTCTATAAGGGGGGTATAAGGTTACTGCCTATAAAATGACACTTTAATGAGTGTCCACTCTCACCCACCGCTTCCTTGACTGGTGGAGGGTCGTTAGCCGAAAGGGTAGGACAAAGACTATAAGTTCTCCCTTCATTAAAAGTATTAATGATAAATACTAAGTAACTAAACACTTATAATTCCCAATCTTAGTTACTTAGGAAAATGTGAATAAGGTGCTAACCCATGAAATTACACTTGGCACTTTGCTTAAGTCGGTTGGTGGAGCGTGTGTGGTTTACCGGCACACTAGCTTGATTTAACAAGGTAGGCAAAGGGTTTCTTAAAGTTTAATCATAGGACGGTGGAGCGTGTGTGGTTTACCGACACATCAGTTGGGTGATAAACATTTAAGAGTACCAAGTAATTTGCATGGTTACTTCACACCTTGTTTTGTGATCCTCGGCATCCCAGTCACAAAACCTGAAGGGCACACTCGAGATTGAAACATGCCATTGAAAAGTTCAATGAATCTCAAAAGATCTAGGAGTTTCAAATACAATTAAAACTTAATTATATTTCATTTTTCATGGTGGAAATTGGTAAATCGTCATTTACCTACCTTCAACTATTTTATAACTTGGATTACTGCATCCCTCTTCCAGTTATAAATAGGTTGTTGGGTCCTAGCCTTAATATTTCATATTGGGTGTTATATTAAGGACTTTTAAATCAACTAAACTTGAATATCTCCCAAAAGATGTCTAGTTCAAACATCTATGATCTTCCCAAATCTCTTGGAACTTCACTTCCTCCACCTTCTCCAATTATTCTCCTTAACCCACAAGTTCAAGGTCACTCAAACCCTATTGGCAAGGCAACGGTCTATGTGTGATCACATCTTGGAGATGTAGTCACATATTGACAAGCTGGGAGAGTTAGGTGTCAAAGTCTTGAGAAAGTTGGTGGCTCAATCAATTAATGAAGTCACATAGTGAGTTCCTTTGAGACTCCTATGAAATAGACTATGACAAGACCCTTAATGATCTTATCTATTTGCTTGGTACTGCTGAATCAGCAATGATTTGGAAGGCAAGTAAAGCAAATGTGATTACAAGATCAGCTTCCCAAAACTTTATGGAAAGGGACAATAATGACACAGGAAATCCAGAAAAGCATTCTCTTCCCAATGTAAAGGGATCGGCCATAGTCAACTCGGTTGACCAAATGGTAAAGATAAATGCTAAGTCTGTGATAGTCCCATGTACCATTATCAAAAAGCCCATATGTTAAATTGCCAAAGGAAGGGGCATTGGTTACGAAGCTGCCAAACTTACCTAAGGATGGTAAAGTCAATGAGTTTGACTTTATTTCAGGTAAAGTCCATTGTCTAACTCTATTAAGTTCCTATTTGGAGATTCCTATTACATGATTTGACTGGGTCACATCATGGTGTTTTAAGAATCAAAGAAAAGTAAAGAAACTTAAAGAAAGAATATGTTGAAACTGATCGCGTAGATGGATTTCTATCGCATAGGTTGAAGATTGGATTCTTGAGCTACTTCTTAGGAGTTATGAGATATTGCTTAGGAATAGATAACAACAAGTTTTTCATATGGATTGTAAGGATTAGTTTTTCCGCAAAGTTTTAAAATAAAAGGAAAATTTCTGATTTTATTTATTTTAAAGTATCCTTACAATGGCATCTGTGAAAATTTTTGTTGCTTATAAGATTCCATAAATAGCACGACTGGAAATATGAAATTGATTCTTTCATTTGTGGTAATGTCTAAATTTACCAAATAAGGAAAGATTCTCATCACCCAAGTTTTAATTGGACCGGAACTTGGAATCATGCAAGTTGTATACTATGATGAATGAGAACTTTCAAGCATTGGAAAATTAAGACTAATTACTTGTTCACATGGATGTGTGAGTCAAGTAAAGGACTAAGGGATCGAGTACACATTCTTGTGCACTGGTTAAGTCCACCACAAAAGATCGATAACACTATTTGTCATAATTTACTAAATCTTAGTAAATATGGTTATACTTATAAATCTAAGTATAATTCCAAAGTATTGGAAAAGTCTCGATGTATGGCAGAACGAATGAGAAGAATCAAATTAGGCATAAGGATAAAAGTTTCTCAAATCTGAAAAGATGGGAGAGTATTTTATGATATATGATCATCTTAATGATTAAGAGACCTTATCACAACTCATCCTCTAAGTGCATTCTGATAGCTAAGAAGAGGAGTTATGAATTATTGAAGTGGTTAAATCAAGAAGATGAGTCATACTTCGTTCCAAAACAATCCTTAGAGTTATACTCTAAGACTGTAACTTGAGTGATATATCTTAAAGAAAGGTTTAAAAACACGTGTCAAATGTAAGAGTAAAAGTGTCCTACTCTTGTACATTTGAAGTTGGTAAGTTGTGATGTTTTGGATAAAACAAAGACCAACTTAGGCCAATTGTGTGAAGTGTTTGTCTTGATAAAGAATCTGCACTATCCCTTGAATATTTGACAAGAGAGTCTTATATCTCCAGAGGACAGTGGGAGTCTTAAAAGATCTTGAAAGTCTCAAGAACTAATCAAGAATAAAACCTGAGGTTCTTCACTAGCACACGACTTGAGGTTTATTACCTATTGTGTTGACATATTCTGTGCCATTCCAGTTAAAGTTGGCTTTGCATATGAGTTCTTAGAGTTCTCAATTTGTTGCATAACAACTTGGAACAATGGCAGGCCCTGTACTGCCAGGTGGCAAGAAGTTAAAAATTGCATAAGTTCAGTCCATATGTGTTTGGATTTGTCATTACCTGTGTCTTATGACTAAGGTTTTGACAAATTCATATGGGTAGGAACTCATACACCATAAAAATCTAAGTGTCATAAGGTTTCTTTTCGAGTCATGAAAATGATGGTGAGGAAACACTTCCACTACGTAGATTTGTAAGTAGATAGTAATCTTTGCATTCACAAAGTTGTTAGCAGGCACACTAACATGGACTTATGAGAAATAGAAAAGGTCTAACCAATGGAGACTATGATTATGGCATTCCTTTTCATAGTTATGAAATTGTTCCTGTGAGGTATCTAAGATAAGGTGTATGATTTTGATAAAGTCTTATCAAAACAATCTAGTATCAGAAATCTGAACTTTGGTAAAAAAAAGTCAATAGCTTATTTCTGAGTACATGTCAAAGCTAGTGGGAGCATAAGTGTTATGCTAATAATCATCATGTTAGTGGGAGCATGATAATTATGATAAGTATTGCAAGTTAGCAATGTTAATTATAGAAAACAAAAGTTTCAATTCATGAGGTTGCAGGGGTTGAAAAAGTTGTTTTGCTATAATTAAGGGAGAGGAAATTATACTTTATTTCAATTATGAAAAGCTTAGATTGAGTTTATAATCATTCTAAAGATCTTATATTGAGATTTTAATCACCTTTAGTCAAGAATATATATATATATATATATATATATATATATATATATATATATATATATATATATATATATATATATATATATATATATATATATATATGAATTTCATGTTGGATTGGTTCAACTTAAGAAAATTCTATATATTGCGTTCTCAAAATTCGATTATGATTACGGAATCCCTTTTCATAGTAAAATTTTCAGAATATGTCAAACAAAAAATTATTATGGCAAAAGACTGGTCTAGAACCATGTCTTTATGTGAAACATCATGAATCGTGTCTCATTTACTTTTGGTACAAGATCGATTACATGTACCATAATAGTTATTCTTTATGAATTTTCCAAATGTCTTGGGGCATTAAGGAGGAAAATGTCTAGAATTGGATATGACTAAAGTGATTAAGCAATTGTCGAGAACAATCTAAGGTTTACCAAATATTGGTTGCTCAAGGACAGTTGGAAGTATAGTGTGAATTTTGGAAGGGCCATATTGACACAGTCTGAAAAGAGGCAACTTTTGTTCAGAAGTAGTAGTCAAAATGGAAAATAGAGTTGTCTCTATAGATAGAAGCAATATGTGTAACATTAGAAAGAACTTAGTGCAAGAAGCATGTTTAAAGCAATGCATACTTTGAACATAAGGCTTTATGTCCATGGAGTAGGTCTTCATTGGAATACCCTGTAATGGTTGTTGACAAGTCTTTGTGACTCTATACACATTCATTGCAAGAGGGTAGTGCATTTAAGTTTAAAATCTAACATATTTAGATTTGGGAGTGTGAAATTAGAATCATCGAAAGTTTGGTCAATGGGTTTATTTCACAAAGTAAGGATCATAGATAAACATAGAGTGCATACTTGGTGTATGGCAAAGCTATTGTTTAGGAAAACATAGTGTACATGCTTGGAGCATGAGATACCTAGTGTTTTAATTCAAGTATAAAGTGATAAAACCGAAACAATGAATAATGAGAAATCAGTATGGTGATAAATAGAAGTGGTCTATTTATATTCATAGGGTTTGATACCATATTTGATTCATTTATTCTTGTGTTTCACTTTGCATGTTTTGACTTCCATAATAACTAGGTTATTCTTCCGGAATGACTAAGTTATTTAAACCATCCACAGTCGGTCATATGTTGGAAGTAGATATGTGTCACACCCCAAAACCAAGAACGGCGGAAATGTTCTGGGGTGGAGGACGTCATGTAAGTATCACAACACAGTAAATGTAAATAAGCAAACAACATCATCCATTGCATTAAATATATAATTTTAATACAAACGTGTTCTGTACAGTATAGACACCAAAAATAATGTATATCAAAATAATAAGATGAGTTTGAATGCGCTCCATCTTCTCAAAAGCTGGCCTCGGTACCTGTCTACTGATGACCTGAGAATACAAGTTATTTTGAAAGAGTTTATCAGCATTAAGCTGGTGAGTTCATAAGTATTTTAGTGTCGGTATTTGTCATTCAAAAATGTTTGAACATGTATCAAGTATAAGTTTGTAAAATGTATGTAAAGGTTTGCAATTGTTTGTAAAAGTTTGAATCTCTCAGAAAAACCTATATTTTCTATTAAAGTAGCCTTCTACCAAGGCTTAACTGTTTTGTATGGTCGTTTGATGTAAAAGTGTGTAATTTCCCAAGTGTAACTATCATTTAACAAAATATAGTTTGTACATTTACGTTTAAGTGAGGTTATCACTAAAAATATGTAATGGGTAAATCATTGTAGTACTGTAGCCTTGTATTATAAGAACTACTGTTGTACTAACTACCTTAAACCGGATTTATATTAAGGCATTATGTGATAAATTGCACCATACTATCGACTAGTAACAACGACATAATGAATGGTCGTAATAACGGAATGACGTTTGGCACCCGTAGACCTGCAGGTCCGGCTGTAGCTAGCAGCAAGGTGTAGGATTGTCAATCCAGTATAGATCTATACGCAAACTCACGCTCTCCCTTCAAGAGAATTCTGGCTACAACTCGAGCCATGACAGTTAAGTCATGCTCCGATTGAAATCACAATAAATAAAGTATTCATGTATATGTAATGTTTCTCGTTCTAGTATAGTTGTATATGTATTGTTTCTAGTATAGCTGTATATGTATTGTTTCTAGCATCATTGTATATGTATTGTTTCTAGTATAGTTGTATATGTGTTGTTTCTAGCATCATTGTATATGTATTGTTTCTAGTATAGTTGTATATGTATTGTTTCTAGAATCATTGTATATGTATTGTTTCTAGTATAATTGTATATGTATTGTTTCTAGTATAGTTGTATATGTATTGTATTACCCCGATGGTAACTAGCTATTGATGTACTGATAAATATGAATATGGAAGTACTTTAATGTCTATACATGTATATATGATATATAACTAATATTGAAATGACCTTCGGATGGTCACCCGAAATCCCAGCAGACCACATCTCAGTGCGCGAAAAGGAAATAGGGCGAATGGCCTTCCTAAGCCCTTTAAACATTACTTATATATATATATATATATATATATATATATATATATATATATATATATACACACACACATATATGGGCATGCAATTTATAAGAAGTAAAACAAAGTTTAATAAAAGCATTTGATAAGTAAGAAGAGTTTGTAAAACATTTGAAGTGAAACAGTTTGATAAACAGTTGAACAGTGATAAAATCATTGGTTTTCTAGTTATTAATCACATGTGATTAAGGCAATCACATGTGATTGATGTAATAACTATAAGTATTTGACTTGTATTCCCCCCCCCCCCCCATAAAGTATTTAAAACATTTAAAACATTTCAAAGGTTGATTAAAGGGGTATAAACTCACTTGAGGTGAGTAGATTGAATTGATGTATTGGGTACCGTGCTAGGTGGCAAACAGAGACTTGTTCACACGTTCGAGGCTAGTTATCATATAATAAGCATATGTATAACTAATTAGCCAAATAATAACTTAACCAAGTAAGTTAAGACACTTAGGAACATGTATACACTTTATATAAGTGTTATAGGTCCTAATGGTTGCATCTAAGTTGATACGGGACAAGGCAAAAGGGGTTTAAAGCACAAATGGCCTTGTATATGAGTTTACCACCCAAAAAACCCCACCCTTTGGATTTTACGGCCATGAGCCCATGGGTTTATGGCCGTGAACTCCTCACATGGTGGTTTTGGGTGTTTTGAGGTGTTATCTTGATCCTAGAATAAGCCTAGCCTTATTGGAATAATCTTTGAAGTAGTTTAAGGCCTTGGAATGCTCCTTTGGGGAGTTTACGGCCAAAGGACCATATCCCTAGAGTTTACGGTCGTAAACTCCTATGGGGTGTTGTTTTAAATTCATTTGAGGCCCTTGCATATGTAGGATAGCTTCCATGTTTTTATCTAAGGCTAAAGGGGACAAGAGGCACACTTTTATGTCATCACTTGGGGTTTATGGCCCAAGAGAGTTCCTTGGCCGTAAACTCCTATAACTAGGGTTTCTTGTTTGATTTTTAGCCTCAAATGTTTATACATTAAGCCCTAAACAATTTGTCTAACAAGGAATCGGGACTAGGAAGCCTTTAGGCTTCGTTTTGGAGTTTACTCCCCAAGAACGTTCTTGGGCGGTAAACTCTCGGATCTTGCAGTTTAGACATGTAATTGATGTTATAAAGCATATAACAAGTATTGAAACACATTTAGGAAAGTAGACTCACAATCCGGGATGAAAACCCGAAGATCCGTCAGAGAGAATTGGCTTTTCTCTAGTTGGAATTGTGAATAATGAATTAATTAAATTCAGAAATCTATTTATAGTCCTGAAATATTTTGACAGAAAATATTTTTATTCCGGAAGTCGGACTATAACATTATGAAACTTACAATGTTCAAGTTTCACAATTACAGGAGCATCCACTCTCCTGATATATCCAGAAACGTAAACCCTAATGTACACAAACTTGTTCGGACAAGTCTGAAAATTACTGAAACTGGACTAGTTTCTATTGAATATATAATGTTCATACAAATGGAAATTTCGGGTTGTCACAATATGAATCAAGACTATCACGGGTTGGCTTGTAGAGGTCCAAGTTGGTGGACAAAGTTGTGCTACAACGCTCATGAGTGCTCATAAGTTCTGAGTATTGGATTCAACCGCGCTCATTGGAATCACTTCATGGATTTTATCATGAGTGATCATATATGATAATATCTTATATTCTTCAAACCTAGACATATGAGTTGTTACTATGAGTTGGTTATACATTGATTGCGCGAAACCACATTGGTAACTCGATGTTATAAAACGTGTCTTTGTGTATGATTCAACAAGTAGCAGAACAAGCCATATGAGTCGAAGTTTATCCATTCCTTTTACCTTCGGGATAAAAGTGATATCTGTGGGCCCCTCGATGATTTAGTGATGACACATGTGAGTGCTTGGCCAAGTCAGGACTGATTTGATTTGTTCAATCAGTCAGTCGTCATAAATCAGAAATCGGGAACAACAAATGGACAGAGAGAATGATTTACAATCCATGTCTCAGTCCATATGATATCTAGAATGGAGGAATATATGATCCCTTATCTAATGGACAAGTCATTGACAAAGGTTAGAGATCGTCAGCAAGGTCAGAGTTCGACGGAAGCTTTTGAGAGCTACGATTGCCAGTTGGTTCTTGAAGTCATACGCAATAATAGTTTTAGACTTATCCAAGTGGAAGACTATTGGATTAATATCTAAGTCCATAACTATAATTGGTAAGACTTGACCCGACCCGGCATGGTCCATTTGGGTTGCATGGCATCATGTACTTGGATAGACTATAATGAGAGAAATAACACTTAACGTTGATTAATATATTATAAGTTCTAATATATTAATAGGATTATTTAATTAGTATTGATCAAAAATTAATCTAGAATTAATTAAGTGATCAAAAGAAGACTAATTAAATATATGGGTTGATTGTGTAAATCATCCATACTTGTATAGTGGGCTAATGCTCCATGGATCATCAAGTTGGGCTAAAACCCATAGGATGCTCCGTGGATGCTCCATGGTGTATTTGAACCCATGCATCCAAGGAAATGGAAAGTCATGACAATTAGGGTTTACCCTAATTGTAAAAACTATATAAAGATCATACTCTTGGAAAAATCGGCCACTAAGTTAAGGAAGAGAAGGGCTAGCCGATTTTAGAAGTGTGGTGTTTCTCTCTAAGTCTTCCAAGTGTAATTGATGTTGTGTGAACCATTTGAGGTGTCACACTTGGGGCACTAGGCGTTCAAGCTTCATGAGCACATTCTACACCAAAGAGGTATGTATTCTATCTTGTTATATTCATTGTTTTATATGCTAGATTAGGATAAAACCTTGGATGTTCATATTTGCATGTATAATAGAGAAAACATAGATCCAAGGTATTTAGGGTTGCATGTACACTTAGGAGTGTCAGAATGCTCAAAACCCAACAAATTATTGATCCGGGAGTATGGATCAGATCAAGATTAAGGTATAGTTAATTGTCCCTATTCCAGGAGTATGGATAGGGTACATTTATTGATCCGGGAGTATGGATCAGATCAGGAGGTTAGTTTTAGATATGTGAGTATGGATCAGGTAGTTTAGATCTGTGAGTATGGACCAGGGGAAAAGGTTAGTTTTAGATTCATGAGTATGGATGATCAGGTGAAAAGGTAAGTTTTAGATCTGTGAGTATGGATCAGGTGAAGAGATTAGTTTTAGACCCGTGAGTAGGGATCAGGTAAAGAGGAAGGTTTTAGATACGAGACTTTAGATCGTGTCGTTGTGAGGATCGATGGGTCGGGATAAGAGTTGCTTGTATATAGTGAAAATGTATAGTAGAACTCACAAACATATGATATAACATTGTGAGTTGAAAACTCTATATGCTCACCAGGCTCCCAAGCCTGACCCACTCAGTTTTCTTTGCATTACAGGTAATGGCACAAGAGTATAAGTTGGTGGACTTGACGAGAGATTTTAGATTATAGATCAGTAGTTATAAATGATTGTTGTAAGGTCTATTTTATACTGTTTATGCTTTTGGCCTGTATCGGAACATGACATCCCAAGATTTTGTTATTTAATGAAAATACATTTCTTTAAAGAAATGATTTGATAAATTCTTATCACATTTTGTTTTGGGAACAAATTCTGCAACTGTTTTCTGTAAACGATTACTCTGATTTTGAAACAAAGCATAAACAAATCGGTCTTTTCTGGCCGTGAAATAGGGGATGTCACATTGTGCGATCGACTTTGGGAAGGCATATGATACTAATTTACACCTTGTCGAATTTTCCTACAACAATAACACGAGCATAAATGTTGCTCCGTTCGAGGCCCTCTATGGTCGGAATTGCAGATCCTCTATTTGCTGGGCTGAGGTGGGTGTCACACAGTTACCTAAAGGACGAGTTCCTGACAACACTCTCATGGGTTCGAAGATCATTCAGAAAATGACAGAGAAGATCGTTCAGATTCGTGAACGATTGAAAGCCTCTAGAGACCGCCAGAAAAGCTACGCAGACAAACGAAGGAAACCTTTGGAATTCCAGGTAGGAGATCGAGTCCTTTTGAAAGTCTCACCCTGGAAGGGCTTGATATGCTTCAGAAAGCCGGGAAAGCTAAATTAAAGACACATAAGGCCTTTCGAGATTCTTGCAAGAATCGGCCCTGTAGCTTACAAACTCAATCTACCCCACGAACTTAGTAACATACATTCTACTTTCCACATCTCGAACTTGAAAAACTGCCTATCCGATGAGACTCTTGTAATCCCACTCGGCGAGATGAAGATCAACAAGAGCCTCAACTTCGTGGAAGAACCTGTAGAGATCATGGACTGAGAGGTCAAGAAAACGAAGCAAAGCCGTATCCCGATAGTGAAAGTTCACTGGAATGCCAAGCGAGGACCGGAATTCACTTGGGAGCGCGAGGATCAAATGAAATTGAAATATCCTCATCTTTTCGCTTAGTTATTTGTAACTATGTAATTGCTTAAACTCTAATTTCGGAACGAAATTCCCTCCAATGGGGGGATGATGTGACAACCCCAAATTTCTATCTTGTACAAACCATGCGCTTCAATCAAAGTTAGACTTATTTCTGCTAACTTTTAGCACTGTTTAGAGTATGTTTGAGCATTCTGAGCTTAGTACACCAAAGGAATGAATGAAAAGAAGTGCCAATTGAAGTTGTAAACTATCAAGAAAGCCATAAACCCTCAAAAGAGGAGTTTACGGCCAGGAACCATGAGTTTACGGCCGTAAACTCATGGTGGCCGTAAACTCCATGCTATATATATGGTCCTTAGTCATTTTTCAATCACTTTTCACATTTCCAAGCCTAGAACTCGATTTCTCTCCTAAGGATCATAAGGATTTTTCTTCTAAACTTCAAAAATGTAAGTGATTCCTTCCCTTTGTGAGTTAATACATCACTTCTTCTTGATTCAATCTTGAATTCATCCACAAATTTCATCTTTTTGGTCTAGATCTTCAAGAACATCAAGAACACTTAAGTATTTTGGGCCGAAAACACCCTCATTTGCTTTCAAATCGTAAGTACACTACCCTTAGCTTGTTATATACTTGAATCACATGTTAAACACCTTGAAAACATCAAGAAATCAAGAACAAAAGGGTGTTTACGGCCAAGACAAGCTCCCCTGGCCGTAAACCCTAATTAGTGGTGCAATGTTGCCACTACTCCTTCCTAAGCCTTGGAACTAAGTCTAGAACACTTACAAGAAGACCATAGGACCTTAACACACAAAATGGTACAAGATACCATGAGTTTATGATCGTAAAATCATTGGGATGTAAACCCATGGGCCGTAAACTCATGGGGGTCTTACCATTGGGCTGTAAACTCCTATGTGAGGCCTTATAACCCTTAGATGCAACCCTTTGTACTTCTAGCACTTGAATTAAATTGTTTTCCATGTCATGGACAATATTTACTTGCTTAATTAGTTGTTTAATCACTAATTAGATGCATATATGTGTCATTATATGTTAAATACGATCCGTGTGTGCTCAAGTCTTCACTTGACACTTAGCATCCTATACTGATCTTTCATTCGCATCACTCACTGTAGGTGAGTTCATACCCCTTAATCAACCTTTTAAATAATTTTAAATGCTTTTATGGGGGGGGGGAGATACAAGTTGAAACATTTTAGTTATTATATCAATCACATGTGATTAATAACTATCAAATAGATGAATTTACTATACTTTTAACTGTGTTATCAATCAAACTACTTCAAAATGTTTATCACACTCTTTTATAGTACTAAAGTCTTTACCAAACTTGTTCTTATATGCCAAACCTTTTCTTTTAACTCTTTCAAACTTATATGTTGTTAAAACCATGTCTAATGCATATATAGTTATATAAGTAAGGTTTGAAGGACTTAAGACTGACAACTCACTTTATTTCCTGTTCCTTGTTTGGTTGTGGACTTAGAGTACCCTGTTGTTTGTCCGAGTGTCGTTTGATCCTTAGTTATATATTTAGTATATATGTATATACATAAAAGTTTTTATTTCAGTTCAACACACTCAGTCAATACAAACAACTCTACTAGTGAACTATAATAGGTATAGTTTAGGAAGTCATTACTTACTATTTCTAGTACAATGAAACATACAAAGAGTTCGTTCATACATGAGTCGATACTTACTATAAAAAGAAACAGATAGAGAATACTATAACGAGAAACAATACATACTATACACTATAGAATAGAACATACTATGAAGATAAACTAAAGGAACTTACACGATACTATACATGGGAATATACTATACAAACATTAGAATAAGATAACTAGAATGTGACATATTATTCCGGATACAACAAGACATTGTTGTATCATATTGTAACCAGAGTCTCCTGGAGGGAGAACAGACATCATGTGTATAGATCTATATGGGACAGACACTCCCACACCCCGACTGCTAGCTACAGTCCTAGCTGGTAAGGCCAAGGGGTGACAAAATGTCACCTCACTATTTTATGAAACCAAAAGGTTGTCAGGTATTCCACCGTCAATCAGCATGGTTACAACCAGTTCACATCTAAAACTTTAATTAATCGACTAAGAATTAAAGGCAATAAGACTCCCTGAGGGGTATAGCACATTTAATACTACCTGGAGTCTTTATTTTATCAACTTATAGTCAGTAGTGTCACTGCTGAGATAAAACATTGTTTTCCCAATTGCATTTACTTTGTGATATTCTCACATAAACGATAATGTAAACTATATTTTGTTTATGATAGCTATACTTGGGAAAACTCACACATTTACAAAAGAACAAACATACAAATAGTCGGGTCTTGGTAGAAGACTACATTTCAGTAGAAAATATAGGATTTTCTAGGAAGTGAAAACATTTACAAACAATTACAAACACTTACATTACACTGTTACAAACATTTTTATACAAACAATGACACTAAAATGCTTATGAACTCACCAGCTTTAAAGCTGATAAACTCTTTCAAAATAACTTGTATTCTCAGGTCATCAATAGATAGGTATCGATGCCAGCTTTTGAGAAGATGGAGCACATTCAAGATTCATCTTTTATTTTGATTCATATTTTTGGTGTCTTTTAAACTATACAGAACACACCTGTATTAAATTACATTATTAATGCAATGAATGATGTTGTTGCTTGTTTACTATTATGCTTTGTTGTGATATTGTACATGATGTCCTCCGCCCCAGAACGTTTCCGCCGTTTCGGTTTTGGGGTGTGACATAATACTTCCACATTACAAAATGACTTTTCATTATACTACACGTAAACTGGCAATACGAGTTTGTGATACATACCATTACCGTACTTACCAAAGTACATACTAAAGTTCTTGTGTTATAACCAGATTCTCCCGTAAGAGAGCGTAACGCTTGTGTATTGATCTATACGGGATTGACAATCCCACACCTAAACTGTTAGTTGGACCGGCAGGTCTGAGGTGACAAATGTCGTACCATTTCGACGTCTGAAGAATGTCGTACATGCCAACTAGGTCATTAACATGGTTATAATAACTCACAAGGGGTATTAACAACATGGTTGGTTTACGAATACATACATATCTTCAAATGGTTTTATTTAAATAAAACTACATTACACTATTTCCCAGTGCAATACATTTTACATTTTTGGAAACATATATGCATTCAAATGGTTATACAAATATATAAAACTACATTATACTACTTCAGAGTACAACAATACTTATACATTTTTAGTCTTAGGATTTTAAGACTACAATTCACTTTAAAAGATAATATAGGATTTTCTGGAAGAACATACTATCATTTTCAAGGAACAATGTCATATCTTTCTCATACAAAATACTTATGAGCTCACAAACTTAAATGTTGGCATTTTTTCAAAACCACATATATTCTCAGAAAATCAATAGACAAGTACCCACACAAGTTTGGTGAAGATGAAGCGTAGCAGTGTTACGTCTTATATTTTTGTCGTATGTTTTTGGAGTCAAACAAAAAATGAATCAACCTCAATGTAAAAACTTATAACTTATCAATTTAATGTTTTTAATGCTTTGATCTCTATTATTCAAATGTTATGATACTATACATGACGTTATCCGTCCCCACACGTTTCCGCCGTTTCGGTTCGGGGTGTGACAGAGAAGAGATAGCTAAATTTCGTCCAAGGCTTGTTGAGGGAGGGAGTGCCAAAATTGTGAAGGGCTATGACCTTTATATAATTGAGGTAGCTTGATGACAAAGCTAGAATTTAAGGAGGAAACCCTAAATTCCCTTGCTTGGTGACCAAATAGCCCATTCCCCTTATCCAAGGGGCTTAGACGAAAACTCTTGGGCTTGCCCAAGTGATTTTCATCTATCTCATCTAATGAGGTCCTTGGGCCTTCTTCCTTCAACTTTCAATAAATAACCAAACAGTCACTGCACTTATACTTAATCCAATTACTTCAAATTATTTTCTGATTAATTATTAATTAAATAATATGATTTCTAATCAATATATTATTTTCATAATACATTAGTACATCTCTCTCTCTCTCTCTCTCTCTCACTCACTCACTCGCTCTCTCTCTAAAAGTCATCATGTCCAATTGTTAGGTTTGAGGGCAACCCAAAAGGACTTTATTATTATCAATTCAAGTATATACAAATTTAGTTATGAGCTAAGATACTTAATCCAACAAAGGTAACATCTTCTTGGGCCTTTAACAATTACACATGAGGTGGAGAAAGAGATGGCGATAGAGGAGCACATTAGGTTAATCACTACCACCAATCACGAAAAGGGTTAATGAAGGAAGATGGCAATGGGATGTGGATTGGTCAGCGGAAAACATGGTGGAATGGTCTTTGCGACGACACCAATGACTACACAGATGCTGAACAATTTCCATTTATTATAGGCGGAGAGATGAGGATGGTGGTGTGCGAGCAGCAGTGAAGAGGGAAGAGGCAAAAATGTTGTCTACTAGTAAAGAGAAAGAGGCACGTGAAACATTTTTAGGGTTCAAGAACAAAGTGGTGGTATTTTTGTTATTTCACATAGGGTATTTTTGTCTTTTTAACATAAATATTAAGTGTGATTAACAAGGGTTAACAATCCCAATGAGCAAATTTGTTACCAAAACCCTCTATAAGGCTTAGTAGTGTTACTTTTTCAAAAGTAGGACCAAAACTATTATTTCATATTTAAACCATAGGGACCAATACTATAATTTACTAAAAAAAACATAAGCAGGGATGAACGATTGATGGAACTGGTACTGACTAATATCGTTCTTGATTTTTCAAAAACCAAATTTAATCAAAAATCAATCCCAAATACCGAATCAAATTAACATTATCGGTTCTGATACCGATTTTTGGTACGGTACGGACGATACCGAATCCCCAATTTCATGACTTTAAATACAAAATAACATCTCATGTTTTTTTAATTCGGTATTCCGTGTCATAGTTTACCTATAACGTATGTAATCGTAATCTCAAGTAAAAACCGGAACGCCACTTGACTACGCTTTCCTCTGCTCGCCGCCGGCCACACGAGAATTTAATCATCGCCGCTGGTTCTATACTTTACTCTATCCGGTCCTCTTTAATCCCAGGTACTCCTTTTCCCCCACATCCTAAAATCTTTCCTCCTTGTACTAGTACCCCGAAGATTTCTCTCTGACATTTAGGTGTCGTGACTCTAACTTGACAAAACCTTAGGAAAATTCTAGTTGCTTTGTCTGTGCTTCGTATATTCATGGTTGCTTCTTATTTTTCCTTTCGGTTTCTCAGAAACCACAAACCCCTTTTGCGTTTTCGTGTTGATCGGTTTTCTTGCTATGCAAACACCACCGCTAATTGTTTTCATTCACAACCCCAATTGAAACAGAACAAACCCATTAAGAAAATCGCCAGAAAGTTCAAGAAAACTAACAAACCAAACATCAAAAAAGAGAATGTAGTAAATCCAATAGTGTACATGAAAGATACAATCAGAACCATATCAAACATACTTAGGTATTCGACTTGGGATTCTGCTCAAAAACAGTTGGAAACCCTTGGCATTAAATGGGATTCTTACACAATCAATCAAGTTCTCAAAACCCACCCTCCAATGGAAAAAGCTTGGCTGTTCTTCAATTGGGCATCTGGATTGAAAAATTTCAAGCACGATCAGTTCACGTACACTACTATGATGGATATATTTGGGGAAGCAAGGAGAATTTCGTCAATGAGGTTTGTTTTCCAGCAAATGGAGGAGAAGGGGATTAAAATTGATGTGGTTACTTATACTTCGATGCTACATTGGCTATCGAATGATGGGGATATTGATGGGTCTGTGAAGTTATGGGAGGAGATGAAAGAGAAAGGCTTTTATCCAACTGTTGTTTCTTACACTGCTTATATGAAGGTTCTTTTTCATCATGGTAGAGTCAAAGAGGCCACTAAAATTTACAGGGAGATGATTCAGTCTGGTTGCCCTCCAAATTGTTTTACTTACACCGTCTTAATGGAGCATCTTGCTGCTTGTGGTATGTGTTATTTAATCTATATGTTCATATCATAACATCATCATTTTTTATTTTTTTTGTTTTTGTTTTTGTAATCATATCCTAATCTTACGTCAATTATAGTACACTGAAATCAATTGCAGGAAAATTCAACGAGGTCTTAGATATCTTTATTAAGATGCAAGAAGCAGGAGTGCAACCCGATAAAGCTACATGCAACATTCTAGTTGAAAATTGTTGCAAAGCTGGTGAAACATCGGTTATGATGAAGATTCTTCTTTATATGAAAGAAAACTCACTTGTACTTCGCCAACCCGTATACGCAAAAGCCCTTGAAACTTTAACAAGTGCAGGGAAAAGCGATGTTCTTCTCAAGGAATCAAATCGCCATTTATCAATTCAGCAAACTAAAGTGGAACCTTTAGAAAGTACAATTTCAGACACAAGCTCCATAGATGAACACCTTGTGTTAAATCTTTTGACCAGAAAACACTTCGTTGGGGTTGACTTTTTACTAAAAGATATGATGGAGAAGACCGTTCCGTTGACTTCCGGGATTCTTTCATCGGTTATTGAAGCGTGCGTTGCTCATGATAGACCTCATGGTGCGGTTTTGGCGTATGAATTGGGTAAAAAAACGGGGATGAAATTTGAGAAAGTTTTGTATCTTTCCTTGGTGGGTTTGTTTATTAGGACGAATTCTTTCCCGAAAATTGTGGATATTGTTGAAGAAATGGTTAAAAACGGAATCTTTCTTGGAATTAATCAAAGTGCCTTGTTGATATACAAGCTTGGGTGTGCTAAAAAGCATGTTTCGGCTTCAAAAGTGTTTGATTTGTTGCCTGATGATGAGAAGAACACGACAACTTACACTGCTTTAATGGCAGCTTACTTTGCTTCAAGAAACACATCTAAAGGACTCCAGATGTTTAAAGATATGAAGGAGGCAGGGATTCCAGTTGTTCTTGGAACTTATAATGTGTTGCTGGCTGGTCTTGAAAAAAGTGGTAGAGTTGTTGAGTTTGAGGTTTATAGAAAGGAGAAAAAACAGATGGAAAAATGTAGATTTTCTGAAAATCAAGAATCTATAGAAGAAATGACTTGTAACTTCTTGTTTGCTAGGGATTATGTATCTTGAAGCTTGAATCTATTTATAGTTATAAGTTTTTTGGTTATCTTAAACATGTTGAGCCACTTTTATGAGCTCCACTACTATATGATGGATGATGAAGGGGGATTAAGATCGATTGTATGTTGGAGTTATGGGGATTACATATGTCTTTTAAAACTTTGTTCTTTAATAATTTTGGGTTGTAAGTATGGTTTAATGTTGTCTCATCTTATCTTTACTCACAAAAAACTCTTTTCCATTACCTGATTTCCGATGACTCAACATTTTTTCATGATTATTATTCTCAACATTTTTCCATGATTATTATTTATAACTAACATTGATTGTTGGAACTTGTAACTATAAGATTTAATGAGACAACTCGTTTCATAAAAAATAGGAAATTTTATCATTTTATAACAAAATTTGAAACTAATGAGTTGACCAAAACCTTGAAGATACATCGGTTGCTATTTATATGTTAGCTATTTGTAATTTACAATATAAGACAAGAAAATAAGAAGCGATTTGAAGAGTTTTTCCCTATACGTTATATCTTTTTAAATTCGTTTTGCTATAACTTGTTATTTAATTTTGATTATTCCAAAATACATTACCCATTTCGAATTCTAATCCCAATCACCCCTAAAATATCCAATTAGAATTAAAAAAATAAAAATAAAAAAAATACAAAAAAATACAAAACATATAAAATGACTATATTAGCCCTAGATATAAAAAGGAACCTTTTGTCTGTCGTTCCCTCCTACGTGTTTTTGTAAACCTAGTCGCCACCCAACGGCATTGACAGGGTGAGCAGAAGAAGGAATGGCGAAACCACAGAAAAATTCAAAACCACATGGATCTTCAAAGCGACCAGGAAAACATGGCAGTAATAATCTCAAACCGAAAACCAAATCGTCAAAAAAAGTTAAAAAAACCAAGCCCAAAGCACCGCCGCAGCCTCAGCCTCAGAAGTCGCAGCCACAGCTACCTCCGCCACCTGAATTGTTGACAACAGCTTCGCAGCAGCTGGATTTTTTCATACAGCAGTATCAATCAGCAAATGGCATACAACTTTCATCTCTCGAACTTGAATCATTTACAGGTATGCTTTCTGATATGTAGTTTCCAGTATATACTATTAATCTTTAGAGTTTAATCGTCGAGCGTTTATTTTTACAACATTATATGTTAAAATAACCTGTTTGCTTGTTGTGGCTATTACAAATCCACCCTCTCTTTATATTCCCCCCAAATTTTGTTCTTTCTTATTAGTCTCCCATAAAAGAAGAATTAATGCAAATATTGCTTCTTGTATACACAATTGCAATAACTTTCTAACTGAAAACACATATTTCATTTATTCTCTCTTGATAATATGCTGTGTTGGTTTTGATGATGCTGCAGATGCGTGTATTGTGAAACTATCTGAAACCCTACCTCAGGATGTCAGTAATTTAAGTGAGCATATGAAGGCTTCCTTTGGACCATCTTGGAAAGAAGTCTTATGTAAAAAAGAGCTCAAACATTCTGAACCTGGGAATCCTGCACTACTTACAATTAGTTTATCTGCCTTAAGATCACTAGAACTACTCAGGTAATTAGTTCATGTCATAAAGTATATCTCCTTTTTGATACTCTCCATGTTTCTGTTGCACTAAAAGATATGATTCTTGTACTTTGTAAAAAGAAGTTTGATTAAGGCCCTATTTCTTTCTTTTTCTTCCTTAAGTGCTGACTAGATAAATGATGTCCGACTCAGGAGTAAGTGTTGTATGAACAAATGTTGTTTTGGGGTTGAATGAACAATTTTAATAAGCCAATAACAGTAAATGACCAATCAGTTAAAAATTCTTCCTATAGATTGTTAAATATTTGATATAAGTAATAGTATAGATTCATAAATATTTGATATGAATAATAGATTGACTTGGCAAATTCTATGTTTTGAATACTACCCTGATCAAATTATCAGTACATTAACTCAAGTTAACTAATAGGAACAATCGACTATATAAGACTATTGTGACATTTAGCAAATCAAAAAGAAACATCCATATATAGCTAAAGTGTAAACATTACAGAAGCATGACCAAAAAATTCTCAAGTTATCTAATTAGTTATATATTTTTTTTGTCACAAACCTTCAGGAGTTTGAAGCCTTTTACTAAAGATTGCCATGCTGCAAAACTTTTCGCAAAGCATTTGAAGATTGAAGAACAGGTAATATTACTTTCTTCATACAAGATTATTTTGTTTGTTTTGATATTTATACATGTATTCTTTCTTGCCTCCAGGTTTCCTGTTTAAAGAATCATGTCAATGTTGGTTGTGGCACACCAAGCAGGTAGGCTCCACTACACATGATTATCACTCCATCTACTTAGGGCATGTTTGGGAATTGGAATTCAAGATTCCATTCCATCGCTTGTTTGGTTGTCAAAATGAATGGAATTCAATATTACATTGGAATGTGAAGAATTGATAATTGATTTGGGGGTTGGATGGAATACGAAGATACACATATACAATTATACAATACATTCATTAAAATCATAAAATTTTATTGTATCTATAAAGTGTTTATTCCTTATATATTGATTAACAAATCAATGCATAATTTTTTTTCAGGATCAAAAAGTTAATTGACATGGAAGCATTGGGTCTATCACGGCTATCAGTTGTTGTGCTTGATATGCAGACAGATGTCAAGGGATATTCTCTTTTTAGCATCCCCCAGATAAGGTTAAACTTGTCAACTACTTTAATTCAATGTTACTTTTTACTACTATTTATTGTTCTTTCTTACAAATTATAATGTTGAACAAGAAAAGCTCTTATCTTTTATATCATAAAAAGAAAAACAATCTAATAACTTTGATAGAGATACAAAGTTAGTATAACTGGTTAAAATGTTCAAAGAAATAAGAATTATAATGTTGCTATTTCTTGCATTTAGCCAAATTTGGAGTAGATAATCCTTTTAATCATGTGTAAAATTTGCCAAGAAATCGTATTTGAATTCCATGGATTCCGAAGAATTGATGGGATTATATATTTGTTTTCAACAGGGATGAGTTTTGGGAATTGTACACAACACACTTTCACCAGAGACTTCTAGATGGCAGTCTTAGAATCTGTCTTTATGGTACAATTGATGCTAACAAATTCAAAAAAAAAGAAGGGAACAACAACAGAGATACCAATGAGTGAGAAATCGTCTTAATCTGGTAAGCTATATATGGTTGTATATGCCATCGTTTTCTCAGATATTTTTTAAACATCATTTTTTTAGAGGTGAGGATTGATGATCATGAATGTTACAATGAATTCCTATACAAAAACTTTACATCTGATGTAATCCTTTAGCATCTACATGAATCCTCCTATGATGATCAATGACAGTAGGCCTGGTCATCTGTAATCGTCTAAATGATCCCCCACTTGACAACATTAAAACAACTTCTGACATTATTGGTCTTAGATTAACAGGTGACTGAGTGCACAATAAAGCAATCTCTATCATATTCATCATATTCTCTTCTTCATACTCATTTGGATCTAACGCCTTATCAACCAACTCAATATGCATCCCACTCTCATACAGCTCCCATGCCTGTTCACCAATTTACAATTATTGCAAACTCAAAACTTACAACTTATAACAATATGATTTTTGTTTTTTAATTAAAACTATTAATCAAGTATATAAGGAAGTTTGTATATTACATGTTGAAGGAGGTAATTATTTCCATGTGGATCTAAGTTGACAGCAGTCCCCCTCCGACCACTGATGATTTCAAGGGCCACAATGCCAAAGCTGTATGTGTCAACTTTCTCTGATAACTGTCCATTGGTTGCATACTCTGGTGCAGTATAGCCTCTATATTGCCTTTGTTGTTCAAACTTAAAAAAAATATACAAATCTAGAAAAATTAAAAATGGAGCTATATATAATAAACAATACTTACAGTGTCCCAGCAAACAGGGTGCTAACATGACTTTGATCCTCGGGTTGATCCCTAGCCAACCCGAAATCCGCAATTTTTGGTTGAAAATTATCATCAAGGAGAATGTTGTTTGACTTTATATCTCTATGAATGATTTTAACATGAAATTCTTCGTGTAGATGCACAAGACCCCTAGCAATTCCAACCATAATGTCAAAGCGTTGTCTCCAATTTAAAGTTCCTCTCTTTTCACCTGTCCATGGATAATTTTTAATTAAGAATAAGAATATTTCAAGACGAGTTCTTGTAATGTGATTTTAAAATCTTACCCCATAAGAATTTATCAAGGCTGCCTTGTGGCATGTATTCTAGGACTAGAAGTACTTGAGGTCCATCACTAGACCATCCAAGTAATCGCGTAAGATTTCGGTGATGTATGTTGCTTATAAGCTTAACTTCATTGTTGAATTCCAATTTTGATTTACCATATCCATCATGGAGCTTCTTAACTGCAACAACATTCTCATTGTCTAGAACAGCCTGTTAATGGATAAATTAACTCTTATGTTCTTTTTTAGATATAATTCAGGGTCTAACTATATTTTGACAATAAAATATAAAAGCATTTATTTAAATCACTACCTTGAATACTTCACCGTATCCTCCTTTTCCTATTTTATATTCTTCCTTGAAGTTATGTGTTGCCGACTGTAAATCTGTATATTTGTAAGCTTTTACCCCTTCGAACTGATGCTTGCCTAAGGTATCGGATAATAAACATACAATAGAGTAGTTTTTGTTGGTATATGTAATGAGATTAAGTAACATGACATGGAGAAAGAAATTAATGTAACTTTCTAAATATCACATGTATTATCAGTTATCACCTTCATCTTTTTTTGGCTTCTTCCGTAGTTTATACCACAAAGACGAAGCAATGATAAGCAAAATGATACCTACACCGACACTTGCTCCAATTATCATACCTGATTTTCTTGAACTCCCTGTCACACAAAAAAAAAGAACTTTTTACATAATTTTTTTGCAAAAGCTATATGGAGAATAATATATGTAATTTTGCTTTAATGATCAGCTAAGCTTTTCCAAGTAGTGGGAGTTCCTTCTGGATAACTTTAAGATCTATCAAAAGGTTTCTCTATATATCAATATACAAAAAAAATATAACATTTGACTTATCATATAGTTAAGTAAAAGTATTTCATTAATATTCTGTAATGGTTGCTAACGAGGAAATATACAAATAAAGATAAAAAGTTTTTGCATATTTTGGATTGGGGGGAGAAAGTTAAGAGAAAGAAAGAGAAAAAGAGGCCTAACCTTTACTTAGGAAATGTATGATGTTGGTTGTCTGGTTATCTTGAAAAAATGGAGTCTGAGAATACCTCAGAAAGCACCCAAAGTCAAGCGTCCTTCCTTCTTTACTTGGTGGACAACTGTTGAGATTGTTATATGATATATTCATGCATTGTTCGCAAATGGGCTGAGTCACGCTTTCAACACACTGTGCAATTGCATATATTGTTGTATTGCCACTTGGGAGTCGCTTTGTGGATGCTACATAGAAATTTGAGGTTCTTGGAGTAGCAACCCGAATATCTGATAACAGCTCTCCTACTATTTGGTTAAAAATTGTTGCCTCAGATGCTAATTGATTGCCACATATCAGGGTTGGAGCTATCTTAACATCCATCTTTGCTTGGGGATCTTCGTAAAATTCAGGATAGTTTTCGAACCTAAACCGAAAAGATGCATGGATTTTAGTATGAACATGCACACATATTCCATATCAATCAAGGTAACTCAAAATGATAAAATCCAAATTTGGCTTCAACTTGATATAAGATTGAAATACATCTTAGCCATGCTTGATATGACCTAACTAAAGTATCTTTGCATGAAATATGTTCAATTTGAAAACTCAAGAATAATCGGATATACATGGGTGGTGTTAAAACGGGTAATAGAAAAAGGTATCTAATATGGACAGATTTTGGTTTTTTTGTTTCGTTTGTAAATAAATAAATAAGGGTTTATCAAAATCATAAATTTAATTAGTTGTTGTCTTGAGGTCAATATCATTGCAGATTGTGTATATCACAAGTTAGTGAGAGTAAATGTATCTTCATGGCATTATAGGTTGATGATATATTATGATATATTATAGGTATTCATGGCATTATAGTGAGAGTAAAGACCTATTTATATCAATACATAACAATTAACTTTTGTACAACCACAGATTTCATAAATCGATTTCAAACCTTAGGAACTGAACTCTAGTTACTTTTACTTACATGTTCACTTACATCATATACATAAGTGCTCTCTAATGCAGTTACTTTTATTTTTTATTAATATATATTATTATTTTATAAACAAAAAGTTTGACATTATTTTAGGATGTTATTTACTTTTATGTTGAATGTTAGTAATTTGTTATTAAGATTATATTTATTTTGGACATCTAATAGACTCACATATCTGAATAACTTCTAACTTAAAATTAATAAGTAATATTTTTTTAGGGAAAATGACAAACATGCCATACAAACTTTCTAAGGTTTACCCGTTGAGTCCCTATAGTTTTTATCGGGCTTTATGGGTCCTTAAACTAGGATATGACATGTTCTTGTTCAGTGACATTTTAGACGAAAAAAACTCACATTGTGCCCTTATAAAGTCAAAATAATAATTTCGATGACCTTTTAGATAAAAAAAAAAAAATTCAATTTGTACCCTCCCAAAAAATAGATCGTTGCTCTTCTTTACATCTTTACCCTTGATCGTCACACGTACTCACCGAAGATCACAATCCCCTTCCCCTTCTAATCGATTCTCGATCACAACCCCCTTCCACTATTTTCTTTGATTCGATTTCAGCTCTTCAAGGAATTGACCCACTCATTCCTTCTTCTTTATTCAAAATCGCACAAGCTACCTATCTTTCTTCCTCCGAGTTACAAGTTTGATGGATGCGATGTTGAGAAGGATGTGTGGGTTTGATGAGGTTCACAGAGAAAATGAGTTTTAATCTCTTTTTTCTTCGAATTGAGTGTGAATCAACTTTAGAAGAAATGAAGAGTTTTTTTTTGTACGAATTGATCCCCAAACTTTTTTTTTTTTTTTTTTTTTTTTTCTAAAAAGTTACTGAACCGGCTATTACAGATTGATAGGGACTAAAAGAGCATGTCATATCTTAGTTTAGGGACCCATAAAGCCCGACAAAAACTTTAGAGACTCAACGGATAAACTCTAGAAAGTTCGTATGACATTTTTATCATTTTCCCTATTTTTTTAAACATAAGACCATCCTAGCATTAATACGTGGGTCATTCGAACATGTTAAATATAGTTTAGAGTGCTTAATTTTCAAATGGTTACCCTTAAGCTATTTTGATGGTGGTAAAAAGAAATAAATATTGCTATTTGGGGTTACTGGTTATTTCATATATTGTCATTTGAAGTAAGAAATTTGCTAATTTAATCAAATTTGTTAATTAATTTATGCAAAATAGCCACTAGAATATGGCTAGATCCCATCTATGATTTCAGCATTCCATCTACTATTTGGTGTGGCCAACTATTTGTCGAATGCTATAAAAAGATTATTTTTTCGAAAACTATTCACCAAATTGAAGATGGATTTTGTTTTTGTGATATGCTCTCATCCCATCTTTGATTTTATGTTGATTTTTTTTTTTAAATACTTAGGTTTGACTACAAATTTGGTAAGATTGACTATGAAATCTCATATTGGTGACTTTGATTTCCTACAAATGGATAGATTTTATATAAAAATTAGCAAAAAAAAAAACCTTAGATTATTATTTATTTCTTTAGAAATCTTGTTTAGTTTCAACAGAGAATTTGAAAGAACTTTTCTAGTTGGAAGATGAAAAAATAAAGATTTTCCAAAAAATGTATTTATACATGCAAGAGAAAAATCATGAACTTGGTCAAAATCGCAGATGGACGAATGTACACGTTTTGATGCACATGCTGTGCATTAATGACTTGTATATTTGCAGATAAACTTCTGATTTCATAGATGATCCTAATTATCTGCGATTTTAATGATTATTTTGCGTAATTTGCTAATTTTTGGTTATTTTGTGTAGAATAATTAGCAAATTTGGCTATATTTATAAAATTTTCTTTATTTATTATACAAATACTTATTTTTTTAAAATTAATAATATATAAAAAATTTATTTTATGTTTGTTGGAAGACATATATAATGATTATTTATCTTTATTAAGTAACATGCCAAAAAAAAACTTTATAACAAAAGAGTGATATTTGTTATTCTGTATCTTGTTGTTTAAGTCTAAAAATCATTAAAAAAATTTAAACTTTCTAAAAGATCTGTTTAGGATAAAATCGTTAATGTTGTGAATATTCTTGATTCTAACTCCACCCTACAAAAAAGTGTTAGCTTTGTATGAATCTAATCGTACAATTAATAAAAATCAAATCAAATTAATATGTAACTATAAATGACATTATATAACTATAATAAACACACCAATTATATTTATTTGTATTTTAATATAATAATAATATAAAATTTAATAATCGAAAATGGAATCAATTCCATTTATAATATAGTATTGATTTGAAAATAATGATTTATAAGAAAAACAACCGAAATGGAATCAGTTCCAATATACTAAAGTGGGGTCATCTACATATAATATATTCGTGTAAGTTTTTCAGCCAAGAAAATGCATAAACTCATGTAAGGTGAGTCTTGAATCCCAGACAAATGGTCAAGAACTAGATAACAACTATACCTGCATATAGCTTTAAAAAAAATCCGAATATAGCCAAATATAGTTGTATATTTTCTTTTTGGCATACACCACAAGTTTCAACTTCAACGGAATAAAACCATATATAATAAAAGATAAGGTGAAGCTCACCTGAGAAAGCAGTTGTCGAGAAAAACGTAAGCACCAGTAACAGAAGAGCAGGTTTTGATTGCAGATACTGCGGCATCAAAGCAAGCAACACACTGAGCTGCGGAAAGGTAGTTCCTACACTGGGCTAATCCATACACCAAGTCCAGGCTCCTCAGATCATGTGCTCGAGGAAAATATACATCTTTATTCCATAATTGGCTTCTGAGCTCAGTAATCGTAGAATCAAGGCTACTGAAAAGACTTGATGAAGACGTCACAGGGTTTATACCGCAGGATAATCTAATGGGTGTGTTTGTAGTATTCGTATTGTTGTTCGACTGTGAAGTTCCAAGATTAGACATCATTAAGAGGATCACAAGAACCACCAATTCTGTCATCTTCCACAAGGGAACTGGCCACCTCCTTGTTCTAATGATGAAAGTCGATCTATTGATCATAACTAAATACAAAGGGAGAATGAAAGTTTGATCAAAAGTCCTCCACAAAGCATCGCTATGGTCCAAACTCCAAACCCATTCAACCTTATAGAAGGTCCCACGTAGAACGGTAGAAGAAAATTAATACAAAAAGAGAAAGGTTAGTTTGACCAAGACGGTTTGGTAATGATTAGGCTAAGTCAAAATTTCAAGTCCTACCTATTAAAGAAACTTGACTTATTATTTTTATTTACAAATAATATAAAAATTTCCATGAGACGACTCATTGGGTTTCTGTTTTTGTGGGTATAACAGGACAGGAGGAACATCGCCCCTGGTCTCTGTTTTTTGGCGTTACGTTATGGCTTCGTTAGTGTAGCAAAGGGAGGAAACGCTCCACTTTTTTTTTGATAAGGGTAAAAAAAAAATGCCCGTTAAAAACGGTCGAAATGTTAAAAAAAGAAAAAAAAAACTTTTTTTTTTTTTTTTTTTTTTTTTTTTTTTTCAATTTTTACTCCCCCTCTCTCTCTCTCTCTCTCTCTCTCTATATATATATATATATATATATATATATATATATATATATATATATATATTCACTTCATTTTTTACACACAACATAATATAGATCAAAACTCCAACACTCCTTCAAATACAAACACATCATTTCCTCTCGGTTTTGCACAATATGAGATGTACGTGAACATCCTCAAATCCCAAAGCACACCACTTCCAATTTTCGGCAACTTTTTCAATCCCTCCTCACCACCACCACAATTCCCTACAACCCTTCCACAAAACATTTTCAACACATTCACTACCATGCAACAAAATACCACACAACCACCACTCACGCAAGAAACGGTTCCCGAGACGCAAGCAGGGGGGAGTCGGAAAAAAACAGCCAACAAAGGGAGAGCAAGAAGGAAACGGAAAATGGTCGCGTAAAACCTCCAACATGGTGGAGTGCGAATGAAGAATACACGTTGGTGGTGTTGTGATGCGGGACATCCAAAAACTCCAACTCAGGGAAACGATATGAGAAAAGTCACATTTTGGGAAGTTATGATCGGCATCCCGAATCCCTATTTATTTATTAGTTCGATCATTGAGGATTTTCGAATTACGCGGGGCGTACTAGCCATATACGTCGGGCGTAAGTCCTTATTTGAATCAGGACGGAGGTAGCGTACGCTAGGCGTATGAGGGAGTATGTCGAGCGTCCATGGGCTGATGCCAAACCCTAAATTTTAGGGTTTCACCCTATTTAAACACATTAACTCACCCTTAGACCTCCCATAATCAGCCTCCATTCCCTTTAAACCTTAATATCGAACCCTATCCTTGAAATTGAAGATCTTGGAGCCTTTTTGGTAATTTTGTGAATTCTTGTTGAGGAAGAAGGTCAATAAAGAATGTGGTGTTGCATGTAAGCTTGTGGATCCACTTTGTGCATCTTTTGAAGGTATAAAGTCCATACATTGCTAATGTTCTTTCTAGATCTATTTAGATGGGTTTATATGAGCTTTTTGTCCCAAACCTTGAACCTTTGTGAGTATAGGGTACTCCACAGCATATTAGATGTCCTTTTACATGTTTTAGAATGCTTAGATTCATAAAAATGGTTGCTTGGTCGTTTCCCTTGGTCTATGCATGAGTTAAGTGGATTAAAGTGTTGTAAAAGTTAGGGCTTTGTGTTTTGTGTCCTACCTAGCCATGCAAAGGTTTAAATTCGGTGACTTTTTGGGTTAAGACATGCTATAGTGGTCAGATCTGAAGTTGGAATAAGTGTCTTAAAGTTTTAAGACATAAAAGTTGGGGTTTGGGGACTAGGCGGAGTACGTCGGGCATACTCCTGGCTACGACCCGTGTAGCCAGGCCCTTCCCCGGTTTTGCTGATTCGAGTTGTACGCCTCGCGTAGGAAAGTGTACACGCTACGTACAGACGAGAAGTTTGACTTTTTGGTCAAAAGATTTAGGGTTTTGGACCATGGAAGGGAAAAATGGTATTTTTTCCCTTTAGGGGCGTAGTTGTGGGATGTGGACCTGTGAGTTAGGTTACGACCTTAATTTACTAGGATTACTTGTTGTGTTTAGTAGACAGAGTCTAGCTCCGACAGTTCGGGAGTGAGATTTACCAATTATCAGTATCAGGGTGAGTCTCCTCACTTATTGTCACCTATGTGGTAGAATAGTTGTGTAGATATATATGTGATGACCAGTTGGGTCTAAGTGATGCTACTGTGATATGTGATACTATGTGTGCTGAAACTTTGTCACACCTCAAAACCGAGAACGGCGAAAACGTTCTGGGGCAGAGGACGTCATGTAATGTATCACAACAATGCAAAGTAGTAAACAAGCAACAACATCATCCATTGCATTAATAGTATAATTTTAAATATATGTGTGCTCTTTCATAGTATAAAACAACATAATGAATAATCAAAATAAAAGACGAGTCTTGACTGCTCCATCTTCACAAAACCTGGTCGTCGTACTTGTCTATTTGTGACCTGAGAATACAAGTTATTTTGAAAGCGAGTATCAGCAATAAAGCTGGTGAATTCATAAGCATTTATGTGTCTTTGATTTGTAAAACTGTAAAGAAAGACTTGTAAATGTTTGGAGAAAAGTTTGTATAAGTATGAAAATGTTTGTAAGTAATTGTAAACGTTTGAAAACCCTAGAAAATCCTATATTTCCTACTAGCATAAAAAGTAGTCTTCTACCAAGACCCAACTGTTTTGAAAGTATGCATCACTGTAAATGTTATGGTGTTTCCCCTGTATAACAATTATTATTATTATAAACTATAGCCTACCTCATCATTTATGTGTATGTGTCACAAAATAAAGGTAATAAGGAAAATAGTATATATATATCAAATATATTCTACCTCATCGTTCATATGAATGTGTCACAAAGTAAAGGTAAGAAGGAAAATAATATAATAAATAAAATTGTATCCTTTTGCATTAGGATATTCATGACGTGGTAAATCGCCAAACAGTAAGACCGTAGACACCCGTCGATGTGCATTTTCCCTAGTGTAGCTAACAGCCTTGGTGGAGGAATGGTAAGTCCCGAAACTTATGTAATAGTATCTATGTAATAGTATCTATGTAAACGTATCTATGAAATCGTATCTATGTAAACGTATCTATGTAACCGTATCTCTTGTAATTTGTGTGTAATCGTATCTCTTCATATAGTATGTAATGTATTCATATTTTTGTAATTGTATCTCTTCATATAGTATGTACTGTATTAGTATAGACTCATGAATGAACTGACTCTTGTGTGATTCCTTGTACTTGGAATAGTAAGTAGTATCTCCTAACTATACCTATTATAGTTACTAGTAATGTACATGTATAACCGAAAGTATGCCTTTGCTACCTAAAGGTACTGAACTGACTGGTGGAACTTTTATGTCTATATATGTATACATGATATATAACTAATATTTAGACGATATTCGGACGAATAACAGATACCCTAAGGTCACATTCAAACGAGGAAAAGGAATTAAAGCGAGCTAGCCGTCCTAAGTCCTTTAAACATTACTTATATAACTATACATATATAGGCATGCATTTGACAATATAAAAGTATAAAAGAAGTTTTGTAGAACCTTTGAAAAGTTTAATAACTAAGAAATGATGACTTGATGTCAGTTTATAAAACGATTTGAAAGTAGTTTGTTTGATAAGACAGTTTTAAGTATAAGAAAAACCTTTGTTTGAAACACAATTGTAACATAGTTTGAAAGGAAACATACACTATGTAAGACAATTTGATAAAGAGTTTTAACATGTAAAAATGATTGAGAAAGTCATTTGAAGTACTATGTTTGGTAAAATAGCTAAAAGCGTAGTAAATCCATTTTTATGCTAGTTATTAATCACAAGTGATTGATATAATAACTAGCATGATTCAACTTGTATTCCCCCCATAAAAGCATTTAAAAATATTTAAAAACATTTAAAAGGTTAATTAAGGGGTATGAACTCACCTGCAGTGAGTGGATCAAATAGAAGTGTCAGACAAGTGCTAGGTGTTAAGTGAAGACTTAAACACACACAATGATCCTAATAACATATAAAGACATATGTATATATACAATTAGTGATTATAACACTAATTAAACAAGTATAAACACCCTAATTTGTGGAAAACACTTTGGTCAAAGTGTTAGGAGGCTATTGGGTTGCAACAAAGGATTGCATGGCATTATATTTGAGTTTATGGTCCATGGACCATACTTAATGGAGTTTACGGCCCAGGGGAGTTTACTCATGGCCGTAAACTCTCTAAAGGGTCTCCATTTGTGGCTTAAAGGTAAGATGTCTTAAGTGGTTAAGTGTTCCAAGGCTTAAACAAGAGGCTAGGTGAGTTTAAGGTCCAAGAAATGACCTTAACTTGTGTTTACAGCATGGGGACCACTTCCCCATGAGTTTATGGCCGTAAACTCATGGTGTGAAGTACCATTTCGATGTTTGAGGTCCTAAGCAAATCAAGGATATGATCTAGACTAGTATCCAAGGCTTGGTAAGGGACTAGGGTGCAATTTGCCCCACTTATAAGGGTTTACGACCCATGAACATGTCTTGGACGTAAACACCTTTGATCTTGTGTTTCATTGTGATTTCTAAGTCCTAAACATGTTAAACCTAGTGTACAACGAGTTAAGACAAGAGTACTTACAATCTAGGAGCTTGAATGGTCGGTTTTGGCCAAGAACACTAGTGTGTGTTCTTGGTGAAACTAAGAACACTTGAAGATCTACACAACTGAAATGATTTCACTGATGAAATCATGTAAGATCACTAGTTCATGTAAGATATCAACTTTAGGGTTAGAAACTTACAAGTTTTGAAGATCGGGGACGAAGATCGGGATGATAGTTGAGAGGATTTCAGCCAAGGGAAAGAAAGGAATGAACAAAATGGCCAACACTTCATCATATAGGAGGAGTTTACGGACCACATGGAGTTTACGACCGTAAAATCCCTTGTGGTGGCCGTGAACTCCTGATCAAGGTGTTATAGGCATGTTCTTTGAGCTATAACTTCAATAGATAAACCTCGACACTTATCCCTTAAGTGTACAAGGCTCAGAACGTGCAAGTAAACTCTTAATTGTGCTAAAAGGTAGCAGAAATGAGTTTGACTTTCAATGAAGTGTTTGAATGAACAGGATAGAAAATTTCGGGTTGTCACATCATCCCCCCGTTAAAGGGAATTTCATCCCGAAATTAGAATTTAGGTAAGGAATTAGGTATGAATAATCGAGCAAAGAGGTGGGGATACTTCCTATTCGATTGATTCTCGTGCTCCTAAGTGAATTCAGGTCCTTGATTGGCATTCCAGCGAACCTTCACTAATAGGAAGCAACTTTTCTTTGTTCGTCTGACCTCTCGGTCCATGGTCACTACGGTTCTTTCACGAAGGTGAGGCTCTCATTGAACTCGATCTTGGCGAGCGGGATTACAAGAGTCCTGACGAAAAGGTACTTTTTCAAGTTCAAGACGTGGAGGGTAAAATGTACATTACTGAGTTCGCGGGGTAGGTTGGATTTGTGAGTTATAGAGCCGATTCTGGCAAGAAGCTCGGAGGTCGTAACTATCTTAGATTTAGCTTTCCACGCTTTCCGAAGCATATCAAGCCTTCCCAGGGTGAGATTTTCCAACAAAATTTGGTCTCTCACTTGAAGTTCCAAAGGTTTCTTCCTCTTACTTCTCTTCCCAGTCAAGGACCACTCCCTTCTGGGTCAAAGCCGTACGAGGTTCCGTAATTCGTGAGGAGTTCTGAATGAACTTACGACAGTAGTCGGCGAGATATAGAATTTGGCGAATTCTCGTAGGCATCTTCGGTGCTGACCAATTCTCAACGGTTTTGATTTTTGGAAGGGTCCTCAAGAATTCCCACATCACTAATAGTGTGTCTTTGGAATTCGACTCTTCAATTCCAAAAATCGTATTTGGAGAACTTCGCATTGAGCTTCTTTGATCGTACTGTTTCCATGGTTTGTTGTAGATGCTTTTTATGATTTCTTCTTACTACACGAGTAGATAAGTAAGTCATTTACAAGGACAATGATAAAATGATCCAAGTAAGGATGGCGTACCCTATTCATTAAGTTCATGAACACTACAGGCGCATTGGTCTTATCCGAGGGGTATCACTACGAACTCGTAGCGTCTGCATCAAGTTTGGAAGATTGTCCTCGGGACATCCTTCTCTAACACTCGTAACTGGTGATATTCGGATCTCAGGTCCATTTTTGAAAGGTAATTTGTTCCTTGCGGTTGGTCAACCAATTCTTCTATGCGAGGCAGATGGTAATGATTTCTAATGGAAATCTTGTCAAGGTCTCCATTAGTCGATGCATTTATGAGACAATTCGTCTATCTTCTTGAAGAATAAGACCGGAGCTCTCCATGGTGAGGAGCTTGGTCTTCTAATTCCATTGTTGAGTAGTCGTGAAGCGGTCCGGATGGTTTTTGTATCTCTGTGGGTGTGAGACTCTAGGGCGATCTGGTTACAAGAGTCGTATTGGGTTCTGAGTTTGTCCGCATGACGATACGATTACTCGTAGTGTTGGGCAGTCTCCGTCCTGAAGTTCATATTAGAAGTCATACATGGTTCATCAATCACAGTCTCGTGTATACGAGTCGTATATAATTAAGATTGAAAAGGTAGTCGAATAAATGATTCTTCTTTAAGCTCACATCTAAACGAGGAAAAGAAGTTAAAGTGGAATCATCAATTCTAAACCTATAGAACCTTGATTATATACCACCCTTGTGTATACATTCTTCAGCGATAGATCAACCGTAAAAGTCTTTGGTTTGAACTTGACGTACTGTACGAGTGGTACTTCGGGGAGGTTTGCTGAGGTTTATTCGGGAAGGTTATGAAACATGAGGTACTCTATGCATGAGTACCTTGGAGTTCTGGAATGACGGCTTCGCTAGAAAGACGTTTACGGAGAAAGAGATTTACGCACGAAACTGGTATTGTGAGGATTGAATTGACTCAAGTTGAATGATAATATCGGAATCACATGGAAATAAAGGCGATTAACAGAGTGCAACTTTTAACAGAGTTACAGACAAAACACAACAGTGCAACTTTTAACAGAGTTACAGTACTTTAGATTAACTACAAGACTATTGCTGCGAACAAGGTATACTACAAAAGGCAAGTATATGCAGCACGAGGGTCCCTTTACTGACATGATCTCGCAAAAGATAAGACTCGTTTTGCACTAGTTTTAAACATGTTTAAAAGCATACTTAATACTGACGATTGGAAGTGAACCCATATTAAACTAGGGTCCTTCATTGCCTTTTTCCATTCTAAGGTCAAACTCCTCATGTTCCACCGTCATTCTTCTCGGTTGAGACGTCCCTCTTGAAGTGTCCCATTACGCCACATAGATGGCATATCCGAGAAATTTCGACATCGGTGGTTGAATTAATGTGTTGAATCCGAGTCCTGCAGAAGCGGGGAGTATGTCCGTTCTTGTTGCAGTTATAGCAGTGTAACATACGATAACTACCTAGATGATGGAAGCTACACTTATTGCACTTCGGTAAGTTCCCAGCATACTGACTGGCTGGGTTCGGGGCAAGTGGGATACTAGAAGGATGGTAGTAGGAGTTACAGATGTCGTGGCTGCGAAGGCTTCCACTAGCTGTTGTCTTTTGCTCGCCCCTTGGGGTGATTTTCCTTCAAATTTAGCCCAGAACTTTCGTTTGTTACTCTTGGGCTTGGGATTCGGAGTGTCGTGATAGTTCGTTACGTGTTGAGGTACTTGATCGTTACTTGGATTGGAATTATTACTAACAATCCCTCTAACATTTGCATGGTTAGCGTTAAGGTGAGTCAGAATAACTGTCACGACAGCTGAGACTACAACTTGAAAGGTAGCTGCATCAATCTGAAGAGTTGGTGTTTAGTTGATGGGTTGATTACTTTTCTTCGGCAAGATGATTCTATTACACGGAAAGAATGAATTCGTGAGCGATTATGGTTGAGCCTAGATGTATTTCGATCGTTCATGTAAAGAGTGGAAGTATGTTCTCGATGGTTCGACCTACATCCCTATGATGCAGTCCTAGTAAAGAGTAGAATTAAGTTCGTAGAATGGTCTCAAGACGTTTGTCGTTCAAACCAGGGTATTATTGGTTGGTGGATAACATGATCCAACCTTTGAAAGAGAATTGGAAAAGATTCCGGAGTTAAATTACTATAGTTTAATAACTTGAGTATAGTGAGTTTCAGATAGACCCCAATGAAGGTGTGATGAAAGTATATGAACAAAGAATGACATGGAAATTGGCCGACTGTCAATATCATTGATGTTTACGATGCAATAAGTTTGGTAAAATTGACATTGTAGTAGGTCTTACATCACATTCGGAGTAGAAAAGTCTTTGACAGCATAAAGGCCTAACTAAAAGTACTTACAGTACAAGGTAGTCACATAGAAAAGTGCTACATAGAACATAGACAGGAACACGGTTCTTTAAAACGAAGAAGGAAAGTAAATCATCTCATACTGGCGACGGTCACCCCTATGGTGAACCCTTAGTTCAACTAGTTGACGTTCCATATCAATCAGGTATCTTTCGTACATCCTCTGGCGTACTCGGAGCTCTATGACTTCGGCTTGAGTTTCAGCTAGTGCTTGCAGCAGGGTCTCATGGTTTCTATCAGATCTCTCACATGTGTATTCAAGACGATTGGTGCGGATGGTATGCATTCTTGCATTGGCATTAACCTCTTCGATACGATGGAGAGCCGTCCTAGCCTTGAATTTCGTTTCGGGCAACTCTACGGATCAGGATTGGTAGAACTCTGTCTGCTGAGCCCCCTTCGCTTAAGTTGTAGAAGCTTCGGTCTCCATTAAACGACATAGGTTGATATTTCTCTTCGCTCCATGTTTCCAAGCATTCTACCCAAGGAGGCGTCGGGCCATGAAAATTCGGACGAGGGTTACGATTTGGAGTGGGAGCTACCAGGGGTAGGTTCTCAACCTTGGGTTCGGAGTTATCATCATCCGAAAGGTCTTCAGCATGGTGATCATTCAAAGGTATTGGATGATCATCCTCTGGTTCTTCTCCAAACCATCCAGCATTGCCTTCGTTCGGAAGGTACGGGTTGCCGTGGGGATGGAGTCCAGCCATGTTATCTATGCGAGAATTGGAGTAAAGAATAATTATTAGACGAAATAACTAGATAATGATTAGATAATCTTCATTAGTTACATCACTATTTGTAAAGTGCATACCAATGATATGTAATCAAAATAGGATAGCCCTTCAAATAAGTGACCTTAACTCCAAATTCACAAGGAACAGGGGTAAAGCAAAGTTTCCCAGATTCTAAGTCTACGACATCCTAGTTACATATAACCTTAGTGTATCCACTTAGCAACTATTGACCTAGTAATGAAGATCCTTTTTAGTTCTCAAGTAAGTAATTATAGTAACACAAAATACTCCTATAGTATTTTAGACTTATGTTCTATTCTAGTGTTCTCATTGTGGTAGTGTTGGTAAGTTTTTAGACTTTTTGCCACATCACAACCATTCTTGGGCATGTGCTAATCACTCCTCGGACCAACATAGTTGATCAGGCTATGCCACTCCCAAGACTGACCATACAAACCCGAGCTTACTTGTGATATTCAGCAATCATAATACTTTTTTTCTTGTCATTGTGACACGGATTTTAGTATGAATGCAGGTATGTATACTTAGTTAAATATTTTATTATTTAAAAGTATAAACTCTTGGTCAGAGTATTTTTAATCCCATTGTATTTATAGTCTGTATATCTTTTATGGGTTGATATACTTAATTCACTATAAACAATGCTCTGATACCAATCTGTCACACCCCAAAACCGAGAACGGCGGAAACGTTCTGGGGCGGAGGACGTCATGTAATGTATCACAACAATGCAAAGTAGTAAACAAGCAACAACATCATCCATTGCATTAATAGTATAATTTTAAATACATGTGTGTTCTTTCATAGTATAAAACAACATAATGAATAATCAAAATAAAAGTCGAGTCTTGACTACTCCGTCTTCACAAAACCTGGTCGTCGTACCTGTCTATATGTGACCTGAGAATACAAGTTATTTTGAAAGCGAGTTTCAACAATAAAGCTGGTGAATTCATAAGTATTTATGCGTCTTTGATTTGTAAAATTGTAAAGAAAGACTTGTAAATGTTTGGAGAAAAGTTTGTATAAGTATGAAAATGTTTGTAAGTAATTGTCAACGTTTGAAAACCCTAGAAAATCCCATATTTCCTACTAGTATAAAAAGTAGTCTTCTACCAAGACCCAACTGTTTTGAAAGTATGCATCACTGTAAATGTGACGGGTTTTCCCCTGTATAATTATTATTATTATAAAACTATAGCCTACCTCATCGTTTATGTGTATGTGTCACAAAATAAAGGTAATAAGGAAAATAGTATATCTATATCAAATATATTCTTCCTCGTCGTTCATGTGAATGTGTCACAAAGTAAAGGTAAGAAGGAAAATAATATAATAAATAAAATTGTATCCTTTTGCATTATGATATTCACAGTGTGGTAACTCACCTGTAACACCGTAAATTTCAAAACAAAATTTTCAATTTTTATAAAACATAATTCACTTAATATTCATAAAACAACCATGTTTGAAATTCAATTCAAGTAATACAAAAATCCCAAGATCTCAAAATCATAAAATCCCATGCGTGTGTACTGATCAAGCCGGCGCCTTCCCACGGTGGTCACTAGTACCTGAAACAAATAACACCAAACACTGTAAGCACAAAGCTTAGTGAGTTCCACAAAATACCACATATAACACATATTAGCCACTCAAGGCTATAACTCTATGGGTCCGTGCACCCAAACTCTATGAACCCTCAGGTTCTAACTCTGTAAACATGCACAACATAAATCACAAAGAATAATGCAGCGCAACACATAACACAAATATAGCATACAAGCACTATATCACATAACTCTAGTTACCTACTCAAGGTAAAGTATAGTGAGAAGACTCACCTCGTGTATCTCGATAGCTCGTAAATCCCTGAACCCACTCGTACTCGATCCCCCGAGCTATAATCCCCCTATAATACAATAAATCTTTAACTTTTCACAACTAAGGTTGACTAACCCCACTAAGTCAACACAGGTCAACTCTGGTCAACGGTCAACAGTCAACTTTGACCGGACTCGACGAGTACATAAGAGCGACTCGGCGAGTCTACACGTGTTCGCTAACTCCCTCGGATTCTCTCTTGGCACGTTGAGTACTCCCCTAACTCGACGAGTTCCACCTGGCATGACTCGCGGGGCCATCGCAACTCAACTCGCCGAGTCTCAAAACAACTCGACGAGTTCCAGTTTGACTCAGTCCACCTGTCAACCTTCTCTGAATCTCCCTGAATCACTGAGTTAGCCCCTTAACTTGGAAAGACCACTCACTGAGTGGTTATGGACAATCTTCATGCTACTCGCCGAGTCTGTTCTTCGGACTCGGCGAGTCTATGCCATGCATGAGCTCGAACTCACTCCTAAGGTCAGATCCATTCCAATAATTCCTAGATCCATTCCTTCCAAGCACATTCATCACATAAAGTCATAATATTGGTGCTCATGCAAGGGTCCAAAGGCCTTATTTGATGATATGATCTCTAGAATGCTATTCTAAGATCATGGCCTCCATTAACACACATAAAGCTTGAGGGAAAAGGGTCTCTGGACCTATTTGGGTCCAGATCTAAAGTACTAACACAAGAAGAGACCAATTACTCCATGGATCTCTTCCACAAAGAAACCCTAACTCTAACATTCACAACAAGGACTAAGAAAAGAACGAATGGTTACCTCAAATGGAGTCCCTGAGCTCAGAAATCACTGGATTAGCACCTTCTTTGGTCTCCTCTTGCCTTGATCCTCTTCTATATGCAAAAATATCAACAAATAATCAAGGATCTTCCTCTTCTCTCTCACAAAGTGCTCAGAGGGTCTTTAGGGTTCTCTCTGGGGTTGGTGGCCGTAAATGATGGCCATAAACCCCCTTAAATAGGTCTCATACCCCGGAAATTAGGGTTTCATTAAACAGCGTGGACTCGCCGAGTCCAGACGCGAACCTGCATCCAAAATTGTGATCCTACTCGGCGAGTTTGAGCTCCAACTCGCCGAGTCCCCTCACAATTCACCAAAAATACAATAATAATAAATACCTAGGAATCCGGGCTGTTACATCACCGAACACTACAACCGTAGACACCCGTTGATGTGCATTTTCCCTACTGTAGCTAACAGCCTTGGTGGTGGAATGGTAAGTCCAGAAACGTATGTAATAGTATCTATGTAAACGTATCTATGAAATCGTATCTATGTAAACGTATCTATGTAACCGTATCTCTTGTAATTTGTGTGTAATTGTATCTCTTCATATAGTATGTAATGTATTCATATTTCTATAATTGTATCTCTTCATATAGTATGTACTGTATTAGTATAGAATCGTGAATGAGCTGACTCTTGTGTGATTCCTTGTACTTGGAATAGTAAGTAGTATCTCCTAACTATACCTATTATAGTTACTAGTAATGTACGTGTATAACCGAAAGTATGCCTTTGCTACCTAAAGGTATTGAACTGACTGGTGGAACTTTTATGTCTATATATGTATAAATGATATATAACTAATATTTAGACGACATTCGGACGAATAACAGATACCCTAAGGCCACATCCAAACAAGGAAAAGGAATTAAAGCGAGCTAGCCATCCTAAGTCCTTTAAACATTACTTATATAACTATACATATATAGGCATGCATTTAACAATATAAAAGTATAAAAGAAGTTTTGTAGAACCTTTGAAAAGTTTAATAACTAAGAAATGATGACTTGATGTCAGTTTATAAAACGATTTGAAAGTAGTTTGCTTGATAAGACAGTTTTAAGTATAAGAAAAACCTTTGTTTGAAACACAATTGTAACAGAGTTTGAAAGGAAACATACACTATGTAAGACAGTTTGATAAAGAGTTTTAACATTAAAAAATGTTTGAGAAAGTCATTTGAAGTACTATTTTTGGTAAAACAGCTAAAAGTGTAGTAAATCCATTTGTATGCTAGTTATTAATCACATGTGATTGATATAATAACTAGCATGATTCAACTTGTATTCCCCCCATAAAATCATTTATATATATTTATAAACATTTAAAAGGTTAATTAAGGGGTATGAACTCACCTGCAGTGAGTGGATCGGATGGAAGTGTCGGACAAGTGATTGGTGTTAAGTGAAGACTTAAACACACACAATGATCCTAATAACATATAAAGACATATGTATATATACAATTAGTGATTATTACACTAATTAAACAAGTATAAACACCCTAATGTGTGGAAAAAACTTTGGTTAAAGTGTTAGGAGGCCATTGGGTTGCAACAAAGGATTGCAAGGCATTGTATTTGAGTTTATGGTCCATGGACCATACTTAATGGAGTTTACAGCCTAGGGGAGTTTACTCCTGGCCGTAAACTCTCTGAAGGCTCTCCATTTTTGGCTTAAAGGTAAGATGTATTAAGTGGTTAAGTGTTCCAAGGCTTAAACAAGAGGCTAGGTGAGTTTAAGGTCCAAGAAATGACCTTAACTTGTGTATACGACCTTGGGACCACTTCCCCATGAGTTTACGACTGTAATGTAACGACCCAAAAATCACCACTAAAAGTTTCTTTTGAAATATTACTAAAATCATATTTAAAAAAACATATCATCGGTCATAACATAAATTCTGAGTATTAATTCCGAAACCTACTCTTTTCATCAGAGTAAACATCCCAGGTTGTGTAACTATGGTGTGTGCACTGCAATCTTCCCGAGCTTCTCCTTTGAAAACTGAGTACTTGAAGCCAAAATCTGAAACTGTAAGCACAAAGATTAGTGAGCTTTCCCAAACTACCACATACTATACAATAACATCTAAAGCACATACTAGGCCTTGCCCACTACATCGGACAGAGGTGTAGACTAACTGGGGCCTTGCCCCTGCATCGTACTGAAGTCCCGAACTAACTGGAACCTTGTCCCCTGCATCGGACCGAAGTCCAGACTAACTGGGGCCTTTCCCTCTGCATCGGACCGAAGTCCAGAACTGACTGGGACCTTGTCCCCTACATTGGACCGACGTCCGGACTAACTGGGGCCTTGCCCCCTGCATTGGACCGAAGTTCGGAACTGACTGGGACCTTGTCCCATCCATCGGACCGACGTCCGGACTAACTGGAGCCTTGCCCCTGCATCGAACTGAAGTCCGGAACTGACTGGGACCTTGTCCCCTCCATCGGACCGAAGTCCGGACTAACTGGCGCCTTGCCCCCTGCATCGGACCAAAGTCCGAAACTGACTGAACATAGCATAACATAACATATGGACTAGCATGAACACATATACTGCATACTGCATCGGGCCGTAGCCCGGAATACATAACACATAAATCTTGTCTGAGCCAAGAAGGCATCCAACATACTAACTCCTGCATTGGACCGAAGTCCGGAAACTACTGCTAACTAAACGGGCTGGCATTGTGGCCTTAGACCTGTTCCTATTGGAAGGAAACTCACCTGCACCGCTGAAGTTCTTGCTGATACCCTTCTGACTGCTATCAGACAGATCTCAAACTGCTGCTCCAAAACTCCCCGATCTATTAATACAAAATATAACAATTAGTCCCAAACTGGCATTCAACAGTCAAACTAAATCAACTCTGGTCAAATTCAACCCTCCAGACTGACTCTACTCGCCGAGTCAGCCCGTTGACTCGTCGAGTCCTTGCATTCTGAAAATTCTTAGAACACGACTCAACTCGCCGAGTCACCCCAAGACTCGTCGAGTCTAATGATCTCCGAGTCCTATCCTGCTCAACTCACAGAGTCATCTCCTGACTCACTGCTTCGAGGCTTAACCAGAAAAGGTTTGAGGTTCTACGACCAGACTCGCCGAGTCCAAGAACAGACACGGCGAGTCCAAGGCAATCTTCAACAGACTCGCCGAGTTGTTCTTCCAGCTCGCCGAGTCCATGCTCAAGTTAATACAACTCGCCGAGTACACCGATGTGACTCGTCGATTCTCTTCAGTTCTTAATCCATACAGTGGCTTTTCGAGCCATGTAGGGGCTCAAATCCATAGATCCATTCCCCTAGAGCCTAACCCCCACGTAAAGTGGCAAACTTTACGTGTAACCAAGGAGTTATAGTGTGACAACCATCAAATTCTAGTCAAGCCAAAGTCAAGCAAAGTCAACAAGTCAAACCGGTCAACTCATTTAACCCTTGTATACTAGGGTTTACGTTATGTAATTACTAAACAACTCGCTATTTTTATCAGAAACATCAATTGGAAATTTTGTATGTTTGAATTTCCATAGCCGTGAATATGCTAAACATCGAACCAAAGCGATAAAACACTATTGCACACTCATCGGGAGTGTGTAGGACCTTAAAACATGGCTTAACGGGGTTTACGAACCTTGCGTTGCGAAGCCAAACACTCAAAAAGGTCATAAACGAAACCTCTCTCAATTGTTTTCACTCTATCTCTTTCTATTTGAAATCTCTCCTAAATCTCTTTCAAAAGTTCCCGTAACTTTTTGGAAGTCATTCGGGTCATTCTGACCCTTAACAGGGTCAAAAATTGCTTAAAACGAGGTTAGAACGGGTAAAATACCCCAAAGGATCCGGAAGCTCCCCTAGGGCCGAAGCCTCTTAAAGGCCGAACCCTCTTGGACTGGATAAGCAGCCGGCGAGCCGCAACCATGCACCGCAATTAGCCGCTTCTGACCGCAACTTCTTCTCCTCAGAACCGCACGAGCAGCGAAGCCCTTCACCAGCCTCGCCCAGAACTTTAGATTTTCCTCTTCTTCACCCGGTTTTCGACCACGACTCCGTTTTAAGCCCGTTTTTCATCGTTTTAAAGCGGGATTTTCACCCAAATTCATATTTTGGCATATAAGGACCCATATATTCATAAATTAAACATATTTTTAAGGAAATCTTTATTTAAGAATAAAATCTATTAAATAAGATCTTGTGGTGGAGTGTTGACTTTACCTTAGTGTGTAACATAAGCAACCCCTCCCATACCCACTCCATGACCAGCTATTGTCCCCCACCATACCTGGTCATTCAAGGGTACTTTCCCTACCATTTGAAAAACCATACTCTTAGTCAAAAAGCTGAAAACTCACCCTCCCTCCTCATTCTTACTCATTTCTTTCATTTCCACCAAAGATCAAACACATCTTTTCTCTCAAATTCTCTCATATAATTTCGAGATTTCCAAGTAATTTTTCAAGCTTTTCATCTTCATTTGGTAAGTATCATCACCCTCCTTATGTTCATTACATTTCCTTTTACACAAATCATTGATTCCTTACACAAACTCCATCATTATTGTGTTAGATTCTCAAATCTTCAAGTGATCCTTCAAGTGTTCTTGAGTTAAACACTTCATTTCTTCAACATTCACCCACTGAAATCACATAAGGTGAGTTCATACCCCTACAATTTCGTATTTTCTTAAGTTTTAAGGGGGGGAGGGGGAATACAAGTTAAAATCACCAAGAACACAACTAAATACTTCTAACAACTTTCATCAAAAAAGTTAGGCTCCATTCACGGACTGTTTTGGTGGACTTCAACATTTGTTTTTTCAAAACTGTATTAGATTCAAATAGTTCAGGTTTATAACTTTAAAATGACTACTTGTACATCTCCATACGATTTTTCTACGATATATGGTGATTTTTTCAAAACAGCCTATCATTTCAAGAACACATCCGGACCAGTCTGTGAATATGAACATTTTAACACAAGATAAAGACTTCCAAAAATCATGATAAAAATTAAGAATAAACTAGACACATTTTAGGAACTCTCAGAATGTATGGATTCACTTTTCGACTTTGTATGATTTTTCTATGATTTTTCTAAAACAGCGCAGAAAGGTTAAAAACTAGTTAATGGATTATAACTTTCATAACACTTTGTATTATGTTGAGCAAAGTGTATAACAATGAGATCTAAATATTGAATGTGTTTCCTTGTTAGTTTATCATCATAAACTGAAATTTAGTCATTCATGATAAGATTGTTCATTCATTTATAACACATATATTAAGCTATAATAAGCATAGTTTATGTATTCATAGCGCTAATGTGTTTTCATAAAAGAGTTCTTATACATTACAAACGTTTTGGATAAACTATAATAGGTATGGTTTATGTATCATTTACTTTTCAAACTTATTTATCAAAGGTTTCAGTTTAGTTCACGTAAATATGTTAATGAATAAATTTGTGAGTCATTCGCTTCGGGTTACTTCCAAAGTAACAAAGTCAAAAAGTGTTGTAAATTGTAACCAGAGTCTCTTGTAGGGAGAACGTGATAGTTGTGTATAGATCTATATTGGGTTTGACAAACCCACACCTGAGCTGCTTGCAATAGCTAGATCGGTAGGTCTGTGGTGACAAGTGTCATTTAATGGTGACGCCTGAAGAACGTCGTATTACGAGGCCGTTTATGTCAAGTATGGTTATAATAGCTCACATGTGGCATTACCAAAATCATAAGATTTACGGCTTCTAATTTTAAATTAGCGAGTTATGTCAATTTAACTCTCAATAGTTACTTTAAGTATGGAAAATACTTGTACGCTTTCATATCAAAAAGGGTTTATGCCGATTTAAAATCACTCTTATATCTTTAAGTATGGAAAAACACTCATTCATTTTTAGTCCTGGGATTTAGGACTACATAACCTTTATAAGGAAAATATTGGATTTTCTTTGGAACATATTCTATTAATATTACATCTTGTCTAGAATTGTTAGACTTCAACGGTTCATGTATCTCAATTTATATATAACTTATATACACTGAGTATCATAGAAGGAACCTATGGGTCCTTCTAGAGTTCATTATCGCATAACATAAAAGAATTCAATTCACTTGATAAAGAAAATATCGGATTTTCTGAAAACCTATTTGTCGTTTTTACAAAGAAAACGGTTTCATTCTCAAGCAAAACTCATATGAAATCACCAACTTAATTGTTGACACTTTTTCAAAACTACTTGTATTCTCAGGTAATCAGTGAAACAAGAAAACCAACAGCATTTTGAGGATGGGACGTTAAATCGTCAAACAGTTCATTTTGTCATCATAATATAATTGATTTGAAACATGTAAACATATACTTTGGTGTAACCTTTTCAATTATATTTATGATGGTTGTATTAGTTTGAGTACTATTATACACGTTGGTGTGATACTATACATGAAGTCCGCCACCTCCCGACGTTTCCGCCATCCTTGGTTTGGGGGTGTGACATATAGGCTTAGAACACTCTAGGGCTAGGGTTTGTAACAAAGTGGCTTCACCAACAACTTATTGGCCTATACTTTATGACTTTCTGGATTATTACCAGCCTAGATCTGAGGTAGCAACCTCAGATCTACTCCAAACTCGAAATAGATCTTATCCATACTCAAAATGCCCAAATCTCAAACATAAGATAGATCTAGATGCACAAAAGCCCAAGCAACAGACTGCTACCTCAAATGAAAGCTCCAACTAAAGTAAATCCCGAATCTACACCACTCCTTTGCAGCAAAGCCCTTGACCTTCAAGCCCCTCTCCAAGATTCTCTCCTCCAAGGCTCTATTCTCTCAAATAATGAAGGCTCACTCAATTCTAGGGTTTCTGGAACTCAAAATGGGAGTAAAGAGGCTGAGGGTGGGTTATAATGTGCTTTATATAGGGCACAACCTCTGGGATTAGGGTTTTTCTCGCCCAGACCAGACTCGCCGAGTCTACACACTGACTCGCCGAGTCGGTCACTTACTCAATGACCCGGATCCCGTTCCGACTCGTCGAGTTCCTCCCTGGACTCGACGAGTTGACTCTTGAGTTAGAGCTTAACCTTTCTTTTCTTGGTCTTCCTGATTCTGGGTGTTACAACTCTCCCCCACTTAAACTAGACTTCTTCCTCGAAGTCCACTACGGCCAACTATTTCACAAACCACTTACTGCTTACCACTAGCTATGCACTTAACTTATCCATTTGAAAGTCTTGAAAATGCCTTATCCCGACTAACCTGATCATTGTCATCTTCCAGTGCACCACTTTTACTTAACCGGAAAATCTCATCGGCACTTACAGTGTATCTACTACTGATACACAAGGGGTTTACCCCTTTTTCCCTGCATCACCACTAACCTTTCCAAGGCAACTTTCCATAAGCAACAAACCTTACCAAGATCATTCAATCCCCTACCAAGCTGCAAATCCGACCACTCCCAGTACCGGCCATCTGAACCTTACTCACAAAATAATTCCACCTGTGATGCTCCAGTACTGAAATCTCCACTCCATGCGAGAATTCAAACAATCCAATCGAGAAACCGATCCCTCTCTGCTAAGGTCAAAACTCAACTATAACTATGAAACCGCTCTGAGATTACCTGATTCCACGGTGAGCAACTTAGCATCACCCGCCTACTTGAACGACATGGTCGCCTCCAAAATCATACCCAACCTTTTTATGACCATGAAGACCAGCCCCTGCAGGGTTCGAAACTCAAAAAAGAAACAAATACCTTACATCATGATCCCATTGACTTCGTCTGAAACCTACTTTCATAGGGTAGTCTGATTCCTTGATAGTCCACCTATATTTAAATGATATTATCCTGCTGAGAGAGACTTTCCATTTCCCAATCAACAAACTATTCTTCCTGCACTTGCAACCCAACTCAAAAACTGATACCGACCATAACACTGAAACTATCTGAAACACTAAACTGCCTGGAGCACTGAACTGGCTGAAACACTGAACTGCTATATGGCTGCTTCCTAAAATATCTCGATACCTTCCTGGTCTCCAATCATTCTTCGGTTATCTGCAACAACGAGTTCCAACTCAGCTGTGGATCCCAAGGACTCCTTACTTAGTCGCTCCCACGACTTCTGAACGAAATCTATCTCTGGAACTAGTTTCCACTAGTTATCCTGTCACTGTAGCTCTAACAACCTCCCGATCCAACCGATCGGGTCCATACATCGAATCCTGACATCATCCAATCCAAGAATAAAAGTATTGGTTCCAAAACCAACGGTATCCCTTAACATACATGAACCTAAGTGGTCCACTGCTTCCCTGATCTCATAATTGTGGAGACGATCCAACTGTCGAATCGTTGGCTCAACCATAACTAAACCACTTGGGAAATCTGAAATCCAACCCATGGATTTCCATATCCTCACTGCTGCACCCGAAATGGTGGGTACTACTGCTCCTCCCGCATCCAAACAACGCGCTCATGCTATCTACCAATCCTGATGAATGCTACGGCTACACCCGCAGACTTACAACTCTCTAATACTACCTGGCTGCTAGTGAATGCTACGGCTACCCCCGCAGACTTACAACACTCTACTACTATCTAGCTACTAGTGAATGCTACAGCTACCCCTGCAGACTTACATCACTCTACTACTATCTGGCTACTAGTGAATGCTACGGCTACCCCCACAGGCTTACATCACTCTACTACTATCTGGCTACTAGTGAATGCTACGGCTACCCCCGCATACTTACATCACTCTACTACCATCTGGCTACTTTACTAACTATTATACTAAGGACATCCTGACTACCTCTAGCCCTACTAACGATTCCTCACCCTGATTTCCCAAAACCAACCCTTAGTCATCAACTGCTGCATCAACCTCGACATCTTATATCCTTGATACACTTAGTGTTCGAACGAGGAATTCTTCAGCTTGGTTCCCAAACCAACCATCTACTAATCCAAATACACGAATTCATTGTTGGGAAGTTTCCAAAATCCCAACTCCTAAACCCACTCAACCCTTCAGTGTTAGATTAATGTCTAAGTCCATAACTATAATTGGTAAGACTTGACCCAACCCGGCATGGTCCATTTGGGTTGCATGGCATCATGCACTTGGATAGACTATAATGAGGGAAATAAGACACTTATGGTTATTAATATATTATAAGTTCTAGTATATTAATAATAAGAATAATAAGATTATTTAATTAGTATTGATCAAGAATTAATCTAGGATTAATTAAGTGATCAAAAGAAGACTAATTAAATATATGGGTTGATTGTGTAAATCATCCATACTTGTATAGTGGGCTAATGCTCTATGGATTATCTAGTTGGGCCAAAACCCATATGATGCTCCATGGATGCTCCATGGTGTATTTGAACCCATGGATCCAAGGAAATGGAAAGTCATGACAATTAGAGTTTACCCTAATTGTAACACTATATAAAGATATTATGCTTGACAATGTCGGACACTAGAGAGAGAGTAAAAAAGGGCTAGCCGATTTCATGAAGTGTGGAATTATCTCAAGTTATTCGAAGTGTATTTGGTGTTGTGTGAACCATTTGAGGTGTCACACTTGGGGCATTAGGCACTCAAGCTTCATGAAGACATTCTACATCAAAGAGGTATGTATTCTATCTTGTTATATTGATAGTTTTGTATGCTAGATTAGGATAGTACCTTGGATGTTCATAAGTGCATGTATAATAGAGAAAACATAGATCCAAGGTATTTAGGGTTGCATGTACACTTAGGAGTGTTAGAATGCTCATAACCCAACAGTGGTATCAGAGCCAGGTTTGTTTTCTTGTTATACTTGCAAATGGAGCTGAAAAATCGAGTTTTGATGTTGTCTGCCCAGCAGACTCGCCGACTCCATGAATGGACTCGCCGAGTCCAAGGCAAAAAGCATCCAACTTGCCGATTTGGTTCGTGCACTCGACGAGTTGGACCCCCAGACAACATAAATTCGACTTTTTTGGCTGGAATTGGACTAGGAACATTACCCTAAGATGTTTTTGGACTTATAAACTTGTTTTTGATGTGGTAATGTTCATGCTAATCAAATTTCAAAGATAATTGTCAATAGATTCATGTTTTGTATTAGTTTAAGGTTTAGACTAATTACATGAAAATGTTTGATTTGAATTATCTTGTTCTTATGAGTTGCTTAGATTAATAGAAAAGTTGAGTGAAATAGTTGTTTTTAATCCAAATTAATCTAAGAGTTGATTCTAAAATGTGTTTTTGTAACTTGTCGTCAAGTTATATGAAAAATTACATTTAAGTTTCATAAAACTCATAAAAGTTGGCGAAGGTTACAAAAATGAAGAGTCTAGTTCTAATTAAATGGTTTTATGACTCCATAACTTGTCCTCAAGTTATGGAGGACCAAGAGTCTCTTCATTAAATAATAATAAAAAAAAAGTGTAACCTTAATTAATTCCATAAGTTATAAAATAAAGAAAAGTTAATTCTTTTATTAGTTTAAAGTCTTCCATAACTTGTCCTCAAGTTATGGAACTTGAAGAGTTTTTGGATTAAAACTACTTTAAACACATAAGTTATGGAATTAATTAGTTTTGAATAGTTTCAAAACTTGCCCTCAAGTTTTGGAATTTGTAAAGTTTTCTCTTATGAATACTTTAATTCCAAGTTAGCCCTTAGAATTTTAAGAGTTAAAATTCAACCCTTATACTTTATAATATTATAAGTTAATAATATATATATATATATATATATATATATATATATATATATATATATATATATATGTATGTATAAGAGTAAAGTCAGTCTTACCGCTAGTACGCCTCATTCATGAAGTCGGTCTATAAGGTGGGTATAAGGTTGTTGCCTATAAAATGGCAACGTAATGGGTGTCCACTCTCACCCACCGCTTGCTTGACTGGTGGAGGGTCGTTAGCCGAACGAGTTTGACAGGACTATAATTCTCCCTTCATTAAAAGTATTAATGATAAATACTAAGTAACTAAACTCTTAATAATACCCAATCTTAGTTACTTAGGAAAATGTGAATAATGTTCTAATCCATGAAATTACACTTTGCACTTTGTTTAAGTCGGTTAGTGGAGCGTGTGTGGTTAAGCGGCACACTAACTCGTATTTAACAAGGTAGGCAAAGGGTAACTTAATGTTTATCATAATATCGATGGAGCGTGTGTGGTTAACTGACACATCGATTGAGGGGTAAACACTTAAGGGTACCAAGTAATTTGCATGGTTACTCACATGTTGTTTTGTGATCCTCGGCATCCCAGTCACAAAACCTGAAGGGCACATTCGAGATTGAAACATGCCATTGAACAGTTCAATGAATCTCAAAGATCTAGGAGTTTCAAAACCAATTAAACCTAATTATTCTTTCGTTTTTCCTGGTGGAAATTCGTGAATCGTCATTCACCTACCTTCAAATATTTTATAGGTTGGATTACGGCATCCCTCTTCTAAGTTATAAAATAGTTTGTTGGGTCCTAGCCTTAATATTTCATATTGGGTGTCATATTAAGGACTTAAGATCAACTATCTTGAATATCTCCCAAAACATGTATGGTTTAGACATTTATGATCTTCTCAAATCTCTTGAAACAAGCTTTCCTAAATGAAGATGATGTCCTTTGGAAATCATACTTCTTTAACCTCCTCCAATTATTCTCCCTATCCCACAAGTTCTTGAAAAGTTGAAGGTCACTCAAGCTCTATTGGCAAGGCAAGGTCTTGGTGTGATCACATCTTGGAGATGTAGTCACATATTGACAAGCCGAGAGAGTTGGGAGTCAAAGTCTTGAGAAAGTTGGTGGTTCAACTACTTTCTAAGTCACATAGTGAGTTCTTTTGGAACAACTATGAAACAGACTATGACAAGACCCTTAATGATCTTATCTATTTGCTAAGATCATCTTCCAAAAACTTTATGGACATTGACAATGGTGACACTGGAAATACAGAAAAAGCATTCTCTTCCCAAGGAAAGGGATTGACCATAGTCAACTAGGTTGACCAAATGGTAAAGAGAAAAGGCTTAGTCTGTGATAGTCCCATGTTTCATTACCAAAGGTTCCATATGTTTATATTACCAAAGGAAGGGGCATTAGTTGCGAGGCTGCCTAATTTTACCAAAGGATGTTAAAGTCAATAAGTTTGACTCTACTTCAGGTAAAGTCCACTATCTACCTCTGCTAAGTTTCTATTATGAGATTCTTGATACATGATGTGACTGGGTCACATGTTGATGTCTTAAGAATCAAAGAAAATTAAAGGAACTTAAAGAAAGAATATGCTGAATCTGATCGCATAGATGGATTTCTATCGCGTAGTTTGAAGATCGGATTCTTGAGCTACTTCTTAGGAGTTATGAGATGTTGCTTAGGAATAGATAACAACAAGTTTTTCATATGGATTGTAAGGATAAGTTTTTCAGCTAGGTTTTAAAATAAAAGGAAAAATGATGATTTTATTTATTTTAAAATATCCTTACAATGGCATTTGAGGAAAAATTGTTGCTTATATGATTCCATTAATAGCAAGAGTGGAAATATGAAATTGATTCTTTCATTTGTGGTAATGTCTAAATTTACCAAATAAGGAAAGATTCTCATCACCCAAGTTTCAATTGGATCGGGACTTGGAATCATGCAAGTTGTATAGCATGATGGATGAGAACTTTCAAGTATTGGAAAATTAAGACTAATTACTTGTTCACATGGATGTGTGAGTCAAGTAAAGGACTAAGGGATCGAGTACACATTCTTGTGCACTGGTCAAGTCCACCACAAAAAGATCAATAAGATTATTCATCATAATTTACTAAAGTTCAGTAAATATGGTTATACTTACAAGCTTAAGTGTAATTCTGAGACATTGGAAAAAGGTTCCAATGTAAGGCAGAGCGAATAAGAAGAATCAACTTAGGTAGAAAGATAAAAGTTTCTCAAATCTGAAAAGATGGGAGAGTACTTTAGTATCAGTCTTGTGATCATCTTAATGATTAAGAAACCATAGCACAATTAGTTCTCTAAGGAAATCTTAGTGCATTATTATGACTAAGAAGAGGGATCTTGAATTGTTGAAATGGTTAAATCAAGAAGACGAGTCATACTTCGTTCCAATACAAGTCTTAGAGTCATACTCCAAGATTGTAACTTGAGTGACATGTCTTAAAGTAGGTTTAAAACACTTTTCAAATGTAAGAGTAAAAGTTTTCTACTCTTGTACATTTGAAATTGGTAGGTTGTGATGTTTGGATAAAACAAAGACCAACATAGGCCAATTGTGTGAAGGGTTTGTCTTGATTAGAATCCGCACTATCTCTTGGATGCTTGACAAGGGAGTCTTATAGGTCAAGAGGACAGCGGGAGTCTTAAAGTTCTTGAAAGTCTCAAGAACTAATCAAGAATGAAACATGAAGTTCCTCACTAGCACACGAATTGAGGTTCATAACCTATTGTGTTGACTTATTCTATGCCCATTCCAGTTAAAGTTGGCTTTGCATATGAGTTCTTAGAGTTCTCAATTTGTTGCACAATAACTTGGAAGCAATGGAAGGCCCTTGAGTTGCCAGGTGGGAAGAAATTAAGATTGAGTTCAGTCCATTTGAGTTTGGATTTGTCATTATCCTTGTCTTGTGACTATGATTTTGATAATTCACATGGATAAGAACACATACACCATTAAATCTAAGTGTCATAAGGTTTCTCTCCGATTCATGAAAATGATGGTGAAGAAACACTTTCACTAAGTAGATTTTAGCTAGATAGCAATTGTGATATTTGCATTCTCAAAGTCGTTAGTGGAGCGTGTGTGGTTTGCCGGAACGCTAACCTGGACTTGTGAGAAGTGGAAAAAAGGTCTAACCATTATGATTACGGCATCCATCTTCATAATTGTTTAGACACATAAGTGTGCTATCTAAGGGAAGGTGTATGTTTTTGATAAAGTTTTATCAAAACAATCTAGTAATAGAAATCTGAACTTTGGTAAGAAAGTCAGCTGATTTCTGAGTACATGTCAAAGCTAGTGGGAGAATAAGTGTTATGCTAATAATCATCATGTTAGTGGGAGCATGATAATTATGATAAGTATTGCAAGTTAGCAATGTTAATTATAGAAAACAAAAGGTTTCAATTGGGAAAAGTTCTTTTTGCTATAATTAAAGGAGCGGAAATTATACTTCATCTCAAATCTATAAGCTTAGATCGTGAGGCTTTAATCATTTAATCAAGGAAATATATATGAATTTCATGTTGGAAGGGCTCAACATAAGGAAATTCTATATATGGGTCCATTATTTGCGTTCTAAAATTCGATTATGATTACGACATCCCTTTTTATAATCTGAATTATGAGAACTTGGCAAATAGAAATGGAAATGTTATAGTAAAAGACTGGTTTAGTCTTTATGTGAGACATCATGAATCGTGTCCCATATGCTTCGGATATAGGATCGATTACATGTGCTATATTCATCCTTTCTAAAATTTTCCAAATGCTTGGGGCATTAAGAAGGTAAAAGGTTTAGAACTGGATATGACTAAAAGGATTAAACAATTGTCGAGGACAATCCAAGGTTTACCAAAGATTGGTTGCTCAAAGACAGTTGGAAGTATAGTGATAATTCTGGAAGGACCACATTGACATAATCTGTAAGGAGGCAACTCTTGTTCAGAATTGATAGTCAAAAATGAATCTGGAAATGTTTCAAAGTCAGAAATTTCAATCTGTGTAAGATTAAGGAAACTTAATGCAAGAAGGATGTTTCCAAGGAGTTGATCTCCTTTGGAATACTCTGTAATGATTGTTGCCAAGTCTTTGTGAATTTGTGCATAATCGTTACGAGATGATCAATGCATATAAGTTTAGAATCTAACAGGTTTCAGTAAATGGAATGAATTTGGAATTCTTGCATTTGCAGTAAGGATTTGGGAGTGTGAAAAGAGAATCATTGAAGTTATGTTCAATTGATCTAGTTCACAAAGTAAAGATCATAGACAAACATAGTATGCATACTTGGTGTGTGGCGTGACTAGTGTTTAGAAAACATAATGTACATGCTTGGAGCATGGGACAACTATAGTTTTAAATTCAAGAATAAAGTTGATAGCTGAAACAGTATACAATGAATAATATGTAATCATATGGTGATAAATAAAAGGTGTTTTATTTATGCTCATAGGTTTTGATACCATATTGGATTCAATTATTATTGTGTTTCACTTTGCATGTTTTGACTTCCCGAATAAACTAGGTTATTCTTCCGGAATGACTAAGTTATTCAAACCATCCACAGTCGGTCATATGTTGGAAGTAGATATGAATTAAGACTATCATGGGTTGGCTTGTAAAGGTCTACGGTGTTGGACAAAGGGCTACAACACTCATGAGTGCTCATAAGTTCTGAGTATTGGATTCAACCCACGCTCATTGGAATCACTTCATGGATTTTATCACGAGTGATCATGAGACGATAATATCATATATTCTTGAAACCTAGAGATATGAGTTGTTACTATGAGTTGGTTGTACATTGATTGCACGAAAATGCATTTGGTAACTCGGTGCTATAAAACATGCATTTGTGTATGATTCAACAAGTAGTAGAACAAGCCATATGAGTCGAAGTTTATCCATTCCTTTTACCTTCGGGATAAAAGCGATATCTGTGGGCCCCTCGATGATTTGATGATGACAAATGGAAGTGCTCGGCCGGGCCAGGACTGATTTGATTTTTTCAATTAGTCAGTCGTCATAAATCGGAAATCGGGAAACAACAAATGGACAGAGAGAATGATTATAATCCATGTCTCAGTCCATATGATATCTAGAATGGAGGAATATATGATCCCTTATCTAATGGACAAGTCATTGACAAAGGTCATAGTTCATCTACAAGGTCAAAGTTCGACAGAAGCTTTTGAGAGCTACAATTGTCGGTCGGTTCTTGAAGTTATACGCAATAATAGTTTTAGACTTATCCAAGTGGGAGACTGTTGGATTAATGTCTATGTCCATAACTATAATTGGTAAGACTTGACCCGACCCGACATGGTCCATTTGGGTTGCATGGCATCATGCACTTGGATAGACTATAATGAGAGAAATAAGACACTTATGGTTATTAATATATTATAAGTTCTAGTATATTAATAATAAGAATAATAAGATTATTTAATTAGTATTGATCAAGAATTAATCTAGGATTAATTAAGTGATCAAAAGAAGACTAATTAAATATATGGGTTGATTGTGTAAATCATCTATACTTGTATAGTGAGCTAATGCTCCATGGATTATCTAGTTGGGCCAAAACCCATATGATGCTCCATGGTGTATTTGAACCCATGGATCCGAGGAAATGGAAAGTCATGACAATTAGAGTTTACCCTAATTGTAAGACTATATAAAGATATTATTCTTGACAAAGTCGGACACTAGAGAGAGAGAGTAAAAAAGGGCTAGCCGATTTCATGAAGTGTAGAATTCTCTCAAGTTATTCCAAGTGTATTTGGTGTTGTGTGAACCATTTGAGGTGTCACACTTGGGGCACTAGGCACTCAAGCTTCATGAAGACATTCTACATTAAAAAGGTATGTATTCTATCTTGTTATATTGATAGTTTTGTATGCTAGATTAGGATAATACCTTGGATGTTCATATTTGCATGTATAATAGAGAAAACATAGATCCAAGGTATTTAGGGTTGCATGTACACTTAGGAGTGTTAGAATGCTCATAACCCAACATTCAACTACTTTTCCTTATGATTCAAAGATTACCAACCCTTTCTAAATTTAGCTGCTACCAATTCTGAATACTTGAAGGGTTCTCCCCCACTTTGATCCAGCTAGCTCCTTACTGCTCACTTATTGAAAATGATTCCCCATCCTTCCAATCTTCAAAAGGGCGATCTGCTGACTGCCAACGCTTACCTCTGTTGGCGCTCCAACTAACCTTTACTAGATCTGAACCATTCTTGCTAACTAGCCATGTACCCTTCACTCCTTAACCGTATTTGCCTTAGTGATTGCATCCTGAGAACCTGCGCTTAAGGGGGAACATCTTCGAACTACTATCCTATCGTTCTATGGTTACTCCACTGGGAACTCAAGCTTACCATTTCTGAAAATATAACTGATCTATACACAACTAACACCTTCCCAAAAATAGCAGGACACCACCGAGCCCCACTCACACTTGCTACAATTACTGCATCCAAAGCGACCTGCTTTACGGGGAACATCCTCAACTATCATTCTAGGTTCCAAGGTATGCAGATGGCATATGACTCAATCTCAAATAGGTATTATAATATTCCAATATAAGTACTTACTAAATCAGTGCAGTAACATAACAACAACATCATAAATCTTAATTGACAGGAAGGTAAAAGATACGTGCCCCCAACATCCAGTGTTGCTCGAATCCTTGTTGAAATCAACCAGAATACTCAGCTCCGAGCCGTGGGTGCCCTTGCCCTACCCTGATGTCTGCTGGCGGTTCTCGAAGTCCTAGGGGCAGGAGCTGGCACCTGTCCTGCTGTATACAAACTCGGGTAGTAGGCCTTCTTGTGGCCCCTCTGACTACAATGGAAACATATCGGATCATGCCCCTGGGCGATGGTAGTAGTACAATCTCTGCTAAAATGACCAGTGTGGCCGCACTTGAAACATCCAGGATCGCCACCTCTACTACTCTTACGTGCACCCATGTGCGTCCTGCCACACTTACCGCATCGGTTGCATCCTTGGAAGTCTCTCGATCTCGAACTTAGCCCTTTGGTTCTTTTACCTTAACATGTGGGCCATCGAACCTCATCTGGTTTCCTCTTCCTTTCTGACTCCCGGTAATTCTCTTACTCCTGTGCTACCTCGTCCTCCCCATCAATCGTTTGAACAACCTCTGTCTGGTCCTAAAGTTTCTCGGTCAACCTATCAGTGACCCTCTTGATGATATCGGGTAGTTCCTTGCGAACGACTCGTGAAACCTCCGCAACGACCAAATCATACAGGGGACTCTCTTGGGGACAGGGTGCCCCACTCACTCCCGACCCCTGATGGCAAGAGCTAAAAATAGGACCCCCTCCCTGATGGATCCCTGGGATCCATAAGAATCGGGCTCTAGATGATCCCCAAACTGCCCTTAAACTATCCCGACCCTAAAGGCCTCAAGATGACTGTACAAAAGCTCCATGATGGCCTCCCTAACTGAACCAAATATCATAGGAGTCTGATAAATGATGTTACACATAATATCTGGAGAAATGACATCTCTCATCTGATCATCAAACTGTCTGACTCTAGAGCCTGAGCCAGATCCCTCCCCTACACCTGAACTGCCAACTGATATCTCGCGCAACATCACCATGCTGAAAACTCATCACAATAACTGTCAGAATACTCATTGCTACTGAGGGATCTCACACATACTCCACCACTCCCTGGTTTTTTCTCGGCCCCTCTTGAACCATGTCCGGATCCTCTCCTTTCGGTAGCACGGGACCATACTACCTTCCACATCTATCTGTACTTCCCTCAAGAGTTACCTTAACTCAACCAAGTCCCTTCTACTGCTACGGATCCATGCTAATCTCATCCTAGACTTTCCCTAGGGAACCTATGACTCCACCTAACCAGTCCTTAGCTGCTGAAGGTCTCCTCGTAATGCCAATTAACCATCACCTGAATACCATCACATCCAAGTCCCTGATAATCCTTCGAGTAAGGGACTCATCTCTACAACGGTTAAGACTCAAACAAGAGCTATGCAATAGGGTCAAATCTAATACTCTAAGATTATTCAACCCTGATTACATGTGACTTAACATATTCACCTAACAGCTAACTTCCATCACTCAGAATCCCACAAAGCACAGAGCAAGCATCATTCAGACAAAGGAAATTCTAACCATAACATAGTCAAGAAATCATATTCACATAACAAGAATCTGTACTAGCATACAATGCTAAGCTCATACTATCAGGCATAACCTAAACAGGCTATTCTACTACTGTCTACTCAATACTAGCATGCAATTCTCATAAAGCTGAAATACATATATAACAGGCACATAAGGCATCCTCCTAGATCCTTAGTCCTATTCTAGCATGTTGTTTTTACTGAAACTGATAATCATAACATAAACTTGTATGGGTAATTTGGGAGTACTTACTTGAGCTCGGCTGATTGCATGCACCACACCCCTTTCTCTTTTCAAAATTCTCTTCTTGCTTAAAGTTGTTTCTACTTTTTTTTTTTCCTAAAACCCTTTTCTTTTCTAAAAATCATTTTTTACAAAAACTTGATTTCCTTTTGAAAATTCCTATACCATTTCCTTAGTTTGAGTTCAGTCACACCCGAGAGTGTGCCCGAATCCCTCAAACCAAGGCTCTGATACCAACTTGTAACGACCCAAAAATCACGACTAAAAGTTTCTTTTGAAATATTACTAAAATCATATTTATAAAAATATATCACCAGTCATATCATAAATTCAGAGTATTAATTCTGAAACCTACTCTTTTCATCAGAGTAAACATCCCAAGTTGTCTAACTATGGTGTGAGCACTGCAATCTTCTCGAGCTCCTCCTTTGAAAACTAAATACCTGAAACCAAAACCTGAAACTGTAACCACAAAGCTTAGTAAGCTTCCCTAAACTACCACATACCATACAATAACATCTAAAGCACATACTGGGCCTTGCCCACTGCATCAGATCGAGGTCCGGACTAACTGGGGCCTTGCCCGCTGCATCGGACTGAAGTCCGGAACCGACTGGAACCTTGTCCCCTGCATCGGACCGGAGTCCGGACTAACTAGGGCCTTGCCCTCTACATTGGACCGAAGTCCGGAACTGACTGGGACCTTGTCCCCTACATCGGACCGATGTCCAGACTAACTGGGGCCTTGCCCCTGCATTGGACCGAAGTCCGGAACTGATTGGGACCTTGTCCCTTGCATCGGACCGAAGTACGGACTAACTGGGGCCTTGCCCCCTGCATCGGACCGAAGTCCGGAACTGACCGGGACCTTGTCCCCTGCATCGGACCGAAGTCCGGACTAACTGAGGCCTTGCCCCCTGCATCGGATCGAAGTCCGGAACTGACTGAACATAGCATAGTATAACATATCGACTAGCATGAACACATATACTGCATACTGCATTGGGCCATTGCCCGAAACACATAACACATAAATCCTGTCTGAGCCACGAAGGCATCAAACATATTAACTACTGCATTGGACCAAAGTCCGGAAACTACTGCTAACTAAACGGGCTGGCATTGTGGCCTTAGACCCATTCCTACTGGAAGGAAACTCACCTGCACCACTAAAGTTCTTGCTGATACCCTTCTGACTTCTATCAGACAGCTCTCAAACTACTGCTCCAAAACTCCCGATCTACTAATACCAAATGTAACACTTAGTCCCAAACTGGCATTCAAAAGTCAGACTAAATCAACTCTGGTCAAAGTCAACCCTCCAGATTGACTCTACTCGCCGAGTCAGCTCGTTGACTCGTCGAGTCCTTTCACTCTGAAAATTCTTAGAACACGACTCAACTAAACTAGCAAGAGGATGAGAGAGGAGAGAGGAAAGGGAGAGCTAAGATTTTTGGCTATTCCTTTAGGGTTTCTAGTGGCCAAAAATCATAACCCCAAGGGGTCTATTTATAGTGCAAATAGGATGCCATGGATAACCTTAATTTGAATATAATATTATTAATTCAAATCTGGTAACTATCCACCTCCTTAATTATCTACGTCGGATAATCTAGAAACCCTAGGTTATCCTTATAAAAACCGTCCACCCTTCCTTAGGAAGGTTCTAAAACCTTTTGCTAAACTATTGAGCAATTGCACTTTTAATTAATTCTTTAAATCCCGAAATTAATTCCAATTAATTTCTGAGTAAATATTAAATAAATATTACTATTTCTAATTAATATATTATTTTCGTAATATATTAACAAATTATTTATTTCAGTTTATTAATCAAATAAAGAAAACAGGGTAAAATAGCCAAAGATTTTGAACCTGCAACATGATATCTCGTCATATCATTCAGGGTCTTACACCCCGATAAATTCAAGAAATCCCTAATGTCATCCCCTAGCATAGCATGATATCTCGTCTTCCTCATTTCCTCATCTGCAGCGTACTGCGAAACCAATAGTGCCATCTCCCTGAATTTGGCGGTGAATTCCATCATAGTCTCGGCAGTCTGGTGTAGGTCTTGGAACTCCCTTGACAGCTATTGCACCTCTATAGCTGGTGCAAACTCCCTATGGAATCTTTGAAGAAAGTCCTCCCATGTCATCTCTACAACCCCTGCTTTCCCCATGGCTCGAGTAACCTCCTCCCACCAGTCTTGCGCACTATCTCTTAGCAAGCAGGACGCGAATCCCACATTTTCCCCCTCAGGGCAAGAGCTCGTTCGTTGAGCATTCTCCATGTTAGTGATGTAACATCGGCTAGCGATGGGTTCCTTAACCCTAAAGAACTCAGGTGCTCCACACACCTTGAACTTCTATAATGAGAGAGCTCGAGCGCCAATCTGACCCACAACAATCTCGGATCGAAATGACCCGAGCCGCTCCTCCATGAGCTCTAAAATCCCCTCCATGATGCTACCAAAAATTATAGGAGTAGCGTTAAGTATGCCGCAAGTAACCTCTGCTGCAATAAGCTCATGCACCCTCTCATTAATTGGTTCAACACCTGAACATGAACCCGAACAAGAGCCCCCACATGAACCTGAACCTCCTCGAGTAGTCATCACCATCCTCGAACTAAAAATACGACATAAAAGCAATCAATGAAAGAGGTTTGATGGAATCCTTAACACCGGCCTCCTTAGATTTTCCAAACCTACACTTGTCTCAGGTACATGTCATATGCTTTCAGTAGTACGGGCCCAATACTACCTTCCACACAGACCTGTACCATCCCCAAGGCTAATCTAATTCCTCTAAGTTTCCACACTACAACACTAACAACCAATCATTTTAGGGCTATGAATGTCAAATGAAGATTCTACCCTAAGTCCAGAACCAAACAAGGAATAGGAAATAAGTCCAAACCAATCATTCTAGGGCTATACAGTCCTAAGCATATACAACTTTGAAATCATACACATAACAAATAACTGAGCCAATATTAATTCCAAGTAATACATGGCATCAAATTCTATCGATCTATAAGGCATCACACAATACATAAGTATGGGTAATGTAGGAAACAGTTACTTGAGCTCGACTGATTGCATGCATTGCACTCCCCTCTTTCTTAAAAGAATCTTTTTCAAAATCTCAATTTCTTTTTTTTTTCTTTTGAAAATATTATCATTTCCTTAGTTTGAGTTCTAACATACCCAAAAGTGTGACCGAATCCCTCAAACCAAGGCTTTGATACCAACTTGTAACAACCTAAAAACCAAAATAAAATTTTCATTTAAAAAAAACAAGAGTTACAACCATCATATTGTTTCAAAAACCATCACATAATAATAGTGTCAAATCATCAATGTATAATATTAAAAATATGGAAAATAGTGAGGAGTGAATGAAGCACCATCAAGCCGAGCCCTTCCCTTTAGTATTGGGAGTACCTGAAACCACATATACAAATTGTAAGCAAAATCTTAGTGAGTTTCCCTAACGTACCACATACACAAAACATACAAGTTCCATGGGCTAACCCCATGGTCTATTCTTGCAATGTCGGGGGCCAAATCACGGTCTTACGTACGAGTGTCATGCGATATCCCCATGGTCTTTCTTTACGATGCCTTGGGCCAAATCCCGGTCTTACACACAAGTGTCATGGGATAACCCCATGGTCTTTCATACAATTATAAAAAAGACAACAAGCATTCCACATAACAAGAAATAGGGCGGCATTGGTGCCTTCGACCCATGGATATGGTGAAAAAACTCACCTTAACTACTAAAAAGCCCACATAAACGCTCAGGCTTCTAGACTGAAGAAATCATCATGCTAACTAAACAATAAAGTCCCAATAAACAGTTGGGTCGTAATCTGGACTAAGTTACAACACCTTCCTAATGTCTAGGTGGGATGGGCCAAACTAGATTTCAAAGCCCAATAAAATCCTAGGCCCAAACCCAAGGATCACTCAAGATCCAATATGAGTCAATCAACTAAAGTGGTCCAACAGTAATGAAATCCAAGGTCTAACCTCAACAAGAACGCCCATCGATTTCGGCCCAAAGCATATTTTAGACTGAATTGGGCCGTGCGCCCGACGTATCCACCGATACGCACAGTGTACTCAGCCCGAGCGTGAGGTTTGCGACTAGGGAGGCAGTATGTGTGATGTACATGAAGCTACGTACGACATACACCCCCCAACCCATGGAATTCATTCAAAAGTGAGCCTTAAGACCTTTAAAGCCATAAAGTTGCAAACTTTATACCTTTAGATGGCTACAATGAGTCCAACTCTAAAACCTAGCTTATTTCACCCCTTTCAACACTCCAACTCTTGAATGGGGACTAAACAAGGTCCAAGCTTGCACCTTCAAGATTTAAGATGTCTAGAAATGTCTAAAATACAGCTTGAAAGCTTAGGAGTAGCTAATAATCACCAAGATCTAAACTTTGGGGACAAGAAGGAAAAAACTAGCCTCAACTAGAACTTAATGAAACACAAACCAAGTTTGGACCTTTAACCCTCCTAGTGTTAAAAAATGAAGAGAAGATGTTGGATCCAAAGTCTTGAGGGAAATCTTTCTTCTTGAATAACCTTATTCACAACAAAAAATCACACACAATCACTCTAAAAAGCTCAAAATGCTTTAAATGAACTAGGTTTTGCTAAGAGGGTCGAGAAAGGAAACGGAGGAAGAGGTAGGGGAAAGTCTTGGGCCATAATGAGGTTTAAATACTGAACAACCCCTAATTATTAGGGTTTTGGTCTGAGACACGTATGCCCTACATAATGGAGCACACACATCTTACTCGCACGGGGCCTAGTATGCTGAACGTACCAAGACGTGCACCCTGCGTACACGAGCAACACCAAAAATTCAATATTTTGACTTTAGGGACCTTTTTTGCAACAAAATCAAAACTCAAGGGTTCAAAAGCAAACCTAATCATTGTAGATGTTACATATAATATGGATCACCTAACACAATTTTGAGAGTTATATAAAACTAACACTCTTCTTTTATTTTCAAACTCTTCAATCATGATCAGAATATAGAGAATTTTTCGTCGGTGTCAAGATTTGTTCTTGATTGATTGTTGCATCCACAAGATAGATCCATACCTTAGGAATTTCTATCTTAGGATACTACAATGCAGACCTTAATCTATACATTTCAGTGACTGTATTCTTGTTGTAATATTCATTCAAGTATGTTTCTATAAAAATGATTCTTGTATATTACATATAATTGAATTTTGTTGTATTATTTGTGTTTTTTCATTAATTATATATCATTGTCATAATAATCTAAGATACAAATCAAAAAGTAAATAATAGATCAAGATCCCATCATCAAATCACATGTGGAAAAGCCAGATAAATTCAAAGGCTCGGATTTTTAGAGATGACAACAAAAGATGTTGTTTTATCCTACAAATTGTAACACCGTTAAATTTCAAACAATTTTTTTCAGTTAATTTTAATAAAACATTTCATTTCCAAATCATCCGAAAATCATATATCCAATATTTTCACCAAAAAAAACACAATACAAAATCCATATCCCAAGATCTCAAAAACATGTCATCTGCAAGTGTGTACTGATCATGTCGGTGCCTTCCTGCGATCATCACTGGTACCTGAAACATATAACACACAAACGGTAAGCATAAATGCTTAGTGAGTTCCCCAAATGGAAGTCCCGGGACGATTTGTGAAGAATATTATAAGTCGAGGGTTAAAAGTGTATGTTCGGGACTTAAATTGAAATGATTGAAGGCTTAAGGGCTTATTAGTAATTTAAGGATCTATTATGAAAGAGATTTTTGTAGAGTAGGAGTTGATTGGTAAATTTCAAACTTTAATTGTAAAGAATTTCAGAAGATAGGGTTAAAAAGGTAAGTATGTGTTTTATTTTGAAAAAGATATCTTGGGGAGGGACTAGAATGATTAAATGGGCAAAGTTGGAGCATGGACACAGGACAACTCCCATCACCCTCCCTTAATCCATGTATATAGGCATCTTAAATCACTCAAAACCTTAACCCTAAGGGATATGCCTCCAGCCGCCACCCCTCCTACTCTCTCATCTCCGGTCATATGAGGTCGCTGCCACGCCATGGAACTGCCACCATCAAGACGAGCTGCCGGCAACAACTTGAGTCACCGAGAGTCCGTCGAAGATCGGGAAGAAACCTTCAATCGCTGTGGTCGCTGTTGTTTTGTCAGGCGAACATCACCATTGCGATGCTGGCTACTAGAGGCGTTGGCTGCTGTTATTCCGTCGTTATGCAAGTAATGGGCTGTCGAGAAACCCTCAGTCGATTCTTCTTTTTTTCCTTCTCGTTACTTTTGTTGGGTTGACACCATGTATGGCGGCTATGTGCACCGGTGGGTCGTGAAACACCGTTTCAGATTGATCCGGCGATAGCAACCCCCTAATGACGTTGATGTGTATGATGCAACCACGACCTGCTGCCGCCATCACCTCCTGATGACGTTGATGTTGCTGTTTCCGTCGAAGTTGGCTTGTTCCCGGACGTGGGATTGAATATTCGTGTGTGTGTAGTTGTTGCTTGACGGGGGAACGAGACACTAAAGAGTTGCTGCCATTTTTGCTTCTATCATCCCTGACCACCGCCTGCCGCCGCCGTGGGGTGGCTGTTTATGTTTACTTCTTGTAGGTGTATGTGTAATATGGTGTAATTACATGTGTGTAGTGGCATGATGTTGTAGAGGCAATGCTAGACCGGAAAAGCCATGAAAAACCCCACCACCACCATGAGGTGGTGGCTGCCACCATAGGTGGGTGTAGTTTAGTGTGTGTGTGTGTGCAGTTATTTTCTTGGGATATTCATTGTAACTGTAACAAATTGGTTTAATGAAAGAAAAACCAAAAACCACCACCTTAGGGTGGTGGCTGCCGCCACCGGCCGCTGTGTCGGGTGGCCGTGTGCCTTGTCTCCCTCTGTGCTTCATTTGGAGTGCTTGAAAACCTAATGGGCCCAAACAAGCCCTAATGGGCCTAATGAAGACTAATGGACTTCGTGAAAAACCCTAAAGGGCTTAATAATATTCTAGTAGGCTTAATAGGCCCAATAAAACCCTAATTGATAAATGGTTCAGTAATTGGGTTAGGAAACCCTAATGTCTATAAAACCCTAATTTTGAGAATTAAGTGGGGCGCACACGGAAATTATTTAATAGTTTGAAGTATTAACTAATAAGCATTGACAAGATTAACCTAGGTGATATTGGACTTAATGAATTAAGTCCTTAATGGGTTAAGTAAGAAACACTTAACCCTAATTATTATTTTATGAGAAACCCTAATTTCACTTGGGCCTTGTGTTGGGACATCCAAGAATAATTAAATGGACTAGAGTAATTAGTTGGGCTCTAGGGTAAGGCCTATATGAAGGTTGGGCCCAATTTAGAAAATTGGGCCATAAATCAGCCATAGTTTGGGCCTAGATGGTTGTACGATATTGGGCCCTTAGAATGAGACATGTTGGACCGGACTATGCAATTGGGCCTTAAGGGGAGTCCATGTAGAGGTTTGGGCCCAATTTGGAAAATTAGGCCATATGTTGGGCTTTGATCCCTAGTAGACCTTAGGCCTATGGATTGGGCCTTGGGTTTCGGTAAGCCAAGCTAGGGGTAATGTAGTAATTATCCAAAGCATGTATTTATAGTTATGTGTTAGAACCCAATTATTAATTGGGTGTTATTTTGGTGTTGACAGTTCGGGAATCTGTCATCCAGTAGCTGGGGTTGAGTCTGTGGGACTTTATCAGTGTGGGATTTTGTCTACGGGACTTCAGCAGTGTGAGGTGAGTTTCCTTCCAGTAGGAACAGGTCTAAGGCCACAATGCCGACCCGTTTAGCTAGTAGTAGTTTCCGGACTTCGGTCCGATGCAGATTTTAGTATGTTTGATTCCTTCGTGGCTCAGATAGGATTTATGTGTTATGTGTTCCGGGTTACAGCCCGATGCAGTATGCAGTGTATGTGTTCATGCTAGTTGATATGTTTATGCTATGCTATGTTCAGTAGTTCCGGACTTCGGTCCGATGCAGTTAGTTCCGGACTTCGGTCTGATGCAGTTAGTTCCGGACTTCGGTCCGATGCAGGAGGCAAGGCCTCAGTAGTTCCGTACTTCGGTCCGATGTAGGGGACGGGGTCCCAGTCAGTTCCGGACTTTGGTCCGATGCAGTTTCCAGACTTCGGTCCGATGCAGTGGGCAAGACCCAATATGTGTTTATATGTTATTGTATGGTATGTGGTAGTTTGGGGGAGCTCACTAAGCTTCGAGCTTACAGTTTCAGTTTTGGTTTCAGGTACTTAGTTTTCAAAAGAGGAGCTCAGGAAGATTGCAGTGCACACACCATTTGTTCAGCCTGGGATATTTATACTCTGATATGTTTGACAGTTGTTATGATATTTTGACATACATTGTTTATGATTCTTATATGACATTGATGAATATGGTTTTATTACTGATTTAAAACGAAATTTTCAGACTGTGTTTTTGGGATGTTACAAGTTGGTATCAGAGCCTTGGTTTGAGGGATTCGGACGCATTCCCGAGTGTGTGTGAACTCAAACTAAGGAAGTGGTAAAAAGATTTAAAAAAAAAAAAAAAAAGAGTTTTAGAAAAGCAAAAAGAATTTTTAGAAAGAAAAGAACTTTGAAAAGAGAAAAAGGGTGTGGTGTATGCAATCAGCCGAGCTTAAGTAAGTACTCCCAAATTACCCATACAAGTTTATGTTATGAATATCAGTTTCAGTTTCAGTAGAACAACATGCTAGAATAGGGCTAAGGATCTAGGAAGGATGCCTTATGTGCCTATTATATGTGTATCAGCTTTATGAGAATTGCATGCTAGTACAGAGTAGCCAGTATGATAGCCAGAATAGTATATGCTTTAGGATGTGTACTCAATGCCCGAATGCTGCTTGCTTTGTGCTCCTAGGAGTTCTAGTTGTCTTTCACTAACTAGTAAATGAATATGATAAGTTAAATATTGCAAGGACTAAATAATTTCAGAAGGTTAGGTCTAGCCCTATTTCGTAGCTCTTGTCTGAGTCAAACTGTTGTAGGGTAGGGTCTCTCATTCGATGAATTATCTAGGCTGAGTAATATGTAATAGTATTCGCGAGCTAGTTAGGGGAAGAAAGCAGGAACTTCTTATGCAGCTGATGGCGGGGAGTGAGTTGGTGGAGTCAGAGATTTCCCTAGGGAACACCTAGGATGAGAGTAGCAGAGATCAGTAGTAGTAGAAGTGACTTGGTGGATTCGAGGCAGTACTTGAGGAAAGTATGGATAGATGTGGAAGGTAGTATGGGCCCGTACTACTGAAAGCAGAGGATCCGTACTCGAATCAAGGAAGGCTGAGATGAATCGAGGAAACTTGTAGTGTGTGAGATCCCTCAAGTTTTGATGAGCATTTTGATTTAGTGGTGGTATAATACCGAGTATAGTGACGCTACTTGGTAGACCAGATGGTAGTTTTGGCGTCGATGAGGGATCAGGCTCGGACTCTGGAGCCGGGCAGATTGATGATCAGATGAGGGAGTTCATTCCATCTGAGAATTTCATGCAGTATCATTGACCAGACTCCTATGATCCTCTGTGTGATCAAGGAGAGCATTATAGAGATTTGTGATGAGAGGCCGAGTGCATTCTGCACTGAGATAACAGTCATAATAGAGACCCGTACATTGATGTTTCGGAAATTCAGAGTTTGTGAGGCTTCAGATTGACATGGGGGTTAAGGACCCCATTGTTAGTAGTAGATGGTTGGCAGATGTTGCCAACTCTTTTCGTACCAGATGTTGTCTCGAAAGGAGACAAAATCTGACTTACTTCCTATCTCCATCGGGGTAGAGCACGAGATTTATAGGAAGAAGTTGGTGGTGAATTAAGTGATGATGCGGTTAATGCTATGTCATGAGATGACTTTTAGACCAGATTCTGGGCAGAGTGTGCCCAAGCGATTGAGGCACGACGGTTGTTAGATCTCCACCAGACGACTGAGACTGTGGCAGAGATCACTTCCAAGTCTCAGGAAAGAGCTTAAATTGTACCACGGTATGCAGCAGGTGAGGAGTTTAAGAAGGTAAGTTATCAAAACATACTGTAGAATGATAGCATGGAGATCGTGAGTATCTCAGGGTGCAAGACCCTGAATGATATGACTTCTAGAGCTTGAGTTCGGGATATGGACTTGGAGCACATTAGTAAGAGGGAACCAAATAAGTTGCTTATAGTGAGGGGTCTCAGGAGGAGACTATAGATTTCAGATTAGCTTTCGAGAGACCAGCAAGACCAGATTCGGTGCAACACTTGCGGGAAACTGCACAAGGGAGCCTTTCGTTCCAGTGGTTTGAGTAAGTGTAACCCTGAGTTATCCTCAGTTTGTGTCTGAATTGTATTTTTAATAGAAGTCATATGCCAATTGCATACTAATAAGCATTAGCGATTAGTGATAGAGCAATCCCCCAGATTGCGGGATTAGGGAGTACAACGTCATCTTGGTTTATTCCAAGACTGTGGAGCAGAACGAGAAGCACCTGAGGGAGGTGCTAGAGACTTTGAGGTGGGAGAGAATTTTCATAAGGTTCTTCAATTGTGAGTTCTAGTTGCGCGGGGTGCAATTCCTTAGGCACTCTGTCAACCAGAAGGGTGTACTAGTCGATCCAGTCCAAGATAGAGGTCGTGAGGCAGTGGGAGATTCCGAGGTCTCCAATTGAGATTCGGAGCTTCCTGGGTCTAGCATGTTATTACCGGAGATTTATTCGGATTTTTAGAAGTTGTGTAATATTTTGGATTAGCTAGTGTTGAAACACTAGTAATGGTAAGTGTGGTTTCTAGCAGATTGGTCATGGGTGGTGAGAAGGATTAGGAATTCTTCCAGTTTTCTGTGCTGTAGGGCATTAGTTGAATCAAAGTGGGGGAGAATCGCCCAAGGATTCAGAAGCAGGAGCAGTTTTGAGACTAGGATAAGTTTCGCATCTTTATTGGGAAGGAAGGTAGCCCAAGCGGTTGTATGGTTTGAGGATAGTGTTAGGTGAAAGTTCGGAAAAGCTTGCCAATAAGGAGATCGCGTACCCGTAATGTTTTCTAGCAAGCCTTAGGGAATTCGGTTGGGGATTCCAGTCAGGACACGAGTTCAGCTGAGTACGGGTCAAGCGCGTGTTCGACCCAGTCAGATAATGTTAGAGTGTTGTAAGTCTGCGAATGTAGTCGTAGCATTCACTAGCAGCAGATAGTGATAAAATGTTGTAAGTCAACGGGTGTAGTCGTAGCATTCACTAGGTTATTAGATAGCGTGAGTGCATCGTTAGGACACAGGAAGGACAATAGTACCCACCAGTTTAGGTATAGCAGTGAGGATATGGAAATCCACAGATTGGGTTTCGGAGTTTCCCAGATGGATTAGATAGGGTTAAATCAGTGATAAGATTATAGAAGCGCCACTACAGAGATGAGAGCAAGGAAGCAGTGGACTGTTTAAGGTCATTTATGACATGAGGCTACCAATGGTCATGTAGCAATCACTTTTAGCCTTGTGTTTGGTGACGTCAGGATTCAACGCATGGAACCAATCAGTTAGAGTAGAAGGCCGTTAGGGCTATAGTGGCGCGATAACTAGTAGCAGCTAGATCCATAGAAGGATTTCGTTCAGAAGTTGTGCGAGGTGGCTAAGTAGGGAGTCCTTTGGATCTGCAGTTGGGCTGGAACCCGATATTCCAGATGATTGGCGGAAAATTTAGACAAGGTAGGTTTCGGTAGATGTTGGGAAGCAGCCATGTGGCAGCATATAGTTTCAAACAGTTCAGTGTTTCAGGCAGTTCAATATTTCAGACACTTTAGTGTTCAAGCAGTTCAGTGTTCAGACAGTTCAGTGTTTCAGGAAGTTCGATGTTCAGACAGTTCAGTGTTTCAGGAAATTACAACTCTTGGGCAATGTTAGTAATTGTGCCCTAAGTTGCAAGTACATATAGGATAACTGGTTTATTGGGAAGTGACAAGTCACTCACAATGGAAATAGCTAAGTATTGGCCAAGTATAAGTGATCTACAGGGATAATTAGGTTTGTGAACCTGTTTTGTAGTGGGACTTTTCAAGCTAAAAGAAGTTGAGTAGTCAGTTGAGAGATAAGCAGGTTGGTCTCATCGATAATAATTTTGGTATGAGTGGTATGTTAGAGAATCAAACCATCTCAAGGCAGCAGATATCAACCAGAATAGATGTGATCTTGTCACGAGGGTTGGTTACAGTTACCCTAGAAAGGCTAGGGTGTGCCCAGGATGGTAACCAGGTTACTAGAGTGGTTTGAAGTGAAAGGAATGATTTCGAGGAAGAAATCTAATTTAAGTGGGGGAGAGTTGTAACACCCCGTTTATTTAAATAAATTAATAAATGGAAGTCCCAGGACGATTTGTGAAGAATATTAGAAGTCAAGGGTTAGAAGTGTATGTTCGGGACTTAAATTGAAATGATTGAAGGCTTAAGGGCTTATTGGTAATTTAAGGATCTATTATGAAAGAGATTTTTGTAGAGTAGGAGTTGATTGGTAAATTTCAGACTTTAATTGTAAAGAATTTCAGAAGATAGGGTTAAAAAGGTAAGTAAGTGTTTTATTTTGAAAAAGATATCATGGGGAGGGACTAGAATTATTAAATGGGAAAATTTGGAGCATGGACACGGGACAACTCCCATCACCCTCCCTTAATCCATGTATATAGGCATCTTAAATCACTCAAAACCCTAACCCTAAGGGATATGCCTCCAGCCGCCACCCCTCCTACTCTCTCATCTCCTGTCATATGAGGTCGCCGCCATGCCATGGAACTGCCACCATCAAGACGAGCTGCCGGCAACAACTTGAGTCACCGAGAGTCTGTCGAAGATCGGGAAGAAACCTTCAATCGTTGTGGTCGCTGTTGTTTTGTCAGGCGAACATCGCCATTGCAATGCTGGCTACCAGAGGCGCTGGCTGCCGTTATTCCGTCGTTGTGCAAGTAATGGGCTGCCGAGAAACCCTCAGTTGATTCTTCTCTTTTTCCCTCTCGTTCCTTTTGTTGGGTTGACGCCATGTATGGCGGCTATGGGCACCGGTGGGTCATGAACCACGGTTTCAGATTGATCCGGCAATAGAAACCCCCTAATCGGTTGTTTAGAGCTTGGTTCTTGGGTCATTTCATGTGTATGATGCAACCACGACCTTCCGCCGCCATCACCTCCTGATGAAGTTGATGTTTCTGTTTCTGTCGAAGTTGGCTCGTTCCCGGACGTGGGATTTAATATTCGTGTGTGTGTAGTTGTTGCTTGACAGGGGAACAAGACACTGGAGAGTTGCTGCCATTTTTGCTTCTATCATCCCCGACCACCGCCTGCCGCCGCCGTGGGGTGGCTGTTTATGTTTACTTCTTGCAGGTGTATGTGTAATATGGTGTAATTACGTGTGTGTAGTGGCATGATGTTGTAGAGGCAATGCTAGACCGGAAAAGCCATGAAAAACCCCACCACCACCATGAGGTGGTGGCTGCCACCATAGGTGGGTGTAGTTTAGTGTGTGTGTGTGTGCAGTTATTTTCTTGGGATATTCATTGTAACTGTAACAAATTGGTTTAATGAAAGAAAAACCGAAAACCACCACCTTAGGTTGGTGGCTACTGCGACCGGCCGCCATGTCGGGTGGCGGTGTGCCTTGTCTCCCTCTGTGCTTCGTTTGGAGTGCTTGAAAACCTAATGGGCCCAAAGAAGCCCTAATGGGCCTAATGAAGACTAATGGACTTAGTGAAAAACCCTAAAGGGCTTAATAATATTCTAGTAGGCTTAATAGGACCAATAAAACCCTAATTGATGCAAAGATCCAACAAATTGATAAATGGTCCAGTAATTGGGTTGGGAAACCCTAATGTCTATAAAACCCTAATTTTGATAATTAATTTGGGCGCACGCGGAAATTATTTAATAGTTTGAAGTATTAATTAATAAGCATTGACAAGATTAACCTAGGTGATATTGGACTTAATGAATTAAGTCCTTAATGGGTTAAGTAAGAAACACTTAACCCTAATTATTATTTTATGAGAAACCCTAATTTCACTTGGGCCTTGTGTTGGGCCATCCAAGAACAATTAAATGGACTAGAGTAATTAGTTGGGCTCTAGGGTAAGGCCCATATGAAGGATTGGGCCGAATTTAGAAAATTGGGCCATAGATCGGCCATAGTTTGGGCCTAGATGGTTGTACGATATTGGGCCCTTAGAATGAGACATGTTGGACCGGACTGTGCAATTGGGCCTTAAGGGGAGTCCATGTAGAGGTTTGGGCCCAATTTGGAAAATTAGGCCATATGTTGGGCTTTGATCCCTAGTAGACCTTGGGCCTATGGATTGGGCCTTGGGTTTCGGTAAGCCAAGCTAGGGGTAATGTAGTAATTATCCAAAGCATGTATTTATAGTTATGTGTTAGAACCCAATTATTAATTGGGTGTTATTTTGGTGATGACAGTTCGGGAATCTGTCATCCAGTAGGTGGGGTTGAGTCTGCGGGACTTCATCAGTGTGGGATTTTGTCTACGGGACTTTAGCAGTGTGAGGTGAGTTTCCTTCCAGTAGGAACAGGTCTAAGGCCATAATGCCGACCCGGTTACCTAGTAGTAGTTTCCGAAGTTCGGTCCGATGCAGATTTTAGTATGTTTGATGCCTTCGTGGCTCAGACAGGATTTATGTGTTATGTGTTTCGGGTTACAGCCCGATGCAGTATGCAGTTTATGTGTTCATGCTAGTTGATATGTTTATGCTATGCTATGTTCAGTAGTTCTGGACTTCGGTCCGATGCAGTCAGTTCCAGACTTCGGTCCGATGCAGGAGGCAAGGCCTCAGTAGTTCCGGACTACGGTCCGATGTAGGGGACGGGGTCCCAGTCAGTTCCGGACTTCGGTCCGATGCAGTTTCCGGACTTCAGTCCGATGCAGTGGGCAAGGCCTAATATGTGTTTATATGTTATTGTATGGTATGTGGTAGTTTGGGGGAGCTCACTAAGCTTCGTGCTTACAGTTTTAGTTTTGGTTTCAGGTACTCAGTTTTCAAAAGAGGAGCTCGGGAAGATTGCAGTGGACACACCATTTGTTCAGCGTGGGATATTTATATTCTGATATGTTTGATAGTTGTTATGATATTTTGACATACATTGTTTATGATTCATATATGAAATTGATGAATATGGTTTTATTACTGATTTAAAACGAAATTCTCAGACTGTGTTTTTGGGATGTTACACTTCGCCCTCGAAGTCTCGCTCAACAAATAACTCAGGATACTGCTCTCGCATCTCTAACTCCAGCTCCCAAGTCAGCTCGGACCCCTTCCGATGTTGCCACTAGACCTGAACCAATGACACCTCCTTGTTTCTCAAAACCTTGATCCTTGTATCCCGAATCGCGATCGGCCTCTCAATATAGTTCAGGCTCGCATCCACCTGAATGTCCTCCAATGGAACCACTGCTGACTCATTGGCGATACACTTCCTCAACTAAGACACGTGGAAGGTATCATGAATCCGACTCAACTCCGCAGGTAGCTCCAAATGATACGCTACCCTGCCCACCCTAGCGATCACCCTGAAAGGACCAATATATCGAGGCCCCAACTTGCCTCTGTTTCTTAAATCGGATCACACCTTTCCAAGGTGAGACTTTAGGATAACGAAATCACCCACCTGAAACTCGGGCTCTTAATGTCGTTTATTCGCATAACTCTTCTGATGGCTCTGGGCTGTCATCAACCTTTGTCTGACCTGCTGAATCTACTTGGTGGTTTGTAGTACTATCTCTGTGCTACTCATCACCTGCTGCCCTACTTCTCCCTAGCAAATGGGAATTCGACACCTCCTCCCATATAACAACTCAAAAGGAGGCATACCGATGCTCGAATGATGGCTGTTGTTATAGGAGAACTCAGCCAGAGGCAGGTACGTGTCCCAACTCCCTCCAAAATCCAATACACATGCACGAAGCATATCCTCAAGAGTCTGAATAGTCCGCTCACTCTGACCATCGGTCTGGGGGTGATAGGCAGTGCTGAAATGCAATCTCGTACCCAACTCCTCATGAAATTTCTTTCAGAAATTGGAAGTAAAATGCACATCCCGATCCGACACAATCGAGATCGGTATCCATACCAAGACACTATCTCCCTCACATACATCTCTGCCAACTTCTCCGTCGAAGATCTCTCACTGATGGAAAGAATGTGGGCACTCTTCGTCAGTTGATCCACTATCACCCAAATCGCATGGACACCCCTTGGGGTTATGGGTAACTTGGTGATGAAATCCATAGATATATGTTCCCACTTCCACTCGGGAACCTCGAGTGGCTGCAATTTACCATGCGGACGTTGGTGCTCAGCCTTAACCTGACGACAGGTCAAGCACCTCTCTACAACCCACGCTACATCCCTGTTCATGCATGGCCACCAATAATCTTTCTTCAAATCCAAGTACATCTTGGTAACCCCGGGATGGATCGAGAACCTCGATCGATGCGCCTCCTCCATCAAGATGCTACGTGCGCCACGAATAAACGACACCCAAATACGACCCTAAAATGTCATAAGCCCTCGGCTATCAGTCACAAACTCAGATACTTGCCCAATCACCTGCTCTTTCTTACAGTTCTACGGCCCAACAGCCTCGGTCTGAGCCTCTCGGATGGAATCCAACACTGAAGTCATCACAGTCATCCTCATACATATACCTCGGATCAGGGAACTCTCTACCCTCCGACTCAGGGCATCAGCTACCACATTCTCCTTGCCCGGGTGATACAGGATTTCACAATCATAATCCTTCACCACATGTAACCATCTCCTCTGTTGCATGTTCAGGTTGGGCTGATCCATCAAATACTTCAAACTCTTGTGGTCCGTGAATACGGTACACCGAACCCCATACAAATAGTGGCGCCAGATCATAAGGGAAAAAACTATTGCCCCAACTCCAGATCATGAGTGGGATACCTCACCTCATGAGGCTTCAGCTACCTTGATGCATACGCTATCACATGCCCCCTCTGCATAAGTACTACGCCTAGCCCAGATATCGATGCATCGTAGAAAACCACAAAATCATCAACTCTCTCTGGAAGGGATAATACCGGGGCTTTACACAACTTCTGGCGAAGAGTCTCAAACGAGGTATGCTGCTCTAAACCCCATGAGAATGAAACACCTTTCTTGGTCAACCTAGTGAGTGGCACTGCAATCTTGGAGAAATCCTGAATGAATCTCCGATAATAACCGGCCAACTTCAGAAAACTTGTGATCTCGGTAGCGGACATTGGCACTTCCCAACTAATCACTGCCTCAATCTTGGCTGGATCAACCAATATCCCATTCTGATTAACGAGATGCCCTAGGAACTGAACCTCCCGTAGCCAGAAATCACACTTGGAGAATTTGGCATAAAGCCTCTCCGATCTCAACACCTCAATAACCTCTCTCAAGTGCTCCTCATGCTGCTCCTGGGATCTAGAATACACCATAATGTCATCAATGAACACGATCACCGATTGATCCAACATCGGCCTACATACTCTGTTCATGAGATCCATGAATGCTGTTGGCGCATTAGTTAGCCCGAAAGGCATCACCACGAACTCATAGTGCCCATAACGCATTCTGAACGTCGTCTTCTAGATATCCTCATCACGCACCCTCATCTGATGATATCCGGACCTCAGATCAATCTTGGAGAACCAAGATGCCCCCTGCAGTTGATCAAATAAGTCATCAATCCTCGGAAACAGATAACGGTTCTTAACCGTTAACTTGTCCAACTCCCGGTAATCAATACACATCCGGTGTGAACCATCCTTCTTCTTAACGAACAGGATCGGTGCTCCCCAAGGCGAGCTGCTTGGACGAATAAACCCCTTCCCCAACAGCTCCTGCAGCTGTGAGGATAACTCCTGCATCTCTGGCGGTGCTAAACGATAAGGCGCCTTAGCGATAGGTGCGGCCCCGGGAATCAAATCGATGCGAAACTCCACCTGCCTCTCGGGAGGCACACCCGGAAACTCCTCGGGAAATATGTCCAAGAACTCTCGCACTATCGGGACATTGTCAAGCAAACTTGGCCTCCAAGAGGCCTCCCGTACATCCATCACATAGGCTACGAACCCCTTGCAGCCCCACTGTAAACTCTGCCTCGCCCTGGCTGCCGAATAGAATGCTGACCCACTACAAGTCCCCTCACCATAACCTGTCAGCACTCCCCGTGACATCCCCATTTTCACGGCCAGAAAAGACTAGTTTTGTTTATGCTTTATAAAAATCAGAGTACTTCTTTTCATAAAAATGTTTCGGAATTTGTTCCCAGAAAAACATGATAAATACATTATCAAAACATTTTCGAAGAAACGTGTCACACCCCAAAACCATGAATGGCGGAAACGTTCTGGGGTGGAGGACGTCATGTAAAGTATCACAACACAGTATAACAGTAAATAAGCAAACAACATCATCCATTGCATTAAATATATCATTTTAATACAAGCGTGTTCTGTACAGTTATAGACACCAAAAATAATGTAAATCAAAATAATAAGATGAGACTTGGATTCGCTCCATCTTCTCAAAAGCTAGCCTCGGTACCTGTCTACTGATGACCTGAGAATACAAGTTATTTTGAAAGAGTTTATCAGCATTAAGCTGGTGAGTTCATAAGTATTTTAGTGTCGGTATTTGTCATCCAAAACGTTTGAACATGTCTCAAGTGTAAGTTTGTAAAATGTAAGTAGATGTTGGTAAGTGTTTGTACATGTTTGAATCTCTCAGAAAAACCTATATTTTCTATTAAAGTAGCCTTCTACCAAGGCTTAACTGCTTTGTATGCTCGTTTGTTGTAAAAGTGTGTAATTTCCTAAGTGTAACTATCATTTAACGAAATATAGTTTGTACATTAAAGTTCAAGTGAAACAATCACTAAAAGTATGTAATGGGTAAATTATTGTAGTATTGTAGTGTTGTATTATAGGAACTACTGCTGTACTAACTACCTTAAACCGGATTTATATTAAGGTATCATGTGATAAATTGCACCATACTATCGACTGGTAACAACGACATACGAATGGTTGTAATAACGGAATGACGTTTGGCACCCGCAGACCTGCAGGTCCGGCTGTAGCTAGCAGCAAGGTGTAGGATAGTCAATCCAGTATAGATCTATACGCAAACTCACGCTCTCCCTCCAAGAGAATTCTGGCTACAACTCGGGCCATGACAATTAAGGCATGCTCCGATACAGTGGATCACAATTGTTAACGTATTCTTGCATATGTAATGTAATGAACTGTTCTAGTATAGTTGTATATGTTCTTCCTCTAGTATAGTTGTATATGTTCTCTGTCTAGTATAGTTGTATATGTTCTCTTTCTAGTATAGTTGTATAAGTACTCGTAGTACTAAGTATTAACTCATGAATGAACTGACTCATTTATCTAGAAATTGTAGTAGTGTGATCCTATGTTACCCCGATGGTAACTTACTGATGATGTACTGATAAGTATGAATATGGAAGTACTTTTATGTCTATACATGTATATTTGATATATAATTAATATTGAAACGACCTTCGGATGACTACCCGAAATCCCACCAGACCACATCTCAAGCGCGAAAAGGAAATAGGGTGGATGGCCTTCCTAAGCCCTTTAAACATTTCTTATATATCTATACATATATGGGCAAGTAATTTATAAGAAGTAAAACAAAGTTTAATAAAAGCATTTGATAAGTAAAATAGTTTGTAAAACATTTTGAAGTAAAACAGTTTGATAAACAGTTTGTACAGTGATAAAATCATTGGTTTTCTAGTTATTAATCGCATGTGATTAATGTAATCACATGTGATTCACGTAATAACTATAAGTATTTAACTTGTATCCCCCCCCCCATAAAGTATTTAAAACATTTAAAAGCATTTCAAAGGTTAATTAAAGGGGTATGAACTCACTTGTGGTGAGTGGATTGGATTGAAGTATCGGGTATCGTGCTAGGTGGCAAACGGAGACTTGTTCACACGCACGAGCCTAGTTATCATATAATGAGCATATATATAACTAATTAGCCAATTAATAACTTAATAAAATAAGTTGGGACACTCATGAACATGTAAACACATTGTATAAGTGTTATAGGTCCTAAGGGTTGCATCTAAGTCGATATGGGACAAGGCAAAAGGGTTTAATGTACCAAAAGACATTGAATAAGAGTTTACTACCCAATAAACTCCACACAAGGAGTTTACGGTCGTAAACCCTTGAGTTTACGGTTGTGAACTCTTGTCTTGGTGGTTTTGGGTGTTTTAAACTGTTAAATGATTTCTAGAATAAGCCTAGCATGGGTGGTTTAATCCTTTAGGTAGTTTAGGGCCTTAGAATGCTCCTTTGAGGAGTTTACGGCCAAAAGACCATATCCCCTAGAGTTTACGGCCATAAACTCCTGTAAGGAGGGTGTTTTAATTCATTCAAGCCTCTTGCACACAAAGGATAATTTCTAGACTTTTGTTTAAGGCTAAAGGGGACCTTAGGCACACTTTGGTGCCTTTACTTGGAGTTTACGGCCCAAGAGTTATTCCTTGGCCGTAAACTCCCTTTAAAGGGGTGTTTTTGATGTGTTTAAGTCTCCAAAATAGCTAGAAGTAATAGAGGGTTAATGTCTTAAAGCCTTAGGAGTGATTAGGGCACATTTAAGTCCTTGAAATTGGTGTTTACGGTCCAAGAAACTCTTGGGCCGTAAACTCCTAAAACTAGGTGTTGTTAATTGTGTTCTAGCCTCAAATGATCATACATAATGTCGTTAACTAGTTACCTAGCAAGGAAATGGGACTAGGTAGCTTTTAGGCTTTGTTTTGGAGTTTACTCCCCAAGAACGTTCTTGGGCGGTAAACTCCCGGATCTAACATATTTGACATGTAAACAATGTTATTAAGCATATAACAACCATTAAAACACATCTAGGAAAGTAGACTCACGATTTGGGATGAAAACTCGAAGATCCGTGAGAGAGAAAATGGCTTTTCTCTAGTTGGAAATGTGAATAATGAATGAATTTAGATCAGAAATCTATTTATAGTCCTGAAATATTTTGACAGAAAATATTTTTATTCCAGAATTGGATTCTAACATTATGAAGTTTTGAAAGGCTCAAGTTTCATAAACCCATGAGCATTCACTCTCCTGATAACTCCTTAAACGTAGACCCTAATGTACACAAACTTATTCGGAAAAGTCTGAAATTCCTTGAAACTGGACTAGCTTCTATTGAATAGATAATGTTCGTACAAAATGGAAATTTCGGGTTGTCACATCATCCCCCTGTTAAAAGGAATTTCATCCCGAAATTAGAATTTAAGCAAATATGAAGTTACAAATAACTAAGCGAAAAGATGAGGGTATTTCAGTTTCATCTGATCCTCGCGTTCCCAAGTGAATCCCGGTCCTCGTTTGGCGTTCCAGCGAACCTTCACAATCGGGATACGGCTTTGTTTCGTCTGCTTGACCTCACGGTCCATGATCTCTACAGGTTCTTCCATGATGTTAAGGCTCTCGTTGATCTCGATCTCGTCGAGTGGGATTACGAGAGTCTCGTCGGACAGACACTTTTTCAAGTTAGATACGTGGAATGTAGAATGTACGTTGCGAAGTGTGTCAGGTAGATCGAGTTTGTAAGCTACGGGGCCGACTCTTGCAAGAATCTCGAAAGGCCCTATGTACCTCGGATTAAGCTTCCCACGCTTACCGAAGCGTATCAAGCCCTTCCAGGGTGAGACTTTGAGAAGGACTCGGTCTCCCACCTGAAATTCCAAAGGTTTTCTTCGTTTGTCAGCGTAGCTCTTCTGTCGGTCTCTAGAGGCTTTCAATCGTTCACGGATCTGAATGATTTTCTCTATCATTTCCCGAATGATCTCCGGACCGGTGAGAGTACTGTCAGAAGCTTGCCCCTGGCTAATTGGGTATCACCCACTTCAGCCCAGCACAGAGGGGATCTGCACTTTTGGCCGTAGAGGGCTTCAAATGGTGCTGCCTTTATGCTCGTGTGATAACTGTTGTTGTAGGAAAATTCGACGAGGGGTAAATGGGTATCCCACGCTTTTCCAAAATCAATTACACAAGCACGCAACATATCTTCTAAAGTCTGGATTGTTCTCTCACTTTGTCCGTCAGTATGTGGATGGTAGGTTGTGCTCATGTCTAGCCTTGTTCCCAGGGAATGTTGTAGTGATTGCCAGAATCTTAAGGTAAACCTACTATCTCTATCAGAGATAATGGATATAGGCACACCATGTAGCCGTACGATTTCCCTAATGTATGTTCTCGTAAGTTTCTCCATCTTGTCGGTTTCTTTGATAAACAGGAAGTGTGCAGACTTGGTCAATCTATCAACGATGACCCATATGGTATCAAGTCCACCCGTTGACTTGGGCAAATTGGTTATGAAATCCATAGTGATCCGCTCCCACTTCCATTCTGGAATCTCTGGTTGTTGCAGTAAACCAGAGGGCTTCTGGTACTCGACCTTAACCTTTGCGCAAGTAAGGCATTTGCTTACAAAGGTAGCAATCTCTGCTTTCATATTAGGCCACCAGTATAGCTTTTCAAGATCCATATACATCTTATCCGAACTTGGGTGGATGGAATACCGAGTGTTGTGCACCTCGGTCATGACTAAGTCTTGGAAACCACCGTGTTTCGGTTTCTAGATCCGGTCCATGAAATATAAGGCTCCATCACCCTTGGCTTCTAAATTCTTGTCCATTCCTCTGAGGGATTCACTCGGCACATTTTCAGGTTTCATGGCTTCAAGTTGGGCCGCCTGAATTTGTTTAGACAAGTGTGAATGGATGGTTATTGAGAATGACTTGACCCTGCGACCAGAATATTCCTTCTGACTTAGGGCGTCTGCTACTACGTTGGCTTTACTCGGATGATAACGAATATCGCATTCGTAGTCACTGAGTAGCTCGACCCACCGTCGTTGTCTCATGTTGAGCTCCTTCTGATTGAATATGTGTTGTAAACTCTTGTAGTCGGTAAAGATAGTGCTTCTCGTCCCGTACAAGTAATGTCTCCAGATCTTCAGAGCAAACACCACTGCTCCTAGTTCAAGATCGTGGGTCGTGTAGTTAACTTCGTGTGTCTTCAACTGTCTGGAGGCGTAGGCGATGACCTTACCTCGCTGCATCAGAACACACCCGAGCCCTTGATTCGATGCATCGCAATAGACTATGAAGTCTTCTATCCCTTCGGGGAGAGATAGTATTGGTGTGGTGCACAAGGCTCGCTTGAGTGTTTGGAACGCTCTTTCTTGTTTCTCTTCCCAGTCAAAGGCCATGCCTTTCTAGGTTAGGGTTGTGAGAGGTTTCGCTACTCGGGAGAAGTTCTGTATGAATCTGCGGTAGTAGCCAGCGAGGCCTAGAAATTGACGAATTTCAGTAGGCGTCTTCGGTGCTGACCAGTTCTCAATGGCTTTAATTTTGGATGGGTCCACGTGGATTCCCTCTTCGCTTACCACGTGTCCTAAGAATTCGACTCTTCGGATCCAAAATTCACATTTTGAGAACTTCGCATAGAGTTTCTCCGTTCGTAAAGTTCCTAGAACTTGTCGCAGGTGATCGCCATGCTCTTCCTTACTTCGGGAGTAGATCAGGATGTCGTCAATGAAAACGATGACGAATTGATCCAAGTAAGATCAGCATACTCTATTCATCAGGTCCATGAAAACTGCGGGCGCATTGGTCAATCCAAATGGCATCACCACGAACTCGTAGTGTCCGTAACGAGTTCGGAAGGCTGTCTTTGGAACATCCTCCTCTAGTACTCGTAACTGGTGATATCCGGATCTCAAATCAATTTTGGAAAAATAGTTCGCCCCTTGTAGTTGGTCAAATAGATCGTCTATGCGAGGCAGAGGGTAATGATTTTTGACGGTCAGTTTGTTGAGTTCTCTGTAGTCAATACACATATGGAATGATCCGCCTTTCTTCTTAACGAACAAGACCGGTGCTCCCCAAGGTGAGAAGCTTGGTCTTATGAAGCCCTTGCTGAGCAGTTTGTTAAGTTGACCAGATAATTCCTGCATCTCGGCTGGTGCTAAGCGGTAGGGCGACTTGGCTACTGGGGTAGCTCCTGGGACTAAGTCGATTCTGAACTCGACCTATCGTTGCAAAGGTAATCCTGGTAGCTCTTCTGGGAAAATGTCGGGGAAGTCGCTCACTACTGGAATGTTCTTTAGTTCTTTCGTTTCGAGGCTCGTGTCGACGACGTGAGCAAGGAATGCATGGTATTCTTTACGCAGATATTTCTGTGCTTGAATACTTGATATAATACGGAGACTCGCACTGGGTTTATCACCGTAGATGATAAGAGTTTTGTTAGACGGGAGGTTTAGAAGGACTGCTTTCTCGAAGCACATGATGTCGGCGCGATGAAGACTCAACCAATCCATGCCGATAATAACGTCGAAGCTTTTAATCGAGACCGACATAAAGTCGATTAGGAATGAATGGTTATCTAGAGTTAGGGTACATCCTAAGTATATGTTACTGGTGTTTTCTGTATTTCCATTAGCCATTTCTACTGTGAATTGTTCTTTAAGTGCGTGTGGTTGTTGATTAAGCATGCGAGCAAATTTATGGTTCACGAAGCTTCGCTCCGCTCCACTATCGAACAGAATGCATGCATAGGAGTTATCAAGGAGGAACGTACCAGTCACCACTATCGGGTTAGCAACTGCTTCCCCGTGGCCTATAGCTAGTACCCTCCCTGATCCTCCAGCATTCTTCGCTTTGGGGCAGTCCCTCTTAAAGTGGCCTGCTTCGCCACATCCATAGCAGGTCAGGCTCGCGCCAGAGTCGGGGACTTGGGTGATCGGTTGTGCCGGGAACTTACAGAAATGGACGGTGTGTCCTTTCCTGTTGCAGTTAGAGCACTGCATTTCACGGCAGGGGCCGTTGTGGCGGAAGTTGCATTTGTTGCACTTAGGCAAACTTCCAACACACTGCTTCATCGGAGTAGTAGCAGCAGTAGGGGTTACCGCGGCATGCACTGCCACAATTTGCCGCTTTTTGGTAGGTCGCTGCTTCTTCTTGTCATCCCAGAACTTCCGCTTGGTGTCAGCGGGTTTGGAGGGTTCCGGGATGGTTACGGTTGTTGTTGCAGGGGTTTTGACTCCATGGTCAATGAGTCGCTGTGCCAGTCGCTTGGCACTGTCGAAGGTAGCGGGGTTTGATGATAGGACATTCCCCTGATACGGAGGCACTAGCCCCCATATGTACCTTTCAATCTTTTTCCCTTCAGTGGGAACCATATTGGGGCAGAGGGCCACCAGTTTGCTGAATCTGGCGGTATAAGCAACAATGTTGGTGCCCTTCATGGTTAGGCTCCAAAGCTCCTGCTCCATTTTCTGGATTTCGCCCCTTGGGCAGTATTCCTCAATCATGAGGTCTTTCATCGTTTCCCAACCTATGTTGTTGGCTACGACGAGGGTTAGAGCTTTAACATGGCCATTCCACCACGCCAGGGCCTTTCCTTCAAAGGTGCATGCGGCATATTTGACTTTGCTCGCAGCAGGGCATGAAAAAATTTCGAAGACTGATTCAGTCTTCTCGAAACATTACGAGAGGGCAATGACTCCGCCAGTCCCATGAAAAGACTTCAGCTTGCATTTGGTGAAATCCTTGTAAGAGCACTCTCTCGAGCGCACAGGAGTTTCCACCGGAATAGAGTTAACAGGGGTTCCACCTCTGCTGGCATCAGTAGAGTGATACTGTGCCATGGCAGTTGCCACTGCTGCAGCTATGGCAGCGTTTAGGGCTGCTGTATTGATGACCGGAGGTGGAGGAGGCGGTGGAGGTGTAGGGTTATTCCGGGGAGATTTTTGAGGAGGCATCTTTCAGCTATAAGTTTATAAAGATAAGCAAAGTGGTAAGAATCATTTTGTAAGTAAGGTGAGAGTGACACATGGACTAACTAACCATAGCCCAACAGTTGAATGAGTGTTTGAGATCATAACAAGGAAGATTTGTAGGAAAACAAGAGTGTAAGGATTTTTACCACAGATTAGATAGATGTCAATAGTACTGGTATTACCGATGGAATAAGTTCAGGGAAAATCGACCTAACAATAGGTCTTACATCATACCAGACGGAAAAGTTTGATAGGTTTTAGATTCCTAATTAGAGTACTGAAAGTTAGGAATATTTTACAGACAAGTGCTACATAGACCACAGATGTTAAAGGATAATCCTTAACCCAATAGATAATGATGTACTAGACATCATCTAACGGCGATGAGTATTCCTCGGGAGAACCCTGAGGTCTCTCATTTGACGGATCACCTCTTGAAGGTGTCGTTCATGAGCCCTTTGACGAGATCGAAGTTCCATGACTTCGGCTTGAGAGGCAACCGGATGTTGCTGTAGGGTTTCATTGGTTCTCCGGGTCCGTTCCATTTCTTCTTCGAGACGGCGGATGCAGACTGTGTTGACGCTAGAGTTGGCATCAATCTCCACGACCCGGTCGATGGCTGCTCGACCCTGCTCAACATTACGAGCTATTCTGCGGATAATGACGGGCAGAGCTCAGTCAGCAGAACCACCTTCGCTGACGTTGTAAAGACTTCGGTCCCCAATGTATGGTAAGGGTTGACCCTGTTCGTCACTCCAGCGATTCAAGTTATTTACCCACAAGGGAGTGGGACCTGGAAAAGATGGTCGAGGGTTGTTGTTCGGGGCTTGACCTACTGGAGGTAGGTTGTTGACTTCGGGCTCAGAGTCTGATCCATCGGAGAAGCCTTCAGCTTGATGATCATCCAATGGAATTTGGTGCTCATCATCGGACTCTGCTTTGAGCCATCCTGCGTTGCCTTCATTTGGAAAGTATGGGTCGCCGTGATGGAATCCAGCCATTTAAATCTACGCGAGAAAAGAGGTATAAGGATATAGTATATATGTAGCTAGTAGTACAAAATACACCTATAGTATTTTAAGTTTAGGTTATACTGATCTTCTTGTGGTATTGTTGGTAAGTTTTTAGACTTGCTAACACATCACAACCATTCCAGGGCATATGCTAATCACTCCTCGGACCAACATAGTTGATCAGCCTATGCCATTCCCAGGACTGACCATATATCGCCGATCTTACTGTGATATTTAACAATCGTAATACTTTTGTTCTTGTCATTGTGACACTAATTTTAGTATGAATGCAGACTAGTATACTTAATTAAATATCATAGTATTTAAAGTATAGACTCTTGGTCAGAGTGTTTTAATCCCAAATAGGTTTATATTTTAGTATATCTTCTATGGGTTGATATACTTGATTCACTATAAACAATGCTCTGATACCAATCTGTCACACCCCAAAACCATGAATGGCGGAAACGTTCTGGGGTGGAGGACGTCATGTAAAGTATCACAACACAGTATAGCAGTAAATAAGCGGACAACATCATCCATTGCATTAAATATATCATTTTAATACAAGCGTGTTCTGTACAGTTATAGACACCAAAAATAATGTAAATCAAAATAATAAGATGAGTCTTGGATGCGCTCCATCTTCTCAAAAGCTGGCCTCAGTACCTGTCTACTGATGACCTGAGAATACAAGTTTTTTTGAAAGAGTTTATCAGCATTAAGCTGGTGAGTTCATAAGTATTTTAGTGTCGGTATTTGTCATCCAAAACGTTTGAACATGTCTCAAGTGTAAGTTTGTAAAATGTAAGTAGATGTTTGTAAGTGTTTGTACATGTTTGAATCTCTAAAAAAAACCTATCTTTTCTATTAAAGTAGCCTTCTACCAAGGCTTAACTGCTTTGTATGCTCGTTTGTTGTAAAAGTGTGTAATTTCCTAAGTGTAACTATCATTTAACGAAATATAGTTTGTACATTAAAGTTCAAGTGAAACAATCACTAAAAGTATGTAATGGGTAAATTATTGTAGTATTGTAGTGTTGTATTATAGGAACTACTGCTGTACTAACTACCTTAAACCGGATTTATATTAAGGTATCATGTGATAAATTGCACCATACTATCGACTGGTAACAACGACATACGAATGGTTGTAATAACGGAATGACGTTTGGCACCCGCAGACCTGCAGGTCCGGCTGTAGCTAGCAGCAAGGTGTAGGATAGTCAATCCAGTATAGATCTATACGCAAACTCACGCTCTCCCTCCAAGAGAATTCTGGCTACAACTCGGGCCATGACAATTAAGGCATGCTCCGATACAGTGGATCACAATTGTTAACGTATTCTTGCATATGTAATGTAATGAACTGTTCTAGTATAGTTGTATATGTTCTTCCTCTAGTATAGTTGTATATGTTCTCTGTCTAGTATAGTTGTATATGTTCTCTTTCTAGTATAGTTGTATAAGTACTCGTAGTACTAAGTATTAACTCATGAATGAACTGACTCATTTATCTAGAAATTGTAGTAGTGTGATCCTATGTTACCCCGATGGTAACTTACTGATGATGTACTGATAAGTATGAATATGGAAGTACTTTTATGTCTATACATGTATATTTGATATATAATTAATATTGAAACGACCTTCGGATGACTACCCGAAATCCCACCAGACCACATCTCAAGCGCGAAAAGGAAATAGGGTGGATGGCCTTCCTAAGCCCTTTAAACATTTCTTATATATCTATACATATATGGGCATGTAATTTATAAGAAGTAAAACAAAGTTTAATAAAAGCATTTGATAAGTAAAATAGTTTGTAAAACATTTTGAAGTAAAACAGTTTGATAAATAGTTTGTATAGTGATAAAATCATTGGTTTTCTAGTTATTAATCGCATGTGATTAATGTAATCACATGTGATTCACGTAATAACTATAAGTATTTAACTTGTATCCCCCCCCATAAAGTATTTAAAACATTTAAAAGTATTTCAAAGGTTAATTAAAGGGGTATGAACTCACTTGTGGTGAGTGGATTGGATTGAAGTATCGGGTATCGTGCTAGGTGGCAAACGGAGACTTGTTCACACGCACGAGCCTAGTTATCATATAATGAGCATATATATAACTAATTAGCCAATTAATAACTTAATAAAATAAGTTGGGACACTCATGAACATGTAAACACCTTGTATAAGTGTTATAGGTCCTAAGGGTTGCATCTAAGTCGATATGGGACAAGGCAAAAGGGTTTAATGTACCAAAAGACCTTGAATAAGAGTTTACTACACAATAAACTCCACACAAGGAGTTTACGGTCATAAATCCTTGAGTTTACGGTCGTGAACTCTTGTCTTGGTGGTTTTGGGTGTTTTAAAGTGTTAAATGATTTCTAGAATAAGCCTAGCATGGGTGGTTTAATCCTTTAGGTAGTTTAGGGCCTTAGAATGCTCCTTTGAGGAGTTTACGGCCAAAAGACCATATCCCCTAGAGTTTACGGCCATAAACTCCTATGGGGTGGGTGTTTTAATTCATTCAAGCCTCTTGCACACAAAGGATAACTTCTAGACTTTTGTTTAAGGCTAAAGGGGACCTTAGGCACACTTTGGTGCCTTTACATGGAGTTTACGGCCCAAGAGTTATTCCTTGGCCGTAAACTCCCTTTAAGGGGGTGTTTTTGATGTGTTTAAGTCTCCAAAATAGCTAGAAGTAATAGAGGGTTAATGTCTTAAATCCTTAGGAGTGATTAGGGCACATTTAAGTCCTTGAAATTGGTGTTTACGGTCCAAGAAACTCTTGGGCCGTAAACTCCTAAAACTAGGTGTTGTTGATTGTGTTCTAGCCTCAAATGATCATACATAATGTCCTTAACTAGTTACCTAGCAAGGAAATGGGACTAGGTAGCTTTTAGGCTTTGTTTTGGAGTTTACTCCCCAAGAACGTTCTTGGGCGGTAAACTCCCGGATCTAACATATTTGACATGTAAACAATGTTATTAAGCATATAACAAGCATTAAAACACATCTAGGAAAGTATACTAATGATTTGGGATGAAAACCTGAAGATCCGTGAGAGAGAAAATGGCTTTTCTCTAGTTGGAAATGTGAATAATGAATGAATTTAGATCAGAAATCTATTTATAGTCCTGAAATATTTTGACAGAAAATATTTTTATTCCAGAATTGGATTCTAACATTATGAAGTTTTGAAAGGCTCAAGTTTCATAAACCCATGAGCATTCACTCTCCTAATAACTCCTTAAACGTAGACCCTAATGTACACAAACTTATTCGGAAAAGTCTGAAATTCCTTGAAACTGGACTAGCTTCTATTGAATAGATAATGTTCGTACAAAATGGAAATTTCGGGTTGTCACAAAACGTATTTTATTTATGTTAAAACGTTTGGGATGTCATCGTCAATACAAAAACATAAGCATAAATGGAACTTACATTTATTTACACTAGTGATCTACATCTCTTTAATCTCTCAGTGTAATGTGACTTCATATCAACACCTGTGATGTAAATAAACTGAGTGGGTCAGGTTGGGAAACCTGGTGAGTACATAGGGTTTTCAACCCACAATAATATAAATTATTATGTTTAAATATTTAAGAAATCAACCCAATTACCCATCCCCATTCTCTTCTTTATTCTACTCTAAGAATTCAGCTATTCCTCGTTTATTTATTCCTAAGGGTTATCCTAAGGAATAGGCACGAAATCCATCGTTGCCAAGGTTTACTCAACGGGCACTAAATCCATAGTTCCCAAGGTTTATCTCGTTTATTGACAGTATCGTTTCCGAGACTCCTCTCGCAATACAGGTCAATGGGTTTTATCTCGTTTATCGACGGTATCGTTTCCGAGACTCTACTCGCAATACATGTCGATGAGTTTTTAGAGTACAGTTGGTGAATACATAGTTCAAAACACCTACAGGTTGCGAACTTTCTAGTGTCCACTAGACTATCTAGAATTGTCCGTGGTTGTCATCCATACTTTGCTGGATGATGGGGCCATATGTTGGGAAACACGCTTCTCTCATGGTTCACCTCTCACCCTTACCTCATGGTCTACATCACCTCTTTATCATTTTATTTTTGTCACACAGAAACTATTTCATCTACCCATGTTTTATCCCAACATATTTGTAGATATAAAATACATATACAGTTTAAATCATTTAAAACATGTATAAGATCGTTCACCCAGCATAGATAGCAAGTATTAGGATAATATGCACACATAGCACGTAATTTATATAAAATACTTCATATCTATGTGTAAGCTGAAAGTAACTATGCACTCACTTGATAGGTGGTGACTCAGCACTCGGACAGCGCTTCGATACTCTCAAAACAACTTTTCTTCGATAAAAACTAGTACCAATACAACTAAGGTTTAGTCTAACGATAAACGCGACAAATTAATAGTCTGACTGTTATTATAATTATTATATAAGCATTAAATAACACTCAATATAACTCATAATAATAGCCTAAATAATTATTTTAAGGACCTAATAACATTCCTATAATTATTTGAAAGCTATATTAAAAACTGCGTAAGCGTAGAACACTTACAGCAAATTTTATCGAAAACCGGAACTTATTTGGAGCGACATTTCAAAACCGAAAGGCTCCTTTTTTCTCGGGACTCCGGGAGCCTAGGGGTTTTATCTAGGGCTTAGGGAGGTTTTGGGGAGCTAGAGAGAGAAATTAGTGAGAGAAAGAAGAAGAATTGGTGTGAAAAACTCGGAAAGGCTCACACCTTATTTATAGGCGGGAGGACCTCGGAGTACGCTGGGCGTACTCCTCGGATAAGGCCATCAGCTCGGACCTAGTTGTCTTCGTACGTTGGATGGATAAGGGCGAGGGTACGCAGGGCGTACAAACTTTGGACACTGGGCGTAATGCGGGGGTGACGCGTCGGTTATCGGATGCAAGATCGTGGGGAGCAAGAGAAAGCTAGGATCTTGCCACGTCATCACCAACTTCCCAAATTGCACTCTCAACTTCTAAAAATCGTAACATTCAAATACGAGCTCCTTTTTCGACGTTCTTTATATCCACGCAAATTTTGGAACATACGCTACAACTTTCATTTAGACTCTGTCGGCTAATTTTGAGTCTATTTTAAATTTTATATTACTAACAGGCTGAGACAGGATTGGTCCGTTAAATCCTCATAACTTCTTCATCCGAAGTCCGTTTTCTCCCATATTTTTCTTGTTATGCTAATTTTGACAAGACCTTCGATTCTCATTTAGTTCGTGTCGGCTAAAAACCGCTCAATCTAATATTCGAATTTCGGGCGGTACACTGCTAATCCGAAACTTCGAAAAATCATAACTTCTTCATACGAAGTCAGATTTGGGCGTTCTTTTTATCGATGTTCTTAGTTTAACATATTATACAACTTTCGTTTAGATTGATAAGGCTAAATTTCACTCTATCGTAAATTCACTATTTACGCTTCCCGATATCGTGTCGGTTCCATCGCGAAACTTCAACGGGTCATAACTTCTTCGTTATAACTCGGATTTTGGCGTTCTTTCTATGTACGGAAACCTTGAGACATATTTTACAACTTGGTTAAGATTATTTATTCTAAATAATCCTTTGTCGAAAAGTCGTTTTCGACAATTATTGTCTCTAAATTGACTAGCCCGGATCTACGGGCGTTACAATTATCTCCCCCTTAGGATGATTACGTCCCGGAATCATCAACGAAACAGGACAGTATAATGTCTCCATACGTTATCTCTTCATCCTAGGTAATAATTGTAACTTCTCTGTTCCTTCAAGTCTATCTTTTAGACTTACTGTCTGTAAGCAGTACTTAATTGTGCACCTACTCTCTACTTCAGGTTAGACTCCAAATTATGACCTATCATCATGTGGTGCTTGTTTAGACTCAGGTCTTTTAGAGTTAAATTCTAAAATAGACTACGCCTTCCTTCATGTTCTAATGTGATATAATCACACTTTAACATGTAGCATTTCTAGCTACCAACTTCTTTAACAACGAGCGCGATAATTCTATTGATCGCTTTGATTTCAATCGTTTGGTTTAAGTCGTACGCTACATCAGACTTGGTTCTATGAACTACGTAACATACTCATCGTAGTCGGACTCAACGTGATATGACCACTAGGGTCGGGATAACAACAATCTTCTTAGTCATTACCGAAACAATGGTAACGACATACTTGAATAAAACAAAATCAATTACTAGTTTCTTGGTAACCTTGTGACCTTCTCTGATCCAAGTGTGAGTCCTGTGCTTCTGGTAGTATAGGCCTCTACTACCATTCACACCTACTCATACTTGTCCCAAGTATTGTCTCGCATTTTTCCAAGTTATTATCACAAAAACAATTATTTTAACACATAAAAATGTGTCCAAACAATCACAAAATTTTCCCTAGACTCTACTAGGACTTCTTTTATACGTATCTTCAATCATCAATTCTGCTTCAGCTCGGTGGAAATTCCATACGATGGGTCAACTTCATGAATTACGCCAATCATTCCATCATCCTGCCAATCGAAGGTGTACTTCGGACGTACTGTACTCCTCTAAACGTACTGCATGACATGTTCTAAAGGCAAGATACCACTCTTATGATATCTTCTGATAGGTGTCATTCACTATCATAAGCCTTTTCATTTTCTCTATTTACTCAATTCTCTATGAGTCCTTATCATGACATTCTATTCTCCAAAGCAGGTGTTTGGTGTATCGAGATGAGAATATAGATAGAGGAAGAATTAGACGCGTATTCCTCCTTATTACTCCAAAAAGTTACATGTCAGTTCTAATATCGTAATTAAACGTTTAGAAACCTGAGCACATAAAATTTCCAGATCCGGTCGGCAACAGACCATAGATCTGATCATATAATGCATATCATAAATCATTTAGCACATAAAAGCATGTTAGGAATTTTTTCCCTAAATAAGCTAGTGCTTGTGTCTATTCAGGTGTATTACCTAAATTTTGTTAGACACACTCCTCACAATCAATGCTTAGCATTCTAAGTTTAAGTCTAGAAATAAATCCATATTCCTAGTTCACTTAAATTAATGCTCTGATACCAACTGTGACATCCCCATTTTCACATCCAGAAAAGACCGGTTTTGTTTATGCTTTATAAAAATCAGAGCACTTCTTTTCATAAAAATGTTGTGGAATTTGTTCCCAGAAAAACACGATAAATACGTTATCAAAACATTTTCGAAGAAACGTATTTTATTTATGTTAAAACGTTTGGGATGTTATCGTCAATACAGAAACATAAGCATAAACGGAACATACATTTATTTACACTACTGATCTACATCTCTTTAATCTCTCAGTGTAATGTGACTTCATATCAACACCTGTGATGTAAATAAACTAAGTGGGTCAGGTTGGGAAACCTGGTGAGTACATAGGGTTTTCAACCCACAATAATATAAATTATTATGTTTAAATATTTAAGCAATCAACCCAATTACCCATCCCCATTATCTTCTTTATTCTACTCTAAGAATTCAGTTATTCCTCGTTTATTTATTCCTAAGGGTTATCGTAAGGAATAGGCACGAAATCCATCGTTGCCAAGGTTTACTCAACGGGCACTAAATCCATAGTTCCCAAGGTTTATCTCCTTTATTAACAGTACCATTTCCGAGACTCCTCTCGCAATACAGGTCAATGGGTTTTATCTCGTTTATCGACGATATCGTTTTCGAGACTCTACTCGCAATACATGTCGATGGGTTTTTAAAGTACACCTGGTGAATACACAGTTCAAAACACCTACAGGTTGCGAGCCTGCTTGTGTCCATTGGACTGTCTAGAATAGTTCGTGGTTGTCATCCATACTCTGTTGGATGACGGGGCCATTTGTTGGGAAAAAGGCTTCTCTCATGGTTCACCTCTCACCCTTACCTCATGGCCTATATTACCTCTTCATCATTTTATTTTTGTCACACAGAAACTATTTCATCTACCCATGTTTTATCCCAACATATTTGTAGATATAAAATACATATACAATTTGAATCATTTAAAACATGTATAAGATCGTTCACCCAGCATAGATAGCAAGTATTCGGATAATATGCACACATAGCACGTAATTTATATGAAATACTTCAGATCTATGTGTAAGCTGAAAGTAACTATGCACTCACTTGATAGGTAGTGACTCAGCACTCGGACAACGCTTCGATACTCTCAAAACAACTTTCCTTCGATAAAACCTAGTACCAATACCACTAGGGTTTAGTCTAACGATAACCGCGACAAATTAATAGTCTGACTATTATTATTATATAAGCGTTAAATAACACTCAATATAACTCATAATAATAGCCTAAATAATTATTTTAAGGAACTAATAACATTCCTATAATTACTTGAAAGCTATATTAAAAACTGCGTAAGCGTAGAACACTTACAGCGAATTTTATCGAAAACTAGAACTTATTTGGAGCAGCATTTCGAAACCGAAAGGCTCCTTTTTTTCTCGGGACTCCGGGAGCCTCAGGGCTTCCCTCGGGAGCTAGGGGTTTTAACTAGGGCTTAGGGACGTTTAGGGGAGATAGAGAGAGAAAGTAATGAGAGAAAGAAGAAGAATTGGTGTGAAAAACTCGGAAAGGCTCGCACCTTATTTATAGGTCGGAGGACCTCGGAGTACGCTGGGTGTACTCCTCGGATAAGGCCACCAGCTCGGACGCAGCTGTCTTCGTACGTTGGATGGATAAGGGCGAGGGTACGCAGGGCATAAAGACTTCGGACGCTGGGCGTAATGCGGGGGTGACGCGTCGGTCATCAGATGCGAGACCGTGGGGAGCAAGGGAAAGCTAGGATCTTGCCACGTCATCACCAGCTTCGCAAATTGCACTCTCAACTTCTAAATATCATAACTTTCACATACGAGCTCCGTTTTCGACGTTATTTATATCCACACGAATATGGGAACATACTCTACAACTTTTGTTTAGACTCCGTCGGCTAATTTTGAATCTATTTTAAATTTTATATTACTAACAGGACGGGATAGGATTGGTCCGTTAAATCCTCATAACTTCTTCATCTGACGTCCATTTTCTCCCATCTTTTTCTTGTTATGCTACTTTTGACGAGACCTTCGATTCTCATTTAGGTCGTGTCGGCTAAAAACTGCTCGATCTAATATTCGAATTTCGGGTTGTATACTGTTAATCCGAAACTTCAAAAAATTATAACTTCTTCATACGAAGTCAGATTTGGGCGTTCTTTTTATCGATGTTCTTAGTTTAACATATTCTACAACTTTTTTTTAGATTGCTAAGGCTAAATCTCGCTCTATTGTAAATTCACTATTTACGCTTCCCGGTATCGTGCCGGTTCCGTCACGAAACTTCAACGGGTCATAACTTCTTCGTTATAAATCGGATTTCGGCGTTCTTTATATGTACGAAAACCTTGAGACATATTATACAACCTGGTTAAGATTATTTATTCTAAATAATACTTTGTCGAAAAGTCGTTTTCGACACTTATTGTCTCTAAATTGACTAGCCCGGATGTACGGGCGTTACACACCCCCACTAGGATCTCGGATCATCACCAGCTGCTGGTCGCAGTATATTACTGCCCCAAATCGTCTCAACCAATCCATACCCACGATAACACATACATCCCCCATTGCAATCGAGACCAGATCTATCGGAAACCCAATGCCGAAGATCTCAAGTACACACCCTCGAATCACATTTGTGGCATACACTGCTCGCTCGTTAGCTATAGAAACATGCAAAGGTCTACTCATTGCCTCTCGCTGGATACTGATGTGCTTACTGAATGCTAATGCACAAAAGACAGGTATAGAATTCACAAGAAAAGTACCTATACATAACATAATATAAACACAAGATCTTATTACAGCATAAATAAATATGAACAGAATACATACCAGCCACGACATCGGGTGATGCGCGGACCTCCTCTGCTGTCAACTGGAACGCTCTCCCTCACGCCTTTGGCGCCTCGGCCTTCAGCGGCCGACCCTCAATAGCTCGCATAGCAGCAGGGGCAGACCCCTGCGGTGTCCCCTGTGCTGACCCCCTCAACTGCGGACACTCAGCCTTCCGATTTCCGGTTTGGTTGCAATGAAAGCAAACCACGAACCCCTTGGGGCAATCCTTGGTGATATGCCCCTCCTTTCCACACTTGTAGCAAGAACCAGACCTACAAACCCCCTCGTTACCCTTGCCGCACTTCCCGCATGTGCTGCCCTTCTGTCCCCCAGATCTCGAATCGGCGGGCTTTCTCCGCTTGCCGCCGGCTGAGACTGTGTCGGTCGGCGATCCCTACTCTAAGACTCGGCCTCCTCCCTGGCCTAAGTCTCCAGCTCAATCTCCCTCTTTCGGGCATTTGCCTGGAGCTCAGCAAATGTCTGGTATGATGAGTTCACCACGAACTCACAAATGTCTTTCCTCGGAACGCTTAGATATCGGCTCATGCATGCCTGCTCGGTCGACACGTGCTCAGGGAATAACATCGCCCTCTCATGAAACATCTTGGTAATCACAGTAACTGACTTGGTACCCTGCTTGAGGGTCAAGAACTCCTGAGCCAATCATTCCCTTTCCACCGGGGGAATGTACTCGACTCTGAACATGGTGGTTGTAACGCCCGTAGATCCGTGCTAGTCAATTTAGAGGCAATAGGGGTCAAAAATGAATTTTCGACAAAAGATTATTTAGAATAAATAATCTTAACCAAGTTGTAGAATATGTTACAAGGTTTCCATACATATAAAGAACGCCGAAATCCGAGTTATAACGAAGAAGTTATGGCCCGTCGAAGTTTCGCGACGGAATCGGCACGGCACCGGAAGCGTAAATAGTGAATTTATGATGGAGGACTTTTAGCCTTAGTGATCTAAACGAAAGTCGTAGAATATGTTAAACCAAGAAAATCCATAAAAAGAACACCCAAATCTGACTTCGTATAAACAAGTTATGATTTTTCTAAGATTCGGCTTAGCAGTGTACAGCCCGAAACTCGAATTTTAGTTCGAGCGGTTTTTGGCTTACGCAACCTAAATGATAGTTGAAGATCTCATTAATAGGAACTCAATGGTAAAAATACAGATGAAAACGGAGTCCGTATGAAGGAGTTATGAATTCTTCACGGTCATTTAACAGTCTAAACGCCTCCTACTATTAAATTTGAGATCGGTCAAGAATTAGCTGACGGGGTCTAAACAAAAGTTGTAGATCTTGATTTTACCTACGCGTGGATATAAATAACGTCGAAAACGGAGCTCGTATGCGAAAGTTATGATTTTTCTAAGTTTGAAGGCTGATACGCGATAGGGGGTGACGTGGCACCACCAGAATTGGACACGTGGCACCACCAGAAGGCCACCACATGGACCAACTCGGTGAGTAGGTCCCCCCTACTCGGCGAGTAGACCAGTCAGCACCCCTATAAATAGAGGTGTCGGGTTCCATTCATTCTCACACCTTCAAACCCTTCTTTCTCTCTCTAAACTCTCTCTCTCTCTAAGCCTCCCTAACCCCCCCCCCCCCCCAAAGCCTAGGGTAACTCCCTAGCACGAGGCGGAAGCCCTGGAGCACCCGACGGCTCCGAGAAAAGAGCCTTTCAGCTCGGGAAACGCTGCTCCAGCGAAGCCCGGTTTTGCGAAAAACCCGCTATAAGTGAGCTACGCCTACGCTAGTTTTAATATAGCTCCTAATTATTTATAGTAACATTATTAGGACCTTAAAATAATTATTTGGGCTATTATTATGAGTTATATTGAGTGTTATTTAACGCTTATATAATAATAATAATAGTCAGACTATTAATTTGTCGCGGATATCGTTAGAATAAACCCTAGTGGTGTTGATACTAGGTTTTATCGAAGAAAAGTTGTTTTGAGAGTATCGAAGCGCTGTCCGAGTGTTGAGTCACCACCTATCAGGTGAGTGCATAGTCCCTTTCATCTTACACATAGATATGAAGTATTTTATATAAACTACATGCTATGTGTGCATATTATCTGAATACTTGCTGTCTATGCTGGATGAACGTTTTATACATGTTTTAAAGGATTTAAACTGTATACGTATTTTATATATACGAATATGTTGGGTATGATGATGGGTAGATGAATGATGACAGATAGAAGATGACGTGAGTATACATTGGCAGCTATAGACTTAGTGCCTATGGGACAAACACCGGTAGCTATGGACTTAGTACCTGTTAGACGTTGGTAGCTATGGATTTAGTACCTGTTGGGAATTGGTAGCTATGGACTTAGTACCTATTAGTTAGACGCTGGTAGCTAAGGATTTAGTACCTATTGAACATTGGTAGCTATGGACTTAGTACCTATTCGATAAAGACTGGTAGCTATGGATTTAGTACCCGATGAATAGACTATAGCAGCTATGGAATTAGTGTTTTATGAACGAACATTGGCAGCTATGGATTTAGTGCCAATCCTAGAACCTTGGAAGTAAGGGACTTCGGAATAAACGAATGAAGGATAGATGACTCTTAGGTTAAATCCTTAAAGAGTAAAGAAGATAATGGGGATGGGTAATTGGGTTGATTGTTTGACTAAAATAATTATATTATTGTGGGTTGAAAACCCTATGTACTCACCAGGTTTCCTAACCTGACCCACTCAGTTTATGTATATCGCAGGTGACGAAATGAAGTGACATTACACTGAGAGATTTAAAGAGATGTAGATCACTAGTGTAAATAATTCTAAGTTCTGTTTATGCTTATGTTTCTGTATTAACGATGACATCCCAAACGTTTTAAGATGAATAAAAATGCGTTTCTTCGAAAATGTTTTAATAACGTATTTATCGTGTTTTTCTGGGAACAAATTCCGCAACCTTTTTATAAAATGAAGTACTCTGATTTTCATAAAGCATAAACAAAATCGGTCTTTTCTGGCTGTGATTTTGGGGATGTCACAGTGGTGAACCTCTCCCAGGTCACCGCTGAAATCTCCGCAGAACTAAGATGCGCAGTCGCAAACTTCCACTAGTCCTTCGCTCTCAAGCGAAGTTGGTTCAGCGCAAACTCAACCCTCAGATGCTCTGGACACGAACAGGTGTAAAAGCATCCCTCAATGTCAGATATCTATCTCATCGCAGCAATCAAGTCCTGCGTACCGTCAAACTCTGGTGGCTTCGTGTTGCTGAACTCCCGGTACAGCAACGAGTCATCCCCCTGTGGCCTGGTGGCAGCAACAGAAGCCTCAGTAAGAGCAGCGTACCGCTCATCAAAGGTCTCAATCAGTGTGGTCTTAATAGACTCGAACATCTCTGGAACCTCAGCTAACTACCTCCTTGAATCATATGGCGGAGCTTCTCAATCGATGTGGTCTTAATAGACCCGAACATCTCTGGAACCTTGTTGGTCGGTCTGTGGCGCGTCCCAACCATGATGTCTCTGAAATACAACATAAAAAATATCAGGGACTCGCTCGAGTATACTCGCACTCGATAATCCAACCCTTCTTGATTCCTAGTACCCTAAGGATTCCTACTTGGGCTGCACACTGATCCGGTGTTTCCAGTAGTACGGGCCCAATACTACCTTCCACACTGCACCAGTATCCATCCCAAGTCATCCTCCAAGGATCCCAAGTCACAAGTACTCTATCTCTTTCCACACATAAACTACCTTTCGGTAGACTCTCATAGCACCTCACTACTACTTACTCATTCTAAAGCATCCCATGGCAGTAAAAATCTTCCTAGGCTAAGGCATCACAAATCAGGCCACTCTAGTCCTAATATGAATACCTAGCCTACTCTAGCATGCATAATACATTTCAATATATATATATATATATATATATATATATATATATATATATGTATGTATGTATATCATAACACATAATATAAGGGTAATTTGGGAAATCACCGTTCGGGCACTGGCTGATCGTACACACTGTTTCCTTGCGCATCTTCCAAATTCTTTTACTCTTTAGAAAACTTGTTTATTTTATGAAAATTTTTCTCAAATCCTCAGTTTGAGTTCAAATACACCCAAAGGTGAATCCAAATCCCTCAAACCAAGGCTCTGATACCAATTTGTACCACCGTTAAATTTCAAACAATTTTTTTCATTTAATTTTAATAAAACATTTCATTTCCAAATTATCCCAAAATCATATATCCAATATTTTCACCAAAAAAACACAATACAAAATCCATATCCCAAGATCTCAAAAATATGTCATCTGCAAGTGTGTACTGATCATGTCGGCGCCTTCCCGCGATCATCACTGGTACCTGAAACACATAACACACAAACGGTAAGCATAAATGATTAGTGAGTTCCCGAAAATACCACATACAACACATATGCCTTTCCAGGCCATAACTCCATAGGATCTTCCGATCCAAGTGTCTCAGGGGATTTCCATCCCATAACTCTATTGACCTTCCGGTTACACCTAGCTACCCCTTCGGGTATGGCATAGTGAGAAGACTCACCTCGCTGATGTCGGATAATCACTCGAGCTCGATTCCCCGATGTATCGCCTCCTATATCATAAGTACATCTCTAATTAATACCTTCCTGAGTTAGTTTGACTTACACTATTAAGTCAACTCTAGTCAACCCTGGTCAACGTTGGTCAACGGTCAACCTTTTACCCGACTCGTCGAGTCTTGCATAGACTCGTCGAGTCCATACATGAACTCGAGTCCTTTGAATCCCTTCTCACTCACCGAGTCACTCACCCAACTCGGTGAGTCATCCACTGATCTGAATCACGGGACAACCTGTGATAACTGTCAATTCAGGTCATTCTTGGACTCATGCATCTTTATAAAAACCATTCATGCACAACATGCCATGGCCTAGTAGTATAAATTAGGTCAAAATCTTGCATAATCTAGGATCCAACTAAAACCTAGGACTAATATACTTGACACTTACGATTCTAGTAAGTTGCTTAACTACAATAGCAAATGTCAATGCTATAATTAGAATGAAACTTCAAGCATTGTTATAATTGAAAAAGGGTATAAAACCCTAAAAATAAATTAAAATATTCTAATTATACTTCATTATGATGATGAATATCAAACAATATTCCAAAAACCCTAAAGAGCCAAAAATCAAATTTATAAATCATAAAGCTTAAAAACTTTATAAAATTTGGCTATAAACTTTCTAATATCAAATTTTTATTAATCAAATTATGGTTTATAATCAATGAAATAGAAATTAAATTATCATGCAATAATCATAATTTATTAGTTAAAAACAAGATTTTTAAATAAATCAAGAATTGCTTAATAAACACTTTTATAAAAATTAGGGTTTTTATAAAAATGTTGGAGGGAATTTTATAAAATTTGAATTTAGGAGATAGGAGGCTTAATGCATGAAAGAGCCGGCCATTCTCCCCTCCCCATGCCCTCTCTCTTCCCAAAACTCAATCATTAAGCTCATTCCCTCACAGTTCCTCTTCTCTCTTCACTCTCTCACACTCCACCCTCCTAACTCACAAACTCTCTTCCTCTCTCTCTCTAACCCACGAAAATCCTCCCTTTCTCTACCATAATTTCGAGATTTAGGATACCTTGAAGTGTTCTTGCTTCTCTCAAGATCAAAACCAAGGTAAACAACACAATCCTCTATCATAGTTTCATGATTTTACTTCCTCTTCTTCATAGTTTTCTCTTCTTTTCAGATTCTATGCCTTTCCATGGCTAGAAATCCTTATTTTTCCCTTGTGGTTTGTAGATTATCACCATAACACAATGCATGTGTTTGAGATGGTGAAAATTTGGGATCAAACCCATGCAAGGAGTGAAAAAGATGCACATATGTTCATGTGACTTCAAAACCGAGTATTACATCTTCTTCTCCATTTCTTTTGTGTTCTTGCATGATCAAATGCATTTAAACCATTTCTAGTACATCTTGGATTCTCATTCACTCCTTGCATGTGCTACAAATCAGACCTTAACAAAGGCATGCATGATGTTCTTGTCAAAATATCTTAAGAATGCACTCAAAGCAAACATGCAATCTGCCAGATTACTTTGTTCAACTTCGAACGACCATAACTCGGTCATTACTTAACCAAATCATGATATTCTTTTTGTATTGGATAGTTCCACGAGTTAAATTTCAAACCCAACTGGTCTCACTATAAAATATTAAATATCCGATTTTTGGCAATTTTTACAAAATGGTTGCGCAAACAGCTCTTCTTCTGGATCACCATTTTTTCCTTGCATGATCAATGGCCTTAAACCCAACCATAAATCTGGGTAAAAATAATTTAGAAACTTAACATACCCAGTGAATGATGGCTGAAATTTCGTGGCTTAAAACCCTACTGAATGGGCTACACAAATTCATGAACTTCAGCCACATTTACATCTCATGCACCATTGCATGCAACATTTCTTAACTTGTTTGGGTTCAATACCCCTATTTCCCTTCTGAATTAATTTTGAACATTTTTCCTTTTGAAAGCCCTCACATGAATGTGATAATCTGTAAAATACCAAAAGCTTTTATTATTTCTTTGATTTATTAAAATTATTGCTAGAAACCAAGGGCATAAATTACATAAAATACTTCCAGAGGTCAATAAATTCATGGATGACCCTTATGGTGAATAATGACCCCTCACTAACATCAATTTTTGTTGTTGTTTGGTATGATTTCCGATTTTCTTTTGTTAGGATATAATAAATCACAAAACCACTTTAGAGAGTGTGAAAATTGTATCTAATAATTTTCACATACCTTACCTGTGATGGGTGACTCAGAAAAATAATTTCAACATTTTTCATCATGCCTTACTATTTTTCCAAATTTTTGGTAATTATAATGGTCTAAAAATAAGAAAAATAGTTCTGATTATCCAAAATTCATGAAAATTTACCAGAACATCATGTTGTACAGTAAGAGGTTACATAAAAATTTTGAGGATTTTTCTCCACTGTAAACTATTTTTCTCTTAATTTCTAAAGTTAATTACACTTAAATACACATAAATACCCAAAACCGGATTATACAATATGAAAACCACTTTTGGTATTTTTCCCAGGTTATTTATACTGTAAATGATGTTACAAAAATTTTTGGTAATTTATTCGAACTGTTTAATATTATTTCTTCAATTAATGATTATTTAAAGGAATAAAACAAGGAAAAATAGAAATACCCACTGAAAAATATCTTTAATATTTTTCCCAGCCTAGTTATGTATAACAACAGTTAAATAAAAAAATTTGGGTAATTTTGGAAACTGTTTTCTATTTATTTCAATTTTTATTGGAATAAATGCTCAAAAATCATAAAATATAATTAAACAGCTTGGAAATCTATTTTTATATTTTTCCCAGCTTAGTATTGTGTAATAACAGTTAAATAAAAAGTTTGAGAATTTGTATCCTTTGAATGCTATTTTTCGTGAACTTATGTTGTTATAAAGACTTAAACATTTGGAAAATTTATATTCCAAAGTTGTAATTGATGGGTTTTAGGTAGAACAAATAAACTAGAAAACAATTCCTAAGTTCACATGCAACCTACTTTGGATCTATGTTTTATCTATTGAACATACAACTTTGAATTACAAAACAAGAACCCTAGAGGAGAGAGGTTATAATCAAAATCTACAAACTAGGGTTTAGTAATTACATACCTTTCAATTGCTATAGTAAACAATTGATGATTCCCTTGATCTTGATCTTGATCTTTTTGGAAGCTTAGCACCACAAGTGTAACGCCTGTAATGGAATCACACCCAAACTAGCAAGAAGGAAATTAGAGGAGAGAGGAAGAGGGAGTATGCAAAATTTCGGCCCTTAGGGTTTCTTCCAAAGAAAAGAGTGACCAAAACATGAACCAGGAGGCTCCTTATATAGCTGAGGGATCTAGGGTTTAGGGGAAACCCTAGTTATCCTTTGCTTAGGGCCTAAGCAAACCCAAGGGCCTTATCCAAGCCCCTATGGACGAAATTATTAGGGTTTCCCCTAAAGATTTCGTCCACCCTTATCCAAGGGGGTTCTAGAGCCTTCCACTTAACTATTAGATAATTGCAAACTAGTCCCTGCACCTTATAATTAATTCTTTTAACCCCGAAATTAATTCTAATTAATTTCTAGCTAACAACTAATTAAACCAAATGATTTCTTATTAATATATTAATCTTTTAACATATTAATTCATTTATATTAATTTATTAATCTTATAATAAATTAATATCTCTCATTTCATAATTTCCTTGTCCGGTTGCTAGGTTTTAGGCAACCCAAAAGGACTGTGCTGCTATCAATTCAAGTACATACCAATTATAGTTATGGGCTTAGACACCTAATCCAACAGTCTCCCACTTGGATAAGTCTGTAACTATAATTGCTAGTATGCCTTCTAAATTTTACCAGCAAATTGTAGCTTCCAAAAAGCTGCTGCCGAACTCTGACCCAGTCAGTTACGTGTCCTAAGATAAGTGATCATATAATCCTTCGTTCTGCTAGATATCCCTAGACAAAAGACATGGAATGCAATCAACCTCTTTGTCCAGAATCTATGTTTCCCGATTCCTGATTAGTGATGATGTAGGACTTCTAATTGAACACACCAATTTAGTCCTGGCTGGGCCCAGCACATAAGTCAACACCAAATCATCGAGGGGCCCACAGATATCGCTTTTTCCCATTAAGGAAAAAGGAACGAATAAACATTGACTCATATGCTTGTATCTTTTACTCATCAGACCATACATGATAATACGTTTTATAACACCAAGTTACTGATGCGTTTTCGTATTACCAATGCATAACCGACTTGCAAATTACAACTCATATATCTCTGTTTCAAGATTATAAGATATTATCGTCTCAGTACTACTCGTGATGAATTCCATGAAGTAATACTCTGAGCAAGGGTTTATCCAATACTCAAATCTCAATTTCTGAGTACTCATGAACGTTGCAGCAAAATCTATTGCCATGTCTATCCTTAGACAATCTACAATCCAGTTCATGACAGTCTTGATTCACTACTTACTTCCAAAAGTACGAGCGACTGTGGAGTTTGAATAATCTTATTATTCGGGAAGTAAAACATGCAAAAATGAAACACAATAATAAACAATTGACAAAAGGTAGAACCCAAACTTATAAATAATACTTTATTATTTAATCACCAAAAGTCAATTACATTTACTTTGTTACAAGTTTCAGAACAAAACTAATCTAACTACTAAAACTAATATCATCTTTCAGTCCTATGCTCCGAGCATGCTGAATATGCTTAGCCCTACTCAGACCCTTTGTGAGGGGATTTGCTGGGTTATCTTCAGATGACACCCTCTTCACTATAAGATGGACTTCTTCTACTCTATGTCTGATGAAATGGTACTTTCTGTCGATATGTCTGGTTTTACCATGATATCTCGGTTCCTTTGTCAAGGCAACCGCTCCTTCATTATCGCAGAACAGTTCCATAGGCTCCTGGATGGTTGGAACAACTCCGAGATCCCCGATGAAGTTCCTCAACCAAGCTGCTTCTTTCGACGCTTCACTTGCTGCTATGTACTCTGATTCACAAGTAGAATCAGCCACCGTATCTTGCTTGGGACTCTTCCAAGTAACTGCTCCTCCATTTAATAAGAATACCCAGCCTGACTGAGAACGGAAGTTATCTCTATCTGTCTGAAAGCTGGCATCACTGTAACCATCTACTCTCAAAGTATCATTGCCGCCAAGTACAAGGACCCAGTCCTTCGTTCTTCGCAAATACTTGAGTATATTCTTCACGGCTATCCAATGAGCTCTACCTGGGTTTCCCTGATAGCGACTGACCATGCTCAAAGCAAATGCCACATCAAGACGAGTACATGTTATAGCGTACATGATCGATCCGACAGCGAAAGCATAAGGTACACGACTCATGTCATCTATTTCCTCATCTGTACTCGGGCATTGAGTCTTACTCAATTTGGTATTGCTCTGGATAGGTAGCTCTCCCTTCTTGGAAGTTTCCATACTAAACCTCTTTAGTACCTTATCCAAGTATGTGCTCTGACTAAGTCCAATTAGTCTCTTCTTTCTATCTCTCAATATTCTAATCCCAAGAATATAGGCGGCTTCTCCTAGGTCTTTCATGGCAAAACACTTTCCAAGCCAAGACTTAACTTCATTCAAGGTTGGAACGTCGTTACCAATGAGTAATATGTCATCGACATATAACACCAGAAAAGTTACTATACTCCCACTAGCCTTGATATACACACAAAACTCATCTTCACTTCTAGAGAAACCAAACTCTTTGACTTTCTCATGGAAGCAAAGATTCCAGCTGCGAGATGCTTGTTTCAATTCATAAATGGATTTCTCAAGCTTGCATACCCTATTGGGAAACTTTGCATCAACAAAACCCTCTGGCTGACTCATGTAAACATCCTTAGCCAACTTCCCGTTAAGGAAGGAAGTCTTGACATCCATCTGCCAGATTTCATAGTCATGAAAAGCAGCTATGGCGAGCAATATCCTAATAGATTTAATCTTAGCCACCGGCGAAAAAGTCTCATCATAGTCAACCCCTGGGGTTTGAGTGAAACCTTTTGCAACCAGTCGAGCCTTGAACGTATGCACATTCCCATCCATGTCTGTCTTCTTCTTGAAGATCCATTTGCACCCAACTGTCTTCCGACATGGTGCACTATCAACCAAATTCCAAACTTGGTTGTCATACATGGACTTAATCTCGCTGTCCATTGCTTCTTTCCACTTGGAAGCCTCTGGGCCTGCCATTGCTTCCTTATAAGTGACTGGTTCATCTAAGTTTACCAGTGTTCTATCACTTATGAATGTGTCACCATCTGAAGTAATATGAAAACCATACAACTCAGGTGGCACACTCACCCTAGTGGATCTTCGAAGCGGTAATGATTTATCAACCGGTTCAACAGGGACTGTTTCCTCTGGTTGAGTGCTAGTGTCATCTAAGGTTCCTTCATTGGTTGACTCTTGAATCTCTTCAAGGTCAATGGTACTCCCACTGTCCTCTTTGAATATGAGCTCTCTTTCCAGAAAGACTCCTCTTCGAGCTACAAACACCACGTTTTCACTGGGTCTGTAGAACAAATATCCAAAAGACTGCTTTGGGTAACCAATGAAAACACATTTCTCACTTCTAGCTGCTAGCTTGTCGTGAGTCTCTCGTCTTACGAAAGCTTCACAACCCCAGACTTTAATATGTGCTAACGAGGGAACTTTCCCTGTCCACATTTCGTGAGGTGTTTTGGCAACCTTCTTTGTAGGGACAAGATTGAGGATGTGGGCGGCTGTCTCTAAGGTATACCCCCAGAAGTGAATAGGAAGCGAGGCACGACTCATCATAGAACGAACCATGTCTAACAAGGTTCGATTACGCCTCTCAGCTACACCATTTAACTGTGGTGTCCTAGGATGAGTCAATTATGAGACTATCCCACATTCTTTCAGATAGTCGTTGAACTCGGTACTAAGATACTCCCCGCCTCTATCGGATCTAAGTATCTTGATCTTTCTGCCCAATTGATTTTCGACTTCATGCTTAAACTCTTTGAACTTTTCAAAGGTTTCTGACTTATGTTTGATCAAGTAGATGTAACCATATCTGCTATAATCGTCAGTGAAAGTCACATAAAATCGATTAGCATCCCTTGTGGTTGATCTGAAGGGCCCACACACATCTGTGTGTATGAGATCCAACAAACCTTCACCTCTTTCACAGGACCCTGTGAATGGTGATTTTGTCATCTTTCCCAAAAGACAAGATTCACACAAATCATCTGATTTTAGGTCAAATGATTCCAACACTCCATCCTTTTGGAGTTGGGCTATGCGTTTTTTGTTAATGTGTCCAAGACGACAATGCCACAAGCATGCCTTATCTACACTATTAGACAAGTCAATATTAAGTACACTATTTCCTAAGCTATCAACACAAGTCACTGTTTCATACACACCATCACAATGTAAAGCTTCAAACACAAAAACACCATTCTTATAAACAGAAATTGAACCATTCAAATCATTAAAAGAATATTTAAAACCTTGTCTGAATAATGCATATAATGAAATAATGTTTCTCGTCATCTCAGACGAATAGCAACAATTTATTAAGTCTAATCTAACATCATTACTAAGCAATAGTTGATAAACTCCGATCTTGGTCACTGGTGAAGACTTTCTGTTCCCCATGATCAAGTTTATCCTCCCATGCTCTATCTCCTCACTTTCCTTTAGCCCCTGCAAATCAGAACAGATATGAAAACCACATCCTGTATCAAGGACCCATGAACGAGAAGATAATGAGTTATTAGCAGAAATAGTGTAAATACCTGCCGAGGATGGCTTCACTTTGCCATCCTTGATATCTTGCAGATATTGTGGGCAAGATCTCTTCCAATGCCCCTTTTGATTGCAGTAAAAGCAAGTGGCCTCTTTTGGATCAGAAACATGGGGAGTGGAACCATTGGGCTTAGCCTTCGGGCCATTAGTAGATGACACAGCTTGAGCCTTGCTCTTCCAGTTTTGCTTGGGAGGACCTTTCCTCTTCTTCCCCTTACCCTGTCCAATGGCCAAGACAGGGGCACTTGCAGGTGTGGAGGGTATACTTTTACCCTTCATCCCTGCCTCAGCTGTCTGCAACAAGTTGTGCAATTGGGCCAAAGTCTGCTCAGTGTTGTTCAAATGGTAAGTTAAGATAAACTGACCATAACAATCAGGCAACGAGTTCAAGACCATGTCAATGGCCAATTCCTCATCGAAGTGAATGTTGAGCTTGACCAACGCTCTATGTAGCGTTGCATTCTTTGCACATGAGATACAACCGATTCCCCCTCTTTCATCTTGCAAGCCATGAGTGACTTGACTACCTCAAACTTTTCTTGACGAGCTCGCTTATGGTATTTTTCCATAAGGTCCTTGTTCATCTCAAAGGGCCAGTAGTCCTCATAGTACCTCTGCAATTCTGGGGACATGGTTGCAACCATGATGGATGCCACTTTGGTAGCATCATCATAGTGTTTCTTGTAGGCAGCATACTCTTCGGGAGTGGCTTTTGACTCATCCAGTTCTTTGAGCTCCTTTTCAAGGACATACTCTTTGTCCTCAAATCTAAGCACCATCTTGATGTTACACATCCAATCGTTATAGTTGGAGCCATCCATAACGACTTTGGAGCAGATGTTTAGTAGAGACAAGTTGTGGCTGGAGGATGATGAAGCAGAAGTGTTTCCAGGAGTAGACATCTGAAAAGAAAGATAATTTTAGTTAGATTCCAAGACACCTCAATATAATAACCCAAAGATATCATATCAAGGTTAGGACCCAACTATGACGATTTACAACTTAGAAATGGGATGCCGAGATCCAAGTTCAAATCTCATAATGGTAGGTGAATGACGATTCACCAATTCCACCATTAGACAAAATAAACGAAGTGAAATTCCTAATTCTTTTGAGATACATTAAAAAACTATTTAATGGCATGTTTTAATCTCAGATTATGCTCTACTATTTGTGACTGGGATACCGAGGATCACAAACTAGATGTGAATAACCATGCAAATGTGCTTGGGAACCTTATTGTCTTTATCATTAACTATTGATGTGCCGGTAAACCACACACGCTCCATCAAAATGATAATTATAAGATACCCATTACTACTCTTTATTAGTGCCTTTTAGTGTGCCGGTTAACCACACACGCTCCACTAACAACCAATAAAGCATAATGTGCAATTTCATGGATTAGCATACTTTTCACATTTTTCCTAAAGTAACTAGAGTTGGGATTTTGAAAAATAGTGTTCTAGTACTTTCTTTAATAGCATTATACTTTTAATGAGTAGTAGTTGTCCTATCAAATCAGTTTTGCTAACGACCCTCCACTAATCAAGGAAGCGGTGGGTGAGAGTGGACACCCATTCAACTACCATTTTATAGGCAATTTCCTTATACCCCCCTTATAGACTAGCTTCGTGAATGAGGCATACTAGCGATTTGATTGACCATATTCTTATACATATATAATGTTTAACTTTTAATTATAATATATATATATATATATATATATATATATATATATAAGGTGTGTTTTAAAACATTTTAAAACTTCAAGAGTTTATATAAATTTTCGAAATTTAAACTATTAAATTTTAAATTTAAATAAACTAATCAATTAGATTTAATATTTATCTATTAATTAACTTTTAATTAATTTATTAAATCTTGTAAGGATTATCTAATCAAATTAATCAATTAATTTAATCCTAATCCTTATCCCTCTAAATTTCGAAAATTAGGGATAAAGGATAATTATCCAATTAATCTAATCAAGTAATAATTATCCAAAACAAGAAACCCTAAAATCTCTAGCATATTTCGAAATTCACAAGGGAGGAGGCTAGGGTTTTCAAAACCCTAACCCTAATTTCGATTAGGGTTCTTTGGAGGCTAGGGTTTTCAAAAACCCTTTGATCCATAACCCAAAAAATCGAAAAATGGCCTTTAGGGTTTAATAGCTATAAACCCTAATTTGCAATTCAACAATTATGACAATTCAATTTAAAACAAATAATGGCTCTGATACCACTGATGGGTTTTGGGTAGAACAAATAAAGTAGAAAACAATTCCTAAGTTCACATGCAACCTACTTTGGATCTATGTTTTATCTATTGAACATACAACTTTGAATTACAAAACAAGAACCCTAGAGGAGAGAGGCTATAATCGAAATCTACAAACTAGGGTTTAGTAATTACATACCTTTCAATTGCTATAGTAAACAATTGATGATTCCCTTGATCTTGATCTTGATCTTCTTGGAAGCTTAGCACCACAAGTGTAATGCCTCTAATGGAATCACACCCAAACTAGCAAGAAGGAAATTAGAGGAGAGAGGGAAGAGGGAGTATGCAAAATTTCAGCCCTTAGGGTTTCTTCCAAAGAAAATAGTGACCAAAACATGAACCAGGAGGCTCCTTATATAGCTGAGGGATCTAGGGTTTAGGGGAAACCCTAGTTATCCTTTGCTTAGGGCCTAAGCAAACCCAAGGGCCTTATCCAAGCCCCTATGGACGAAATTATTAGGGTTTCCCCTAAAGATTTCGTCCACCCTTATCCAAGGGGGTTCTAGAGCCTTCCACTCAACTATTAGATAATTGCAAACTAGTCCCTGCACCTTATAATTAATTCTTTTAACCCCGAAATTAATTCTAATTAATTTCTAGCTAACAACTAATTAAACCAAATGATTTCTTATTAATATATTAATCTTTTAACATATTAATTCATTTATATTAATTTATTAATCTTATAATAAATTAATATCTCTCATTTCATAATTTCCTTGTCCGGTTGCTAGGTTTGAGGGCAACCCAAAAGGATTGTGCTGCTATCAATTCAAGTACATACCAATTATAGTTATGGGCTTAGACACCTAATCCAACAGTAATTAATCGCACGACTTGTAGAATTTCATTATTTCAGAAAAAGTGTAACCAATTAATATAAAATCCAATACTAAAACATAAATTGGCATTTCACTATATGTAGAGTTTAGTATATTAGCATTAGATTTCGACATGGAAACTCACTAGTGTGTGTTTGATGTCGTAGGATCCCGGTAGTAAGACGTTGGTGCATTCCGAAGTACCACTTGTGCCTACACGAAACATTGTAAGTATTCACGTACTCTCCTATTTTCGGTTTTTATGTTTTGGGGTGGAAAAGCATGTCCTAAACTACTTATGTTCGTTATATTTTGATTGACTCGTATAAACTTGATTACTATATTTTGCATATTGTGAGTATTCAAGCACTCCCCTATTTTCGGTTTTTATGTTTTGGGGTGGAAAAGCATGTCCAGAAAAACTATTGTTTGCATGTTGTATTTAAATTGATTATTATCAAACATGATTGCTATTGTATTGCTATATTTCTTTATGTATGTCTATGCAACACGGAACATGAGAACTTATCGTACTAAGGCCCTTCCCTTATCTCTAACCATTAACTCTTTGAGCCAATGGTCATTATGGATAGCGCTATTAGGAATTGACAACTCCTCACTCGCCCTATTGCTGGAGTGCATGATACCATATTCATCTATGGAACGATAAGCATAGATCTCGATAGGGCTTCAGTCATAGGTTTGGTTGAGACTCATTGTTTGCTCATATACATACAAACTCGTTTCTCGTTATAGCAATAAACTTGTATTCATTAATAGCAATCAACTTTGTTTATCATTAAAGTTATGCACTTGTAATTACGAAAAGTCTTATTTCAAGCTCGATTTTATAAACTTGTGAACTCACTAACTATTTTCATAGTTGATGCTCGTTTTACATGCTTTTTCAGGAAATAATTAGTAAGTGGATGTAAAGATTCATCATCATAGAGCATGCTGCATCGTGTTGAAGCTATTATGAAGTTATATTTTGAACAATGTTGTTTTGGAAAAACTTGTACTTTGTTTCTTTTAAGCTATGGGTTGTAAACTTTTAAATATAGCTATGGTGATGTATCTTTATCTTTTGCAATGAAACTGTTATCGCTGTAATATCTTGCGTTTCCGCTTTAGCGGGGTGTGACACAACCCGCTCTGACTCGTCGAGTCTGCTCATGGACTCCGCGAGTTCGTTTCATGCACAACCTCAAACAACCTTCTGAGGTCAGATCTATTCCTCTAATCCTTAGATCTAACCTTTCCAAGCTCAATAATCATGTAAAGTCTCTATCTTGATGTACATGCAACAACTATATGACCATATATGATGATTTAGCCCCAAATACCACAACCCAAGGTCATAACCTCCATTGCTCTCCATAAATCTTGATGAGTGGGGCTCTTTGGACCTCTATGGATCCAGATCCAAAGCCTCGTCACCAGAAAGGGACTATTGGACATCAAATCAACCTAACAAACGGCACAAGAAACCCTAAATCCATATATACTTCATAAAACAGAAGATGAGCCAAATTAATACCTCAAATGCGATGATCTTAAATCCACAGAATAGCAACCTCCTTTGCTTCCTCTTGGCTAGGACCTCCTTTTCCTTGCTAAACAACACCACAAAGGTCAAGAATGGCTTTCTTTCTCTCTCAAAACGCTCAAGCACTATAAGGTTTCTCTCTATGGACTGGTAGCCACAAATGAAGGCCATAAGGGCCTTTAAATAGGTCCTAAACCTGAGAAATTAGGGTTTCTTTCGTCAGCTCTGACTCGTCGAGTCCCCTCATTAACCACATCATCCAGTCGCGACCAGACTCGACGGGTCTGAGCACCAACTCGTCGAGTCACCCTACCTAAATAAAGAATTGCAACATAAATTAATATACCTGGGAAACTGGGTGTTACAATTCTCCCCTACTTGAATCAGACTTCGCCCTCGAAGTCTCACTCAACAAATAACTCTGGATACTGCTCTCGCATCTCTAACTCTGGCTCCCAAGTCAGCTCGGACCCCTTTCGATGTTGTCACTGGACCTGAACCAATGACACCTCCTTGTTTCTCAAAACCTTGATCCTTCTATCCCGAATCACGATCGGCCTCTCAACATAGTTCAGTCTCGCATCCACCTGAATGTCCTCTAATGGAACCACCGCCGACTCGTCGGCGATATACTACTTCAACTGAGACACGTGGAAGGTATCATGAATCTGACTCAACTCCACAGGTAGCTCCAAACAATACGTTACCCTGCACACCCTAGCGGTCACCCTGAAAGGACCAATATACCGAGGGCCCAACTTGCCTATGTTCCTGAATCGGATCACACCTTTCCAAGGTGAGACTTTCAGGAGAACGAAATCAAACACCTGAAACTCGAGCTCTGACCGTCGTCTATCTGCATAACTCTTCTAACAGCTCTAGGCTGTCATCAACCTCTATCCGACCTGCTGAATTTGCTCGGTGGTCTATAGTATTATCTCTGTGCTACCCATCACCCGCTGCCTTACTTCTCCCCAGTAAATGGGAGTCCCACACCTCCTCCCATATAACAACTCAAAAGGAGGCATACCGATGCCCGAATGATGGCTGTTGTTATAGGAGAACTCAGCCAAAGGCAGGTATGTGTCCCAACTCCGTCCAAAATCCAATACACATGCTTGAAGCATATCCTCAAGAGTTTGAATAGTCTGCTCACTCTGACCATCGGTCCGGGGGTGATAGGAAGTGCTGAAATGCAATCTCGTACCCAACTCCTCATGAAACTTCTTCTAGAACATGGAAGTAAAACGTACATCCCGATCCAACACAATTGAAATCGGTACCCCATGCCGAGACACTATCTCCCTCACATACATCTCTGCCAATTTCTCTGCAGAAGATATCTCGCTGATGGAAAGAAAGTGGGCACTCTTCGTCAGTCGATCCACTATCACCCAAATCAAATCAATATGGTTAGTAATTATGTGGATTGGTGGATTAATATTGGATCCACAAGGCACATCTGCAACTCTTAAACCATGTTCTCTACATATCAAAAATTATTTGACTCTGAACCAATGTTTATGGGGAATGATACTACTACAAAAGTTTAAGGAAAAGGAAAAATGAAGTAGAAACTGAAACTGACTTCTGATAAAGAACTTGGTCTAAGTGATGTCTTGCATGTTCTTGAAATTACTAAGAATCTAATTTCTGATCCCATTCTTAGAAAATAAGTTTGTTCTCACCAAGGGTGGGGTGTATGTTGGAAAGGGATACCTTACTAACCGTCTCCTCAAAGTCAGTGCGTTACATGTGTACTATGGTGTTGAAACACCAAACAATGATGATGTAACCAATGATAATGTTGATTCAGTAATTGGCATTACTAGCCCATCTTCTATGTCTATGCATCACCCTTCAATTTTATGGCATTCTCGATTGGAACATGTCAATTTTCGTTCTATAGAAAGAATGGAAATACTTGGCATGTTACCAAAATGCTCTTTAGAAAAAAATATGAAATGTGAAGTTTGTTTAGAATCAAAATTTTCATAACATCAAAATTATCACAACATCCTCCTAAATCAATCAAAAAATATAATGAAATTCTTAGCTGAATCCACTCTGTCTGATTTATGTGATTTTAGAGTAACGCCTACAAGAGGAGGAAAAAATTATTATATATCGTATATAGATGATATCAAAAATTATTCCTATATTTATTTGTTAGATACCAAAGATTAAGCCTTAAAATCTTTTAAGAATTATAAGGCTGAAGTTGAGAATAAACTTGACAAAAATATCAAAATTTTAAGGTCAGACCGATGAGGATAATATGAGTCCAATGAGTTTTTCGGATTTTGTTCTTTACATGATATTATACATCAAACAATTGCTCTATAAACACCTCAACAAAATGGAGTGGCTGAAAGGAAGAATAGAACATTAAAAAACATGATTAATTCAATGTTAATTACTTATGGATCACCATATAAAATGTGGGGAGAAGCATGTCTTGCAAGAAATTCAATATTTAATAGAATTCCTAATAAAAAGAGTGATAAATCACCCCATCATCTGTGGAAAGGGACATTACCCTCTTACAAAAGGATGAAAGTGTGGTTTTCCTTATTAAGGTACAAGTACCTCTTCCTAAGAGGACTGAACTTGGACTAAAAACCATATATTGCATCTATCTTGGCCCTGTCATGAATAGTGCAGCCTATAGATTTCTTGTGTATGAATCACATGTTGATGATATCAATAATCATACCATCATGGAATCAGCAAAGGATGAATTCTTTGAAAATATTTTTCCTTTTAAGGATAAAGGGAAAGAGGTTTCCTGCTCCAAGAAAAGACCTCTAGATGATAGACTGAATGAAACCATTCATGACAAAAGCTTACAATCAAATGAATAGAGTTCTTCTAAGGTTTAAGAAAAGAACTTAGAACCTAGAAGAAGCAAACAAGGTAAAATAGCTAAAGATTTTGAACCTGATTATATGACCTACATAGTGAATAAAGAACCCTAAACTTATAAGGATGTTATGGATTCTTCTGAAGCCCTTATTCAAAACTGGCAATTAAAAGTGAGATTGACTATATTGTGTAGAATAACACTTGGAAATTGGTAGAATTACCACATGGGAAAAAACCAATTTAGCATAAATGGATATCAAGAAGAATTTTAGACCTTATGGTACCATTGAGAAGTAAAAAGCTCATTTAGTAGCTAAAGGGTATCGTCAAAAGGAGGGTCAAGAATTCTTTGACACCTATTTACATATTACAAGAATAACATCAATTCATATATTGGTAGAAATTGTAGCCATTCATAATTTAGAAATACACCAAATGAATGTGAAAACTGCTTTCTTGTATGGTGAACTAGATGAAGAGATTTATATTAATCAGCTTGAAGGTGTTTTGATTAAAGGTCAAGAAAACAAATTTTGTAAGTTGCTCAGATCATTTTAAGGACTAAAACATACTCCAAAGCAATGGCATGAGAAGTTCGACAACACATTACTTTCTAATGGATTTAGAAGTAATGAATGTGATAAATGTGTTTATGTCAAATAATACAAGAATGAGTTTGTCATCATATGCTTGTATGTAGATGATATGCTTATAATGGATAATTGCTTGGATGTGATAAATCAAACCAAGAGAATGATATACTCCTTTTCCATGAAGGACTTGGGAATAGTATATGTGATCCTTGGTGTAAGAGTTCAAATAACACCTAATAGATATACTCTTACTCAGTCTCATTATATTGAATGTGTAATAAAGAAATTTGGACACGATAATGACAATTCAGTAGTCATCTCTTTGATCCTTCTAGTCATCTTAAGAAGAATAAAGGTGATAGTGTATCTTAGCTAGAATATACTTAAGTTCTTAGAAGCTTAATGTTTATTATGAATTATAATAGACCTGACTTGGCATATCGTGTAAGTAGATTGAGCCATTACTCGCATCATACTGAGAAAGATCACTGGTATGCATTAGTAAGAGTGCTTAGATATTTAAAGCATACAATGGATTTTGGATTGCATTACACGAGATATTCTCTTATTCTCGAAGTATATTGTGATGCAAATTGGATTTCCAATACTTCTGAGGCAAAATTCATAAGTAGATATGTGTTCACTCTTCGTGGAGCTACTATATCTTGGAAATCATCTAAGCAAACTATTAATACTCGTTCTACAATGGAAGCAGAGTTTTTTCCTTTAGACAAAGTTGTTGAACAGGTTGAATGGCTTAAAAGCTTCCTAGAAGGTACTTCTTTGTGACCTCAACATGTTATTGCAATCGGTATACATTATAATAGTATGGCTACTCTCAATAGAGCACAAAATCAAATATACAATTGCAAATCAAGACACATTAAGCGCATACACAATAAAATAAGAGACTTTATAATGAATTGAATCATTTCATTAATTACATAAAGTCAAAGGAAAATATAGTTGATCCTTTAACAAAATGCATTAGGAGAGAGCAAAAAGAAGATGATATGCAACATGTTGAAGATAATGATGATGATCTAGATGAAAACGCTGTACAAGAAACTAAATAGAAAGATCAATCTTATAATACAACTTTCTCAAATTCATTGTAATCTTTTAAACCTTCCTCTCTTATTGATGAAGCTCATATTTCTAGCATATTCTTGAAGATTGATGTGCAGAAGAAGAAGTTTGATGAATTGATTGAGGTTATATACAAAAAGTTTAATGGGTTATTTAAGGGTCTAGATAAAAAGTTTGAGATATTGCTTTAAACTATAAATGAATTTTGAACCAAGCTTGTTGATGCTTAAAACATGAAAAAATTTGTGTATTGGGTGCTAAATGTCAAAACGAGTTTCATCACCTTTCCATCCTTCAACACATGAAAATTTTATCTCTCCCAACCTACTTAATTTATTTATTTATTATTTTTAAATTAAGCTTTTTATAATTTGAAATTCAAAAGATAGAATTTAAAAATAAATATTAGATATCCTTTTAATAAAAAAAACATTAATACTACAAATGGTAAATAAAATGACTAAATGACAATTAAACTCAAGGATAATAATAATAATAATAATAATAATAATAATAATAATAATAATAATAATAATAATAATAAAAGTGGATTTTTAAAATATCACACGCCGCATCTTGTGGAAAATTATTCATATGGCGTTCATGATACTTAGTTTTTGTTGCGTTTAAAACATCATCAAAAATTTCGGTCTTTATTTCCAAAGTGTCAAAGTAAGCTTTCACCAACGCCTTTCTTCCTATTCGGACCATTGTCTGCATCTTTTGGATTGGCTAGGAGTAGAATCCATTTAAAATGAAATTAGACTGGAATTGGAGAAAATGAAAATGGAATTGGAAATTAGAGAGAATTGGAATTGAATGAAAGAAAATATTTGATTTTTGAAGTGGTAGAATATTGTATTTATTGGGAAAAATGATTAAAAATTTGAAATATTACCGACAGCCAAATGGTCAACAAGAGAGAGAGAGAGAGAGAGAGAGAGAGAGAGAGAGAGAGAGAGAGAGAGAGAGACTAGCAATGATTTACATAACATGGATACTCTTTCAATTGACGGTATCACAGGAGTAGCCGGCGGTACAAGCAGTACCGCCTCCGACCTATGGCTCATGCCGTTCCACTACGTCCACCCTAAAAATTTTAGCGGCCACTGTCTAATTACATATCATTGAAATAATATTTACACATCGACATTTTAAAGGTATAGCAACCTTTGAACCAAAGACCATAATGCTTTAATTGAAGGTTTGATCGAGATTAACATTTCCTTCATATCTACCTTGGTTGATTTCAACCTCCTTAAAACTTCTTGCTGATACAATTCCTTTTATAATACTTATTATATGTAGTCACACACACCCACCTCAACATTCCTAATGAGGCCTTGTTATCATGCAGTACTATAGCATCCAGACTTATATTGTTGGAATTACAGTATTTAGAAATGTCAAATTATTTTTATGATGAATTAGTTCTATTAAATGGAACTTTATGGGTTAAGTGGGTAATATTAATAAAACCCAACAGTAGGTTGCTATTGTGGGCAAATGTGATAATATCCAAGTGAAACTAAATAAAAGAGAAACATTGTGGATTTAAATATGTGGAGTGGCAATCATATAATGTAAGTGAAACAGTGAAGATTATGATCAATATGGGAAATTGAAGAAATTTCACTTAATTAAATGGAAGAGACTTTCGACAATCAATATTGATATGGCGTTTGTGTGTGATGTTACAAGAGAAGGTTTAGGGTTTTACAATTACAACAATGTACAACAAACTCATGCAAGTGACACAACTTTCAGAGACATACTCCAACAATTAGCTTTTTGTGATTATGACAACCATCATCAATCAACACCACCCAATCTCTGCTTTCAACTAATCACCAAGAATCAAGATCCAACAAATCATTATCAACACATGAAGATGATGTAACATCCGGAAGCTTCATATTTGATGGAAAAGTGAATCCTTTAACCTCCAAACGAGAGAGAACCTATCAAACACTCAAATCAACAAGTTTATCAAAAGATAATCAAGAAGTACTACAAAAGCTAATGATTATATGATTGTTACAAAAAGGAGAAGAATTTTACATTAGAACAGAAACCTCCAACTTTAAGGTCCTTAACATGGTGAAGGTTTAGTATAAAGCCTTTAAGCATATCTTCTTCAGCTTCATCGAGCGTTGTCTCCCTATACCCAAGCTTTTCAAAATCTAAGTTAGCTTCGACCACAGAAGATACATTTAGCAACAAAAGCTTCCACAACACCAAGTCATTTCGGATTGTTAGTGATAAAATATTAGGAGCATTGATTTCAATAATATCATCAAGATAATACCCATCCTCAGGAGCACTGTATCCAGAGAAAACCAAGTTCTTAACACTCTTTGAAGTGATATCAATCTTCCTATAACCATAGCAAACACCCAACTCCAAAGTTTCCAATACAGGGCTCCCCGATAACATATTTTCAATCAAGTCTTCATCTAATTTCGCATTGAAAATACACAAACTCCTAAGATTCTTCCAAATAATCGGTCCAGTTGGATTCAATATGCAGCCTTCTAATGTTAGATCCCTAAAACATGAACTGATGAAAAAAATTTGATCTAACAGAAACTCAGCTTCCAATCCCCTGTACCAAAACTTAAACTTAAGCTCTTCAACGCTACGACTTATAGCATAACGAATCCAATTATTGAAGTGTGAGTCAAATCGTATATCATAAGTGATATACACATCGAATTTTTTGAGCTTCAATTGGCGACATTGAGTTAGGGCTTTCTCCACAAATGAAATGAAATCGGACATAGAGTTGGGGTTTTGGCGAGATTGAGTCAGGGGATCATCTGAATGTTTAAAAATAAGAGTATGTACCGAAGTCCAAAGATGTTTCCATCGCTTGGAGAGTATACCTGTTCTAATGGCGTCTTTTGTAGAGGGTAAACGAGAGAGGATTTCAACAAGCAAATAATCTGGCAAAACACGGATTCCATCCTCTTCCCCAGTCTCCATGATTTCGTGGAAGTTTATCCGGGTCGAAGCAATTTTAGGTTGACTTTGTTTTTCTTCCACATGAAAAACTACAGAAAACTCAAGCTAGGCGAAAATGTAAAGAAACGCTGAAATGAAGTTTGGTTTTACCCCCTATTTAAATGAACTTTAAAAATGATATATTTTCATATTAAAATCAGTTTTTAATGCCTAAAATTCAGTCTCTATAAAATGGATATATTTTCATATTAAAATCAGTTTTTAATGCCGATTATTACGCGTTTTTAACCCAAATAGGGTTATTGGAAAAAATATTTACCAATATAATACAGTTTCAAAAATACTTAACCAATTAGTCTTCTTCTCAATTTTCTTATATTTTTCAGTTTTTTTACTGTTTTTATTTTATTTTAAATATCAGTGTTTTTTTGCCCAACTTTTTATTGTTTTTATTTTTTTTAAATATCAGTTTTTTTAATATTTTTATTTCAGTTTTTCTTTCTTTTTGTAATATATGTTTAACATAGGATAAAAAACAAAAATAATATATAGTTTCACACCTTATTATCAATTAAAAATAAAATGTTTTAATGAATTGCACTATTATAATTGATTATTGCTACCAATTATAAAAATAAACACCATAAAAAGTAAAGTTTTTTAATTCCGCTAGAAATATTTTCTAATAGTTAAATAATATTTTATTTTTAATTGACATCGAAACATTTATGTTCAATGTATATTAAAAATGTTAACATAACATTTCAATAAATTATGTTAGTGACTACAATTGCTCATTTTTTAAATTATTATAAAATGGCATATTAAAAAAGACCGTAACATTGTACACTATTAGCATTTGTAAATATCGTTGCAATTGCTCATATAAAGATTTTTTTTATCTCTTGAGAGTGACTTAAATGAATTTATATGTAGTATGGTAAAAAAAATTATCAATTTGTTAATAGAAAATATAGTTGACAAATACAATAAGATTTTATAAAAACTTATGTATTGGGGATGTTCTTAGAAAAATGGTTAAAACATTATGTGAGTGTGTGGCCTAAACCTTTATTCTCAATCAAGGTGTTTGTAACTTTATTCCTTATATTTTTCCGATGTTCAGGTCCCATTCTGCTGATCTTGCAAAAAAAATTATCTTTTTAAAATAAGCATAACATAATTTCAAGTATGATTATATTTAATTATATATAATAGTGATAAAAATATATAAATTACGAGAATTACATGTTTTTCCAGCTATACATAAAAATGAATATCAAAACGACTTTGTAACATCTGCAACACTAATTTGGAAAAATGGTAAAATAAAAAAAAACGCATAAAAATAAATATGTAAATTAAGTTGTAAAAAAGTAATTTTTTAAAATCAAATTCGTAAAAGACAAAGGTGTAAAGAAAATATAACAGTTATAAAAATTACTTATCCAAAATAATAAAGTTTTAAAAATATATAAAAAAAAAAATTAATACGTAAAAAGAGGATCAAATTTATAGAAAAACAAAAAAAGTCAAATTTATGAAAAAAAAAATGGATGAGATATAAGATACAAGCATCTAAACACAATACACATGCATATGTTATGGGTGGTATTTTTCCGCTTCTACTTCATATTGGATGGTCCAAATCGTGAACAACCAACATTTTTGAATTACAGTCGTATCTTCTATATTATTTTTATGCATGATTAAAAGATAATCTCACCTGATGAAGACTAAGTCAATCAAACATGTGGTCAACAAGAATAGACGTTGAATTATTTCTAAAATACCTAGTCAAACAAGAATAGGAGAAGATTTCATGTCTTTAATATAGTTAATTATGTTATTTATGTATAGAAGCCAAGTGGATTTTACATATATACACATGTACTCTCTCACTCTCACTAGCTTTCAGTGATACTTCTCACCATCAACATGCACTTGTAGTATTTCCCTTTACTTTTAATAAAATTTCTAAAGGCATAGTCGAATTAGTCACCTTTCAATGTTTTATACAAAGGATCCTAAAAATATTAAGGGGTTTCCTTAGGACCGGTCCATTGGTTTTCAATGCAAATGGCAAGATAATTAAATCATGCCCCTATAGTATTAAGATATATAAAAAAACAGTTATGAGCTACATAAATGAAATATAACAACTAATGAACAAAAAAGCTAACAAAACTAAATATGTTATTTAGAATATGTAATATTTTGCTTTTATCTATATAGTTTTATAAGCATAGCCACTTAGGTTCCAACCATTAGGACACGTTGATATTGACAGAGAAACAAATATAATGGGTAAACAAGTACAAATTAGTGTTCCATTTGACTTTTCCAACTTTGAACATAAATTAAAATATTCTTTTTATAGTACGAAGTAATATTAGTTTGTAAAAACCTCTTTTCCATTTGGATGCAAATATAGTCTCGAAGTCTAAAGCTTTGTTCATGTAAATAAAAACATTGATAGTATTTCAGTAGATGATTTTAAGAAATCTTATCAATTATGATCATTGGAAAAGTTTTTTTTATTGGGAAACAAATATATAGAAAAAAAAAAAGCCAATAGCAAGCTTGACAAAGATACAACGAGTTCAAGTTTAAAGGATAGCATATCAATTAGGGATAATGACTTGAAAGGGTAAAGAATTTTTGACTTTTGTCACATTTAGTCACTAAACTTTTTTTCGTTATCTATTTGCCATTGAACTATTGAAACTGTTCACATTTTACCCTTATGACCGGCTGTTACTGGTCATAAGGGTAAAATGTGAACAGTTTCAATAGTTTAGTGGCAAATAGATAACGAAAAAAAAGTTTAGTGACTAAATGTGAACAAAATTGAAAGTTTGTTTCCCTCTAAAAAGTTCAATGACTAAATGTGAACAAACTTCCTATTGTATTATGTTTTAGCAAAATTATTTATTTTCGTTTAATTGTAGCAACATTTGTTGATGAAGAAATTTATGAAATAAAAAAACAAAATGCAACATCCGGATTTCCAAGTATCATAATTTAAGTATTTTTCTTTTTAGTTAAGAAGAGAGACTTGGCGAGTTGACGCCTCAACTCGTCGAGTAAGGTCGCGACTGATGACTCAGATTAATGAATGGACTCGACAAGTCGGTGAGGCGACTCGACGAGTCTGCGCTGTTGGCAGAAACCCTAAATCTTTGGGCCCGAGCCATATTTAAAGGCACGTATGGCCTTCAATTGCCACTACATTTCCCATAAGTGAGAACCCTAGCGAGCTTGAGTGTGTAGAGTGAGAGGAAGAGCTATCTTGAGCTTTTTGGTGTGATAGATCTGGACCCTTCTAGGTTCAGAGAGCCAAGAATATGAAGCTTTAGTAGAGTAAACCTTGGGGTTCGAAGTTAGGAAGCATTTATGGGATTTTTATGGTAGATATAGTTACTTTCATCTTACACATAGATATGAAGTATTTTATATAAATTACGTGTTATGTGCGCATATTATTTGAATACTTGTTGTCCATGCTGGATGAACGATTTTATACATGTTTTAAAAGATTTAAACGGTATATTTATTTTATATCTACAAATATGTTGCGGATGAAACATGGGTAGATGAAATAGTTGGTGTGTGATGAAATAAAATGATTAGATATATGTGATGATAGAAAGGTGATGATAATTAGGTATATAGATGATGATGAATATGTGATGTAGGATGAAAGGAGATACCATAACCTTAACCAGCAATGTGGCGATGTAGTCATCTACCAAAGTATAGATGGCGATCACGGACTATTCTAGACAACACAGTGGAAACACCAGCATGCCCATAACCTGTAGGTGATGAATTACGAGTTCAAGCGATGTTGTAACTATGTATTCATGCGATGATACTCTAACCCCTTACTATGAATTACGAGTTCAGACGATGTTGTAACTACATATTCATGGGATGTCACAAATTTCGAATGCCAAACCAATGGTCATAATTCACATCAGTGAGAATGGTTCATTTTTTTTGTAAAACCAAAATCAGATTGGAAATTTTGATTTTTTATTTTGGAAAATGTCAAACCATTGGTTTTGTATTTCGGTTTTGGTTTTTTGTTTTTTTTAAATATATTTTCAGGGTTTTGTTTTGTTTTGTGTTTTGTGTGTTTTTTTTTTTTTCTATTTCATAGATTTCTTCATCAACAAATGTTGCTACAATTTAATAAAAATAAATAATTTGCTAAAACATAATACAAGAGGAAGTTTGTTCACATTTAGTCATTTAACTTTTTAGAGGGTAACGAACTTTCGACTTTTGTCACATTTAGTCACTAAACTTTTTTTCGTTATCTATTTGCCATTGAACTATTGAAACTGTTCACATTTTACCCTTATGACCGGCAACAGCCGGTCATAAGGGTAAAATGTGAACAGATTCAATAGTTCAATGGCAAATAGATAACGAAAAAAAGTTTAGTGACTAAATGTGACAAAAGTCGAAAGTTCGTTACCCTTTCAAGTCATTATCCCTATCAATTACTTAAAATATCTTCAAGTTTCAAGTTTAAAGGATAGCATATCAATTACCCAAAATATCAAAATACATAGAAACATTAAAATACCAAATAGAGAACATCAATTTGACAGGTAACAAGTGTAGCAGGTTAGGTAGTCAAATCTTCAACGGACCAAGGGTATAATGGTCAAAACTCCAGATTTACCACTTCTGCAAAGCACAAGAACTTATAGGAACCTCGTTAGAAATCTGAAATCATTAAGGGGCAAAATAAGTCATTTTTTCAAGGAAATTTCCCAGCAGCATTCATATAAAATACAAGATTATCAAGTGGAAAAAGATCTTAAAAAAACCTTTGTCATTCCAACAAAAAAAAAAAAAAAGAAGGCAACAGCACCACCAACAAAGAAGCGAAAGTAGACCAGGAGTAATGAAGGGAAAAAAGATCAAATATCCCAAACTTCAAACTTCCAAATTAAAGAGATCAATGCAACTATGGGCAAAATTGTCCAACAAAAACCAGCAGAAGTCCTTTAAATACATCGATGATAGCAAGTATGAGGGGTAATGACAATCTGATTGCTTAAAATAGTCATGTCTCCTCGTTTCCTTAACTGGCGTGAAGTAGGATCGTCTCCTCGTCTTCTGATGTTTGAAATTAGCGTTGTGTGCTTGTTTTCTTATTACTACCAGACTTCTTTGGACTTGGTGGATCAAACTTTGGGTCAAACCGATATTAGACTTATAATAAGTGGACCAAATCTTATGCCCCTATTAATGTGATGCCCTAGGCTGTGGCCCAGCTCGCCCTGCCCTTGGGCCGGCCCTGGGTTTCCTTTTATATATCATGTTCTTGCATTATTATTTACATTAACGTTTCTTTATTTTAACTTTGAATATGTATTTATTAAATACACATACTTATATGCTTTTCTAATACTTTCTCTACATGTTAAAAACATTTTTAATATCTTTGCAAGTATTCAACATATTAAACATCTTAAGACTTTTTGGTATATTTAACATATTTATAGCCTTCATATTATTTTTTATCTCTTTAAATAAACATACACTTATCTATATCTTAAATACAATTGAGATTTTGGATATTTTTTACATATAAAAACAATACGATAAATATCAACATTTATGTTTTATTTTCAAGGGGAAATGTCATAAAAACCCTCAAGTTTTAAAAATTTTATCGGTTTTACCCTGGTGATTTTTAATGTCAAAAAAAGCCTAACATTTGAATAAGTTTTGCCATAATTAACTTTTATCAGGTTTCTAATAGGCTAGCCAGTTACCATTTTCAAAGTGTATGTTACGTCGCCTTAACTCCCCCAATACCCCCGTTATCATTTAAACTGAAAAGCAACAACAAAAGTCGCAGCATGCATGTAATCAAGCACCTACACACACTGCATACACAGTTGATCAACGGGAAAATTTGAAAGATAGGGATCAATTGTTTCTTTTGATTTGGTTTGGATTGATCATTGGCTCCTAGTACTTCTCCAGATCGAGCGTTGCACACAGTGTATGTGCATGTTTTTGTTTTTCTTTCGATCGTTCCAAAATCACAACGACTGACGCCGCCATCAGTTTCTTCTTCGATGCCCCTTTCTTCACCGAACCTGATAAACTTGGCTAGGGCTATTAATCGGATTTGTAATAACACACAAACCGTCACAAACAATGCTTTCTTTTTTCTCTGTTTATTGTGTATTTATATGTCTTTGTGTGTTTTCCTTGTTAAAATCAAACATGGGAGGAGATACCACACATATTGGATATACGTAGAGAAAGGGATTGTGATGTTAGGTTATGAAGAAGAAGGCTGTAAGATTTGCCATTGATGTCCCATTAATGGAGATAGAGGTGTCACCGGAGAAGAAACATCCCCTGTCGTCGATTGTACATATCTCTGGAAACAAAATTACTCTTGTTGTGAAATGTACCAGGTACCACCTCCTTCTTCATCTAAATTATTGTTGATGATTGTCGGGTCTGCATATCGATTTATTTAGTTCTTCATCTAAAATCAAGTTTGACAAAGCACCTCTACGAGTTCTTGCAGAACACAAAATGGTTGCTAACGATTTCTTTAATTTTGAATATACTACTTATTGACCTTTAATTTTTTGACACATTTGCAAATATAGATAGAGGTCCACAAAATACACACTGAAGATGTATAAAACGTAGTTGATTCAACGCCTAGATTCAACTGAAGGGGAGGGTTGTGATTTTAAAGGGTTTGAAATGGGTTGCGTTTGTTTGTGAATGTTGAGAGAAAGAAAGATGTTTGGCGTGATGTTTTCCTAAAAGATGATGAAGGCTTATAAAGGAAGGAGATGTGGGTCTAGTACTCTAGTGTAATGAAGACACGTAGCATTCAGGTTGCCATGGTAACCGACTGTTATAAGCAAACCTGTTAAGAGTTTTAAATGAAAAAGTTAGTGAAAAATATGAGGCTTTAATTGACATAAAAAATCATTAAGGGTAAAACCGACAAAATTTTGAAAACTTAAGGGTTTTTATGGCATTTTCCCTATTTTCAAGATCTTGACCACATTCAAGATTTTCAGCATCTTTTAACATCTTCAGTAGTATACAATTTATTTTCTTAAAATCTCCATAAGAAACATCACATCATGCTTATTAATTTGGTTACAAAGAAATTAAGTTGATTTTTGACCAAAATAATTTGGCATCATTTGTAGGACAAGTGGTGTTATTATTTACAAGTAATTTCTTTTTAAGTATTCCAAAAAAATCAATTTTCAATCATTCAAACTTTTACATAAAAAACATGTCGTCCTTGACAAAATCCACATCTAATACTACTCCCTCTATATTTGTTACTTTGAACCTTGCTCTTCTACATGCTATTAACCATTTGAAGAAAAATCTTGATGCTGTAAGAAAACTACCTTTACCACTTCAAGTAGTCCGCCCTTTAATCAAGAAAGTGCGACGACACAAGGATCACCACTTGACCTCCAACACCGAGATCATGTATATGATGTTTAGAATGGAGTAACACATATATAAAGAAATTGAAACTAACAATATGCCATTTAAAAAATAGAGAAATTAAGTTCAAATACAATAAGAACTACACCAACTCCACATTCATCCTTCCAACCCACAATCTTGAACTTTGAAACTAGAGCATCTTGAGAACATCATATCGGGGACATCATATCATGAAAACCCTGATTATAGTAAATGGTGCTACTCCTAGCACAAGAGCTCATGCTTCCCAAAATATTTGATGAATCTTCAAGATTCCTTTAAATAGCCAAGATCTTGGAATGAGCCATGTCATGGAAAAAGAACTTATGACAATTAAAAGATATAATCTTAAGTGTTTTAGGAGTAATCTAACCTATTCCCTAAGCATTTCCCATCAGTCTCAAGGTATCAAAATTTCTCCTCTAATATGTGACACCAAAGTTCCAAAATGGTTTTAAACACCAAATCTGAAGAAGTATGATAGAACCACAGATCATGAGGAACATATGAACCAATCTATGGAATATATGTAAATTTTCCTATCCCTCTACATCTCAAGGAAGCATGTATATAAAGATTTTGGTTTGAACCTTATAGGATCTGCATGGAAATGGTATCTAAATAGTCATTGTAACGCCCCAAAAATTACTATGTAAAAATTTTATTTTTAAATTAACAGAATCATCATTCATTCATTCTAAAATCCATCAAAATGTTATAATGTATAAAATAATTATCATAGTACAGATCATGTCATAAAACACGGAATGTTGGTGGACGCGGTGTGATCATGTTGGGACCTTCCCTTTCGAGCCAGAAGTACCTGAAATCATAAACATAAGACTATAAGAACAAAGCTTAGTGAGTTTCCCAGAAATAGCACACACCAAACATACATAACATTTCGAAACTAAATTGGGTCTATTTCACCCCCTTTGGTATCTTTCAACCGGTATTGGGTCTATTTTAACCCCTTTGGTATCTTTCAACTGATACTTGGTCTCTCTCCCCCCCCCCTCGGTATCTTTCAACAGGTACTGGGTCTATTTCACCCTCCTTCGGTATCTTTTGGTACCGGGTCTATTTCATCCTTACTGCTAAGCATACAATCATATCAGCAAGAGTCACAAAGACAACAAGCAAATACGGGCATATCAGCAAGTGTCACAAAGAAAACTATCATCCTACAAACGTAATCCAATGGGTCGGCATTTGTGCCTTCGACCCATGAGTACAGTGAATAGATTCACCTAACAAACGATAATCAACCGCTATTGCTCCTACTACCGCGAATACAGATGCTATCAACTACCTATACAACCATATAAAGTACAGCGTTACATTTCCTTCCAAAACTAGGGGTTTGACCAAAAGTCAACACAAGTCAAAAGTCAAAGTCAACGGTCAAAGTTGACTCGCCACGTCTTGGCCATCCTTGGCCACATCATGGCCCTCAAACGACAAAATATACGTGATTTCCCCAGTCTCCATACCATGGCAACCTAGGCCACTTCATGTGTATTGGGTTCAAAGTGTCTTGATGGGTTAAGCCGAATCCTCCAGTCGCAGAGGTTCCAAAGTCCAAATCTGATCATTATTATTGTCTAAATTGATAAAGTGTCCTACGTTATCCCTTGAAACTCACCAAAGGGGTCTAGATCTCAAATCTTAGATCTATAAAGAGCAACCATTACATGGGCTCAACCAAGAAGCACTTAATCCCTTAAGTGTCAAACCCATTTGCTCCTAAAGTGCTTATAACACTAAAACAAACTTAAAGATTGGTGATTTTTATACATGCATGTCCAATGCATATCTTGGACTCAACTTAGGTCAAAATAGGGTTTTATGGCCAAAAACTTATGCATGGCTCAAATAACTAACCAAGCTTCAGATCTAAACCATGAACTACTCCATCTGATCCAAAGATTCATAAAGCAACCTTTATAAAATCTTACCATCCCAACTAACTAGATTATAAAGAAAAAAGGACATAATCCAAGATCTAGCAACTTATTATAAAAAAAAAGGGGGGGGGGGGGCTTTATAAAGGTCCAAAATTGAGCTAGGAAGGGTGGTAGGGACTTTCTTGTTGATCATTGGCTTACACTTTCTTGCTTCTTCCTTCAATATCTCTCAAAAGCACTCAATAAACCTTCAACAATAGAGGAAAAGGAATTACAGTTTCTTTTGAGTAAAAGAGGGTGGTGGAGGCTGAAGGTGAACAAACCCTACCCTCCTCATTCCTTTGAATAGAGTGCAATTCCCGAAAATTAGGGTTTAAGACATTAGCGGTGGCCACACCGTGGCCTTCCTTCCCACATCGTGGTGAGCCAAAAGAGACCCGCGACAAAAAATGCCTCTTCACGTCATGGTTATCCTTCCCCACTTCATGGAGACACCCAAAGTCCAATTTTAAATTAAAAGATAAAGCATACCTCAAAATCGGATGTTAAAACCCGTTGTTGCGAATAGTTGTGGGTAGTCCTCCTTCATTCCCTCCTCAGGTTCCCAAATCCACTTTGAGCCTTTCCGATGTTATCATTGCACCTTCACCAGTTTCACCACCTTATTTCTTAGGGATTTGGTCTTTCTGTCGAGGATCGCTACTGGTATCTGTAACGCCCCGTTTATTTAAATAAATTAATAAAGGTAAGTCCAGGGCAAATTGGTGAAGAATTTTAAAAGTCAAGGGTATCTGTAACGCCAAACCCTAACCTTAAACCCCCTATGCAGCCGCCACCTCACCTTATTCCCCACCCCCTCCTCATCCCAGCAACTGCCTCTGTGAGGCCATAGTAGGATCGTCGGTGACTCCATGCGACTCCGATGACGAGACTGAGGTCGGTGTCGAGGTTACCGTTGTGTTTCCCTCTTCCGAGACCATCCTTCGCTGTGTCGTCGAGTTTCCTGCCATCACTACTGTTACATTGTCACTGTCATCGCCAGAGGACTTGTTTCCATTGCTCCGGTCAGTGATTTTCCATCTCGAAGGACTACTGTGTTGTGTCGATGCCCCAGCCGCCGTAAGAACCGTCGTAGCGCTATTGCTTTTCCCTTCCGAGTCGTTGTTGCCTTCCCGATTGCCATCTTATCCCGTTGTTGCGCCGCCACTTCCGTCGGTCATTAGCGACGTTGCTGTCGTTCAATGAGTGCCACCAGGTGGGTGGTTGCCTCCGGATCTAGAGAGGGGTGTGTGTGTGGTCGCTATCTCGCTGTCTCTGCCATGGCTACCATTTCTGCCTTATTCCGCCGCCACTAGCCACCGTGAGAGGTGGATGTGGGTGTATTTATGGGTGTGTGTTCATGTGTTATTACTGTTTCTGATTGTTAGGAGATTGTATGTGTGTTTTGTTTAGCCGAGGTTCATGGAAAAGCTGCCGCCACCACTGTGAGGTGGTGGTTGCCGCCTTGTACCACCGTTGGCCACCACTAGGGTGGTTGTGTGTGTGTGTTAGTTAGTTTGTGTGTGTAAGTGTGTGTTAGTTAGTTTGTGTGTGTGTGTGTGTATAAAGCATTGTAATTGTAATTTCCAGAAGATTAATGAAAAGAAATGGAAAACCACCACCTTAGGGTGGTAGCCGCCGCCGTGAGCCGCCATTGACCACCACTACCCGAGGCGGTAGTGGGTGGTATCCCGCTAGCAAACCCTAATGGGCTTAGAGATTGGTTTTGGGCCATGTTTGGGTGGAAAACACTAATTAGGAGTATTTGGGCCTTGAACTTATTTGGACCCACTTTTGGGCCATTGGGATTGGATTGGGAATCAAGCCCAAACTATTTCATGCCATTTATCTAGTGGAATAAAGGACTTAATGGACTAAGTTCTTAATGGGATAATTGAGAAAATACTAATATTTGAGAAACTATCAGGACACACACACGGTAATTATTTAATAAGTGAAATATTAAATAATAATCTTTGGTAGAAATTAATCTAAGCAATAATGGACTTAATAGATTAAGTCCTTAGTGGGTTAAGCCCTTAAAGGGTTAAGAAGGGTTAAGTGAGAAACACTTAACCCTAATTATTATTTTATGAGAAACCCTAATTTCTCTTGGGCTTTGAGTTGGGCCATCCAAGAATAATTAAATGGACTAGAGTAATTAGTTGGACTCTAGAGTAAGGCCCATATGAAGGATTGGGCCCAATTTGGAAAATTGGGCCATAGATGGGCCATAGTTTGGGCCTAAATGGTTGTACGATATTGGGCCCTTAGAATGAGACATGTTGGACCGGACTGAGCAATTGGGCCTTAAGGGAAATCCATGTGGAGGTTTGGGCCCAATTTGGAAAATTGGGCCATATGTTGGGCTTTGATCCCTAGTTGACTTTGGGCCTATGGATTGGACCTTGGGCTTGGGTAAGCCAAGATTGGGGTAATGTAGTAATTACCTAAAGTATGTATATATAGTTATGTGTTAGAACCCAATTATTAATTGAGTGTTATTTTGGTGTTGACAGTTCGGGAATCTGTCATCCAGCGGCTAAGGTTGAGTCTGCGGGACTTCAGCAATGTAGGATTGTGTCTACGGGACTTCAGCAGTGTGAGGTGAGTTTCCTTCTAGTAGGAATGGGTCTAAGGCCATAATGCCGACCCGTTTAGCTAGTAGTAGTTTCCGAATTTCGGTCCGATGCAGTTTTTAGTATGTTTGATGCCTTCGTGGCTCAGATAGGATTCATGTGTTATGTGTTCTGGGCTACAGCCCGATGCAGTATGCAGTTTATGTGTTCTTGCTAGTTAATATGTGTATGCCATGCTATGTTATGCTCAGTCAGTTTTCGTACTTCGGTCCGATGCAGTTAGTTCCGGACTTCGGTCTGATGCAGGGGACAAGGTCCCAGTCAGTTCTGAACTTCGGTCTGATGTAGTTTCTGGACTTCTGTCTGATGCAGAGGGCAATGCCCTAGTTAGTTCCGGACTTCGGCCCGATGCAGTTTCCAGACTTCGGTCCAATGTAGTGGGCAAGGCCCAGTATGTGTTTACATGTTATTGTATGGTATGTGGTAGTTTGGGGGAGCTCACTAAGCTTCGTGCTTACAGTTTCAGTTTTGGTTTCAGGTACTCAGTTTTCAAAAGAGGAGCTCAGGAAGATTGCAGTGCACACACCATTTGTTCACCCTTGGATGTTTATACTCTGATATATTTGACAGTTGTTAAGATATTTTGAGATACATTATTTATGATTCTTATATGACGCTTGATGAATATGGCTTTATTACTAATTTAAAACGAAAATTTCAGACTGTATTTTTGGGAGTTACAGTATCTCTATGCAATTCAGGCGCTCGTCCACCTGAATGTCCTCTAAAGGCACCATTTCGGAATCATCAACTAAATACTTCCACAGTTGAGAGACGTGAAAAGTGTTGTGGATCTGACTGAGTTCTTTGGGCAGCTCCAAACGATATGCAACCCTACCGACCCGAGCAATAACCCTGAAAGGAACGATATATATGGGGTCCAGCTTGCCCCGCTTCCTAAACCAAATGACATCTTTCCAAGGTGACACGTTTAGGAGTACCATATCTTTGACCTGAAACTCCAAATCGGATTAGCACCTATCTGTATAGCTCTTCTTCCGACTTTGCACGGTCTACAATCTCCCGCTAACCGACCTCGCCCCAACAAATCAGGGTCTGACACTTCTTCTTGTATAGCATCTCAAAATTAGGTCGATCAATATGGGCGTGATAGTTGTTATTGTAAGAAAACTCAGCCAATGGGAGATATGTATCCCAACTACCGCTGAAATCCAGCAAACATGGCCAAAGCATATCATCCAAAGTCTGGATAGTTCGCTCATTCTGACCATCGGTCTGCAAATGAAAAGATGTGCTGAAGTGTAGACGAGTACCCAACTCCTCATGAAATGTCTTCCAAAATCTGGAAGTGAAGCGTACATCGTGGTCCCAGACCACTAACAGTGGAACCCCATGCCATGCCACAACCTCTCTGATATAAACATCTTCTAACTTCTCCACATAGATGATCTCCTCAATGGGAATAAAATACGCACTTTTGGTCACTTGATCCAAGATAACCCAAATTGAATCCACCCCCTGCACATTCTATGGCAACTTCATAATGAAGTCCATCATGATCTCTTCTCATTTCCAAACAGGAATACACAGCGGCTCCATTTTTCCAAGAGGTCGTTGATGTTCGGCTTTGATTTTCCTGTAAGTCAAGCACCTCTCCATGTACCAAGCCACATACCGCTTCATGTAGGGCCACAAATAAATGGTACGGAGGTCTCTGTACATTTTTGTCACACCTAGATAATAAAAAATCTTGAGTTGTGCGTCTCCTCCATCAAGATCTGACGAGCACCTCCCAGACATGGAACCCAAACTCTCCGATTAAAGGTCAGCAATACCCGACTATCATATAATAAAAAAGGGCACCTGACCCATTGTGCGTTCACTCTTCCCGTGCTCCTCTTTTATAGCCTTAACCTGGGCTCCACAACTCAACTCCAAAAGTGGAGTAATCACTGTCATACTAAAACATAAATCTCAGATAGGTGAGTTGATCACCTTGCGACTTAGTGCATCGGCCACCACATTGGCCTTTCCAGGGTGGTATAAAATCTCACAGTCATAATCCTTCCCTAGATCCAACCACCTGCGTTGGCTCATATTTAGATTTGGCTGATCCATCAAGTACATCAAGCTCTTGCGATCCATGTAGATGGTACAACGGGCCTCATAGAGGTAATGCCGCCAAATCTTGAGGGTGAAAACCATATCCCCCAACTCCAAATCATGAGTGGGATAATTTACTCCATCAGGCTTCATTTAGCTCGAAGCATAAGCTATCAAATGACCCCTCTGCATCAACACCGCACTCAGCCCAGTGATTGATGCATCATAATATACCATGAAATCATCCACACCCTCTGGCAGAGTCAAAATTAGAGCCTCACACAACCTCTGTCACAAAGTCTTAAATGTCACCTGTTGCTCAGGCCCCCAACAGAAAGAATTTGTCTTCTTCATCAACATAGCCAACAAAACTGCAATCCTGGAGAAATTCTCGATGAACATCCGATAATACCCTTCTAAACCCAAGAAACTCTGAATCTCAGATGGAGACTTCGGAACCTCACATTGCATCACGGCCTCGATCTTAGCTAGATCAACCAATATCCCTTAAATATTGATAATATTCCCAAAAAACTGCACTTCGTGCAACCAAAACTCGCACTTGAAGAACTTGGAATATAGACTCTCCCTCCTCAGAGTCTCCAGAACTCTCACAGATGATCCTCATGTTGCTCCTTGTTCTTAGAATACACCAAGATATCATCAATAAATACAATGACATACCGATTTAGCATCGGTCTACACATGCGGTTCATGATATCCATGAATACAACTAGCGAATTGAAGAGCCTAAAAGGTATCACATGGACTCGTAATGACCATAATGATTCCTAAAAGTAGTTTTCTAGACATCCTCATCTCTGACTTTCATATGTTGGTAGCTTGAACGCAGATCGATCTTGGAGAACCAAGACACACCCAGTAACTAGTCGAACAAATCATTAATCCACAAAAGCAGATAACGTTTCTTTACTGTTAGCTTGTTCAGCTCCCAATAATCGATGCACATCCTGTGGGAGCCGTCCTTCTTCTTCATAAACAAAATCAACGCTCCCCAGGGTCAAATACACAGTCTGATAAACCCCTTCTCTAATAGCTCCTGCAACTGTGTAGAAAAGTCCTGCATCTTCGGTGGTGCTAATCGATAGGGTCCCTTGGGTATCAGAGTCGTACCTAGTACCAAATCAATATATAACTCCACCTACCTCTCTGTAGGCATTCTAGGATAGTCCTTGGAGAATAAATCTACATACTCTCGAATGAATGACACTTCCTCAGTCATCCATCTTTCTCTCCATCCTGGTGTCCAATACATAAGCCACAAAACCCGAATAACCTTGCTAAAGATATCTCCTAACTCTTGCATCTGAACAAATAGTTGGTCCATGCTGAGCACCCTCACCATGAATAACTAGTTCTCCCCCACTTGGGGTTCAAACCCAAACTGTTGGATTTGAATATTAGTTGTGAGGTGTCGAAGTCATTTGTAGCTTGATAAGATTCAAAGTCTGTATGTTAGATTCGAATATATTTATTTCATAAGGGTAGCTTAGTTTTCAAAGCTTTCATGTTTACGCCCTTATGTAATTTTTGTCCACTTTAGTTGTTCCTATAAATAGGGATAAGTATTAAGGTAAAGGGTAACGAGTGTAACAAGTGTAGAACTTTTGTGCACTTTACTCTCTCATTCCTATACTCATTATGAAGTGATAATAGATCCAAACAAATCTAATTTACATTTTGTGTTCTTTATTAGACCTATACTCTAATTTCATTCATGTTATTCAATTTATTCAAACCACATTTGGTATCAGAGAAGGATTTTGTCTAGTAATTTCTGGTTTTTCTCTCGTTATCAAAAGCTTTTGAATCGCGATTTCTGGTTCAAAAGTTTTCCGCATTTTTGATCTAAAAATCTGATCTAATCATTAGATTTGATTTGATTTTGTGTTTGATTTGCTTAATCAAGTATTCTCTTATCTTTTTCATAAAGATTTGTCCTCCAGGTTCCAATTTTTGAAGCTTTTCATTACTTTATTTCGTACAACAATGGCGAACTTCAATATGAACACGATGTCTAGATTTTCTCATCTTCTTAGATCGTCGACCAAAATTCCGATGTTAATCCCTGAATACTATGAACAATAGGCTGATAGGATGGAAGATTATCTTAATGGTATAGATGAAGATCTATGGAGATGTATCAAGAGTGGAAACTTTCGTCCATCAATTCTTGCAGAAGTCGGAAGTTTTGGTTCGCCTGCTGATGTTGCTACTTAAGATGAAAAAACAAAAAGCAAATGACAAACGATGTTTGCATGAACTACGTGGTGCTCTTCCGCTAGTAGTTTACAACTATGTTCGTGGATGCAAAACGGCTAAAGAAATTTGGGATACTTTGAAATACAAGTATCAAGGGAGTGAGAAGACAAAGAAAAGCTCAGTTAAGCAGTGTCAGCTTGAATTAGGAGAATTCAGACAAAAGGAAAGTGAAAATATTGAACTCTATTGTGATCATCTTGATGAATTAATCTTCAAATGCAATAGATATGGAGTCAATCATTCTACTCTCGAATTCAACTTGACCTTTCTGAGAGGACTTCAAAAAGAGTGGCGAAATAGCTGTCTTACGATTAAGACTCAATAAAGCTTTTATAACTACTCTCTAGGTGATCTTTGTAATGTTCTGAAAGCCCATGAAAGTGAGATCAATGAAATACCTGAAGAAGTGAAAGTGAATTTGGGAGGTCATCTGGCACTGGTTACGAAAGTCTATGGAAAAGAAACTGAAATTGAGTATGCTGAAATTGAAATTTCTGATAATGAAGGTTTTATCATGAACTCGGATGACGAAGTTGTGGTGTATTATTCAAATAATAAAGTGAAGAAGTTTTACAGAAATTCATTCAATCCAAAGTTTAAAGGAAGTGATTCTAAAGGAAACTCATATGGAAAGAATGTGAGAGAGGAAACAAAGGTGGAGAAGAAAGAAAACAAGTCTGAGGTTGAAAAGCCAGAAAAGAAATTAAAGGGTGATTCTGGTTTCGATTGTCATTAGTGCAATGGTTCAAAACGTATGGAAATAGACCGTATGTTGAGGAAGAAAGAAGAAAGAAGGAAAGAGTGAAGGACGAAGCCTATTATGTAGAAAGGCTAGAAGAAGTGACAGCTAGGATGAAGGGGATGTCCTTGGTTGCAAGAGAAAGTGTCTAAGGGGATGGAACTTACCAAATATGGTCATCTGGATTAGATGATGAGGAAGTTCAAAACCCCACACATGGAGCCATGTATGCTAATTATGAAGAAGAAAGTGAGGTTGAGGAGAAGGTAATAGGAAAATGCTTCGTTTCCACTGGTAATGACAAGTCTCCAACGACTTCGAAGGTACATTCTCTTCTTGAATCCATTGAAATTCCTTTCAGTTCATATAATGCTATTCTATCTAAGTTTGACGATACTCTATCTTATGTTAATGATATGCTTATTTCTATTAGTAGTGACATTGAGAAATCAAAAACTTTACTGCTAGAATCACATAAAATGTTAGAGTCAAAGAGAAGTAGAATATATCATTTAGAATTGCAATTAAAGAATGTTATATGTTATAGGGATGGTTTAAGAATACACAATTGTATTTTAATAAAACAACGAAACATATATTGTAGTTCGGTCAAAAGACTATATGCTAAATTGATTGATTTGCATCATTCATCGGACATAAGTAAAGAGCAGCATAAGCAACTTTTGTCCTTTTTAACATTCGAAAGGGAAAAGATAGATTCGAATTCCTATGACTGTGAGAAAAAGATTTTTGAGTTTGACAAGGTCCCAAATGATTCATATGCATATGGTATTATTAAGATAGATGAATGTTTAGATGCAAATGATATTGTTCATATTGTGAATGAGACATTAATTTTGAAAAGAATTGAGAATTCGACATCTGAATCTTAAAACAATTTTGCTAATATCGAAGATGATTCAAAAAATATCAATGAAATTGAAGCTGAGGAAGTTGTTGATTGTTCTGAGTTATCTGTCATTAATGTCACTTCGATAAACAAGGGTAAAGAAATTTGTGATGATTCTTTGGTTAAAGTTGGCCCTGGCCAACCCTCCAAATCGAAAGTTCGTGACTATGATCGTGTGAATGTTGAAAATGGTCAAACTGATAGCGATAATGATGACGAAGATTTTCCGAGTGAAACAACTATTCCAAGATTGTTGTTGATCAAGTGTATGAGGAAACAGATAAACTGGAAAAAGTGATGAAGGAAAAAGGTCCTCATTATCTCGAATCGAACTCTATTGTTTCTAAATTTCAAATGCACTGATGATGTCGTGTTTCCAAATCAAGTATGTGTTACCTTAAGAAATGGAGATAAAGTGAAACCTGAGATCAACAAAATTGTTGATGAAGACAACAAAGCTGTAACTAAAGAAGGGTTTTTCTCAAACCAAAGCAAAGTCGAAAACAATCTTAACAAAAAACTCGTCCACTTTTCAAAGGCAGAAACCAAAAAGAGTTTCGGAAGTAAAGAAACAAAAAGTAAATGATAACAAACAAAGAGCTGAACTTATTTCTCAAAATCAAAAGACTAAAGCTCAGATTTTCAATGTTGAAACTCAAAAAGTTTCCAAAGAAGAAGGCATTTCGATGTCAAAAGTTCGAAATAAGGTTTATTGGAAAAATGTCAAGTCTTTGAAGAACCAAAAAGCTATTTCTCAAAAATATAATGTTGAGAAAGTAACTGAACAAGTTCAGAACTTTCCTCAAAACAAGTCTTTTGTTAAGAACAAACCCGCTCTAAAACAAAAAGATTTTTTCAAAAATTAATTCAAATGTTTCAAGTCCAAGTCAAAAACCGAATGTTTAAAAACCAAGAAATGAGAATTTGTTAACAACCAACAACCAAAGAATTTTGCCCTAATCATCAAAACAGAAGGTTTTCACAAAATAATTTTCATAGAAATGGTTTTCAATCTAATGAACAAAGGAATCTTCATCAGTTTCAAAGTCAAAGACCGTTTTCAAATGAACAAGTTTTTAATCGAACAAGTGTTGGTTATAGTAGACTTTTTCAAAACCGTTATCAACCACATGCAAAACAGATGTTTCCAAAATGAAATTTCGAAAAGATGGAAATCAATGGGAAGAGAAATAAACCATTCAACTCAAACAACCTCACTTTCCCAATCTTGCTTCGAAGCAACAAGTTAAAGCTTCATTTTTCAAAGGGAAATCTGATGTGAAGAATTAATCACTGGCTCAAAGGCAAAGGAAAGCCTTATCAGTTTGGAAAATATTCTCAAGAAGAAATCAAGCATGCTTATGAAAGCTACTTGAATGAGTCATCAACTGGCAGTCCTTCATCGAAAGAATCGAATCATTCTGTTTGAAAGTGGAAAGTTGTTCCCAAAACAAAAGTTGAGGAAAAACGAACTATTAATGGAAAAGTGACAGTTAGTATCGACTCTAAACCATTGAATGATAAGTTGACTTAATCGATAGTTTCGAATCTAAAGTTCGAAATCGGGTGTTAGGATCTTCATTTCATAATGCATTTCAATCTAATCACCAAGGATCCAAAAAGCCTTGGGGACCAGTAAAGTATTAAGCACTTAATGGGAAAGCAACTTAACAGGGGAGAGTATGTTGAGCGTACATGCAGGTACGCCCAACGTACAAACCAATGGTTAGTACGCTTAGCGTACGGGAGCGTACGCCCCACGTAACCTGTCAGTTTAGGCTTTGCATCTTTAGGCCTCGGTTTGGGCCATGTCTGGGGTTCTTGAGCCTTAGTGGGCCATCAGAAATCATATAATATGGGCCAAGGAAATTTTTGGGCTTAGGATAAGGCCCATTAGAAGAATTGGGCCAGATTTAGCAAATTAGGCCACTAGTGGGCTTGGGAAGCTTACCTAGTATTGGGCCTTAGTTTTAGGCCTTATTTATGGATCAGGTTGGCTTAGGGGTAGAATGGTCATTCTACCCTATGAAGGGTTATTGAATTGGGCTAAGTGATATTTTGGTATTGTTAGCTCGGGAAGTCGAGGGATCAGCAATTCGAGGATCTGCCAGCTAGCAGCGATGGGTTATTTGCAGGATTCTATATTCAGCTTCGTGATGTGAGTTTTCTCCAGTAGGAACATGTTTAAGGCACAAATATTGGCCTATTTATGTGTGTTAGTGAATACCGAATTTAGATCCGATGTCGGGTGAGGCCCGAGGAAGGTTTATATGTATGTTTCTGAGCTACGGTTCGATGTTGGGTGGTACCCGAGGCAGTAGTGTATGTGTAGTTATACTCGTTGTCTTTGTGATACTTGTATATGCCTGGTAGGGGGATGAGTGTGGGCCGGGGGCCATATCTCATCACTAGTTGAGTGTAGACGGGGTTCCATATCTCATTAGTAGCAGAATAGGGGTGAGGCCCAAGATAGGCGGGGCCTTGAGACTAGCAGTTATAGTATAGGGATTATTTTAACTTGTTTATATGTTATTGTTGTATGTGAGTAGCGGGCGGGGCCTAAAGACAGGTGGGGCCTGGTAGAAACAGATCTGTATACCGAGCGGGGCTCGATGCCAGGCGGGTCCTGATGCTAGATTCATCCGATGCCGGGTTGGGCCTAATATAGTGGGCTAGGCCTAGTGTTTGTAGTATGTGATTATGTATGGTATGTGGTAGGTTAGGGAACTCACTAAGCTTCATGCATACGATTTTCAGTTTTGGTTTCGGGTACTTCCCGTAGCAAAGGAAAGTGTAGCACTTGGTTCCTGGTATGTATTTCATTCAAGTTTTTTTTTTCGCATTTTGGACTGAGACTCATCGAGTTGATGGCCCAACTCCTCGAGTAGTAGCGGCTTGGACCCGGGGTTAAGTGATGGACTCGTTGAGTCCGCGGCAAGACTCGACAGGTAGGCTCTAGCGGGGCAAAACCCTAATTTGAGGGTTTGCGCCCAATTTAAACTACCTTATACATCCTCCGTCGCCCCTTTATGCTCCTAGAACACTCCATTCGAACCCTAACTGTCATGTGAAAGATCTAAGGGATTTTTGGTGATTTTTAGTGGTTTGTGGTGGCAAGAAGGAAGGAAAAGCTTGAGGAATCAAGAGGAGACCAGAAAGAGTCAAGCTTTTGCATCATCTACAGTCCTTGGAAGGTATAAAGTCGACACCTTGCTCCTTCTTGCATTGGATCCCTTTATAGGGATATTTAGGGCTTTTATAAGCCATTCTTGGTGACCAACCATGATTGCATGCATGGTTGGGGGTTGAGGCTTCAGATCTAGACTCCTTAAGGAGTTAGAAGGCAGAGACGGAATGGCTTTGCACCCATGGAAAGCCCCATGCAACTTAAGAGCTTCTTGTAGGGTCTTTTTAGCTCATAGTCCCATGCATGTATGTAAAGTTCGTAAATTTACGTGCTAGATCGATCTTAGGAGCCTAGATCTATCATTTGGACAAGTGTTGTACATCAGAAATCGAGGAATGAGACTTGGTCATTCTCGACTCGACGAGTCATTCTTGGGACTCGGCGAGTCCGAGGCTTGACTTCCCTTTTATGTTAGGGTTCAAAGGAACCCAATTGAGTGTTAGAAGGGTTTTAGAGGGTCCAAGGGAGTGCCCCAACGTGTTGGACTTAGCCATAGACCTTGAGTTCATAGGACTCGACGAGCGCATGAGTAGACTCGGTGAGTCCAATGCAATCTCCCACCCATTGAAGATGAACTCGATGAGTTGTTCATACACCTCGGCGAGTCAAGGTCAAGAATTGTTCATTGGATGGGGATGAACACGACGAGTTGTTCATAAAACTTGGCGAGTCGGATGAAGGTTCATTCGAGGTTATTTTAGAAGGAGGACTCGTCGAGTCATTGTTAAACTCGACGAGTAGGAGCGTGGAGAAGTTCAGATGAAAGGATAGGGACTCGAAGAGTTGGGGGCCCAACTCGGCGAGTCAGGTCAACTATAAGTTGACTTTGACTTTGACTTGGTCAGGGGTAAAATAGTCATTTTACCCTAAGAGTAGTTATCAGTGTCTGATTAAGTGTTTTATGGATTTATAACCGGAGGATCACTAGAGCAACAGTCACACGTCTGCCGATTAGCTTTTCAGTAGTCAGCCTTACGAGGTGAGTTACCTTCCAGTAGCGATGGGTCTAAGGCGCCAATGCCGACCCACCATTAGGAGTCGTATGTTAAATATCTGTCTTTGTGATATTCATCTAGGTTTGCTACTACCTGATATGTTATGTGCTAGTATGATATGATGTTATATGCTAGTAGCAGTATGGGAGACAGTCCCCAAGATTTCCGGTCGATAGGGCCAAAGGGGGTAGTCATACCCAGTCATGCTAGATAGAATACGATTATGTGTTACATGTTATGTGGTAGTGGTAGAGGGGTGAAATAGTCCCCAGTATCCGGTCGAGAGGACCGAAGGGGAGACCCGAATATTCTAGGCAGTATACAGTCGAGAGGACCGAAGGGAAGGCTAGCACTCGGATATGCTAGATAGTATCCGGTCGAGAGGACCGAAGGGGTGGCCAGCACCCAGATATGCTAGGTAGTATCCGGTCGAGAGGACCGAAGGGGTAGGTCAGGCACCCGGATATGCCTGAAAGTATATACATGTTATGTGATTATATGGTATGCGGTACGATGGGGGGTGGACTCACTAAGCTTCGTGCTTACAGTTTTCAGTTTTGTTTCAGGTACCTCTTCAGCGAAGGGGAAGGAGCTGGCGCGGTAGCTGCACATCATACACACACATTGGATTTCCGCATTATGAGATTCTTAGGAATGTACTCTGATTTATTTTACTTTTGACAAAAATGGTTTCTATGGTGGCATGTTTCGGATTATTGGCATATTGTTTGTGACATGAGATATCATTATGAATGTTTCTGTATCTATGGTTTTTATCTTATAATTTATTTAAAAACAAAATCTTTGGCCTTGAATTTTGGGATGTTTCAAGTTGGTATCAGAGCCCTGATTTGAGGGATTCTGTAGTGGTGTTGATTATGATGGCATGTGCGGAATTAGAAAGATCTATTAAATCATCATGTAAAATCAAGAACACATGGAGTAAATAAATCTTTGTAAGCTCTTATTAGATCTAGAAAGAATATACAAATGGGTTTGTACAAAGTTTCTCTCTCTAGTCTAACGCTCCAAATGGATTCACTTACATAATGGGAGTCACTCACTTCCTATTTATAGGAAAGACTCAACCCATTTACACATACAAAGAGGAAAGCCTAAAACACTACATCCAATAGTGACTTTGCACCCTAACATTCTCCCCCTCAAAGTTAGGATTGGATGCCCGGCTTCAATCTCCAACGAGCTAGCGCCATCAAGACCAAACTCCCCCTCGAAGTAACACCGGTCTTCAAATCCGCAAATGAATATTCGACAAACCCGAGAAGCTTCGAATACCCATCATTCTCCCCCTTTTTATAATCAAAAAATGATTATAAAACCCACTAAGTATGAGAAGCGCCCGAGGAATAATCTTCACGATACTCCCCCTTGATGTGTACCAAAAATGAATCACCAAAATTCTTGCACGGAAAAACAATCACGAAAAAGCCACAATTTTTTTTCCAATTTATGAAATTTTTTGACTTTTGAGGTGAAAGTTGCATGATTTTTCAAAATCTGGGTAAAAATCATCACTTTCTGAATTTTGTAGGGACCCGTTGCGCCAAAAACAGCCAAATATTCAAAACACTCCCCCATTTGCGAAACTGGGTAGAATGTGTAAATTCGCACAAACTGCAAGGACCAGATTGAAAATTCTGCAATTTCTCAGCTTTTATTTCCCATTTGCGAAGTTGGTTATAAACTGTCATTTCATGAAAAGATTAGGGACCCAATTCGAAAACATTTGTTTTCTTCTTCATTAACGCTTCACATATCAAATTCTTCGCACGTCACTGATGAGAACAAATTTCGCATACTGAAACATGGATGCGAACCATGGATGAGAAGACTTCGCATCTCTAACCCAATTAACCAAATGCGAATGAACGAACCTGTTGCGAATGACACTTCTCATTCCAGTTGCGGATGAGAACTTTCACATATACAATCCATTGATGCGAACTAACTATTTTGATCTCATATGCGAACCCAATTTTGATACACTCATATGCGAATTTAGTTTGACCTTCAACCACAAAATTGTCTTCATTCGCATTTCATGCACAATCCAAGGTTCGTTCATCAACACAAACCTTCAATTCCAAACCCAATCAACAACATAGAAGCAAAGCCTTCGCATTTTTAACCCCAATCAATACAACCTCATGCGAAATTGATATTGAGACCCATATGCGAATTTACAAATCAATTTGTTCGTTTATTACTTCAATCGAACACCAAATGAACTCGCACAAATCAATCTTGCGAACTCAAACCAAATCAATAAACCAAATAAACCCAACAATCTACTCCAGATTTCAAGTCTTCTATCATTCATCACAACCTTAAACCAAATCTCAATTTCATGCGAATTTCTTTAATTGCGAACCCCAAAATATCCCAGTCGATTCCAATTCAATAACCCACATCGACATCAACAAGTCGATATTATCTCAAGCTTTCGTGATCATTCATCTAAAACGTCATCAACCCGTTGATTTAGTATTCTCCTTGCAACCACAAACATCGAAATTAATAATTCTTTGAAAATTTTCAGATCAAACGCCCATTTTCAAAGAAAATTGCAACCATTCTTCATCATTGTTCATAATGTTCTTGACTTTCACTTGAGATTTCATCACCAAATTCAAATCGGCTCAAGAACACATATTAATCGATATGAAATCGTATCTAAAATTTAGACTGTCAATCAACTATAAAAGATTAGTAGAAACGAAGGGATGAAATAAGGAACTCAAGAACAAATGATTAAAGAACAATCGATTAAAGATCAAACGATTAAAGATCAAACGATGAAGAACTAAGATATCTGGAACTGATCGTACAACTAAGTAAAGCATGCGTACAAATCGACTGACCAACAAGCAAATGATATCGGTTCAAAACAAATATGAATGGGCTTCGAATTCATTTGTATCGTAACAGTGAATAATCTTTGTTTGGGCTCAATCAATATCGGTTCGCATGTGTGGATCTAGATCAAAGAAATTAGATCAAAACAAATTAGATTGGGCTCAATGAACAGTATCGGACTCAATATGTGTTTCGAAATGAATCAAATGAAAAAAAATTCCAAATGAGTTGAATTAAAGAATAGTAAATGAAAAACAAATGGTTTGGGTTTGATCAAAAAAAAATTGGATCATTCAAAGAGGTTGAAACGGATTTGATCCACTGATGCAAATCGATCAAAAATGAAAAACGTAAAGTACGAATCAAAATCATGGATGTTTTGGAATCCATTTGAGAATTTGAGTTACCTTTTTGACAAATCGAGATCCATTTTCAACGAACGAATCCAATTTGGAAGATCTTGGTTTTTTTGTCGGAATGAGAAAATCTCCAAATCGAACATTGTACCACCCACCATGCGAGATGCACAACTCGTTCTTCGTGTTCTTCGTGTTCTTCAACGATCCAAGAACATCTTCAAAAGAACCACCAACACATTTGGTTTTTGACTTCAAATTCAATGCAACGCTTGGAGATTGTTGCTTTGGAACCCAAATTTGCTTCACAGATTTTGGCTTCACAACATTTGACAATTTTTGTGAGTAAACCCGCTTATTTTTGCGATTGATCTTCTTCTTGTTTTTCTTTCTCATCTTTTTGCATCTTGAAGACTTGACTTCATGAACAAACCCACTTTCCACAACATCAACTTTGTGAATTTGAATCAAATCTTTTGGAGTTTGATACTTGTGATTTTCTTGGATCACCGGCTTCCGATAAGGAATCATTCCTTCAAACGAATCACAAGAACACAAAATATCATCAGTTTGGACTCCAATTGAGCAAAAAACTTTTTCATCTTGAGAATCAACTTGAACTCCTTTTTCTTGAATATCAAGAACATCACATTGAACTCCATTGTCAAGAACTTCAACAAGCTTAAGAGCACAAAGATCATTTGGGTCTTCAATAAGAGAAACATATTTCTTATCGAACAAATATTTTTCTTCTCTAATCTTATCACTACTACGTGATGTTACGGACCATGTAATATCAGCCAACCATTTGATCTCCCAAAGTGGTTGAAATATCAAGCTTCCATGATCATCCTTCAATCCTCCATAAGAAACCATAGTTCCCCAATATATCTTCTTGTTTAACACCAACCCATAATATTGATCTTTATTGACTTTGTATTTGATACCTTCAACGATCACAATCCAAGAATTGTAAGGCAAATTCACCATGATCACAAAAACTTGAAGATTTCTAGAGAGAGAAAGTTATTTTGAATGGATTTTCTAGAGAGAGAAAGTAAAAATCACTTGAATTCTAGTGAAGAAAATCGAACTATGAATAGAATCAAAGATGAATTCGATTTCTAGAATCCAAAAACTCTCTAAATCACAAAGATCAAAGATCAAAAAATGAATCACTAAATCAAAATCGCCATCAAGGATCAATTCTTGATGAAATCAAGAACACCCGCTCTGATACCAATTGTAGTGTTGTTGATTATGATGGCATGTGCGGAATTAGAAAGATCTAGTGAATCATCATGTAAAATCAAGAACACATGGAGTAAATAAATCTTTGTAAGCTCTTATTAGATCTAGAAAGAATATACAAATGGGTTTGTACAAAGTTTCTCTCTCTAGTCTAACACTTCAAATGGATTCACTTACACAATGGGAGTCACTCACTTCCTATTTATAGGAAATACTCAACCCATTTACACATACAAAGAGGAAAGCCTAAAACACTACATCCAAGAGTGACTTTGCACCCTAACAGATTCAGACACACCCTTGGGAATGTCTGGACTCAAACTGAGGGATTGAAAGATTTTTACAAAGAAAAGGGTTTTCTAAAAGGCTAAGTTAAAAAGTTTTAAGAAAGAACAAGGTGTGTGATGTGCGCGACCGGCCAAGCTCAAGTAAGTTTTTCCCCAAAGTTCCAATACAAGTTTATGTTATGATTATCAGTTTTAGTAGAACAACATGCTAGATTAGGACTAAGGATCTAGGAAGGATGCCTTATGTGCTTGTTATATATGCTTTTGAGCTGCATGATAGTGTTGATTAGACAGAGATAGGACAGCCTGCTTAGGTTATGCCTAATTACATGAGCTTATATCGCATGCTAGTACAGATTCATGTTATGTGGATAGAATTGCTTGAGCTTGTTTCCTTTTGTCTGAATGTTGCTTGATTTGTGCTATGTGGGGCTTGGAGTGATGGGAGTTAGCATTTAGGTGGATACGTTAGGTCACATGCTATCAGGGTTGAATAATCTCATAGTGCTGGATTTGACCCTACTGCGTAACTCTTATTTGAGTCCTAACTGTTGTAGGGATGAGTCCCTTACTCGAAGGATTATTTGAGCCTCGTAGCATGCGATTATATCCATTTGGTGGCTAATTGGCATTGCAAAGAGGCCTTCAGCAGCTAAGAACTGGTTTGGGTGGAGTTAGAGGTACCCTAGGGCAAGCCTAGGATGAGAGTAGCAAAGATCAGTAGTAGTAGAACGGACTTGGTGGAGTTGAGGCAGTTCTTGAGGAAAGTATGGATAGATGTGGAAGGTAGTATGGGAACGTACTACTGAAAGCAGAGGATCTGTACTTGAGTCGAGGAAGGATGAGACGAGACTGGGAAACTTGAAATAGATGTGATCCCTCTAGATGTATCGGTATCACTGACAGTTGACATTATGTATTGCAGAATGGTGGTACTACGCCCGAGGCCAGCAGTTGGCAGTTCAGGAGAGGGATCGGGTTCGGGTTTAGTTCGACCCAGTGGATGAGAGGCTATACGAATTCATCGCATCCGAGATCACTAGAGGCATCCTAGATGCGACCCCGGTCATCTTTGGGTCGATCAAGGAAGGGATTATCGAGCTGATGGAGGATCGCCTCAGGGCGTTCAGGAGTGACATGGCGGTCAGCTAGTCAGGATCACGCACACTGTCCTTTAAGGACTTCAGGGGCAGTGGTGTGCCGGATTTACATGGGGCGAAGGACCCCATTGTGGCCAGGTGGTGGATTACAGACATTGAGTCTGTGCAGTTGACCAGCTATTTCCCTGAGGGGTCAAAGGTGAGATATGAAAGAGGGTGCTTGAGAGACAGGTCCAGAGATTGGTGGGAGTCGGTTGGTGAATCTCTGGGAGCCTCGACTATTGAGGCTATGATGTGGCCGGATTTTGTGACCCGGTTCAGGGCTGAGTTTGCACCTGCGGTGGAACTCCAGCAGTTGGCCCGGGAGTTCCCGAATATGAGACAGATGACTGAGACAATGGCGGAGATCACCACCAAGTTCCAGGAGAGAGTGTTACTGGTTCCCTAGTATGCGGGAGACGAGGACATGAGGAGGATCTGCTACCATGACATGCTGCGAGCCGACATTTGGGAGCATGTTAGTTTTTCAGCTTTCCCTACCCTACATTCCATGATTGTTGGGGAAAGGGAGAGGGAGATTAACCTGGAGAACATTCGGAAGAGGAAGGTCGAGGAGGGACAGATGGATGGGGATTCGGGGAAGAAGCCCAAGGGACTAGACATTGGGCCAAAAGGCCATCAAGGCCGAGGACGCTGCAGGAAATGCGAAAAGTCACATGAGGGAGCGTGTAGGTTGGGATCATCGGGCTCCTATAAGTGCGGAAAGTTGGGGCATTTCAGCAAGTATTGTACAGCCCCTGCACCCACTATTCAGACATCTGAGTTATTATCTTTCCACTGCAACCAGAGGGGCCATAAGAAGGCTAATTGCCCCCAGTTGATAGCAGTAGCACCAGCCCCAGTGACCCTGCGGATTACTAATGGTCAACAGGGCAAGTCAGAGACTCCAGCGGTGAGGAGCCGGGCCTTCCAGTTGACTACCGAAGAGGCACGCGTCGCACCCGATGTGGTGACGGGTATGATTCTTCCCTTCTGATTTGTTTATATGATATTTTTTGAGATTGATATATGCTATGTACATATATATGTTTAGGATTGTTCCATGTGAACGGTATACCGGTTCAGATGTTGTTTGACTCGGGTGCTATTCGATCGTTTGTTTCTCTTGCGCTTAGCAAGAAGTTTTCTGAGTCTCCGGGCATGCTGGATTGCCCTCTAGAGGTCGAGATTGCGGACGACCGATATGTGTGAGCATCATAGGTCTTCCGGGGTTGTGTTTTGAGGTTGTTCGAAGAGAGTTATCTAGTGGATTTGGTTCGCATACCGTTGAGGGGGAACAAGGTTATTATTGGTATGGATTGGCTAAGCCCCAACGGGGCAGTGATTGAATGCGCGCAGCAGTTGGTTCAGATCAGGACCCCATGTGGGGGAGATCTGGTGATTCAGGGCGAGAGACCGCAGCATGGACCAACTTTATGTTCAGCAGTGAGAGCGAGGCGCTACCTTCAGCAGGGTTGCATAGGATTTGTCGCCTATGTTACGGATACCCGGGAGGCGGGTAAGGAGACGGTGGACGATGTGCTCGTGGTACGAGAGTTTGCAGATGTATTCCCTGAGGAGTTTCCTGGGATACATCCGGAGAGGCAGGTGGATTTCAAGGTCGAACTCATCCCTGGTGCGGCTCTGATATCCAAGGCACCGTATCGGTTGACTCCTCCTGAGATGCAAGAGTTGTGTACACAGCTCCAGGAGCTATTAGACAAGGGATTTATCAGACCGAGCAGTTCACCCTGGGGAGCCCCGATTCTATTTGTGAAAAAGAAGGACGAGGTCGCATTGGATGTGTATAGATTACCGGGAGCTGAATAAGGTAACGGTGAAGAGTTGTTACCCACTTTCGAGGATTGATGACCTCTTTGACCAGTTACAGGGAGCATCTTGGTTCTCCAAGATTGATTTGCTTTCGGGGTATCATCAGATGAGGGTTAGAGAGGAAGATGTACAGAAGACTGCTTTTCGGATGCGTTATGGCCACTATGAGTTCGTGGTGATGCCTTTCGGGCTCACCAATACTCCTGCCGCATTCATGGATCTCATGAACCGCGTGTGCAGACCGATGTTGGATCGGTCTGTGATAGTTTTCATTGATGACATCTTGGTTTATTCCAAGACTCGAGAGCTGCATGAGGAGCACTTGCGAGAAATTTTGGATACTTTGAGGAGGGAGAGCTTGTATGCTAAGTTCTCCAAGTGTGAGTTTTGGTTGCACGAGGTGCAGTTTCTTGGACACCTTGTCAACTAGAACGGGATATCAGTTGATCCGGCCAAGGTGGAGGCCGTTATGAGGTGGGAGGTCCCGAGGTCTCTATCTAAGATTCAAAGCTTCCTGGGATTGCCTGGCTACTATCGGAGATTCATTCAGTACTTCTCCAAGATAGTCGTACCTCTAACTAGGCTGACAAGGAAAGTCGGGGTCTTTCGTTGTGGGCCTGAGCAGCAGGCTGTGTTTGAAACATTGAGACAGAGATTATGCAAGGCGCCAATCTTCGCCCTGCCGGAGGGCGTGGAGGATTTTGTGGTGTACTGCGATGCGTCCATCTCAGGTTTGGGCATGGTATTGATGCAGAGAGGGCATGTTATTGCTTACACTTCGAGGCAGCTGAAGCCTTACGAGGCAAACTACCCGACGCATGATTTGGAGCTGGGGGCGGTTGTTTTTTCCCTCAAGATTTGGCGTCATTACCTCTATGGGGTTTGTTGTACCATTTACACGGACCACAAGATCCTGAGGTATCTCATGGACCAACCGAATCTGAACATGAGGCAGCGTTAGTGGTTAGATGTGGTGAAGGATTATGATTGTGAGATCCTTTACCACCCAAGGAAGGCTAATGTGATGGCCGATGCGCTTAGCCGCAAGGCAGCGCCGATCAGGGATATCTGCATGCGGATGACCGTGGTGAATGCGTTGTTGGAGTAGATCCGAGAGGCCCAACAGGAGGCTATGAAGGAGGAACATCAAAAGAGCGAACGTATTGTGGATCAGGTTTCCTCCTTCGACTATGATAGCCGAGGATTGTTGACCCATCACCGTAGGGTGTGGGTCCCCTATCATGGAGGCTTGCGTCAGACATTGATGGAGGAGGCGCACAAATCCAGGTTTTCTATCCATCTCGGGGTGATGAAGATGTATAAGGATCTTCGTCTTGACTATTGGTGGCCCTGCATGAAGCGGGATGTAGCATGGTATGTGGAGCGGTGCTTGACCTGTAGGAAGGTCAAGGCCGAACATCAGAGGACGCACGACAAGATGCAGCCGTTGGATATTCCCATGTGGAAATGGGAAGATATCACCATGGACTTCATCACCAAACTTCCCAACACCGCGTGGGGAGTAGATTCCATATGGTTCATTGTGGATCAGTTGACCAAGAGCGCCCATTTTATACCGATCCAGGAGAGTATATCGGCCGAGAAGCTAGCCGACATCTACATTCGAGAGGTGGTGGTGCGGCACGGGGTGCCAGTGTCAGTGATTTCAGATAGGGACGTGCGGTTTACTTCCAGGTTTTGGAAGAAATTCCACGATGATTTGGGTACTCATCTCCATTTTAGCACCACATTTCACCCGCAGACGAACGGTCAGAGCGAGTGGACCATCCAGACTCTGGAGGATATGCTGCGAGCGTGTGTGCTATACTTTGGTGGTAGCTAGGACACTTACCTCCCATTGGCTAAATTCTCCTACAACAACAACTATCACGTGAGTATCGATCGTCCTCCTTTTGAGATGTTATATGGGAGGAAGTGCAGGACCCCGATATGTTGGGGGTGAGGTTGGCCAGAGGGTCATGGGGAGCACCGAAGTGGTGCTCAAGATGACAGAGAGGATTCAACAGGACAGGAGTAGGCTCTAGACTGCACAGAGGTGGCAGAAAAGCTATGCCGACAAGCGCCCTTCAGACCTGGAGTTCCAAGTCGGGGATATGGTTCTCCTGAAGGTGTCGCCTTGGAAAGGCGTAATCCGATTCAGGAATGGGGCAAGTTGGGCCCCACGTACATTGGACCTTTCAGGATTATAGCCCGGGTGGGCAAGGTGGTGTACAGGTTGGATTTGCCAGCCGAACTCAGTAAGATCCACAGCACTTTCCACGTCTCCTAGCTGCGAAAGTGCCTGGTGGAAGACTCGTCAGTGGTGCCCGTGGAGGATATTCAGGTTAATGACAACCTGAATTACATTGAGCAGCCTGTGGCAATCCTCAACCGGAAGTCGAAGGATCTGAGGAACAAGAGGTTCGAGCTGGTGAAGGTGCAATGGCTGCACCGAAAGGGCTCAGAATGGACGTGGGAGCCGGTAGATGAGATGATGGAGCATTACTCAGAGCTTTTCCAGAAGCGAGCAGCAGACTTCGAGGATGAAGTCTAGTGTAACAACGTGAATTTTTAAAACAGATTTTTCATTTTTGCAAACATCAAAACCATCATTTAATATTCTGAAACCACATGTGTAACAATGTCATTATAACAAAATACATCCCATGATCATAAAACAGTTCCTTCATCAGTGTGTACAGATCACGTCGGCGCCTTCCCACGGTCCTCGCTAGTACCTGAAACACATAACACAACAACTATAAGCATAAATGCTTAGTGAGTTCCCCAAAATACTATTTACGCACATACGCCTTTCCAGGCCCTGACCTTCCAGTCCATGTGTCTCAGGGGACTTCTGTCCCGACTCGGTAAACCTTCCGGTCCTACCTGCGTCAACCTTACGGTCTACATCATAATGCCTTTCGGACCATAACATATATGCCTTCCGGCCCATAACATAATGCCTTCCGGCCCATATCAAGCATAACATACATAGCACATACAAACGATTAACTTATCATATACAATGCATATAACTCATAACATATCCGACCTTCCGGTCACACAATAAAACCCTTCCGGGTACAGTATAGTGAGAAAACTCACCTCGTGAAAAGTCTAGAATCTCGCGTACTCGCTATCTCCAAATCCCAACGAAGACTCAACCTCACCTAATCATAACGAATATCATTTTAATTAATATAGACTTCCACAACTAGACTTTACCCCTTATCATCATTCCTCAGAGGGTAAAAGACCACTTTACCCTTCCTTGACTCAAAGTCCACATGTTGACCAGAACCCTAAAAGTCAACAAACGTCAACCTTCCAGTACGCGGGGCGTACAACTTGATGTACGCGGGGTGTACATCACTAACCCAAGAATCGGGGTCCCCACCCAATATGCTGTGCGTACTAGGAGTTACGCCCAGCATAACCATCAGACCTAAGCATTCATCATTTCTGGTCTTAATCGGTTAAGCCATAACTTCAACTTCTAGATCCGGCTTTATTTAAGCATCCTTACTCATATAGTCGAAACCTTTAAGCCTTGGCATGGCTGTAAAGGCTCTTACACTCCTTAACACCTTTCCATTTCAACTCAAGGATATAGATCTCATGAATGGCCAAACATTCACGTCCAAGATTACATTTTTATGAATCTACAACTCAAATGGACCAGAAATATGATGGATCTAAGATAATGGAGACCATTTGCTCATAAAGTCTTCACCTTTGGGACCAAAACCCTAGAAAATGGTCCATAAAGCATACCACAAGAACTATATGTCAAGATCCGAACTTTTTACCTTAGAATGAAGCTCCAACCTTCGCAAAGCCCGGATCTACACTTGAACACCAACTTCTAGCCTTCCAAATGAACTCTTCTTCTCCTTTGCTACCTTGAAATGACACCACCAAGCTTAGAACACTAACAAATGGGCTAGGAACGAATAAACACTCTCTTAGGGTTTTTTTTCTGAGGGATGGTGGCTGAGGAGTCGAGCCAACACAATCCTTTTATAGCCAACCCAACATTTAGGGTTTTTGATCCTGGACCGGTTACGCCCAGCGTAACCCTGGGTACGCCCAACGTACCCAAAGGAGAACGCGTTAAAATGAAGCGCGCGAGTACGCGCAACGTACTCCTTGTACGCCCAGCGTACTCGCCCAACATGCAAAACCCTAAAATGACACAATTTAAATATGAAGAGCTAAATAAAAGGGTACCTGGATCTCGGGCTATTACAATTCTCCCCCACTAGAACCAGACTTCGTCCCCGAAGTCTCATACTGAAAACAATTCCGGGTACTGATCCCGCATCTCAGACTCGGACTCCCATGTCAGCTCGGACCCCTTCTGATGTTGCCACTGCACCTGTACCAAGGGTACTTCCTTGTTCCTCGGAACCTTAACCTCTCGATCCCTGATCGCCACTGGTCTCTCAACATAGTTCAGGCCTGCATCCACCTGAATATCATCTAATGGCACCACTGCCGACTCGTCGGCAATATATTTCCTCAACTGCAAGACATGAAAGGTGTCGTGGATCTGACCCAACTCCGCAGGTAGATCCAACCGGTAGGCTACCCTGCCCACCCTAGCGATTACCCTGAAAGGTCCAATATATCGAGGTCCCAACTTGCCCCTCTTCCTGAATCGTATCACTCCTTTCCAAGGAGAGACCTTTAGGAGCACAAGGTCACCAACCTGAAACTCAAGCTCGGACCGAAGCCTGTCCGCATAACTCTTCTGGCGACTCTGAGCGGTCAACAATCTCTGCCTGACCTACTGTATCTGCTCGGTCATCTGCAGTACAATCTCCCTGCTACCCATTACCCGTTGCCCCACCTCTCCCCAGCAGATGGGGGTGCGACACCTCCTCCCATACAACAGCTCAAAGGGTGGCATACCAATGCTCGAATGATGGTTGTTGTTGTACGAAAACTTTGCTAAGGGTAAATAGGTATCCCAACTCCCTCCAAAATCCAAAACACATGCTCGGAGCATATCCTCGAGCGTCTGAATCGTCCGCTCGCTCTGTCCGTCTGTCTGCGGGTGGTAGGTGGTACTGAAATGCAGCCTCGTACCCAACTCCTCATGAAACTTCTTCCAAAACCTGGAAGTAAATCGTACATCCCGATCTGAAACGATCGACATCAGAACCCCATGCTGCGATACCACCTCCCTCACATATAACTCTGCCAACTTCTCCGCAGAAGAGCTCTCACTGATAGCTAGAAAATGAGCGCTCTTCATCAATCTATCCACAATCACCCAAATTGCATCGACCACTCTCGCAGTCCTTGGCAATTTGCTGATAAAATCCATGGCAATCTGTTCCCACTTCCATTCGGGAATCTCCAGCGGCTGCAATTTACCGTGCGGACGCTGGTGCTCGGCCTTAACCTAACGACAAGTCAGGCACCTCTCGACGAACCATGCAACATCCCTCTTCATACAAGGCCACCGATACTCCTTCTTTAGGTCCAAATACATCTTAGTAGCCCCGGGATGGATCGAGAATTTCGATCGATGCGCTTCTTCCATCAAAATAGTACGCGTACCGCCCACAAACGGTACCCAAATCCAACCCTAAAATGTCATAAGTCCCCGACCATCCGTAACGAATTCCGATACCTGACCAACAACCCGCTCCCTCTTCTGGTTTTCTGGTCTCGCAGCCTCAGCCTGGGCCCCTCGGATGGTGTCCAAAATCGGAGTCATCATCGTCAACCTCATACAAACGTCTCGGATCGGGGCTCTCCGCCCTATGGCTCAACGCATCGGCTACGACATTAGCCTTGCCCGGGTGGTACAGGATCTCACAATCATAATCCTTCACCACATCCAACCATCTCCTCTGACGCATATTCAGATTTGGCTGGTCCATCAAGTACTTCAGACTCTTTTGGTCCATGTATATGGTACACCGAACCCCATAAAGATAGTGTCGCCAGATCTTGAGGGCAAACACCACAACCCCCAATTCCAGGTCGTGGGTGGGATATCTCGACTCATGAGGCTTCAGCTGCCTCGAAGCATACGCTATAACGTGTCCCCTCTACATAAGAACCGCCCCTAGTCCAGATATAGATGCGTCACAATATACCACAAAATCCTCCATTCCTTTCACGAGTGCGAGCACCGGGGCCTCGCACAATTTCTGACGAAGGGTCTCGAATGAGGACTGCTGCTCCGGACCCCATGAAAATGCAACACCCTTCCGGGTCATCTTGGTAAGTGGCACGGCGATCTTGGAGAAATCCTTGATAAACCTTCGATAATAGTCGGCCAATCCCATAAAGCTCCTGATCTCAGTAGGCGATCTCGGCACTTCCCATCTCATCACCGCCTCGATCTTGGCCGGATCGACCAATATCCCTTTCTGGCTAACAAGGTGCCCTAGGAACTGGACCTCTCGTAACCAGAAATCACACTTGGAGAATTTGGCATACAGCCTCTCCGATCTCAATACTACAAGAATCTCCCTCAAATGTTCCTCATGCTGCTCCCTACACCTCGAATATACCAAAATATCATCAATGAATGCGATCACCAACCGACCCAACATCGGCCTGCATACCCTGTTCATAAGATCCATAAACGCAGTCGGGGCATTGGTGAGCCCAAAAGGCATCACCACAAACTCGTAATGTCCATAATGAGTTCTGAATGCAGTCTTCTGAATATCTACCTCCCAAACCCTCATCTGATGATAACCCGACCTCAAGTCTATCTTAGAGAAACAAGATGCCCCATGCAACTGATCGAACAGATCATCGATCCTAGGTAACGGATACTGGTTTTTAACCATCAACTTGTTCAACTCCCGGTAATCGATACACATCCGGTATGAACCATCCTTTTTCTTGACAAAAAGAATCGGCGCTCCCCAAGGTGAGCTACTCGTCGAATAAACCCCTTTCCCAACAGCTCCTGAAGCTGCGAGGATAACTCCTGCATTTCTGGTGGAGCGAGGCGAAAAGGCGCCTTAGCGATGGGCGCCGCTCTCGGAACCAGATCGATACGGAACTCCACTTGCCTTTCTGGAGGCACGCCTGGTAGTTCTTCGGGAAACACATCCGAAAACTCGCACACTACTGGAACCTCATCAACCGAGTTTGGCCTCCCCGCGACCACTCGTGTGTCCATCACGTAGGCTATGAATCCACTGCAGCCCTGCTGTAAACTCTGTCTCGCCCTGGCAGCCGAACAAAATGCTGACCCACACCGGGTCCCCTCGCCATACACTATAAGCAATCCTCCACTAGGGTCTCGTATAGTCACCAGCTGTCTCTCGCAGTCAATGAATGCCCCAAACTTACTCAACCAGTCCATGCCCACGATGACGCAGACATCTCCCATCGCTATAGGAACCAAATCTATAGGGAATTTGACACCAAAAATCTCGAGAACACATCCTCGAATCACGTCAGTGGCGTATACCGCTTTCTCATCAGCTATGGAAACCCTCAGGAGTCGACTCATCACCTCCCGATCAATACCGATGTGCTGGCTAAAAGCCAAAGATACAAAAGACCAACTCGCACCCGAGTCAAATAATACCAAGGCAGGTACAGAATTCACAAGAAAAGTACCTACGCATATCATAATATAAGCACAATATCTCAGCATAAAAGTAAATACACGAAAGAATATGTACCAGCCACGACATCGGGCGTCGCGCGGACCTCCTCCGCAGTCAACTGAAAAGCTCTCCCACGAGCCTTCGGAGCCTCGGCTTTCACCGGCTGAGTCTCGGTAACCCTAGCAGTAGTCGCAGATCCCTGGTGAAGCTGAGGACACTCGGCTTTCCGATGGCTGGTCTGGTTGCAATGAAAGCAAACCATAAATCCCTTGGGGCAATCCCTAGCGATGTGCCCCTCCTTGCCACACTTTTAGCAAGCACCTGATCGACATGCCCCCTCATGACCCTTGTCGCGCTTTCTGCAAGTGCGGCCCTTCTGACCTCCCGTCCTCGGATCGGCGGACTTAGTCCGCTTGGCTGCCGACTGAGACTGAGCCGGCCATCGATCCACCCGCTGAGACTCGGCCTCCTCCCTGGCCTAAGTCTCCAACTCGATCTCTCTCTTCCTGGCATTTATCTGGAGCTCAGCAAAGGGTTGGTATGACGAGTTAGATACGAACTCCCGAATGTCCCTCCTTAGTACACCCAAATATCGACTCATCCGAGCCTTCTCAGTGGACACATGCTCAGGGCAGAACATCGCCCTCTCATGAAACTTCTGGGTGATCACAGTAACCGAATCATTACCCTGCTTGAGGGTCAAGAACTCCTGAACCAACCGTTCCCTCTCCACCGGGGGAACATAATCGTCTCTGAACATAGAAGTAAATCTCTCCCATGTCATGGCTGAAATCTCCGCAAGAGTGAAGTTCGCCGTCACAAATTTCCACCAATCCTTTGCTCCCAGGTGGAGCTAGTTCAAAGCGAACCGTACCCTCAAATGCTCCGATCATGAACATGTGTAGAAGCATCCCTCAATGTCAGCAATCCATCTCATCACAGCGATCGGATCCTGTGTCCCATCAAACTCGGGTGGCTTCGTGTTGCTGAACTCCCGGAATAGCAACGAGTCACGCTCCTGTGGTCTGGCAGCAGCCACAGCTTCGGTAGCTGCAGCGGCTGCAGCCTCAGTCACCGCGGCGTACCGCTCATCGAAAGTCTCCATCAGTGTGGTCTTGATAGACCCAAACATCTCCGGAATCTCGACCCGGATTGCCGCAGTCACCTCCTCGTGAATCATCTGACGAAGCTCCTCGTCACTCACACCGCTCGTCCCAGGTCTGTGGCATGGCCCAACCATAATGCCTCTGAAATACAACATAAAAATATCAGAGACTCCATCGAGCATAATCGCACTAGATAACCCAACCCTACTCGGTCTTCGATACCCAAAGGATTCTTACTTGGGTTGCCCACTGACCCAGTGTATTCAGTAGTACGGGCCCAATACTACTGACTACACCGCATCAGCATTCACCCCAAGTCCTCCTCCCTGGACCCCGGATCATGAGTACTCTATTCTTGCTATGCACTGGCTACCTACTCGCTCTCAAAGTATCTCATAGCAGCAGGTTCCCCTAGACTAAGGCATCACAAATCAGGCCACTCTAGTCCTAATATGAATACCTAGTCTACTAGCATGCATATCATATCATAACATATCTCATAACACATATTGTAAGGGTATTTTGGGGATTTTACCGTTCAGGTGTTGGCTGACCGTACACACTGCTTCTCCTTTGGTTATTACGAAATCTCTTATAAAATTTTTATGCTTTTATTAATTGAAAATTTTCCTCAAATCCCCGGTTTGAGTTCAGTTACGCCCGAAGGTGCATCCGAATCCCTCAAACCAAGGCTCTGATACCAATTTGTAACAACGTGAATTTTCAAAAAAAAAATCATTTTTGCAAACATCAAAACCATCATTTAATATTTTGAAACCACATGTGTAACAATGTCATTATAAAAAAATACATCCCATGATCATAAAACAGTTCCTTCGTTAGTGTGTACAGATCACGTCGGCGCCTTCTCACGGTCCTCGCTAGTACCTGAAACACATAACACAACAACTGTAAGCATAAATACTTAGTGAGTTCCCCAAAATACTACTTACGCACATACGCCTTTCCAGGCCCTGACCTTCCGGTCCATGTGTCTCAGGGGACTTCCGTCCCAACTCGGTAAACCTTCCGGTGCTACCTGCGTCGACCTTACGGTCTACATCATAACGCCTTCCAGCCCATAACATATATGCCTTCCGGCCCATATCAAGCATAACATACATAGCCCATACAAACGATTAACTTTTCATATACAATGCATATAACTCATAACATATCCGACCTTCCGGTCACACAATAAAACCCTTCCGGGTACAGTATAGTGAGAAAATTCACCTTGTGAAAAGTCTAGAATCTCGCGTACTCGCTATCTCCAAATCCCAACAAAGACTCAACCTCGCCTAATCATAATGAATATCATTTTAATTAATATAGACTTCCACAACTAGACTTTACCCCTTATCATCATTCCTCAAAGGGTAAAAGACCATTTTACCCTTCCTTGACTAAAACCCTAAAAGTCAACAAAAGTCAACCTTCTAGTACGCGGCGCGTACAGCTTGATGTACGCGGGGCGTACATCGCCAACCCAAGAATCGGGGTCTCCACCCAGTACGCTGCGCGTACTGGGAGTTACGCCCAGCGTAACCATCAGACCTAAGCATTCATCATTTCTGGCCTTAATCGGTTAAGCCATAACTTCAACTTCTAGATCCGGCTTTATTTAAGTATCCTTACTCATAAAGTCGAAACCTTTAAGCCTTGGCATGGCTGTAAAGGCTCTTACACTCCTTAACACCTTTCCATTTCAACTCAAGGATATAGATCTCATGCATGGCCAAACATTCACATCCAAGATTTCATTTTTCTACAACTCAAATGGACGAGAAATATGATGGATCTAAGCTAATGGAGACCATTTGCTCATAAAGTCTCCACCTTTGGGACCAAAACCCTAGAAAATGGTTCATAAAGCATACCACAAGAACTATATGTCAAGATCCGAACTTTTTACCTTAGAATGAAACTCCAACCTTTGCAAAGCCCGGATCTACACTTGAACACCAACTCCTAGCCTTACCAATGAACTCTTGTTCTCCTTTGCTACCTTGAAATGACACCACCAAGCTTAGAACACTCACAAATGGGCTAGGAACGAATAAACACTTTTTTAGGGTTTCTTTCTGAAGGATTGTGGCTGAGGAGTCGAGCCAACACATTCCTTTTATAGCCAACCCAACAATTAGGGTTTTTGATTTTGGGCGTAACCCTGGGTACGCCCAGCGTACCCAAAGGATAAGGCGTTAAAATGAAGCGCGCGAGTACGCGCAGCGTACTCGCTTAACACGCAAAACCCTAAAATGACACAATTTAAATATGAAGGGCTAAATAAAAGGGTACCTGGATTTTAGGCTGTTACATCTAGAATAAGTGCGGGCGATTTTTAGCACCCGGTTCCTAGTATGTATTTCATTCAAGGTTTTTTTTTTGCATTTTAGACTGAGACTCAGCGAGTTGATGGCCCAAATCGTTAAGTAGTAGCGGCTTGGACCCGGGGTTAAGTGACGGACTCGTCGAGTCGGCGGCGAGACTCAACGAGTAGGCTAAGGCAAAACCTTAATATGAGGGTTTGAAACCCTATTTAAATGACCTTATACAACCTCCATCAGCCCTTTATGCTCCTAGAACACTCCATTTCGAACCCTAACTATGATGTGAAAGATCTACGGGCTTTTTGGTGATTTTTAGTGGTTTGTGGTGGCAAGAAGGAAGGAAAAGCTTAAGGAATCAAGAGGCGACTAGAAAGAGTCAAGCTTATGCATCATTTACAGTCCTTGGAAGGTATAAAGTTGACACCTTGCTCCTTCTTGCATTAGATCCCTTTTTGGGGAAATTTAGGGCTTTTATAAGCCATTCTTGGTGACCAACCATGATTACATGCATGGTTGGGGGTTGAGGCTTCAGATCTAGACTCCTTAAGGAGTTAGAAGGCAGAGAGGGAATGGCTTTGCACCCATGGAAAGCCCCATGCAAGTTAAGAGCTTCTTGTAGGGTCTTTTTAGCTCATAGTCCCATGCATGTATGTAAAGTTCGTAAATTTACGTGCTAGATCGATCTTAGGAGCCTAGATCTATCATTTGGACAAGTGTTGTACATCAGAAATCGAGGAATGAGACTTGGTCATTCTCGACTCGACGAGTCATTCTTGGGACTCGGCGAGTCCGAGGCTTGACTTCCCTTTTATGTTAAGGTTCAAAGGAAACCAATTGAGTGTTAGAAGGGTTTTAGAGGGTCCAAGGGAGTGCCCCAACGTGTTGGACTTAGCCATAGACCTGGAGTTCATAGGACTCGACGAGCGCATGAGTAGACTCGGTGAGTCCAATGCAATCTCCCACCCATTGAAGATGAACTCGATGAGTTGTTCATACACCTCGGCGAGTCAAGGTCAAGACTTGTTCATTGGATGGGGATGAACGCGACGAGTTGTTCATAAAACTTGGCGAGTCGGATGAAGGTTCATTCGAGGTTATTTTAGAAGGAGGACTCATCGAGTCATTGTTAAACTCGACGAGTAGGAGCGTGGAGAAGTTCAGATGAAAGGATAGGGACTCGACGAGTTGGGGGCCCAACTCGGCGAGTCATGTCAACTAGAAGTTGACTTTGACTTTGACTTGGTCAGGGGTAAAATAGTCATTTTACCCTAAGAGTAGTTATCAGTGTCTGATTAAGTGTTTTATGGATTTATAGCCGGAGGATCACCGGAGCAGCAGTCAGACATCTGCCAATCAGCTTTTCAGCAGTCAGCCTTACGAGGTGAGTTACCTTCCAGTAGCGGTGGGTCTAAGGCACCAATGTCGGCCCACCAGTAGGAGTCGTATGTTAGATGACTGTCTTTGTAATATTCATCTAGGTTTGCTACTACCTGATATGTTATGTGCTAGTATGATATGATGTTATATGCTAGTAGCAGTATGGGAGATAGTCCCCAAGATTTCCGGTCGATAGGGCCATAGGGGGTAGTCATACCCAGTCATAGTAGAGGGGTGAAATAGTCCCTAATATCCGGTCGAGATGACCGAATGGGAGGCCAGCACCCAGATATGCTAGACAGTATCCGGTCGAGAGGACCGAAGGGGAGGCCAACACTCGGATATGCTAGGCAGTATCCAGTCGAGAGGACCGAAGGGGAGGCCAGCACCTGGATATGCTAGGCAGTATCTGGTCGAGAGGACCGAAGGGGAGGCCAGCACCTAGATTTGCTAGGCAATATCTGGTCGAGAGGACCGAAGGGGTAGGTCGGGCACCCAGATATGTCTGACAGTATATGTATGTTATGTGATTATATGGTATGCGGTACGGCGGGGGGGGGGGGGGGGGGGGGGGGAACTCACTAAGTTTCGTGCTTACAGTTTTCAGTTTTGTTTCAGTTACCTCTTCAGCAAAGGGGAAGGAGCCGGCACGGTAGCTGCACATCATACACACACGTTGGATTTCCACATTATGAGATTCTTGGGAATGTACTCTGATTTATTTTACTTTTGACAAAAATGGTTTCTATGGTGGTATGTTTCAGATTACTGACATATTGGTTGTGACATGAGTTATCATTATGAATGTTTCTAAATCGATGGTTTTTATGTTATAATTTATTTAAAAACAAAATATTTGGCCTTGAATTTTGCGATGTTATAGAAAGAGCTTGGGATGATCGCATGACACACACCAAGAAGTTTTAGCCTGGGAGGCCTATACTTTGATAAAGGATCATGTTTTTAGATGATACTCTGATTTGATATAACAACCTTTGTTTATGAATGATATGATCTGTTATTATGGTTTTTATTAATTAATTAAAAAGAAATTTTCGGGACCGTGTTTTGGGATGTTACATGGAGTATGATTCTTCAGGATTTATATAAGAATGAAGGGATTCTTGTTCCATCAGATGTTCCCAAAGCAGAGTTTACTCTCTATCAACATCCAAAGACTGTTGAAGATGATTCGGAGATGTTTCCTTCTGTTGCTCTAATTTCGGATGCCATGCTTCGCAAGGTGGATCTGATGAACCCTTTTCTTGTTGCCTACCTTTCAACAATCAACCCTGATGTTGAAGTAGGGGTTTTGTTGAAGGCCCTTCGAAACGTGGGAAAAAATCCAAGAAACCCACAAAGGTTAAAAAAAACCTACATATGTACCTCAAGAAAGAGAGAAGGAGGTTATGAAACCTGTCTAAGAACCAGCTGTTCAGGAAGTTCCAAAAGTAACAGTGCCCTCCAAAACAGGTATTCTCAAGAGGACAAAGAAGTCAGCTCATAAACCTCGACATTCACCAGACAGGAGGCCTATTATTGAAGAAGGTCATGAGCAACCTTTCTATTCGCCTAAGGGGGATTCTCTATCAAAGCTCAAGAAGATTCGAAAACCACAGATAAATCGAAGGGGTGTGCTTATTCATGAAATACCTGCTCCAGTTTCTCTGGCTTCAAATAAATGAAGAGCTCATGAAATGGTCAAGAAGATTAATAAGAAGAAGAGGCAGTTGGAAGATTCAATTGATGAAAGCGTTGTGGAAACTGATTTCGAAGACAAGGATACTCTGTCTCCCATTCGCACTGAAGACATGGGCTTTGCATCACCTCAGATGGGCTCTCCTGTCAAGTTAAATGTCGAGGTGACTGGAAATCCGAGTGGCTCTGTGAAAACATCTAATGTGTACACAACCACTAATATGGGTGATCCTTCTAATCCATCCTTCCCTGAGCAGACTTCAGTCATAGCACCCAAAGTTTCGATGGCCGAATCAGTTTCTGAAGAGGTTCGAACTTCAGACATCCCTGTGAACATATCTCATATGGACACAAATGTCAATAAGGGTGATGGGATGTCGACTTCTCCAACCCAAGATACATCTTCGCTTTCAACTTCATAGTTCCTGTTTCCATTGAAAAAGAGAAGAGAGCACCCTTTTAAATTCATAAAAATTGTTTTTTTCAGTTCTATCATAAACATTTTGCCAAACAGGACATTGGGATTGACGATTGGGTATACTTTTTTTTTTTTTTTTGATTCTCCAATTTCGACCGTTTAAATAGTCGGGTTAACTCTACATCAAGCCAGCGTGACATGAGACGTTTGCGGGTCTAACGAAAATAGAATTAAACAAGAGGAGAACAATTTACAAAATAAAGCCCTAATCCTATTCCATTGCGAATTCCTGTAAATCAAAGAAGCAAATATGCTGAGAACGAGGTTGGTATGGTTTACTTTTGGTTTCGCTTCCACAGCTGCTATAATGTCTCAGTTTGTCTACAAAGATCTCTTGCTCGATCGTCACTCTCTTTCTCTCCAGGTACTTTTTCTTCAATAAATCTTCCATTTTATGTCTTTTTTTGTTAATTTTTGATCTTATCCGATTGCAGTTGAAGCAGCAGTTTGATTCTTTGGAGTCCCGTGTCTCAAATCTCGAATCAGTATCTCCCAAGGTATTGTTACCATTATTCATTAATTTTTATATATTTCCACCGAATCGTATGGTAAACTGTTAGGCTCTTCCAGTATACTGTCTATATCACAAATTGATATTTCCTATAAGAGATTTAAGTGCGTATTTGGATGTGTATCGCAATGATATCATGATTGCAGTTTAGGGTTTTTTTGGTAAAGGGGTGTTTGGATGTGCTTTTGACAAAGTTGTCAATTGACGAGATGTAATCGAATATGATGCACAAAACAGTGCTCAGAGTAGTTTGGTTATCTAAGGAATGCCCTTTAATCAGAATCCAACTGATTATTTCACATCTAATTAATTAGATATCAAGTAGGTTACACAAAAACTAGAAGCTGATTTTTTATGACTTGAAACCTCAAAGATCAAGCTAATCACTTCAAGAATTATGAATTCCCAATCATTTAGGATGAAGATAGAGAAAAATTGGATAAGCAGAGAACTGATAAAGCTAACATCTAAATGGTAAAACTTGATTATCCTGATAACAGACTAAGGTGATTATTTTAAACACGTTTCAGTATTATCTTTTTGAACAAATAAATATGAACTTTATCTCTAAATAATAATATACATAATTATCTAATATTGGTATCTGACTGTGTGTCTACTGTATTGCAGGATTGACATTCCAGATTTTGAAGACCTTGATTTTTGGGGTGACTGTTGGTTTATTTTTTTTGGTTGGTCTACTCGTTTATCTTGTATGTAACTTCCTAATTTGCCAAGTAGATGTGTTGGCACTTCATTTGGCATACTTGTGTTCCTCACCGAGAAAAACATAGCAGTTTTCTATTAAAAAAAAAAAATAGGTGTGTTGGAGAAATGACTTTGATCAAGAAATAATCTACTTGAAATATGTTTTTGGTTTCATCATATGTAGGATTATGTCCTATATGATTATAGTGATTACATGCATAATGAATTCAATCCTATTTGATATCCTAGAGTTTTTTGCTACTCTTCTTTTAACCTAATGGACTCTGGCACGATTTAATCTGGTGGATTGTATATGAATATTTCCTTTTAACACCAAATTTTACACAAAATAAGGGAATACAAATAAAGAAATAATCATATTTAAGGGTCTGTTTAAAAGCTTGAAATTTTTTTGGCAAAGTAGTCAAAGTGATGCTACCATTTTAAACAAGTCTCTTTAAATGTTCCGGTTAAAACAAGGGAGCCCCTTCAAAGATTTGGAGATGATGGTGTGACGTTGGTGGCATCGAGATGCAGAGGGCGGTGGAAAACGAAAGATGATCAAAGAGCGATAAATTCGTTTTCTTTTATTTTTAAACCCTATGACTGTAAGATGGGTTTTGCATTTTTTAATATCTTAGGGGTGATAGAGGTTTTAAGAATCCTTTAAACAAATGATTTATTTAAGATCGTAAAACTATAAAAGACAAAATACCTATTTTTCTTAAGATTTTTGTAGTACAAAAGCCCAAACATTAACGTTTTATTTTTAAAAAATGACCGCTTTTGTGGGGATACGATGAAATGAGCATGAACAATGCAAAACTGGTCGAAATTGGTCCCCCATATTTTAAACTTCTGATAAAAAAATCTTCAAAATAATATTTTCTCGATAAAAATATGAATAATTTAGCAATACAAAAACATTTTTAAGTGAATAGTACATTTCATAGTCCTCACTAAGAGATGGTATTGTGCTAACTGCGTTTTAAGGTCTCAATTCTCAGTGGGAAACATAAAACATAGAAACGACATCATACAGAAGCAAAATTGCATTTTGCAGTGAGTACATCATTTCTCATTCCTCAGTGAGAAATTGCGTGACCAGTATAAAATACGTTTGAAAAGACCTGAAAGTACATTGTTTTAAGCAATTTTACAGCTCATATAATCCATAACGATAGACATGTAAAATATCTTATTGAATTTGAAAAATATGATCAACTCTACAAGTGACTTCTCTTTTTCTAAAATAACATTTTATATTCATCAATTCATATTAATTTAGGTTTTTCGTTATACATTAAAAAATATATTTAAATCAAGTAATAAGTATTTCGGTCCTTAAAACCTGAAATGAAAATGAAACGTAATTAACATTTCATTACCTTAATTGTGACTTTAGACGAATAATACATAATTCTATATTTGTAGTGAAATAAATAATCAAAACTGAAAACAAAACAAAGTGCATGCAGAATGAGACCAACCAACCAAATGTCAAATGTTGAAAAGTAAACGTAGAATACAATCAGGTTCATTTGTGTTTTATATCACCAAACAAAATACGCTAACAGATTTAAAATCCAAGTATATGCAATTTCCATGTTTTATAAGCAACACTCACTCATTCAGCAAAATACAAAACCACCCAGAGAATTAACCCCATTCCAAATGCAAGAGCTCTGACTCATTTTTCTCTCAAAGGAAACAGGATTCCCTGCCTCATCAAACTGTAATTACATGATCCCGATGTAGAAACCAACCAATCAAAACATCATATCACATGAAATCAAAGTCATCATATCCATCATATCCAGCATTTACAACCGAATCATCATCCGGCTTATCCACCAACAGCTGTTTCTTCTTTCCCCCTGTCATAATTAACAATAAAAACATATATTCAAAAAAAAGATTACTAATCGCAGAAAACATAATCTACTGATTTAACTATATTATGAGATACCTGTCTTCTTTTTACCAGCAGCAGCTTCTTTCTCTGCTTTTAGTTTCTCATTCGCAATGGCAGTTACAGAAGAAGCAACTTCTTTTGCATCTGCAGCTTTTAAGCTAGTCATTGACAGTCTCATCACATGCTTCAGCAATCCAATATAATGAAAGCTTTTCTGCATACACACACACACACACACACACAATTATTAATTTAATTCATTCATTTCTCTTGTATAAACAGATAGATACATCAAAGTAGGCTGCATAATACCTCGAATGGGCGGAGTTTACTAGAGATGAGTTCTGCGTATTCTGTAAAGTCACTCTCTGATTTCGGGATGAAATTGTCAATTGTCTTATCATCAACCTTCTTAGAGGCAAAAAGTTCTGCTGTGTTCTTGTAATCAGCTTCTTCCACAAGCCTGTTACTCAATATTTTACCATAACAGATTTACAATAAACTAATACTTATGATATCAATGAATGCTAGTATTTTCAGTTTTCAAAAACAATCAACCAATCCAGACTATTTTTACCTTAAAAAACATGAAAATGGTAACATTATTAATACCTTTGTTGTCTGAGTTTTTCTGCTACAGGATCTAGTGGGGGCTCCTCTTTTGGTGGTTGAACAGCGGCCTTCCCTTTTTCTTGGGTTGCTTTGGCTGTGGATTTCTTTGGGGCCTTCTCTACAGGAGGTGCTGCTGCTGTCACTGGTGGCTGATACACATACATACATACATACATACATACATACATACATACATACATAGATACAAAATCAGAATAATGGCAATGAGTAATGAGTATTACAGACTACAATAAATGAAAAATAATAACATCCATTTGAGGTTTGTTTTAACAGCTATGAAAGGCTGACAATTTGAAAAGCTAATAAGTCAATAAGCACTTTTCAAACTCAATCCCAAACACAAGATTATAACAAAAAAAATATATACTTTCTAGTTATCTTTAGACAATAAGATTGTGGTTCAAACAAAATCGTGAAGCTTTTAAGATGATTTCTTAATGAAAACTATATAAAATAAAAGAAATTACATTCTTTCAAGGATAAAGAAACAACTTCTTTTCATTCCAACAGAATGAACCATTCTATTTTCTTTCATGATTCTATCATGCTAACCACTACCTAGATGTTAATGATTCGAACAATGCATCAGCAAATAAGAAGGTGGAATGAATGCAGAAAGGCTGGATACACAAGATTGCAAGTTTAAGGTCAGCATAAGTCAAATAAATTCTCACAATAAGCAATCAAAGCAAAAGGTTTAAATAAAATGTATGCATGCAATCAATATAAAACATAAACAAAACTGAGATAACATGCATAGGGCTTGAAACAGAAAATAGAAGTATAGATCTTTTTTTTTCATCTTTTCTTACACTATCATGGAATTGACTAACTAGACTGAACTTTAAAAAAAAAAAAATAAAAAAAAAAAAAAAGGTATAAAGTGTACCGGAGCAGGCTCATCTTCATCTTCCCATGAATCTTTTACATCATTTTCATCAGCATCCTCATCATCCCACATGCTTTTAGGTTCCTTTTTGATAACAAGTGGGGCTGGCTCATCCTCTACATATTCAATAGAAAATAGTTCAATATATAGTTATGGAAACCCCTCTATGATTTTTAACATGAAGAATGTAAAACATTGAAAAGTGCAACATTTTATACAAGATGATAATCTATTATAAACGTTAATCCAACACCAAAGAACAGAGAAAGAAAGAGTAGGTCTACCCCAATCCTCCATCTTCTTTTGGGCTTTCTTTACTCTTGACAAAAACTTTGGTTTACTGAGGATGATTTAGAGATGAACTAAGACTGCATAAAAAGGTCAAAAAAGAGGTCAATGTAAGTTGATACAAAAGATGATTTCTTTCGTAGGGAACAAGATTTACAGTACTAATGCAACTATCATCGTATATTGCCTCCGTTATCATGTTGCAGCAATCAACAACTAATTTATCACTCGACAGAACTCTTGGATGCTTACGAAACCACTCAGTCAACTTAGTCGGAATCAAAACCTACTTGAAAAATGTCTAAGTAGGCAGAGTATCTATTACATAATCGATTTTTAGATAGAACGGGTAAACTGTAATGAATTTATTATAAATTTCAATCAATTACCGGATTCTTAAATTAGGGTTCGCCCACTTTAATTTACATCTGATGCTTGATTCTTTAATGAGATTAGACATATGATGGAACAGAAATCGGGATCTTTTACTTTACCTGTCAAAGATCGAACTCGCGACAGGGATATAATACTCGGTCCACATTAAATTTACTGAATTGTACCAATCCAGTTTATGTTTTAACTTTTTTTTATCACTGATTTAAAAGCACAAGACGACATAAGAAGAAAGATGCAGTACCTGAAGGAGATGCGGTGAAGGCGGCGCTGCGACGATGGCGATAAGGGGTTTACGGCGAGGTTTTCAAGGCTGCGTGAACAGCGAGAAGATCAGTCGGGATTATGATTTTAGCCTTAGGGTTTTAAGTTTGGTCGGTTACGAAGCCCTTTAAGCAAACGCTTATCACTTTCTTATTATTCGATTCGGGCACGAACCGGTAGAAATCTGGTTCGGTCAAAAAGAATGTTAAAAAAAGGTCTGAATGAGTTCGGACCAGTCTGAATCAAAATCCTAACCCTAGACTAGACTATCCTACCCCATAGCTACCTTTGGCAAAATAAAATAAAAATCGGCCCCAAACTACACTATCCTTCCCCATAGGTACCTTTGGCAAAATAATATAAAAACCTTATTAGGATGAAGGAAGATTGTGTCATGTTGAACCCCTTACATCATTCATCTCAACTTTGTCACATTACATGTTTATTTTACCATTTAGGGAATGGATCATTATATTTTTTGAGTTATTGATAAAATAATAACTATTAATTTATGATTTTCTCTCTCATCTACAAGAAATTGTTGAGTGTCTTGCCATGCCACGGTGTTAGGGTTGGTGTTCCCATAACAATGTCGAGTCCACATCGGTATGACAAGGGATGGCATCGAGCCACTCTTTCTATTCTTACATAAAGTATTAAATAAATTTCAATTAATTTAAATAAAATATAATTTCTAAATTACAAATACGTGTTGAATTTGTACAAATCATAATTTAAACTTCTAAATTACATGATATATGTTGATTTGGTACAAATCATAAACAAGTGTAAGAAATTATCTTTCATTGCCTGACTAGGGTGTCTACCACATGACCCGTCTCTAACATATAACGAACATTCGTATGACATCTTAATCAAATAACTCATCAAGTGTATTAACGGAGACAATCTCCAAGTCACCAACACATTCTTTGTTGTCGAGAAAAATATAAACACCTAATGTAACGTCCTAAAAATCATAGTGAAAATATTTTATTTTAAAAAGAGATAAAGTCGATTTCCATAAAGCATAAGCCACCAAAACATTGTTTCTCAATCATAACATAAAATCAGAGTATCAAAACATAATATCTCTCCAAAACATAACAATCACCAGATGATCACCTTTATGGACTTAATCTTGTTAGGGTTTTAGATTTAGTTAGATCTAGCCCTCAGAATGGATAAAGTTTACATTAAGTCAATGAGAAGAATTAGATCTGAATTTAAGAGCCATGATCTGTAAGGATTAAGTGCTTAATGATTTAAGCTTCTGCCAGAGAGTCTGCGGTGCGGCTAAGGGTTAGCCACGACGTGGTGGCCTAGAGTGTCCGCAATTGATTTTTCATTGTGTGTCTGCAGCGCGACCAAAAGGTGGGTTACGACAAAGTGAGCATTGACTTTTTGAGCAATTTTGACTTTCGGTCAACTATGTTGGGTTTGGGTCTTGGAGGGCAAAATGGTCCTTTGCCCATAAAATATCTTTAATTGGACCTAGACTTGATAAGGAAGTGTAGATGAATATTTTTACCTTAATTGTTAAATTAGGGTTGTGTATTGTGTAGTGTATTGAGGAAGACTCGATGCAACTAGCTTAGTTTTGTGAATTTCATCTTATTGGGTGTTCGGGTGAGTTCTTATGAACTTACTTACTATATAGATTATATGTTGTATGTCAGCCACACTAGAGATAGACCTATCGGAGGGAATCTAGTGGAATTAGGATCATGATAGAGATCTCGGAGGGAAGTAGTCAATACCACATTAACTAGAGATAAAACTCTCGGAGAGAATCAAGTGGATTGTGGTCAGTTATGTTAGCATGCTGATATGTCTTATGTGTTTATGTGTAAGTTTCAGAATGTGTGACAACCCGATATTTCGATTCTATGTAATGACTTAAAAAGCTAAGTATTGTAACCACTTTTGAAAATAATGAAATTAACTTTGAAAATAAAATGTACAAAAGTCTTTATTTGGTTACCTACTATGTTAGATATCATTAAACCGTGAGCGTACATAAAAAGAACGTCAAAATCTGACTTCGTATGAGGAAGTTATGACTTTTCCAAGTTCGGTATAGCGGTAGACAGCTAAAAACTCGAAACAGAGAGCGAGCGACTTTTGGCCGGAATGACCTAAATGAGAATCGAAGGTCTCGACAATGGTATTTCAACGGTAAAAAGTCTAGCAAAAACCGACATCGGATAAAGAAGTTATGGATTTCTAACGAACTTTTCTTACCCCGACCTTTTAAAAATAAATAATAAAAATAATTTCAAAATTTGCCAACGGAGTCTAAACGAAAGTTGTAGAGCGTAGTCTCACTTACGCGTGGATATAAAGAACGTCGAAAACGGAGTTTGTATGAAGAATATATGAATTTTTGAACTTTACTAAATAATTAAAATATAAAATTAAATAAAATTTTGGTATTATCCGAAGGGGGAGTCACCGGGCTAATCCGAGTAACGCCCAGCGTACTCGAGGACTAGGCCTCAGAATGTCCACGTCGCCCCTCTACAACGCTATGCTCAGTCCCATTCGAGCTTTGAGGCAGTCGAGGATGCGGTCACGCATGATGCACGCGTACGCCCAGCGTACCGAGGCGGTTCCCAACCCCTATAAAAGCGATGTGAGGGTTCCGGGGAAATTGCTCATTTTCTATCCTCTTTCTTGCATTTTTACCTCGTTTTTCGTGCACGTGATATCTCGAAGCCCCAGTTTCCATACTCAAGACCCAAAGGTAGTTTGCGCTCCCGAGACTCCCGAGAAAAATCCGCTTTCTCAAGTCAAAGTTCTGCTCGGTTTTCGTCTCGCCTTCTTCGATCTATCAAGTGAGTTCATACCCCTATAAACTACGCTTTTAAATGTTTGATAAATGCTTTTATACAATATTAAGTGGGGTAGGGGGGGGGGGGCAACGCAAGCAAACACTTGGTTATTATCATGTGTAACCTACAGTTTCACTCTATGAACTTTTTATCTAAGTAATCATATGTGATTCATAAACTACTACATGAGTAATTTCGTATGAAATATATATTCTCAATAACACCTTGTCTTGTGGAAATAAAACGTGTTTATATATATATATATATATATATATATATATATATACACGAATCAAACACTTCATTTATACATTAAGTATATGTGATCAGTTAGGTCGCTTTATGTGTTATACTTTACATAACGAGTGAGCATTACACTAGGGTTTACTATATGAATGAAAACACACTTTGAAAACTATTATAGGTATAGTTTGCAAGAAAATCATGAACATTTACATACTAGGAACACTATATCAAAGATATATTTTCATATACAAGAACAAATGAAAATTTTCATACGTAAATATGTTTTATACTAAATTTTGTGAGACATTTCACATACTTTCGGGTATGCATTTTAAGTCCTGTATTATATACCATAATCCCTTGTAGGGGGAGCATGATACTTGTGTATAGATTTATACATGATTGACAATCCCACACCTAAGTTGTTAGCTACAGCTAGGCCGGCAGGCCTGGGGTGACAAACGTCATAACTTTCCAACACCTGAAGAACGTTAATATATGCATCCTAGTCAAATAGCATGGTTATAAGACTCAACGAAATATTAAAAATACATTGATTTATGAGGTTTTTCAAATGCCTTAACGATTTAGACATAAAACTACTATTTTAGACATGAAAAAGCACTATTGCATTACAGTTTTGAAAAATCAAACTACCATCTACTATAGTAGAAAATATGGGATTTTCTAGGAACATTTATGTCACACCCCCAAACCAAGGATGGCGGAAACGTCCGAGGGTGGAGGACTTCATGTAGAGTATCACAACAATGAGTATAATAGTGCTCAAAGTAAATACAGCCAACACAAATATAATTGAAAACGTTACATCAAAGCACATGTTTACATGATTAACATCAATTACATTATGATACAAAATGAACTGTTTGACGATTTATCGTCCCATCCTCAAAACGTTGTTGATTTCCTGTTTTCACTGAATTCCTGAGAATACAGGTAGTTTTGAAAAGTGTCAACACAAAGGTTGGTGAGTTCATAAGAGATTTCGTTAGAAAAGTAATTCGTTTTCCTTGTAAAAGCGTTAGAATATGTATCCAGAAAATCCGATATTTTCTTTAAAGTTTGTGTAATGTAGTCTTATGACTGAACACCAAAATGTATAAGTAACATTTCTTATTAATAGAAAATGTTATGTACTTAAATGGACATGGACGCGTTTGAATTAAATGAAATTTCTGTATGTTCTCATGTTTGTTAATACTTTATATATATGTAGTCCTAAATTAGAGGACCGAGTTATAACAAGTATTGACCATACTTAAAGGTATGAATGTGGTTTCAAATGAGGTGTAGTCGTAACTACCAAAACCAAAACTGTACAGTAATATCTGTACTCATAGAGGTAAAAAGTGATTTTAAATCGACATAAAACTCATTTAGGTTTTAAAAATAAAATCCCGTAAACTTATGGATTGTTATCTCCCTATGTGAGTCGCTATAATCATACTATGACTATGTGAACCTGCCACGACGTTCTCAGGCGTCGCGAATACTGAAATGACATTTGTCACCCGTAGACCTGCAGGTCCCACTGTAGCTAGTAGCAAGGTGTGGGGTGTCAAACCCAATATATATCTATATACAAGTATCACGTTCTCCCTTAAGGAGATTCTGATTATAACTACCAGGAATTATATCCCGCACTCGGACGTACGGGGAGAGAGAGAGAGAGAGTCTCACAATATAGGTTAACAAGTTTACGTGAAATGTGTGTGAATATAAATCTTTTCTGTATGAATGTACCCTTTCTGTACGAGTGTGTTTAGTGATGTATCATAAACTATACCTATTATAGTTTATCTAAAATGTATGTAATATGTATGAACTCTTTTATAGAAATGTATTAGTGTTATGAATTTACCAAACAATACTTTTTATAGTTTAATATACGTGTTCTAAAATGAATGAATAATATTTATTATGAATGACTTAGTTTCAGTTCATGATGATAAACTAACAAAGAAACACATTCAATAATTAGAACTTATGATTATACACTTTGCTCAACATAATACAAAGTGTTATGATATTTACATGTTGTTGGCTAACTTTAGCCATTCTGCACTGTTTTGGAAAAAATCATAGAAAATTCATACGAAGTCGAAAACTAGATCCGTAAATTCTGAGAGTTCAAAAACTGTGTCTAGTTTACTCATAATTTTTATCAGGATTTTTAAAGACTTCCAACTTGGGTGAATAAGTCCAAAATCACAGACTGGTCCGGATTGTTGTTTGAAATGATAGGCAGTTTTGTAAAAATCACCATAAATTGTAGAAAAATCGTATGGAGATGTGCAAGTAGCCATTTTAAAGCTAAGAACTTGAACTATTTGCACCTTGTACAGTTTTGAAAACAAAAATGTTTAAGATGCCCAAAACAGTCCGTGAATGGAGTTGAACTTTTCTGATGAAGGCTGTTAGAAAAATTTAGTTATGTTCTTAGTGTTTTAACTTGTATTCCCCCCCTGAAAACTTGAGAAAACATGAAAATGTAGGGTTATGAACTCACCTTGAGTGATTTCAGTGGATGGATGATGGAGAGAAGGGGTGTTCAACTCAAGAACACTTAGGAAGATTGCTTGAAGATTTGAAGATCTAACACAAATATGATGGAGTTTGTGTAAGATATCTTTGATTTGTGTGGAAATAAGTGAGATAATCACAAGGAGAATGGACTATGCTTACCAAATGTGGAAGAGCACTTGATAATCAGCCTTGAATATCGAGTTTGGTGGAGAAAGAGTTTGAGAGAATAGTGGTGTTTGATACTTAGTGAAATGAGAGAAAATGAGGAGAGGGGATGTTTGTTCCAGCTCTAAAAACGTGGGAATGGGTGGAAAATGAGTGCAAGGGACATTGAAGTGACCTAGGTAAGGTGGGGAGGTGTGGTTAGTCAAACAGTGGGTGTGGGGTGGTTGCTTGTGACATTGGATAAGGCAAAGTCAACACTCCACCTTTAATAATTCACCCATTTGATTTTTATTATTTAGATAATGATTTTCATCAAAATATGTTTAAATTATGAATATTTAGAGTTTATTATGTTAAAATATAATTTCTAGAGAAAATCCCGCTTTAAAATCACGAAAAACGGGCTTAAAATGTTAAAAATATCAAAAAGGGGCTAAAAGTGACAAATTTCCGAAATCTGGCCGAGGTTCGGCCTTCTGATGCTGAAACCGAGAGGAGGGAGGGTAGAAACCGAGAGGGGAGAAGAGAGAGAGCAGGAACCGAGAGGGGAGAAGAGAGAGGGTAGGAACCGAGAGGGGGGGAAGAGAGAACAGAGAGGCGCGAAGAGACAGAGAGGAGAGAAGGAGCAGAGACCGAGAGGAGGGAAGAGAGAGCAGAGATCGAGAGGCGGGTAGAGACAGAGATCGAGAGGCGGGTAGAGACAGAGAGTGAAGAAGCGACAGAGAGGAGAGGAAGCGATAGAGAGGCGAAGCGACAGAGCGAGAAGCGATAGAGAAAGAGACCGAGACTCGGTCTTCGCTACAGTGATTCGGTCCTCCGGTTTCGGCCAACAGAGGCTCGGTTCATCCAGGGTACTTTCGGCCTTAAGGAGCTTCGGCTCCTTGAGAAGGGTTTCGGTTCCTAAGGTCCATTTTTCTCGTTTTTACCCCGTTTTAAGCCGTTTTTGACCCGGTTAAGGGTCGGAATGACCCGAATGATTCCAAAAAGTTACGGGAAACTTTTGAGAGAGATTTCTCACACTTGGAGAGATTTGGGAGAGATTTGACATTCTTGGAGAGATTTCTCATACACAGAGATATTTGCGAGAGTTTTTGCATACTTGGAGAGATTTGACATTCTTGGAGAGATTTCTCATACAGAGAGATATTTGAGAGAGATTTCACATACTTGGAGAGATTTGGGAGAGATTTGACATAGAGAGAGATAGAGTGAAAACGATTGAGAGAGGTTCCATGTGTGACAATTGTGAGTGTCCGGCATCGCAATGCATGGTTCGTAAACCCCGTTAAGCCTTGTTTAAGGATCTTACACACTCCCGATGAGTATGCAACATTGTTTTATCGGTTTGGCTCGCCACGTACCACAGTTTTAGGTTAAGGAGATCTAGGTGTTCGCACTTTTTGCTTTATGATTCCTCATTAGAATAGAGAGTTATGTAGAAGTTTCATAATGTAAATTCTAGTACCCAAGGACAAATTGAGTCAAACGGTTTGACTTGTTGACTTTAGTTGACTTTGACTTGATCGAAATTTGACAGTTGTCACATCATCCCCGTTAGAGGGAATTTCGTCCCAAAATTTGAATTTAGGCAAGGAGTAGGCATGAATAATCAAGCCGAGAAGTGAGGATACTTCCTAATCGACTGACTCACGCGCTCCCATGTGACTCTAAGTCCTTGGTTAGTATTCCAGCGAACTTTCACTAATGGGAAGTGGCGTTGTTTTGTCCGCTTGACCTCTCGGTCCATGGTCACTATGGTTCTTCCACGAAGGTGAGGCTATTGTGGAACTCGATCTCGTCGAGGGGAATTGTAAGAGTCTCGTCGGGTAGATACTTCCATAAGTTCAGGACATGTCATGTAGAATGTACTTTACCAAGCTCGTGGGAGTAGATTGAAGTAGCGAGTTATAGGGCTGATTCTGACAGAATCTCGAAAGGCATAATTTTCTGGGGTATTAGCTTTCCATGTTTTCCGAAAACGTACTAAGCCTTCCCAGGGTGAGCGTTTCCATAGGGATTTGGTCCGTTATATTGGAGTTCTAAAGGTTTCTCCCTCTTGTTTCTCTTCCCGTCACGGGTTGCCCCCTTTAGGGTCAAAGTTGGGAGGGGGTCCATATTTTACGAGAAGTTCCAGAGGAACTAAGATGGTAGGTCAGCAAGACCCATAATTTTTGGCGTATTCCTGCTAACGCCTTCGGTGCTGATTGTTTCTCAACGGTTTTGATCAATTGAAAGGGTCCTTATGAATTTCCACCTTGATAATGATGTGTCTTGAGAATTTGACTCCTCGATTCCAAAACTCGTATCTGGAGAACTTCGGGTAATACTTCTCTGATCATATTGCTTCTGTGGTTTGTTGTAGCTGCTCTCCTTGGTTTCCTTCTTACTACGAGGGTAGACAAGTAAGTCGTGTGTAATGACGATGATGAACTGATCCTAGCAATAATGGCATATCCTATTTATTACGTTCATGAATCCTACGAGTGGGTTTGATCCTATCCGAGGGTATCACTACGAACTTTCATCGTCCGCATCGAAATTGGTGGATTGTTCTCGGACATCCTTCTTCAATACTCATGATTGGTGATATTCAGATCTCAGGTTCAATTCCTGAGGGGTACCTCGTTCCTTGCGGTTTGTCGGCCTATCCGCATATGCGAGGCAGATAGTAAAGATTTCTATTGGAGATGTTGTCGGGGCCTCTGAAATCGATGGCATTATGAGCGATTTGTCTTTCTAATTTGAAGAATAAGACCAAATCTTTTCAGGGTGAGAAGCTTGGTTTTTCAATTTCATTGTTGAGTAGTTCGACAGGTTTGCCCTGATAGCTCTTGTAGCTCGATAGGAAGTATGTGGGTTTGGTTTATACGACTAGGACTTTTTGAATGGTAGGACATTTACTCGTCCTTCTAGGCAACCGTAGCCCGAAGCTCATGGCAGGACTCGTACCATATCTGTCCCAAGCTTCTATGCTTGAATCTTGTCTGATACATGCGTGACATTCCCGAAGGTCTCCTGTAAATACATGTGATAAGGCTTTGGGAAGTATAACACTCCTCTGGTGGTTGTTTTGGAGTTCCACAACGAGAGATGATCCGAAGGTCCGTGCTGGATGTTTATGAGAGACGATGGTTTCGATATTCAGGGGTTAGGTGAAAGGCCCTTTTGTAGTCGTTTAATCGGGAAGACGAGGGCAATATCAATCAAAATTGGATAACGACAACACTATCTTTTTAGATAACATGAGATAAGTTGCATTCGAAGGAAGAGATCACTAAAGTGATAGAGTGTCCTGTATTTCTTTTCTGTGTGTTATGTTTTGTTTGATGTTATGATTATTGTAGATGATTCATACCACAATGTCTAGCACTGGTAGTGGGTGTGTTTTCGATAGCCAGTAATGATACTTGATATCATGATTCCTAACAGGTCTCCTTACGATCGAGCGGTATATGATCGTCGTATGTAAATTGACATCGTGAAATTGTCGAGTGGGTGACCCCACTCAACCCCTAATAATAGACATGGAATCGGAGTCAGGATGGAATTATCTATTTCAAGACATAAGTATTTTGATTTTAAATTAACCCCGATGTATGGACAAGGTCATCACAACTTACAGGTAATGCTCCTAAGGTCACACATGAATGTCTTTGGTTTGATTTGTAGGAGAGAGAACGTTTTAGCTACTTTTTAGAGGGAAGGTTACTTTAGTAAGCGTACCAAATTTATTACAAACATATAGTACTTAAACGTTTTGTCGTTGGGAACATTACAAAAGTCCTAACATGGTTCCCTTGCTGCTCCTGTTGGTGTGTTCATCACATTCCTCCTGTTCCTTTGTCGTTCTTCTCAGTTGGACATTCTCTCTTGAAGTGTCCCGTTTCGCCGCATAGGTAGCATATTGGGCCTACCTTGGTGCAGGTGATTGAAGGGAAGTTCTGGGTCAGGATCTTACAGAAACGGACGGTATGCCCTTTCCTGTTGCAGTTTTTACAGTGCATCTACCGGCAAGCCCCATGGTGATGAAAGCCACATTTGTTGTACTTTGGGAGTGATCCCTCATATGGTCTGGCAGGCATTTGGGTGGCAGACCCCGAGGCTAGTGTCGAGGCATGTGTCATGACTGCTGTTGTAATGGTAGGGGCGGCCCTAGGTTGTTGTCTTTTAGTGTATCCTTTAGATTGGTGGCGCTCTTTCATGTCCCAAAACTTTCTCTTCTTGTTCGTAGGTTCGTGGCCTGAGGTATTTTTGTTGGTAGGTACCCATTGGTGTCCCTGATTTTTACCACAATTTGTATTGTTAGTACCGCTTCCACCCCTGCTGACGTTGTTAGTATTGAAATGCACCATGACGGCTGCCACGGCTGCCGTGACTGCAACTTGAAAAGTAGCAGCGTCTATCTGTAGTATTGGCGCCTTGCTAGTTGGTTTGTTGCCTCTTGGTGAAGACATAGTTCTGTTTCATGTTGAAAACGACTTCGTTAGTGGGAATGATTGTCTTAAGTGCATCCTTACAATTTATATTTACGCATATAAATTTTTGCACATTACTGTACTATTCTTAGTGTTTCTGCTAACGCTCCCGAGATGGAGTTATGGCAGTAGGTAGGAGTAGGTTTCATACGGACGTTAAGCTTTACTCCTCTTAGAATCATGTTTGTCTGAACACACTTGGCTGAGGAATTTTGATGGGATTCGGTGCATTAGTTTTGGTATGATTGCACCCATAGGTCTATGAAGAAGAAACTTCTCAACAAATGTTTAAAGGTGAGACGATAATGAGTTTTTAGAATGGCTATATGTCGCGAGTTTTCTAACTAAGTTTTTCTCATATCGATTTGTATCAAAGTTCGGTTGTTTAGGGTGTTCTAAAAACAATTTATAACGAGATTCTTTGTATAATAAACTCATGTATTTTAGTAGCTCTGTATCCAAGTGAAACCTTATACTTGACCCAAGCTAGGTCCTTATCACGACCTATTGATGTATGCTTAGTTATATAATTAAGGCTAGATAGTCCTTCGAGTCTGTTAGGTACATCCTAAGCCCATCTTGTTAATATGAATTTAGTAATTATGGTTTCAGTGAAAATTTTGACCTCGATGCAGGTCTACTTCACATTTGTGCATGGGCGGGTTTTGATAGTAGATAGATTTCTCGATTAGTATGACCACTTAATTTGTAGTGTCGTGATTTTACTTACAATAGAGTAGCACCAGCGCATACTTATGAAGCTAATTTACCAGGTCTGGTGAGCGGCATGAACTCTACTTACGATGATCCATCCCTTGTGATACCTGAGGCAAGGTCGATGTAGTTTTGTAGCTTTGCCAATCAACGCTTGGCTACAATCATCCTTTCTTTGAATGCTGTGTGTCCTACCCTTTTACTCTCTTTCCTCTTCACGAGTGGCGATAAGGTCCTAAAAAGAGAGTTGGTCTCGGGAATAGTAGTATAATTCTGAGTCACCGGTACATGAGATGGCGGGGTCTATAGTAGCGCGCAGTTTTCTGAACTCAGATTGTAGTCTTCCTGTTTTAATCCCCGATGATTGCGATCCGCCGGGTCTTTGCCGGGAGGGCTCTGTCCGCTAGTCCCCCGTGGTTGAGGTCATAGCACCCTCATTGGTCTCCTCATGGTGGTTGTTGTCATTGTTGTCGACATTCAACCCTCGATCACGATTGCCCAACGGGTCACAGGTTCGTTATAGTCGAAACGGTTCGCGGAACCCTTGCTATGCATGGAGGATCGATTATCTCCGATCCCGCTTATGATTCTTCTCATAACCATTCACCATTCCTCGAGTTCGGATTAGGAAAGTAAGGGTCGTCCGGTAAGTAGGATTTTTGCTATGCCGTACTTGCGAGAATAGAAGTGGAGGAAATAAGTACTATGTGTCTAACTCTATTATCACTTACTTATAGGGGTGATCCTTATTAGTTACTTTTGTAATGACATAGTGCATACTAATTACATATAACAAGATACGATAGACCTTTGAATAAGTGATCCCACTCTAGGTCCACATCCAAACAAGGAAAAGGAAGTAAAGTAATGACAACAAATTCTAAGTTTATAATTTCTAAGTTATATATAACCTTAAAGTATCCACTTAGGGACTATAGACCTATTATTAAGGATCTATTTAGTTTTCATATAAGTTATGATATTACAAAATACTCCTATAGTATTTTAAACTCATGTTCTATTCTAATGTTCTCATCGTGGTAGGGTTGGTAAGTTTTTAGACTTTTTGCCATATCACAACTATTCTTGGGCATGTGCTAATCACTCCTCGGACCAGCATAGTTGATCAGGCTATGCCACTCCCAGGACTGACCATACATCCCCGAGCTTACCTGTGATATTCAACAATCATTACTTTTGTTTTGTTCTAGAGTGGTGCTGACCTTAATATGTATGTATGCATGTATACCTTTAATAAGAAACTATTTATTTCTAAAAGTATAGTTGTTTTGAAACTTTAAATCAGAGACTTAGTCCCAATGCATTTATAGTTTGTATATCTTATGTGGTTTGATATACTGAGTTCACTATAAACAATGCTCTGATACCAATCTGTCACACCCCCAAACCAAGGATGGCGGAAACGTCCGGGGGTGGAGGACTTCATGTAGAGTATCACAACAATGAGTATAATAGTGCTCAAAGTAAATACAACCAACACAAATATAATTGAAAACGTTACATCAAAGCACATGTTTACATGATTCACATCAATTACATTATGATACAAAATGAACTGTTTGACGATTTATCGTCCCATCCTCAAAACGTTGTTGATTTCCTGTTTTCACTGAATTCCTGAGAATACAAGTAGTTTTGAAAAGTGTCAACACAAAGGTTGGTGAGTTCATAAGAGATTTCGTTAGAAAAGTAATTCGTTTTCCTTGTAAAAGCGTTAGAATATGTATCCAGAAAATCCGATATTTTCTTTAAAGTTTGTGTAATGTAGTCTTATGACTGAAGACCAAAATGTATAAGTAACCTTTCTTATTAATAGAAAATGTTATGTACTTAAATGGACATGGACGCGTTTGAATTAAATGAAATTTCTGTATGTTCTCATGTTTGTTAATACTTTATATATATGTAGTCCTAAATTAGAGGACCGAGTAATAACAAGTATTGACCATACTTAAAGGTATGAATGTGGTTTCAAATGAGGTGTAGTCGTAACTACCAAAACCAAAAGTGTACAGTAATATCTGTACACATAGAGGTAAAAAGTGATTTTAAATCGACATAAAACTCATTTAGGTTTTAAAAATAAAATCCCGTAAACTTATGGATTGTTATCTCCCTATGTGAGTCGCTATAATCATACTATGACTATGTGAACCTGCCACGACGTTCTCAGGCGTCGCGAATACTGAAATGACATTTGTCACCCGTAGACCTGCAGGTCCCACTGTAGCTAGTAGCAAGGTGTGGGGTGTCAAACCCAATATATATCTATATACAAGTATCACGTTCTCCCTTAAGGAGATTCTGATTATAACTACCAGGAATTATATCCCGCACTCGGACGTACGGGGAGAGAGAGAGAGAGAGTCTCACAATATAGGTTAACAAGTTTACGTGAAATGTGTGTGAATATAAATCTTTTCTGTATGAATGTACCCTTTCTGTACGAGTGTGTTTAGTGATGTATCATAAACTATACCTATTATAGTTTATCTAAAATGTATGTAATATGTATGAACTCTTTTATAGAAATGTATTAGTGTTATGAATTTACCAAACAATACTTTTTATAGTTTAATATACGTGTTCTAAAATGAATGAATAATATTTATTATGAATGACTTAGTTTCAGTTCATGATGATAAACTAACAAAGAAACACATTCAATAATTAGAACTTATGATTATACACTTTGCTCAACATAATACAAAGTGTTATGATATTTACATGTTGTTGGCTAACTTTAGCCATTCTGCACTGTTTTGGAAAAAATCATAGAAAATTCATACGAAGTCGAAAACTAGATCCGTAAATTCTGAGAGTTCAAAAACTGTGTCTAGTTTACTCATAATTTTTATCAGGATTTTTAAAGACTTCCAACTTGGGTGAATAAGTCCAAAATCACAGACTGGTCCGGATTGTTGTTTGAAATGATAGGCAGTTTTGTAAAAATCACCATAAATTGTAGAAAAATCGTATGGAGATGTGCAAGTAGCCATTTTAAAGCTAAGAACTTGAACTATTTGCACCTTGTACAGTTTTGAAAACAAAAATGTTTAAGATGCCCAAAACAGTCCGTGAATGGAGTTGAACTTTTCTGATGAAGGCTGTTAGAAAAATTTAGTTATGTTCTTAGTGTTTTAACTTGTATTCCCCCCCTGAAAACTTGAGAAAACATGAAAATGTAGGGTTATGAACTCACCTTGAGTGATTTCAGTGGATGGATGATGGAGAGAAGGGGTGTTCAACTCAAGAACACTTAGGAAGATTGCTTGAAGATTTGAAGATCTAACACAAATATGATGGAGTTTGTGTAAGATATCTTTGATTTGTGTGGAAATAAGTGAGATAATCACAAGGAGAATGGACTATGCTTACCAAATGTGGAAGAGCACTTGATAATCAGCCTTGAATATCGAGTTTGGTGGAGAAAGAGTTTGAGAGAATAGTGGTGTTTGATACTTAGTGAAATGAGAGAAAATGAGGAGAGGGGATGTTTGTTCCAGCTCTAAAAACGTGGGAATGGGTGGAAAATGAGTGCAAGGGACATTGAAGTGACCTAGGTAAGGTGGGGAGGTGTGGTTAGTCAAAGAGTGGGTGTGGGGTGGTTGCTTGTGACATTGGATAAGGCAAAGTCAACACTCCACCTTTAATAATTCACCCATTTGATTTTTATTATTTAGATAATGATTTTCATCAAAATATGTTTAAATTATGAATATTTAGAGTTTATTATGTTAAAATATAATTTCTAGAGAAAATCCCGCTTTAAAATCACGAAAAACGGGCTTAAAATGTTAAAAATATCAAAAAGGGGCTAAAAGTGACAAATTTCCGAAATCTGGCCAAGGTTCGGCCTTCTGATGCTGAAACCGAGAGGAGGGAGGGTAGAAACCGAGAGGGGAGAAGAGAGAGAGCAGGAACCGAGAGGGGAGAAGAGAGAGAGCAGGAACCGAGAGGGGAGAAGAGAGAGGGCAGGAACCGAGAGGGGGGGAGGAGAGAACAGAGAGGAGCGAAGAGACAGAGAGGAGAGAAGGAGCAGAGACCGAGAGGAGGGAAGAGAGAGCAGAGATCGAGAGGTGGGTAGAGACAGAGACCGAGAGGCGGGTAGAGACAGAGAGTGAAGAAGCGACAGAGAGGAGAGGAAGCGACAGAGAGGCGAAGCGACAGAGCGAGAAGCGATAGAGAAAGAGACCGAGACTCGGTCTTCGCTACAGTGATTCGGTCCTCCGGTTTCGTCCAACAGAGGCTCGGTTCATCCAGGGTACTTTCGGCCTTAAGGAGCTTCGGCTCCTTGAGAAGGGTTTCGGTTCCTAAGGTCCATTTTTCTCGTTTTTACCCCGTTTTAAGCCGTTTTTGACCCGGTTAAGGGTCGGAATGACCCGAATGATTCCAAAAAGTTACGGGAAACTTTTGAGAGAGATTTCTCACACTTGGAGAGATTTGGGAGAGATTTGACATTCTTGGAGAGATTTCTCATACACAGAGATATTTGCGAGAGTTTTTGCATACTTGGAGAGATTTGACATTCTTGGAGAGATTTCTCATACAGAGAGATATTTGAGAGAGATTTCACATACTTGGAGAGATTTGGGAGAGATTTGACATAGAGAGAGATAGAGTGAAAACGATTGAGAGAGGTTCCATGTGTGACAATTGTGAGTGTCCGGCATCGCAATGCATGGTTCGTAAACCCCGTTAAGCCTTGTTTAAGGATCTTACACACTCCCGATGAGTATGCAACATTGTTTTATCGGTTTGGCTCGCCACGTACCACAATTTTAGGTTAAGGAGATCTAGGTGTTCGCACTTTTTGCTTTATGATTCCTCATTAGAATAGAGAGTTATGTAGAAGTTTCATAATGTAAATTCTAGTACCCAAGGGCAAATTGAGTCAAACGGTTTGACTTGTTGACTTTAGTTGACTTTGACGTGACCGAAATTTGACAGTTGTCACAATTTAACATGTACAAACCATTTTCATTCTATTTCATATAAACATTTTCACTAAATACTTATGAACTCACCAGCTTAAATGCTGACCTACTCTTTCAAAACCACTTGTATTTCTCAGGGATTCAATAATATAGGTAAACTGCAGCTTTTGAAGAAGGGACGCTGCGGCGTTAGTTTAATTTCATTTTAAACATCATATTGTAATTTTTTTTTGAAACAAGTACCTTTCAACAATGTAAACTTTTAAATTATATATGTGATGGTTGTATTGCTTTCTTTACTATGTATTCAATTGTTGTGATACTACATGAAGTCATCCGCCCTCGAACGATTCCGTTGTTCTGGTTTGGGGGTGTGACAGATTGGTATCAGAGTATTGTTTATAGTGAACTAAGTATATCAAACCACATAAGATATACAAACTATAAATGCATAGTGACTCAAGGTCTCTGACAAAACGTTTTTACACCTAAAACCCCATTTCATTTAATTTAGATTACTTTTGGTCGTAAAAGTACAAATACATGCATACAACAATATATTTTCATGGTTAGAACTATACAAGAAGTATTAAGACAAGTTGGACACTACGATTAGTCCTCGATATATGTAATCGAATTTGGGATGAATATAGCCTAATTAACTATATTTATCCGAGATTTGACTAACGTATGTCGAGGAATGGTCGTAGTGAGCAACAAGTTAAAACTTACCAAAATAAACACTAGTATCAAACATACAAATTTAAATACTATAAGAGTATTTGGTGCATGTAATAGTTGAATCGACATGTGTGGTGTTATATGTTTTCAAATTTTGTTCAATTCTTATAACCCTATTCTCGTATAGTCAAATGGTTGGATTCCACCCACCAGGGGACCCCTACTACCCGAATCAGGGAAATGGAGTATGGGTAGAGGAGGATCCTGAAGAGGATGAAGAACCTATCGAGTTGGAGGAAGGGGATGACTATGGGACGGACTCAGAACCAGAAGTAGTCGACCCTCCAGCCGCTTAAGCTCCCGCTATTAGGAGGAACTTTCAGGGACCGACTCCCATTTGGGGAAGTCACCTCCACCATTGGAGCCAACAACAAGGGATATGTCCTCCCTACGGTATGTGTAGGGACTTCTACGACATCAGGGATGGAGGTTCAGCTGACCGAGCACTCCCGGTCATGGTGGGAAAACTAGCCAACCAGTCCTATCAATCCGGGGTCCAAGCAAACCGACTTTGCGAAGTCAACGTGGAAGTACAAGTTCACACTTCCGACATCTTTCGAATGGATAGGTTGCAGGATGACACCCAACTCTGCGCCGATGCATTCCAAGCACAAATGATTGCAGCCCTCTCAGAGATGAGGGAACAGCAAGTCGCCTTCGATAGGCGTCTTATGGAAGCAAAGCAATCAGACACGGAGTCAAGCTCTAAGCGCAACCCACGTCGCAAGTAGTGCTTCCTAAATCCCAAAACTTTGTTATAGAATAAGAACTCGGCTAAAAGTCTTACTTTTCTTTAACTTCTGTATCGGAGATCCTTAGAAGGGTCGAAAATTTTCCTAACTCCAAATGTAACTCGACATGTGTTTAATATATATGAAGAAATTCTGTTGTGTGTAAATTCTTTGACTACCACTCAGATTCATAAGTTTATCTAACACTATGCAAACTTTTATTACGAGTCAAACTCTAAACCATGGGTAGGTCAGTCGAATGTATAAATTGATAAAAATGACAAATTTATTAACACACTAAAAACTTATGTTCTTCATTCTATTTCTTTATCAGCACAATGTTGCCCCGTAGATCTACACGCCGTGTCAACAACGCACCACCTCCACCACCACCCCCTCCCACGACGGAAAATGCCGCATTGATAGCTGCTGTAACGGCTGCAGTAACAGTGGCAATGGCCCAAATGAGTAACAATGGTTCTGGTGGGGGAGTAAATAGTTCTACAAATGGCCAACATCAAGGTCGCGCAGGGGATTGTACATACAAAGATTTCATGAATAGCAAACACATTACTTTTAATGGGGTCGGAGGAATAATGGCTCTATCACAGTGGATAGAGAAAACTGAAGCGGTTTTCGAAATTTGTTCTTGTTCGGAAGGGAACAAAGTGAAGTTCGTTGCCTGTACTTTCTCTGAGAGAGCTCTGACATGGTGGAATGACCATGTTAAGTCACTAACGCTAGTAGTTGCTAACTCTATGGGTTGGGAGAACCTAAAACAAATATTACTGCAAGAGTACTGTCCACAGGGCGAATTACAAAAGCTCGAACAGGAACTTTGGGGCCTTACCATGGTAGGCTCAGATATCACGACCTATACCAACAGGTTCAGTGATTTGGCAATCCTTTGCCCAGGAATAGTTGCTCTAGAGAGCAAGAAGATTGAAAGGTACATCTGGGGACTGTCACCCCAGATTCGAGGAAGTGTTCTAGCTTCCAAACCAATCACCTTCGATAGCGCCAAACAGTTGGCACAAGCTCTCGTAGACCATGGGGTCTGCCAAGACTTCGCAACTACCGCACCGGAACAACCCAGAGGAAGCAACAACAACAACAACAACAAGAAGAGGTTCTGTAACAAAAGGAAGAGTCAACCTTCATAGAAACCTTCCAAGAAACAACAGATTGTGGCAATCCATGCCGCTACTGCCCCCACTGCTGCACCAATTACCATTACACCAGCAAAGCCATATGTCGGAAATCTGCCGAAATGCAACAAATGCAATTTCAACGGAAATTGTCGGGAGATGCACTGCAACAACTGCAACAAGAAGGGGCACACTGCCCGTTTCTATACGGCACCAGCGCAACCGATCACCCAAGTCCAAGGATTCGATGTAGGCTAGGCATGTTATGGATGCGGTGAGGCTGGACACTACAAGAGGAACTGCCCTAAGGTAAGGAATGTTGGCGGCATAGAAAGAGTGCTGGAAATAGGGTAGAACGAAGCAATAACTGATCCCACGGTGGTTACAGGTACATTTCTCCTCAATAACGCTTATGCATGCATAGTCTTTGATTGTGGTGCGGAGAGGCGTATCGTGAGTCATAAATTCAAGCATATACTAAAACAGAACCCTAAATCACTCAATAAGATATTCACAGTAGAAATGGAAAACGGTAGAACAGAAAGCACGAATGATATGTACATAGGCTGCACACTTACTCTAAACAAACATTCATTTCAAATCGATCTAATGTCGATCACTATAAAGAGCTTTGATGTCATCATCGGTATGGATTGGTTAAGCGTACACCATGCTGATATTATTTGTCACGAAAGGGTCGTTCGCCTAAACCTGTCAAGTGGCGAAAGTCTTGTCATTTATGGTGACAGACCCGGTACCAACTTACAAATCATATCTTGCATCAAAGCCCATAAGTACCTACGTAAGGAGTACTATGCCTTCTTAGCCCACGTGGTAGATAAGGAAAAAGAAACGAAGATCATCAAAGACATTCCAGATGTCTGCGATTTTCCCAATATCTTCCCTGAAGATCTCCCAGGAGTCCCACCAGAACGACAAGTCGAGTTCATAATCGATTTAATTCCCGGAGCTACCCCAGTAGCTAAGTCATTGTATCGTTTGGTGCCCGCCGAGATGCAAGAATTGTCCAGCTAATTAAACGAACTACTCAACAAAGGGTTCATCAAGCCAAGATTCTCACCCTGGGGAGAACCGGTCTTGTTCGTAAAGAAGAAGGATGGATCTTTCCGCATGTACATTGATTACCGGGAACTTAACAAGCTTACTATCAAGAACCGATACCCGCTACCACGCATTGACGACTTGTTCAACCAACTCCAAGGAGCATGTAACGCCCCGAAATATCAAGAGTAGATTTAAAGGGCTAAAAGTGTAAATCTTGAAGGGCAACTCGGCGAGTCCATGGATGGACTCGGCGAGTAGGGTCGCAACTTTGGTCGCGTGTCAAGTGGACTACTCGGTGAGTCCAAAGATGGACTTGGTGAGTAGGTGCTGAGTGGAGAAAACCCTAATTCTCGGGGTTGAGCCCTATATAAAGAACTTAACATCCATTCCCCTAGCCTCTTTACTCATCCTCAAGTCCAGAAACCCTTAGCATTCGTGTGTGTGTGGATCAAAGTGCATTTGGGAGCTTGAAGGGTATTTGTTGAAGAAATCTTGGGAGTTTGGAGGCTTGGAGCAAGGGGATTTGCTTGGATTCGAGTTTCATTGCAGTTGGGGCGTTCTTTTAAAGTAATATCTTGTTCTTGGGCTGTTACTCATATGGATTCATCATTTTAGGGTTTATGGGAGCTTATCTTGGTATGTTTTGGAGTTTGGAGGTTAGATCTGAGGTTGCTACCTCAGATCTGGAATGGGGAAGGTCTAGAGTGCATTAAAGTCCCTGTGTTTGAGTGCTTAGTGAAGCCATCATGTCCCAAACCCTAGCTCTAAAGCGTATAAGGTCTAGATCTCTTTGGATTCACGTAAAGTTTGCCACTTTACGTGATGGATGGGTTATAGGAGGCTAGATCTATGTTTTGGATCAATTGCATGGCCTGGAATGCTTCTGTATGGATTCAGACCGGTGGTACTCGACGAGTTACAAGGGTGGACTCAACGAGTTGCTTGAAGATGAGCTGGAACTCGACGAGTTGGATGAACAACTCGGCGAGTAGGTTGAAGATAGCCTTAGACTTGACGAGTCTGTTCTTGGGCTCGGCGAGTCTTGTCGAAGAATCCCAATATTTTCTGGTTGAGTCGAGAATCGGTGAGTCAAGGGATGACTCGGTGAGTTGGGTGCGAGTGGACTCAGAGTTGTTGGACTCGGTGAGTCTCGGGGTGACTCGGCGAGTCAGGTCGCGGATTGAGGGAAGTTCTGAGCTTGGGGACTCGGCGAGTCATCGGGTTGACTCGGCGAGTCATCGGGTTGACTCGGCGAGTAGAGTCAGTCAGGGGTTGACTTTGACCGTTGTCCAGAGTTGACTAGTTTGACTTTGTAGTGTTAGTCAACCAGGATCAAGGTGGTATTAAGTAGAGATATGCTTGTGTTGTAGGAGGACGATAGCGGGAGATCGAGCGCTAGTGATTCCGAGATACGCGAGGTGAGTCTTCTCACTATACTTTACCTTGAGTAGGTAACCAAAGTTATGTGACAGAGTATTTGTATGCTATGTATGTTATGTGTTGTACTGCATTATTTCTATGTGATTTATGCTGTGCATGTTTACAGAGTTAGAACCGGAAGGTTCACAGAGTTAGAACTTGAGGGTTCACAGAGTCTGGGTGCATGGACCCACAGAGTTATAGCCTCGAGTGGCTAATATGTATTTTATGTGGTATTTTGGGGAACTCACTAAGCTTTGTGCTTACAGTGTTTGATGTTAATTGTTTCAGGTACTAGTGACGACCGCGAGAAGGCGCCGGCTTGATTAGTACACACGCACGGAATTTATGATTTTGAGATCTTAGGATTTTGTATTACTTGGATTGAATGATTGAAAATGGTTGTTTTCTAAATATTAAATGAATTATGTTTTATAAAATTTGAAAAATTTGTTTTGAAATTTATGGCGTTACAGAGCGAGTTATTTCTCAAAGATCGACTTAAGATCCGGGTATCACCAACTACGAGTCTTGGAAGGAGATGGTCCCAAAACAGCTTTTCGAACTCGTTATGGTCACTACGAGTTTGTAGTGATGCCCTTTGGATTAACAAACGCACCGTCGGTGTTCATGGACTTAATGAACCGAGTGTGTCATTCATTCTAATGGGTTTTGAGCATTCTAACACTTCCTAAATGTACATGCAACCCTAATAACCTTGGATCTATGTTTGTCTAATTATCATGCAAAGTTGAATTCCAAGGTTATATTCCTATCTAGCATACATGGGGAACAATTTTTAACTTGAATGAAAGATAGAACAACTTACCTTGTTGTTGCTTATGTTCCTTGAAACTTTGTGAGCCTAGCACCCCAAGTGTGATGCCTCAAATGCGTCACACAACACCAAATGCTCTTGGAAAGACTTTTGAGAGAATACACACTTCTTGAAATCGGTCTAGCCCTCTTGTTTCATATGTGTAGCCGATTTTGGTGGAGAATGGGATTCTTATATAGTGTTGACACATCTAGGGTTACACCATGTAAACCCTAATGTGTCATGACTCTTCATTTCCATGACCCATGGGTTTGTAACTCCCATGAAGCATCCTATGGGTGGAACCCAACTTGATAATCCATGGAGCCTCTTAACCCACTATACAAGATATGGATAATTTACATAATCAACCCATATATTTAATTAGTTATCTTTTGATCACTTAATTAATTCTTGATCAAACTAATCAAATAAGATTATTAATATATTAGAACTTATAATATATTAATAATCTCCAAGTGTTATTTCTCTCATTTAGTCTGTCCAATTGCATGGTGCCATGCAACCCAAATGGACCATGCTGGGTCGGGTGAAGTACATACCAGAAATAGTTATGGACTTAGACACCTTATCCAACAATCTCCCACTTGGATAAGTCTAATAACTATTACTGCAAGTATGACTATAGGAACCGATCGACAATCGTATCTCTTTTCAAGGTTTCTCGGAACTGAGAAGATGATGGTACGCCATTTAAGATAAGGGATCATATAATCCTCTGTTCTAGATATCAGCCAGACAAATACATGGAACAATGTCTTACTTATTGTCCAGCAGTTTGTTTCCCGATTTCCGATTTGTTTGACAAAGAACTTAATTGAGCACATCAACTTAGTTCTGACCGGGCCCGGGACATAGGTCAAAACAAAATCATCGAGGGGCCCAGATATCATCTTCTAATCCAAGAAGGAACAAATAAACTTCGACTCATATGTTTGTTCTACCACTCATTGAATTTTACACAAAAGCACATATTATAACATCGAGTTACCAATGCGTTTTCGTACAATCAATGCATAACCAACTTGTAAGTAACAAATCATATCTCTAGGTTTGAAGACTTATATGATATTACCGTCTCACGATCACTCGAGATAGAATTCCATGAAGTGATTCCAGTGAGCGTAGGTTGAGTCCAATGCTCAGAACTTATGAGCACTCATGATTGTTGTAGCCTTGTCCAACACCGTAGACCTCTGCAACCAATCATGACAGTCTTTATACCAAACAAAATTATTCTGGAAGTCAAAAAATGCAAAAGAAATATAGTAAACGATCGACAAGAGATAGCAACACTTTCCTCATAAATAAAACACCTTTTATTCATCATCTAATGTCAATTACACTTTACAAATTTCGAGGTTGTCTAACTATTAAATCTAATATCATCCTTCAGCGCTATGCTCCTAGCATGCTGGAGATGCTTAACCCGTGTTAGTCCCTTCGTGAGGGGATCTGCTGGGTTCTCATCCGATGATACCCTCTTTGCCACGAGGAGTCCTTCTTCTATTTGATGTCTGATAAAATGGTATTTTCTGTCGATGTGTCTAGATCTCCCGTGATCCTTTGGTTCCATGGCTAAGGCAACAACACTTTCACTATCACAGAAAATTTCCATTGGCTCTTTAATAGCTGGTACAACTCCAAGGTCTCCAATGAAGTTCTTCAGCCATATCGCCTCCTTTGCTGCCTCGCTCGCTGCAATATACTCTGATTCACAAGTTGAATCAGCCACTGTCTCTTGCTTGGAACTCTTCCAAGAAATTGCTCCTCCGTTTAGGGTAAAGACCCAGCCCGACTGAGAGCGGAAGTTATCCCTATCAGTCTGGAAGCTAGCATCACTATACCCTACAACTCTCAAGTCATCACTCCCACCGAGGGTAAGGACCCAGTCCTTAGTCCTCCGTAGGTACTTGAGGATATTCTTTACCGCAGTCCAGTGTGCCTTGCCAGGGTTCCCCTGATACCTGGTAACATGCTCAGGGCAAAGGCTACATCAGGTCGAGTACACATCATAGCATACATGATCGATCCTATAGTCGAAGCATAAGGTATTCGACTCATTTATGCTATCTCAGCCTCAGTGCTAGGGCTTTGTGTCTTACTCAATCTGGCGTTACTCTAGATGGGTAACTCTCCTTTCTTGGAGTCCTGCATGCTGAATCTCTTCAGCACCTTATCCAAGTAGGTACTTTGACTAAGTCCAATTAGTCTTTTACTCCGATCTCTCAAGATCCTTATCCTTAGAATATAGGCAGCTTCTCCTAGGTCCTTCATAGAGAAACACTTCCCAAGCCAGGACTTAACTTCCTGTAGAGTTGGGATGTCATTTCCTATGAGTAGTATGTCATCCACATACAATACCAAAAAGCTAACTATACTCCCACTAGCCTTGACATACACACAAGATTCATCTTCACTCCTAGAAAAGCTAAATTCCTTGACCTTTTCATCAAAGCAAAGATTCCATCTGCGAGGTGCTTGCTTCAATCCATAAATGGATTTCTCAAGCTTACACACTCTATTAGGGTACTCGTTGTTGACAAAACCTTCTGGCTGACTCATGTAAAAATCTTCAGCCAACTTTCCATGAAGGAAAGCGGTTTTGACATCCATTTGCCAAATTTCATAGTCATGAAATACAGCTATGGCTAACATAACCCTAATAGACTTAATCTTGGCTACTGGAGAAAAGGTCTCATCATAATCCACTCCAGGAATTTGAGAGAAGCCCTTTGCAACCAATCGAGCCTTATAAGTGTGTACATTACCATCCATGTCGTTCTTCTTCTTGAAGATCTATTTGCACCCTACAGTCTTACGACCTAGTATATTGTCAACCAAGTTCCACACTTGATTGTCATACATGGATTGTATCTCGCTATCCATAGCCTCTTTCCATTTTGCAAACTCGGGGCCTGCCTTGGCTTCCTCGTAACTATTAGGTTCATCCAGACCTATCAATGTCCCATCACTGATAAGTGTATCACCTTCTGCAGTAATATGGAATCCATAGTAATGCTCAGGTGCATTTTTAACTCTCGTGGAACGCCTCGGAGGTACAAATTTGTCAATTAGCTCAACAGGAGTTTCCTCCTCAAGTTGAGTGCTAGGGTTTGAAGTTCCTTCACCGATTGACTCTTGAATTTCTTCAAGATCAATTTGCCTCCCACTGTTTCCTTGGCTTATGAACTCTCTCTCTCTCTCTCTCTCTCGCTCTCTCTCTCTCTCTCTCTCTCTCTCAAGAAAGCCCTCCTAGCTACAAAGACCACATTATCACTAGGTCTGTAGAAGAGGTAACCAAAGGATTGCTGTGGGTAGCCGATGAAAATACACCTCTCGCTTCGAGGTTCGAGCTTGTCATGAGTGTCGCATCTCACAAAAGCCTCGCAACCCCAAATCTTGATGTGGTCTAGTTTGGGTACTTTACCAGTCCACATCTCGTGAGGAGTTTTGGCAACTTTCTTTGTAGGGACTAGATTAAGGATATGGGCGGCAGTCTCTAAGGCATACCCCCAGAATGATATTGGTAGCGAAGCTCGACTCATCATCGAATGAACCATATCCAACAAGGTTCGATTACGCCTCTCAGCCACACCATTCAACTGTGGTGTCCTGGGAGGTGTCAATTGTAAGACAATCCCACATTCCCTAAGATAGTCGAGGAACTCTGAACTAAGATACTCACCACCTCGATCGGATCGAAGCATCTTAATGTTCCTGCCCAATTGATTCTTGACTTCCTGTTTAAATTCCTTAAACCTTTCGAAAGTCTCTGACTTATGCTTGATTAAGTAGACATATCCATATCTACTGTAATCATCGGTAAAAGTGAAATAATAATGATTAGCATCCCTTGTGGCATGTTTAAATGGTCCACACATATCCGTGTGTACAAGGTCCAACAAACCTTCACCCCTCTCACACGAGCCTGTGAAGGGTGACTTTGTCATTTTTCCATGTAAGCATGATTCGCAACTATCATTTGACTTTAGGTCAAACGACTCCAAGACTCCATCCTTTTGGAGTTGGCCTATGCGTTTCTTGCTTATATGTCCAAGACGACAATGCTATAATGATGCTTTATCCAAGTTATTATTATTAAGAGAATCAATACACAAAAAATTATTTCCTAAGTTATCTACAACAGATACAGCTTCATACACACCATCACAAGGTAATGCTTTAAAATAAAGAACATTATTAAAGAAAGCATCAATAGAACCAACTTCATTATTAAATGAAAAGGTAAACCCTTGTTTGTACAATGCATGAAAGGAAATAATATTTCTTGCCATTTTTGGCGAATAACAACATTTATTCAAATCTAAATTTAACCCACTACTTAGCGACAAAGTATAAACTCCAATCTTGGTGACAGGTGTAACTTTCCTATTCCCCATGATTAAGTTTATTCTTCCTTGCTCCACATTCTCACTTCTTCTTAGTCACTGCAAGTCACAAAAAATATGAATACCACAACCGGTATCAAGGACCCAAGATTTAGAATGGGGTGAGTTATTAGAAATGATAGTGTAAATACCTGCATGGTTGGGTTTAACTTTCCCATCCTTCATATCTTGCTGGTATTTTGGGCAGTTCCGCTTCCAATGTGATTTTTCATGGCAATAGAAGCATTCAGTCTCTTTTCGGTCAGAAGAAGGAGTGACGAAACCTTTCTTGGTTCCACTTGAAGAAGATCCATCAAGGGTCCGAGCCTTAGTACCCTTTGAAGAGCTCTTTCTCTTCTTCCCTCGACTTTTCCCGATTGCCAAAACCGGAGTGAAGTTTGGAGTAGGAGTGTTAACAACCGACTTCCCCTTAAGACCTGTTTCAGCGGTCTTGAGAAGTCCCTAAAGTTTGTTGAGTGTGACTTCCTCCTTATTCATGTGATATGTCATGCGGAATTGATCATAGCACGATGGTAAGGAGTGCAAAATGATATCTATTGCAAGCTCCTCATGGAAGTTCACATTAAGCTTCAGCAATCGATCCACATACCTTTGTATTTTCTGCATGTGGCTCGTGATGGATTCCCCGTCCTTCATCAAGGTTGTTATCATGGAGCAGATGATTTCATACCTCTCTTGTCGTGCACTTTGATGGTATCTTTCCATCAGATCTTGGTGCATTTCATAAGGGTAGAAATCCTCATAGGACTTTTGGAGTTCCGCTATCATCGTGGCCATCATGATGCATGCCACTTTTGTAGCATCCCTTTCATGTGCCTGAAAGTCAGCGATCTCCTGGGGAGTTGTAGTGGTCTCATCAATCTCCTTAAGCTCCTTGTCAAGGACATATTCTTTATCCTCGTAGCGGGTAATCATCCTGATGTTTCTGATCCACTCATTGAAGTTGGATCCATCAAAAGTGACTTTCCCACACATGTTCATAAGGGTAAAGGAGCCATTTGGATTAGAGCCAGAAGCAGCATCGTTTGAAGACATATGAAGGAAGAGGACAAGATTAGTTTAGATATTAAGAGAGTCCTTAATAATACACCCAAATGTAATATTAAGGCTAGGATCCAATCATAATATATTATAACTTAGAAGAGGTATGTCTTAATCTAAGCTATAACATATTTGAAAGGTAGGTGAATGATGATTCACCAATTTCCACCACGAAAACCGAAATATTAAATATTAGGTTTTTTGATTGGTTCTTAGAAATTCCTAGATTCTTTGAGATTCAATGAACTTTTCAAAGGCATGTTTCAATCTCGAGTGTGCCCTCCAAGTTTTGTGACTGGGATACCGAGGATCACAAAACAAGGTGTGAAGTAACCATGCAAATCACTTGGTACCCTTAAAGTTTATCACTCAATCGATGTGCCGGTAAACCACACATGCTCCACCGATACTATAATAAACCTTAAGTCACCTTTTACCTACCTTGTTAAGTCCAAGTTAGTGTGCCGGTTAACCACACACACTCCACCAACGACTTAAACAAAGTGTAAAATGTAATTTCATGGATTAGCACCTTATTCACATTTTTCCTAAAGTAACTAAGATTGAGAATTTAATAAAACATTTAGTTACTTTATAATATTCATCATACTTTTAATGAGAATTTATAAGTCCTTGTCCTACCCGTTCGGCTAACGACCCTCCACCAGTCAAGCAAGCGGTGGGTGAGAGTGGACACCCATTAAGTTGCCATTTTATAGGCAACAACCTTATACCCACCTTATAGACCGACTTCGTGAATGAGGCGTACTAGCGGTAAGACGACTTTGTTCTTATACATACATACATATATATATATATATATATATATATATATATATATATATATATATAATTATTAAATTATAATAATATAAGTATAAGGGTTGAATTTTAACTTTTAAAATTCTAAGGGTTGGAACTAAAGTTTTAACATGACTTTACTTGTTCCAAAACTTGAGGGCAAGTTTTGTAAACTTTCAAAACTTTTCATTTCTTGTAACTTATGAGTTTCATAGAGTAATAAAAATGAAGACTCTTCATTTTTCTAACTCTTGTGTTCTTTTAATGGTTTTAATTCAAGTGACTTTTGGTTTTCCATAACTTGAGGAAAAGTTATGGACTCCATTAAAACACATTATGATCAAGAATTAATCTACCACATAGGTTACAAATAATTCCTATGATCATCTAAACATCATAAGATCAAGAACATGAATATGAACATTTTCATGAATCAGAATTACACTTAAAACTTTGTAATTTTGATAACTAGTTGTTGTAAATGAATTAGCAAAGACATTACACCATCTAAAACAAGTTTTCAAGTACCAAAACAATTTAGGGTAATGTTTCTAGTCCATTTCCAACAACTAAAGTCGAAAATTTGCACTCTGTGGCTCCTACTCGTCGAGTGCATGAACCTACTCGGCGAGTAGGTTGAAGATTCAAGTGAACTCGGTGAGTCCCACCAGGCAGACAACTAGTTTTTCGACTTTTTTCAACTTTTTAGCACAAATAACAAACAAACAAGCCTAGTCTCTGATACCACTGATGGGTTTTGAGCACTCTAACACTTCCTAAGTGTACATGCTACCCTAATAACCTTGGATCTATGTTTGTCTAATTATCATGCAAAGTTGAATTCCAAGGTTATATTCCTATCTAGCATACATGGGGAACAATTTTTAACTTGAATGAAAGATAGAATAACTTACCTTGTGGTTGCTTATGTTCCTTGAAACTATGTGAGCCTAGCACCCCAAGTGTGATGCCTCAAATGCTTCACACAACACCAAATGCTCTTGGAAAGACTTTTGAGAGAATACACACTTCTTGAAATCGGCCTAGCCCTCTTGTTTCATATGTGTAGTCGATTTTGGTGGAGAATGGGATTCTTATATAGTGTTGACACATCTAGGGTTACACCATGTAAACCCTAATGTGTCATGACTCTTCATTTCCATGACCCATGGGTTTGTAACTCCCATGGAGCATCCTATGGGTGGAACCCAACTTGATAATCCATGGAGCCTCTTAGCCCACTATACAAGATATGGATGATTTACATAATCAACCCATATATTTAATTAGTTATCTTTTGATTACTTAATTAATTCTAAATTAATTCTTGATCAAATTAATCAAATAATATTATTAATATATTAGAACTTATAATATATTAATAATCTCCAAGTGTTATTTCTCTCATTTAGTCTATCCAATTGCATGGTGCCATGTAACCCAAATGGACCATGCCGGGTCGGGTCAAGTACATACCATAAATAGTTATGGACTTAGACATCTTATCCAACACATTCTTGGATAAATTTGTGATCGTGTTCATAGACGATATACTCATTTATTCAAAGAATAAAGGGGATTATAGTCAACACCTCCGACAAGTTTTGGAAACGCTAAGAAAAGAAAAGCTATACGCGAAATTCTCTAAGTGCGAATTTTGGATCCGGAAGATAGATTTCCTAGGTCACGTGGTTAGCAAAGATGGAATACACGTGGACCCTTCCAAAATCAAAGCAATCGAGAACTGGTCAGCTCCAAGAACCCCAACAGAAATTCGACAATTCTTGGGCCTTGCTGGCTATTACCATAGATTTATACAAAACTTCTCGAAGATTGCTAAACCACTCACCACCCTAACACAGAAGGGTGTAACTTTCAATTGGGAAGGAAAACAAGACACTGCATTCCAAACGCTTAAGCAAGCACTATGCAGCGCACCTATATTGTCCTTAACAGAAGGAACAGAAGACCTGGTATTCTATGGTGATGTATCTAATCAAGGTCTTGTGTCACACCCCAAAACCGGAACGGCGGAAACGTTCTGGGGTGGATGACGTCATGTCAAGTATCACAACATATGCATTATAGTAATCAAAGTACAACAATGATTGCATTAATAATAATAGTTTTACATAGTTTACATTGTATAGAATCATTAAAGTAATATAGAAACTAGTATAGATATAGCTTGGCACAAAACCGTCTTCAACAGAAGCTCCTGGAATGTACCCGTCTAATGTTGACCTGAGAATACAAGTTATTTGAAAAGTGAGTATCAACATTTTTACAAATGATAGTGAGTTCATAAGTATTTAGTGTCATTTTATACAAAAAAAAACTTTAATAAGTAGTAGTTTTCAAGTATACAGTCAAATAGAGTCCTTTCTAGAAAATCCTATATTTTCTGATTAAAAAGCAGTCTTCTACCAAGAATGGTCAGAGTTATGTGGTAAAAAGTAGTTTTCCCTTAAACACTTTCATTATCAAAATACGGGATTTGATTTTTAAGAAAGTCGGAGAATATCAGGGAAAATAACATATGCCTCACCAGTGAGGACTGCTGACTAAGGCAAAAGAATCATAGACTCCAGGAGGGTATCGAATGAACGGTATGCCTGGCTCAGTCTAACAAAAGGAGACACATATCCCAAACAGTGTCAAATGAAAGATACAGCTAGTAAGGTCTAAAACAGAGAATACAGACCCCAGACAATATCAAATGAAAGATACAGCTAGCAAGGTCTAAAAAAAAAGAATACAGACCCCAGACAGTATCAAATGAAAGATACAACTAGCAAGGTCTAAACTAGAGACAGACCCTAGACAGTATCAAATGAAAGATACAGCTAGTATGGTCCAATACAATGAACATAGTGTATACAGTGAAATACTGTGTATAAAACCCGTTACCTTAAAGCCATGAATTATAAGGTAACCCCGAGATACTCGTAACCATATTGATCGACACTAGAGAATCTTGACGCCCTGCAAGCGTCGGTATAATTATGACATTTGTCACCCGTTGGCTTGGTAGGCCATGGACTGTAGCTAGCAGTCAGGGTGCAGGGGTGTCAATGTCGTATAGATCTATACACACAATGTCCGCTCTCCCTACAAGAGACTCTGGTTACCAACTCGACAACGGAGTAGGCCGTGTACTGAGGATGTATCTCGTATAGTGAGATTTAGTGTAAAATACTGGACAAGTGATAGAGGCTCTCAACTGGATTGACTAGTGTAAACCTATATGTCTATGCATGTATACATAATATATAACTAATGATCAAACGACCTTCGGACGGACATCCGATCCCACCAGACCACATCTCAACGAAGAAAAGGAAATAGGGCGAACAAGCCTTCCTAAGTCCTTCAAACAACATTTATATGCATCTATACAAGAATTGGCATACATTTAACTAACGAAAGTGCTTAACGAAGTAGAAGTGTTTAACGAGTGAGTAAGAGCGTGTAACGAGTGAAGGAGCGTCTAACAAGTATGAACGTATAACGAGTGAGTAGGAGCGTCTAACAAGTATGAGCGTATAACGAGTGAGTAGGAGCGTCTAACAAGTATGAGCGTATAACTATGCAGAAGTATAACGAAGCAGTAGTATCTAACAAATAAGAGTAATAAAACATGGAAGAAAACCTTAATGAAAACTTTAGAAAAACCTTTATACTTAAGAAATCACAACTTGGTATTCTTTGTAAAATAAGCTTGAAATCCCTTAGAAATTCTTTGGAAACCTTTCATAAACAAGTTTAAAATGAAACTTGGATTAAACATTATAACTAAAAGCTGAACAAGTAACTACGTTTTTAGAAAACCATTTACAATGTCATTCTCGGTAAAACAGTTAACATTGTGGTAAATCCTTGTGCATGCGGGTTATCAATCACATGTGCTTGATATGATAACTGGCATGTTTAACTTGTATTCCCCCCTATAAAACATGTAAAAACATTTAAAAGGTTCATTCAGGGGTATGAACTCACCTGACGTAAGTGGATCCGATGTAGGTGCCGGTTGGGTGCTCGGTGTCAAGTAATGACTTGGACACACTTAGTGACCTATTTAACATATGATAACATATGTTCATATACAATTAGTACATTTAATACTAATTAAACAAGTATACGCTTCCTAAGTGCGAAAACACTTTTAATTAAGCGTTAGGGGTGTCCCGGGTACATCTAAGGGCTGAATGGCTTAGGAATGGAGTTTACTCTCCTAAAACTCACTTTATGTGAGTTCATAGTTGGGAGGCCACATCCCCCATGAGTTTACGGCCGTAAACTCATGGGAGGAGTGTTTTTGATAGCTTTCAAGTCTCATAAGGTTTTAGAAGTGGTTCTAGGGATTTATACAAGGCTAAAGAGGTGACTAAGGGTCCAAGAGCTTAGTCCCTTGGAGTTTACGGCCCAAAGGCCACTCCTTGGGAGTTTACGGCCGTAAGCTCCATGGCTTACGCCGTGAACTCTTGTGCACCCTCCAATCTTTGATTTTTAGGTCCTTGTCTCAATCCCAACAATTTCTAGTGAAGGTATAAGGCCATTTAGGGGACTTAAACTCCCATTTTGCATGGTTTAGGGGAGTTTACGGCCTAAGCACATGCTTGGGCCATGAACTCTATTTCACCCTTCAAATGTTTGTGTTTAATTGTTCCAAACTCGAAATGGAATTTCCCTAAGTCATATCTCAAGCCTAAACATGTTTTGGAAGTGTTTTTGGGGCATTTTTGCATGTTTAGAGGGTGTTTACGGCCTAAGCATCTGCTTGGGCCGTAAACCCTCTTTTACACCCTAAAAATTATTGTTTTGAGGTTTAAACACTCCCAGGTATATTCCACAACAAGCATTTAAGCTCGAAAGAAGGAAAATCGGGACATTTGGCACCATTTTATGTGTTTACGGCTTAAGGAGGTTCTTAGGCCGTAAACTCCCTTTTTCCAACTTTCATGAGTGATTTTTGGGTTAAAACACAATTCAATGATGTCTAGAACAAGTTAGGGTAAAGGGACTTACGTATTGGAGGCGGAAATTCGCGGATTTGAGACGAAATCGGACTTTTATGTGAGAGAGTATAGAGAGAGGGTGAAAAGGGTGGAATGAAGTCCATTCCCCCTTATATATGGGTTGGAGTTGAAGCTCAGTGAAAATCTACCCAATACTACCGTTAAACGAGGCTTTTGGTCGCACCCGATTTAGTGGTCGTAATAAAATTAACTTTTTCCAAATTAATATGGAAATGTAATTTAAGTGTTTTTATTTATTTTGATTATGACGAATAATGACATAGAATATAAATAAATGAAACATTTATTTATTTTACGACCTTAAATTAATGGAACTTTTATAACGTGGGATATTCCGTTAACGGAAACGGGGTAATGTAACGGAATAACTTTGGGTTGTCACATCATCCCCCCATTAGAGGGAATTTCATCACAAAATTCAGGTCTAGGCAAGGAAGTAAGTATGAATGGTAGAGGCAGGAGGGTACTTCCTATTTGGTTTGTCCTTGCATTCCCAAGTGAATCTCTGGCCTGTGTTTGTCATTCCAATAAACCTTCACCTACGGGATGTAGATTCCGTCTCGTGCAGTTAGCGATTTCCTACCGGTATATCTACAAGGTTAGGGTTCTCAATGGTTTCTATCAAGATGAGTGGGATATGAAGAGTGACGTCGGGTAAACACATATCAAGGCTAAGAAGTGGATCGATTTGGTGTGAAGCTTGTGGAATATCCTAAAGTAGTAGTGGTATGACGAGGGTTGGACGAAATCTCCGTGAGGATTCTCAGATGGTACTAAGCTCTCAGAAGGGTAGAGCTTTTCAGTACTTAGAACATTGTGTACTTCTATGGCAAGATCACAACTGACGTGATCGCCATTCCGAAGTTCCTAACGTTCTCTCTCATACTGGTAGTGTAGTCCATTAGGTTGGTTCTTAGGAAGCTCGGGTTGTCCTTGGTTTCTCCTTTCATGTCAATTGGCTTTTAGAGACTTCCTAGATCATCACATGGGTTGCGTGTCTATGATTATCTGTTTGCTATAGAGTTTCTATCTCAAGTTTGTGCAGAACGAACCTACACTTCTGATGCTTGAGATATTTCTAACGGAAACCCTCAGGGTCAGGGAGATAGGGTTTCACCAGACGAGTGTTGGACTATCTCGGGAGGTGGTTCTACTATTTCTGCGTGAGATAGTATTCGTGGAACACCTAATAGTCCAATGAATCTCTAAGACTTTGGTTTATTCTAGTGCAGAAAGCACATGCTCCTACATAACCCCTCGACTAACACCAAGGCTGGTGTCAAGTCTATAATCTTTTCGGGATCTGGGTCATGAGGCTTGATGCAACTACTTTCGAACTTTGCTCAAGTATTCTTGGCAGTGGAGGTTATCCTGTGGTTCTCGGTATTCTAGTGTTTTCTTTGGAGGATGCAGTCTATTGCCTATTAGGCGGCGGTGACTTCCTCCATGAGAGAGGGCAGAGGATCCTAGGCACTACTCATCGGTAACGGGGTGGACGGAGTGCCTGAGTAGTGCGAGCATCTACTACGACTACTCTTCCGAAGGTTCTGAGTTTTCCCGGTCTAGGTCAAATCTGGTGAGTATAGGTTTCCATCACTCGGAACTTTAATCTCTTTACTAACTGAGGATGTTAGTTACTATGTGGGCTTAACCGGTATGACAACAAATTTCGGATTTTTCATCATTATAGTAGCTCAACCCGCAGTGGTTCTCTTGACTCCAGCTCCTATTTTATGGAATAGGATGAAGGGATTTACTATGAGGTTCGCGGTAGAGCTCATACTCGGCTTAACCACCAATACTTGGTGTATGTAAGACGTATATATATTTGAGGTCAGCAGGATGTTCAGTGGTGCGACTCCACCCCAGACCCACAACCCAACGAGGAACAGGGAGCAGGGAGGAAGAACACATCTTAAATCTTTTTGATCTCAACTATATACCACCGTTATGCATATACCTGGTTATAGTGGTTAGTCCCCTGAGTTCTATCCTCTGGGTTCACGAACCTGATGTGCGAGGTGCGAAGGTTCTTTCTGGGGGATCTACGGAGTATGCTTCGGATGGTTATCGTCTTCTGGAGTATCTTGCAGTGTCTTTTGCTTCAGTTTCTATCTATCTAAGGAGGGTTGGTTAACAGCGCGCGGTACCCTTCTCCTGGGTACTTTGGAAGACTTAAAACAAGAAGGACGACTGACAGATCATATTAGTCTTCGTTATTTTTATTTTGTTTAGGTTTGGAAGAACCTTTATTTGCCAAAATGGCTATGTAGAAGGTTCTTTTTACACAACACTAAGGATTTACACATGGTTGCACGAAGTTGAACCATGATCGATAGCGGCGTCGAAGTTGGCATACTTCGACATGATACCGAATGAGGGTCGATAGAGTCATGGGCTGAACAGGCACACAAGTTCTAGGCATCTCGATTTTCGTACTGTGTATCACTGTCGTGGATACTTGGACTGATAGAGTCGATGCGGAACTATAGAGAGTCCTAAGTGTTGCTGAGTAGAGTACCTTTTCATGAATGGATTCTCACGAGGCATTTCTATAATCGCCTAGCATATACTAGTCATGTATAATTAAGGTGGGGAGGACTGTTGACTGAGCGACTCCGTCTTAAATCCACAACCAAACGAGGAACAAGAAATGAGACGACCTTCACTCACTCTAGGTCTATCCATCTCAATTATACATGGCCGTAACGTATATGTTTAGCTATTATAGTTTTACCTGATGAAATTTTAAATTTTATAACAGTGCTGCGACTTTTGCTTTAACGGGAAATAATTACACTTAGAATTAGTCTTTTAATGTTTTCGGTTAGTTATTTGAGATCGAGAGAGGTACCAAAATCTACCGGTTTCCTTGATGCTTCTCCCTAAGCATTATAGTTAGACTCCTCCTGTGTCCTTGTCTTTTCCTTCAGTTATGCAGTCCTTCTTGAAGTGTCCAATCTCACCACATAGACGGAAAACTGGATTGGCCGCCAAATTGGTGGTTGATGTAATGAACTCAGCCGGGGTTCTGCAGACGCGAGCAGTATGCCCCAACATGTGGCACCTAGCACAATAGAGTTCCCAGCATATACCATGATGATGGTAGCTGCACTTGCTGCAGTGGGGAAGGCTTCCTAAGTATGGTCTTGTAGGTTTTTGTATGGAAGGGTTGGCAGGGGTATTGACTGCCTCAGCTCGTTGCCCTTCGGAAGGTCCTTGAGCCGAGGTACTTCCCTCCTCGATTTTGATCTTTCTCTTCAGTGGATTTGTGTGAGGTTCTTGGGTGGCTGGGTATACAGAGGTTTGTTGCTGCTGTCCATTACTAGGATCGGAATTTCCGATAGGGCTCTTGCTAACATTGGCGTTGTTAGCATTTAGGTGAGCCATGACAACTGCTACGGCTGCCAAGACTGCAACTTGGAACGTAGCTTCATCGAATAAGAGAGTAGGTTTTTTTGCTTGCGGACTGGTTACACTTCTTCGGAGGCATGGTTTTCCTACACGGAAAGGGACACAAGATAATGAGAGACGATGGTTAACCCTGGACATATCTGTCCTGACTGTATTAGGCATAAATTTTCCCGTGCCTCGGATGTTGGCTGTCTGAATGTCGACCTACATCCCTATGATGTAGCCCTGGTGTACAAGGTAGGAGTGGGAGTATCGGGAAAAAGCCATATGATGCGAGTCATTCCTACTAAGTTACCTTTATACTGGGAAAGGCTTCACTCTCCAGCCTGGAAAGTGTTGAGAACAGTTCGGAACGAAGACCGCAGAAAGAAAGGTTCATGAAGACTTATGGCTAAACAACCTCAACAGAGGTGTGGGGATCCGCTCTAAACGTATTACTGGCAACGGGAAAAGACGACTTACCTAACACATAGCGTGAGTAGTGTAGCCACTAACTCACTAAATTGTATTATTTTGTGGGTGTATTAGCATGACTAACACGAGGAAAAAGACACTTCTCGGGTTCCATGTACTGGTTCCCTCTGTCTACCTCGTATTCTTTACTGGGACCGACGTTGGTTTCATTCGGGTAGTTACCTAGGGTTCTCTTCTTGTATGGAAATATTGAATTTCTACTCCGCCTTAGTTCTGAATCCGACTCTAGGTGTCATCACTTCATGATGGATGACTGGAAATCTCGGAAGTTTAGGCGAATCTCTCACCGATGTCCCTAAAAGATATAGGCACTTGGTGAATTCAATAGTCTCGACCTAGTTCATTTGTTTCTGAGCTGGAAATCTTCTCAATGAACTTCTTCGGGGTCAGAATCAACTCTTCTGCCGAGTACTGAAGTGGGTAGGGTTTTCTACAGGGTTCGTGCGAGAATGGAAATGTCTAAAGAATCCTAAGAGATTATTAACATTTCACTGAGTGATCCATATCGAGTCCTGCTACGATTAAACAGAGTATACAAATCATATATAACTTAGATCCGATAGGCCTTCAAATATGTGATACTACTATAGATCCACATCCCAACGAGGAAAAGGAAATAGGGCGAAACCACACACTCTCTGTAATTGTAGGTATATCAATAAGGATCGTTTTAGTTCTTCACGCAAGGTTAGTTATGGATCCTAAAATACCCCTATGGTATTTTAATTCTTGTTTGTTTCTTATCTTCTCATTATGATTCTGGAATTAGTGTGAGTCTTTTAGTATTCCAAAATACTCCTATAGTATTTTAAACTTTACGTTTGGCTCTAGCATTCCTAGTTGGTAAGTTTCAGGCCTGTTGCAACATCACTATCACTCCCAAACACAGGTTCATCGCATCTTGAATAAATGTAGTTGATTAGGTTACAATTATTCCAGCTTACGATTACATAACTACCCAGGTTTGACGGCAATGCTCAACATCCAAAGACTTTATTCATGTTCTTCTTGTGATACTTGTGTTCGAGTGTTTAGATTCTGGATGTTCTTATACTTTGGTATAATATGGTTATATTTTAAAGTATAACCCTTGGTCAGAGTGTTTTATCCCTATGTATTTATAAGATGTATATCTTTTATGAATTGATATACTTAGCTCACTATAAACAATGCTCTGATACCAATCTATCACACCCCAAAACCGGAACGGCGGAAATGTTCTGGGGTGGATGACGTCATGTCAAGTATCACAACATATGCAGTATAGTAATCAAAGTACAACAAACATTGCATTAGTAATAATAGTTTTACATAGTTTACATTGTATAGAATCATTAAAGTAATCCAGAAACTAGTATAGATACAGCTTGGCACAAAACCATCTTCAACAGAAGCTCCTGGAATGTACCTGTCTAATGCTGACTTGAGAATACAAGTTATTTGAAAAGTGAGTATCAACATTTTTACAAATGCTAGTGAGTTCATAAGTATTTAGTGTCATTTTATACAAAAAAAACTTTAATAAGTAGTAGTTTTCAAGTATACAGTGAAATAGAGTCCTTTCCAGAAAATCCTATATTTTCTGATTAAAAAGCAGTCTTCTACCAAGAATGGTCAGAGTTATGTGGTAAAAAGTAGTTTTCCTTAAACACTTTCATTATCAAAATACAGGATTTGCTTTTTAAGAAAGTCGGAGAATATCAGGGAAAATAACATATGCCTCACCAGTGAGGATTGCTGACTAAGGCAAAAGAATCATAGACTCCAGGAGGGTATCGAGTGAACGGTATGCCTGGCTCAGTCTAACAAAAGGAGACACAGATCCCAAACAATATCAAATGAAAGATACAACTTGTAAGGTATAAAACAGAGAATACAGACCCCAGACTGTATCAAATGAAAGATACAGCTAGCAAGGTCTAAAACAGAGAATACAGACCCCAGACAGTATCAAATGAAAAATACAGCTAGCAAGGTCTAAACTAGAGACAGACCCTAGACAATATCAAATGAAAGATACAGTTAGTATGGTCCAATACAGTGAACACAGTGTATACAGTGAAATACTGTGTATAAAACCCGTTACCTTAATGCCATGAATTATAAGGTAACCCCAAGATACTTATAACCATACTGATCGACACTAGAGAATCTTGACGCCCTGCAAGCATCGGTATAATTATGACATTTGTCACCCCTTGGCTTGGTAGGCCATGGATTGTAGCTAGCAGTCAGGGTGCAGGGGTGTCAAGCCCGTATAGATCTATACACACAATGTCCGCTCTCCCTACAAGAGACTCTGGTTACCAACTCGACAACGGAGTAGGCCGTGTACTGAGGATGTATCTCGTATAGTGAGATTTAGTGTAAAATACTGTACAAGCGATAGATACTCTCAACTGGACTGACTAGTGTAAACCTATATGTCTATGCTTGTATACATAATATATAACTAATGATCAAACGACCTTCGGACGGACATCCAATCCCACCAGACCACATCTCAACGAAGAAAAGGAAATAGGGCGAACAAGCCTTCCTAAGTCCTTCAAACAAGATTTATATGCATCTATACAAGCACTGACATACATTTAACTAACCAAAGTGCTTAACAAAGTAGGAGTGTTTAACGAGTGAGTAAGAGCGTGTAACGAGTGAAGGAGTGTCTAACAAGTATGAGCGTAGAACGAGTGAGTAGGAGCGTCGAACAAGTGAAGGAGCGTCTAACAAGTATGAGCGTGTAACGAGTGAGTAGGAGCGTCTAACAAGTGAAGGATCGTCTAACAAGTATGAGTGTATAACTATGCAGAAGTATAACGAAGCAATACTATCTAACAAATAAGAGTAATAAAACATGGAAGAAAACCTTAATGAAAACTTTAGAAAAACCTTTGTACTTAAGAAATCACAACTTGGTATTCTTTGTAAAATAAGTTTGAAAACCCTTAGAAATTCTTTGGAAACCTTTCATAAACAAGTTTAAAATGAAACTTGGATTAAACATTATAAGTAAAAGCTGAACAAGTAACTACGTTTTTAGAAAACCATTTACAATGTCATTCTCGGTAAAACAGTTAGCATTGTGGTAAATCCTTGTGCATGCGGGTTATCAATCACATGTGCTTGATATGATAACTGGCATGTTTAACTTGTATTCCCCCCTATAAAACATGTAAAAACATGTAAAAGGTTCATTCAGGGGTATGAACTCACCTAACGTAAGTGGATCCGATGAAGGTGCCGGTTGGGTGCTCGGTGTCAAGTAATGACTTGGACACACTTAGTGACCTATTTAACATATGATAACATATGTTCATATACAATTAGTACATTTAATACTAATTAAACAAGTATACACTTCCTAAGTGCGAAAACATTTTTAATTCAACATTAGGGGTGTCCCGGGTACATCTAAGGGCTGAATGGCTTAGGAATGGAGTTTACTCTCCTAAAACTCACTTTATGTGAGTTCATAGTTGGGAGGCCACATCCCCCATGAGTTTACGGCCGTAAACTCATGGGAGGAGTGTTTTTGATAGCTTTCAAGTCTCATAAGGTTTTAGAAGTGGTTCTAGGGATTTATACAAGGCTAAAGAGGTGACTGAGGATCCAAGAGCTTACTCCCTTGGAGTTTACGACCCAAAGGCCACTCCTTGGGAGTTTACGGCCATAAGCTCCATGGCTTAGGTTGTGAACTCTTGTGCACCCTCCAATCTTTGATTTTAAGGTCCTTGTCTCAATCCCAACAATTTGTAGTGAAGGTATAGGGCCATTTAGGGGACTTAAACTCCCATTTTTCATGGTTTAGGGGAGTTTACGGCCTAAGCACATGCTTGGGCCATGAACTCTATTTCACCCTTCAAATGTTTGTGTTTAATTGTTCCAAAATCGAAATGGAATTTCCCTAAGTCATATCTCAATCCTAAACATGTTTTGGAAGTGTTTTTGGGGCATTTTTGCATGTTTAGAGGGTGTTTACAGCCTAAGCATGTGCTTGGGCCGTAAACCCTCTTTTACACCCTAAAAATTATTGTTTTGAGGTTTAAACACTCCTAGGTATATTCCACAACTAGCATCTAAGCTCGAAAGAAGGAAAATCGGGACATTTGGCACCATTTTAGGTGTTTACGGCCTAAGGAGGTTCTTAGGCCGTAAACTCCCTTTTTCCAACTTTCATGAGTGATTTTTGGGTTAAAACACAATTCAATGATGTCTAGAACAAGTTAGGGTAAAGGGACTTACGTATTGGAGGCGGAAATTCGCGGATTTGAGACGAAATCGGACTTTTATGTGAGAGAGTATAGAGAGAGGGTGAAAAGGGTGGAATGAAGTCCGTTCCCCCTTATATATGGGTTGGAGTTGAAGCTCAGTGAAAATCTACCCAATACTGCCGTTAAACGGGGCTTTTGGTCACACCCGATTTAGTGGTCGTAATAAAATTAACTTTTTCCAAATTAATATGGAAATGTAATTTAAGTGTTTTTATTTATTTTATTACGACGAATAATGACATAGAATATAAATAAATGAAACATTTATTAATTTTACGACCTTAAATTAACGGAACTTTTATAACATGGAATATTCCGTTAACGGAAACAGGGTAATGTAACGGAATAACTTTGGGTTGTCACATCTTGGATGCGTACTAATGCAACGAGGTAAGGTCATCACTTACACCTCAAGAAAAATCAAGATGCATGAAGTCAACTACACTACCTACGATCTTGAACTAGGAGCAGTCATTTTCACGCTATAAATATGGAGACACTATCTTTATGGCAAGAAATGCACGATCTTCACCGATCACAAGAGCCTTCTACACATCGTTAACCAAAAAGAACTCAACATGAGGCAGAGACGATGGGTTGAACTACTGAATGACTAAGAATGTGATATTCGCTATCATCCAGGAAAAGCGAATGTAGTAGCTGATGCCCTTAGTCGGAAAGAATACTCAGGTCGCTCAGTGATATCCTTAACCATGACGATCCATTCACATCTGTCCACACAAATCAAGGAAGCTTAGAAGGAATCCTTGAAAACAGAGAATGTAGCAGGTGAAGCCCTAAGTGGGATGGACAAGAATCTTGAAGTCAAGGGTGTCGGAGTCCATTACTTCATGGATCAGATTTGGACACCGAAGTTTGGTGGATTCAGAGACGTAGTCATGAACGAGCCTCATAAGACTCGATACTCCATGCATCTAGGTTCGGACACGATGTATCTGGACCTCAAGAAACTCTATTAGTGGCCAAACATGAAAGCGGAGATCGCTACCTATGTGAGCAAGTGTCTGACTTGCGCTAAGGTCAAGGTAGAGTACCAAAAGCCATCGGGATTGCTGGAACAACCCGAAATACCCGAGTGGAAGTGGGAACGGATAACGATGGACTTCATAACCAAATTACCCAAGACAGCAGGTGGGCTAGACACCATCTGGGTAATCGTTGATAGATTAAGAAAATCTGCACACTTCCTGCCAATAAAGAAACCGACGAGATGGAGAAGCTAGCTCAAACCTACATCCGAGAGATTGTGCGACTACATGGTGTACCAATATCCATTATCTCTGACAGAGATAGTAGGTTCACCTCGCGGTTCTAGCAATCGTTATAAAAATCTCTAGGGACGAGGCTCGACATGAGTACTGCTTACCATCCACAAACCGACGGTTAAAATGAGAGGACCATACAAACCTTGGAAGATATGCTAAGAGCTTATGTAATCGATTTTGGTAAAGCGTGGAATACCCATTTACCACTAGTCGAATTTTCATACAACAATATCTATCTCTCTAGCATTAAAGTTGCTCCATTTGAAGCCCTCTACGGCCGGAAGTGCAGATCACCACTGTGCTGGACTGAAGTAGATGACACACAACTAGCCAAGGGACAAGTACCCGACAACACTCTCACTAGCGCGGAAATCATAAAAGAGACAACCGAGAAGATTGTACAAATTCGGGAACGACTAAAGGCTTCAAGAGACATACAAAAGAGTTATGCAGACAAAAGACGGAAACCCTTGGAATTTCAGGTAGGGGATCGAGTGCTATTAAAGGTCTTACCCTAGAAGGGGTTAATACGTTTCAGAAAACGTGGGAAACTAAACCCAAGGTATATCGGACCATTCGAGATCCTTGCAAGGATCGACCCGATAGCCTACAAACTTCGTCTACCGCAGGAACTCAATAACATACACCCTACCTTACATGTGTCAAACTTGAAGAAATGTTTGTCTGATGAGACCCTCGTCGTCCCTCTAGAAGAAATCGAAATCAACGAGAGTCTCCACTTTATAGAAGAACCAATTGAAATCATGGATAGGGAAATTAAAAGAACAAAACAAAGTCGCATACGCATCGTAAAGGTCCGCTGGAATGCAAAGCGACCACCTGAATACACCTTGGAACGCGAAGATCAGATGAAACACAAGTACCCACATCGTTTTCCCTAATCCACAAGTGTTTTGCTTACATTAAATTTCAGGATGAAATTCCCTCTAACGGGGGGATGATGTGACAACCCGATATTTTGATTATATGTAATGACTTAAAAAGCCAAGTATGGTAACCACTTTTGAAAATAATGAAATTAACTTTAAAAATAAAATGTACAAAAGTCTCTATTTGGTTACCTACTATGTTAGATATCATTAAACCGTGAGCGTACATAAAAAGAACGTCCAAATCTGACTTTATATGAGGAAGTTATGACTTTTCCAAGTTCGGTATAGCGGTAGACAGCTAAAAACTCGAAACAAAGTGTAACATACACGTTCTGAAATTGTGTATTGTTATTATTAAAAGTGAATAAAATTGAGTGTTGAGTTCTAACAGCTAGTTCTTACTAGAAATGAAGTAAAACTATGTTTAGAATCACTCATAAAATATTGGAAGTCTTATGAGATTCCAATTAATAGCCAAATAGTGAAATTTAGCAAAAATATAAAATTTAAAATAAGTAAAATTTTATTATTTGATGTTGTAAATCATCTCGTTGGAAACTTGTAGGCGAAAACCTCGTCGAAATCCGAGTTATAGCGAAGAAGTTATGACCAACCGAAGATCCGTGACAAAACCAGCACGGCGCCGAATGACGTAAAAAGTGAGTTTTTGATAAACTACTATTTAGCCTTATTAATCTAAATTAAAGTTGTAGTATTCGTTAAACCGAGAAATTTGATAAAAAGAACGCAAAAATCTGACTTCTTATGAGGAAGTTATGATTTTTCGAAGTTTCAACTTAGCAGTAGACAACTAAAAACTCGAATTTTAGATCGATCGATATTTTACCGATACATCCTAAACAAGAATCGAAGGTCTCGTCATTTGTAGTACAACGGTAAAAAGTCTGACGAAAACGGATGTCGGATAAAGAAGTTATGAATTTTTAACAGATTTTCCTGTCCTGGTCTGTTAAAAATAATAATATTAATAATAAAGTCAAAATTAGCCGACGAAGTCTAAATGAAAGTTGTAGAGCGCAATTTTAGCTACGCGTGCATATAAAGAACGTCAAAAACGGAGCTCGTATGCGAAAGTTATGGATTTTAGAAGTTCGGGGCTCAAAATCTGAAGATTTTCGCATGAACAGTAACTGCCACGAAGCAGCCACGTCACCTCGCATGAAGCAGGTGCGTCACCGGAGATGTGGCCTCGCCTCGCAGCGCCATCTGCCTCTATACGTGTTCGAGCCTCGCTTCGCCACCACCGCACCTATCTCGCATGTGAGCCAAGTGCTCTGTTTCGCAGACGCCACGTCCGAGCCTCGCAGCGGCCTCGTGGCCTTCGCCCCTCGCGCCACCTGCCCCTCGCTCCTGACGCCACTGAGCTGCTTCGCTGCTTGCTTCCTTCCCAGCCGACTCTGAACCTCGGCCTATAAATAGGAGGGTGTGAACCCTCCCGGCTAGAATTTGAAAATTGACAAATTTAACCCCTCTTTCCATATTTTCACTATTTTGACTTTTCCCGAAGATCCGGTATCAATTTTAGCACCCGAAACACGCCCCGCGACCCCCGAGAAGCCCGAAAATTTTATCTTTTTGGTTTTGAAGCCCTACCTTCGTAGAGCCCGGTTTTCAATTAAGCTCCCAGTTTTCAACATAGAAAGTCATATTTAAAGCCGAAATGCTGTCCAAATTACTATTTTAACCCCCGGTTAACTTAAGGTGAGTTCAATATATAGGAACAATTGTATGTTATGTGTTATATGTGCTATGTGCTTCTCAATGTTATTATTCTGAGTTATTCTTCCGTGTTATTTTATTCGCTATGTTTATAGCAAATATAATACCTTTGACCATGTGATCAGTGAAAGGACTTAGATTCACATTCGTACTGGTACTTAGCCTCTGGCCATGTAGAGCATGTCTCCGTAAGAGAATGACTTCTATTCTATGGCATTGGCATAAGGTTTGATAAGAATGATATGTAGCATCTGACCATGTAGAGCATGACTCCGTAAGAGAATGAACTCTATTCTATGGTATTGGCAAATGGTTAGACAGGGCTATAAGCCTGAAATCTACCAAAATGTTAATAAAAAATTTACATGCCTTCTGTGCCATTTGGGCCAAAGCTTTATGGATGCATATCAAGTATTGAAATCGTTATGTCTCACTGAAAAGTATATCTTTGAATAAAGTCTTTGATTGATATGAACGCTTGTCACATGATTTCACATATGTCTTGTTATTCCTCTTTGCTTTTGCCACATTGAAGTATATATAAGGCATAAGATTATATTGTATCTATTTATTGAATTCACTAAGCATTATCGCTTATTCCTCTCAATATTTAACAATTGCAGGTGATGAGTATTCCAATATAGCTTTATACTGCTGAAAGATTTAGAATAGTTAATAGTATTTCTCTGTATTTTTAATGTTCATGTATGTATATGAATAGTAGATTCCTGGGTAGACATGAAATTGTAATAAAACTTAGTCGGTTTGTATCCAATCCTTTGTAATCACTTTATCAATATAAAATATTGTTTTATAAATATGCATGTAGCATGTTTTGAGGAAGTAAGTTAAGAAATCTTTTGAAATAGTATGAAAGTTTGGGTCTTTCATAAATACGAAAGTTGGGGTCTTTCAATTATGGTATCAGAGCAATGGTTTAAGTGAACTAAATATCACGGATTGGTATTTAGACTTAAAGTGTTGGAAGCTCACTATATGAGCTGATTTGTAATAAGTATATGGAGACAAACCATAGGAAATATTTAAGTGGGGGATTGGGTAATGATAAACCCTAGTATTCTAAGATATTAAGTTACTTCAGAATTTTAAGAAAATTAGTTTAAGTGAACCAGAAATTTTAAGAATTTCTAAACTTAAACAAGAATTATTAAGTAAAGATGATACGATATATTTTAGGTTGAATACCTAATGAAGGAAAGCACTAGAATATTAAGAGGAGATATGCCTTATATTCTATTATGTGCTAAATGATAAATGAATATAGAGAAGAGATATGCCTTATATTCTATTATGTGCTAAATGATAAATGAATATAGAGAAGAGATATGCCTTATATTCTATTATGTGAGAAAGCTTAAGGTCTGTTGGCGACCATGGTTTAGAAAATTTTAAGAATTTTCATTATAGAATTTTTTCGGAGTGATAAAGAGACTTATGATAGTTGACATTAATAAGTTTATAAATAAACAATCGCGAGATATCCTAAAATAATAAATATGAATTGTTATCGTAATAAGTGTATAATTACCAATAGAGCGGTAATATACATGTAAAGTATGTTTGATATATAATAACAACTTTGGAAGAAAGATGTGCGTTTGAAACACGTTTGGACAAGATAAATGTGTTGGTACAAATCCACGAAGTTGTTCTACTGCTGTTCAGATTGAAGAAGTGATTGTCTAATAGAGTCAAAAGAACCAAAGATGGTGATCAGTACTTCGGCAGTATCACAATGAATATTGTGCAAGATTTAGAAGAATTAAATGAAGATCAAAAGAAAGGCGAATGAAGTTTTCAGACTCAGTAGGCCGATACTTTGTGATATAAAGTTCCATTGTGTGTTAAGCCGACTTTAACATACAAGATTGGGATGGTGAATTGAGTCATTTAGTGGTAAATGGTTAAGAAACTTACTTGTTTAAGTAAGGTAAAATGCTTAATTGAAGAAGAAATACACCCATAGTATCGTATGAAGAGATGTTGTAGTCAGGAATGACAGAGAACCAAGTTGAAGCTAGTAAAGCTTGCTGAGATGCAGCTAAGATGCAGACTTCTTAGGATAGACTCATATGAAATAGACTTAGACTTACTCAGATACAAGAATAACAATGTCAAGGAAGAATAATGAAATGAACAAAAGTGCATGATGGATTACATGAGTTAGAAAATGATGCATGTAGTAGAAGACCGTTTATCTCCATGCTGCTAAAGTAAATTTTGGAATAGTGTGTCTTGTAGAGTAGACACTACTCAAGAAAGAATTAATATGAAGAAATGGAAGTAAAATTTCTATCGACCTATGGAAAAGTATTAGGATATATTCGAGCATATGCATGAGAAGAATCCTAAAAAGCGAGTATAGGTAATCCAATATATGTTTGATAGAAACGTGAAAACCCTAGTTGAGTCTAGGAGAAACTGTTGTACGTATTTATTTGAACACGTTCATGTGTGATAAGTTGCTTTGTGAAAACTTTTGAATGGTGACTTGGGAACTGCAAGACAATACTTGGGACGAGTATGAGTAGGTGTGAATAGTAGTAGAGGCCTATACTACTGGAAGCATAGGACTCACACTTGGATCAGGAAAAGTCACGAGGTTACCAAGAAGCTAGTAAATGATTTCGTTTTATTCATATGTGTCGTTACCTTCGTTTCGGTAATGACTAAGAAGATAATTATCGTTCAAATATTAATGTCATAAAGAATCGAGTTGAATTAGTATAAATCCGCGAAAGGAGTTGATTAGTTCAGAGAACCAAGTTGTAGAGCGTAGTCTCACCTACACGTGGACATAAAGAACGTCGAAAACGGAGTTCGTATGAAGAAGATATGAATTTTTGAAGTTTACTAAATAATTAAAATATAAATTTAAATAAAATTTCGGTATTATCCGAAGGGGGAGTCACCGGGCCAATCCGAGTTACGCCCAGCGTAACTGCGTACGCCCAACGTACTCGAGGACTAGGCCTCGGAACGTCCACGTCGCCCCTCTACAACGCTATGCCCAGTCCCATCCGAGCTCCGAGGAAGTCGAGGATGCGGTCACGCATGACGCACGCGTACGCCCAGTGTACCGAGGCGGTTCCCAGCCCGTATAAAAGGGATGCGAGGGTTCCGGGGAAATTGCTCATTTTCTCTCCTCCTTCTTGCATTTTTACCTCGCTTTTCGTGCACGTGATATCTCGAAGCCCCGGTTTCCATACTCAAGCCCCGAAAGTAGTTTGCACTCCCAAGATTCCCGAGAATCCCGAGAAAAATCTGCTTTCTCAAGTCAAAGTTCTTCTCGGTTTTCGTCTTGCCTTCTTCGATCTATCAAGTGAGTTCATACCCCTATAAACTACGCTTTTAAATGTTTGATAAATTCTTTTGTACAATATTAAGGGGGGGGGGGGGGGAAATGCAAGTAAACACGCGGTTATTATCATGTGACCTAAAGTTTCAATATATAAATTGTTTATCTAAGTAATCATATGTGATTCACAAACTACTACATGAGTAATTTCGTATGAAATATATATTTTCAATAACACCTTGTATTGTGGAAATAAAATGTGCATATATATATATATATATATATATATATATATATATATATATATATATATATATATATATATACGAATCAAACACTTCATTTACACATTAAGTATATGTGATCAGTTAGGTCACTTTACGTGTTATACTTTACATAACGAGTGAGCATTACACTAGGGTTTACTATATGAATGAAACAAACTTTGAAAAACTATTATAGGTATAGTTTGTGAGCAAATCATGAACATTTACATACTAGGAACACTATAACAAAGAGATATTTTCATATACAAGAACAAATGGACATTTTCATACGTAAATATGTTTTATACTAAATTTTGTGAGACATTTCACGTACTTTTGGGTATGCATTTTAAGTCCTGTATTATATACCATAATACCTTATAGGGGGAGCATGATACTTTTGTATAGATCTATACGGGATTGACAATCCCACACCTAAGCTATTAGCTACAGCTAGGCCGGTAGGCCCGGGGTGACAAACGTCATAACTTTCTAACACCTGAAGAACGTTGATATAGGCATCCTGATCAAATAGCATGGTTATAATAAGATTCACATGGAGTATTGAAAAATACATTGATTTACGGGGTTTTTCAAATGCCTTAACGATTTACACATAAAACTACTATTTTAGGTATGAAAAAGCACTATTGCATTACAGTTTTGGAAAAATCAAACTACCATATACTATAGTAGAAAATATAGGATTTTCTAGGAACATTTAACATGTACAAACCATTTTCATTCTACTTCATATAAATATTGTCACTAAATACTTATGAACTCACCAACTTAAATGTTGATATACTCTTTCAAAACCACTTGTATTTCTCAGGGATTCAGTAATATAGGTAAACTGTAGCTTTTGAAGAAGGGACGCTGCGGCGTTAGTTTAATTTCATTTTAAACATCATATTGTAATTTCTTTTGAAGCAAGTACCTTTCAACAATGTAAACTTTTAATTTATATATGTGATGGTTGTATTGATTTCTTTACTATGGATTCAATTGTTTCGATACTACATGAAGTCATCCGCTGTCGAACGATTCCGCCGTTCTGGTTTGGGGGTGTGACAGAATGCATATCTTTTTGTAGGGTTTCAAAGCACTCCATGGATGATGGCAATGGGCCCCTTTGATGAAGTGTAGGTTAAAAGCCCAAGGCTTGTCTTTTTCCTATAAATAGTCATGTATTATTCACAATTAGGGTTAAGAGTTAGGCAAAATGTAGCCGCCACGTTGTGAGGTTTCTTGTAGAGTTAGATTCTTATTTCTTAAGTGTAATTTGTTCCTCACAATTCAATAAATCGAGTGATCATTTGACATAATCTTCATATTTGTGTTTGTTCTTATTTTCCGCATCTTGTTCATCAAATCTCAATTAGGGTTTTAAATCCAACAAGTGGTATCAGAGCGGGTCTTTGAAGATCTATTGATTTTTTAAGTATCAGTTCTTGGTTTGATGATTTTCTGCACAAGTTATTGAAGATTTTGGTGTTTTGGCGGTATGGAATCAAGATTTTTGTTCAAGTTACTGTTCATGGAGATTTATGATGTTCTTCTTCAGTTCATCTGGTATTTTATTTAATCTGGTTTGTTTTTCTGTTCATATTGAATCAGATCATTTGCTTAATCCCAAATCAATTGATTTTATCTCTTTGTTTTAAGCCAATTGGATCCGTTTGAATCTTCTTTCGATCTGGCCCAATTATTTAGTTGTCACTGTTCATGATGCGTTTATTTTGATGATCCAGTTTTTCTTTTAGCCCTAATATTATATTCGAGTTCCTGTGTGCGTCTTTTGCTTTGCATATCGATTACTTAGTTCATCCAATTGCTCGTTCTCTCAAAGCCTATCAAGATTCAGAATCGCTGCTTATATCACTATCGGCTATGGATATTGATATGTATTCATCAATCTTGATGAATCGATTTGAGTTTGTTTTAATCCAAGATCATACTTCTCATCAATTTTCTCTTTCTTATTCATAAAGTCGATTTGAATGATTCGTATTGAACTTGAAATTTCGATGAAATTGTTGCGATCGATTTTTGGAAGTAGCGATTGTATGTTTGTTGAACGCAAATATTCGATGTCATTTGATGAACTGTTAACGAACAGATGAACATTGGTCAAACTGGAAAGTCAAAATTGGAATTTTAGGGTGATGCTCTCATCTATGAATGTAATCGAAAAGCTATCAGATTTGTTCAATTAAACAACGATCGAAGTTGAGGCTTAAATTGGCCTCTCGGAGTTTCAATTGAATAGTCTCGTTATTTGGTGCTTCGCATACTCTTGGTTCGCTGTATAATGGCTTAGAACAATCAGAATAAATTGGGTTCACAATCAGAATATATGTTTGAGGATTCGTATTGTAATGACTGGTACTCGGAATCGGAACTCAGGTCTCGCAGTCAACTTGCATTGTTTTGTATAGTCAAACTCTAAAAGTCAAAATTTGAGATACTTCGAACATCTCACCTGTGAACGATTGGATCTTGTTTGTCTGTGCTTTGCATTCCTTTTCAAGAACACTCGGAGCCAATTGATTCGGAGTTTGGAATGTTTGGGTTCATTTGTTAGCTTTGGAAAGAAAGAGGGGAAAGCAAATCTGTGAATTCGGTTGGCTAATGTTTCGCTCTTTGTTCGCATGGTCATGCTTGATTTCGCTTTTGTATCAATGGATTTGGAATGTACCTGGAACAAAATTGAGTTCGGTTTGGTAGCTCTTGGAACGAAAGCGCTTGGAACAAAAGTAATGGAACGAAAGGGGGATGAACCGAAGCGAACCTGTGCTCGGACCGAACATGGTTTCGGTTCAATGAACGTGGAACGAACCTCGGTTTGGTTGCTTGTGTTGGAAACGAAAGTGACTCAGATTCACGTCTTTATGATTGGAAACGATGGAATTGATTGGAATTAGTACTTTGGTTTTCATCTATGATTGGATTCGTTCTAGTTCTTCTTTTAATCACAGATAGAGTGGGGAAGAAAGCTTATGTTTCACTTCTGGTCCCCTAAAATTCAAAGATTTGACCGTTCTGATCCCTGAATTTTTCGTGACTTGGCTGTAATGTTCCATTTCCAGATTATGTTTCTAATTAAGGGGTATATTGATGTTGAATTACCATTCCAGCCCCTGTCTTTCAGCAAGTGACAGTTTCTGCCCTATATTTAGAAATCTTTGCAAATTTAAGGGCTGGTGAACAGTTTTAGATTTTTTAAAGCACATATTTTTTCGTGAACAGAAAATTTTGGATTTCATCAAGTCTTGGCGGTTCGGAAAGTCGTTTTTTGTGATAACGTCAAATTTTCACGACTTTTTCGGATTTTATACTTCATCGTTTATATCATTTTGTCGCGGGGGAGCACATTAATTTTTTATCCATTCAAGATCATTCTCATGACCATTTGAAGGCTTTATAATCACGTTTTTTATTATAAACCGGGGGAGAATTTGGTATGGCCATTCGAAATTGAATTTGTGACTTTTCATAGTTGAAGATTTTTTATAAAGATTGTGGTAGAATTATGAAGGTAGCTTTTACAGTGGAAGTTCTTCATCGAGCTCTGCTAAAGCTTTTACAGAGCAGTATCCTTTACAGCGGAAGTTCTTTATCGAGCTCTGCTAAGGATTTGTTATATCTCCGACTTCTTGTATTTTCTCGATCAAGTGGCGTTACGAATCTTAAAGTTTGGGTTGTTACATGATATTTTTCATGGATTATATCATTAGCTTATTTAAAGATCATTGTGACTTTGAGGGGGAGCTCTTCAAAGACAAGTAGTGATTCGGTTTCTTTGTTCTGAAATGGGTTTTTATGGCGGGTTTGGTTTTCATGAAGATTCTTTAGGATTACATTCGAAAATGAAGTTTAAAGACATTACTTCAGTGCTTGATTTACATATCCTAGAGCCCGTGTTTGAAGACTATTGAAGAATCAAGATTCGTGGATTGCTTCATCTATTCCTCGTTGCAAGATCTTTTTATTTGCTAGATGCTTGTTTTGGAAGTTAAAGCATTGTCATCCATTCCATACTTTGAGGGGGAGATTGTAGGGTTTCAAAGCACTCCATGGATGATGGCAACGGGCCCCTTTGATGAAGTGTAGGTTAAAAGCCCAAGACTTGTCTTTTCCATATAAATAGTCATGTATTATTCACAATTAGGGTTAAGAGTTAGGCAAAATGTAGCCGCCACATTGTGAGGTTTCTTGTAGAGTTAGATTCTTATTTCTTAAGTGTAATTTGTTCCTCACAATTCAATAAATCGAGTGATCATTCGACATAATCTTCATATTTGTGTTTGTTCTTATTTTCCGCATCTTGTTCATCAAATCTCAATTAGGGTTTTAAACCCAACACTTTTGTATAGTGATTAAGTATTGTGATTACTCACTAAGTTGAAGGCTTGCAGTAATATTTTTTTTTTCATAATAGGTAGTATTGTTTAAGAATAGAAAGAAATTAGTGGAAGAAAGTGATAGTTTACTCTGAGACGATTCCATGGATATAAAGATCATTGAAAACGGACTTCGTCTGAGAAAGTTATGATCGTTTGAAGTTAGGGTGAAAATGTGTTGCTATTTCGAGAAATTCAAAGAAAGTGAAGTTCAAACGGTCAATTCTCAACCACCAAGACATGTGATATACTCACCACGGCGCCGAGTGAAGTGAGTCACCAAGACACGTGGTAGGATGGGAACACGTGGCAAGTCGACAACCGTCTCATTACCATGGTGTGGACGATTAACCATTGTGACATGGTGGTGCACAGCTATAAATAGTTGTGTTTTGTGTCGTTCGAGGGATTTGGCACACGCGGTCGGGGGGAGCACTTGGGAGGTGTTCTCAGAGAATTTTTACTGTCGAATCATACTAGCGTATTGGATATGAGGATTGAATTAAGGGATTAGCAGAGGTATATTTTATCTTGTTTAATGTAAATATGTTTATGTAATATTTTGTAGAGGGTTTTTATACCTGAGTATATGTTAAAGGATTTTGTGATATGGTGCTATTACGAACCTAGTAAACAGTTAAGTGTTTAAATTTAACGGTAAAGGTTATATACCCTAAGTTATCGAGAAATTGTAGCTGGACTAACGACTTATGGGGTTAAGTTGTTAGGTGATTTAAATTGAAAACTTGATTAACTTGGTACTAAATAGTTATCGAGTTTAGCTAATGATCAGGTAATTGATCGTTGTGGATGATACATAGTAAGTTTAGACAAATTCTAATGAACTTGATATATTGTCCAAATAGGTATGGACAAGTGTTGGATTGGGAAGCGGTAAAGAACTTGAGGTCAGGATCATAGTTAGTCTTCATTGACTAATTGGGTGAGTAACTGTTAGGTGTCACAGATTGTATTAGACTGTTTCAAGTCATATGCGAAAGGTTTTGCAAGTCTATTATGTATATGTCTTTACTAATTTGTATGTGATATGCTTGTTTGTGTTTCGTATATTTTTTTATTACTTAGGTTCGCAGTTTAAGTTATTGACTTAGGTATCCTAACCTCATTGGTCAGAGCCTAACTGATTCTTCGCTCATGCAATATATATATATAGGAGAGTTAGTTAGATATAGAGAATATATTTTGGACTTTAGTTCTCTCGTCATTGTATTGAACTATTCTTGACTCTTTAATGAAATTCATCTATCTTATTTGCTCTTTTATGTTTATTTGTTTTGATCTTATCATTTGTAATGCCCCAAAAATTTCGATTTTTATATAAATAAAACAATTATAAAAAACAATATCATAAAACCATAGTGAAATCATAGTATGTCAATAACATCCAAATACATTAGAGTCATGTACAATGCGGAACGATGTTGTGTGTGCAATGCAATCATCCCAGGTTCTTCCCCTTCGAATCAGAAGTACCTAAAACATAAACTGAAAACTGTAAGCACAAAGCTTAGTGAGTTTCCCAAAATGCCACATATCATACATATCAAACATATAATGGGCCCCGCCCGGCATCAAGCCTCGTTCAGAATAAATTTGTCAGTCATCAGGCCCCGCCCGGTATACATAAAAACATATAAACACATGAAAGAATCACAAAGATAAATATCATATAATATAATCATCAGGACCCGCCCGACATCATGCCCTGCCCGGTATACATATCAGAAAACATACATGCAGAGTCACGCATACAACTAGCATCCTAATCATAATAAACCATGGGCTGGCATTGGTGCCTTCGACCCGCCAAACACGGTGAGGAAACTCACCTCAAGATGTTGAATCTTAATAAAATGTCAGACTGTTGATCCAAAAAAGTCCCTACACTACCTCAATAAAATAATATCCAATTAATAATTGGTCCATAATCCAAAACTAGAATCCTAGTTTGAAGTCCAACCCTTGGGGTAAAAGCCCATTTTACCCTTTCCTCACTTGGCCCAAAATTTGAGGCCAATCCAATAGTATCAAAAGTCTAATATTGCCCAACTTCCTAATTGGGCCCAAAACCCATCCTAGGCGTAACTCCAAGAAAGCACATAGTCTAACAACAACCCAAAGATAGAAGTCCAATGACCCAACAAGGCCCAAACCCAAAAGTCCAAAATCTAGCCCAAATCTGTGAAAGTCAAACTGCTGAGTATGCTTGGTGTACTCAGACTTACGCTTAGCATGTTCATTCCAAGGCCAATACGCTCAACATGCGAGTTGGGTATGCCCCTGTAACACCCATAAAAGTCATGATAAATTTAAACTTTTAAAAAACAACCCAAATTCATAAATTGTTCACAAACTTATTTTTCAAACATTTTCAAACATCAGAGCCTCCCAAAATCATAAGTCACAAAATAAGGGGATGTGTATGGTCACACCTTCACATTCCCGCGGCCATTTGAAGTACCTGAAACCTAACCTAAAACTATAAGCCAACCCTTAGTGAGATCCCCCAAAGACTAATACATAACCAAATCATATATATAACAATAACATGTAATGGGTCCACAACTAAAACATTGGATTAACCTTGAGCCCACAACATAAGTCTTGCAAGCCCTCGGGCCCACAACTTATGTCTTGCTCACTCCCCGGCCAGATCAGTAAATAGACTAAAATACCATCTAGCCCTTAGTATGAATCTGGCATACCGCCCGATCCTCAACTCGTATCTGGAATGCTCATGAACCCTCAGTATGAGTCTGGCATTCTTTACCCGACCCTCAACCCATATACAGAATGCTCCATGGTTTAGGGACTGCTGATAGCAATCCCTCGCTATGTGGCCCTGCCTTCCATAATTATGGCACCTAGAAGATGATCGACAAGGACCTTCATGAACCTTGCTACACTTTCCAAAAGTGTGGCCCTTCCGACCCCCGGATCTAATATCAGTAGCCTTGAACTTGTAACATCCCAAAAATCGTGACCAATTTTTTTTTGTTTTAATTATATTGCATATAAAACTTGTTTGAGGAAACGTTACTGATATTACACTAAATCATAAACCATAGTTACATGTCTTTAAAACCATATTTTCAGTTAGTAATATTGCTAGAGTACAATCCCAAAAATCTCAAATGCAAAATCATGTGTGTGCGATGAGATGCTACCATGCCGACAACTTCACCCTCAATGAAGAGGCACCTAAAAACCGTAAGTGTAACATCCGGACATCCAGGTATATTATTTATTTATTTATTTATTTCTTGAGCTACTCGACGAGTCGGTGCCCCAACTCGTCGAGTAAAGTCGTGAAGTGTCACGAGGGTTTAATGACCTACTCAACGAGTCCAAGGATCTGACTCTCCGAGTAGGCACTAGGATGAGAAACCCTAAATCCCAGGGTTTAGGGCCTATTTAAAGGCACTTATAGCCTCATTACCGGCTACCCTTCCTTGAGAGCAAACCCTAATCAACCTTTGAGCTTAGAGAGAGAGAGAGAGAGAGAGAGAGAGAGAGAGAGAGTGCTTTGCTAATTGTGAGTATTTGGTGCATCTTGTGAAGAGAAGAGAAGATTTCCAAGCCAAGGAACAAGAGAGTGCGATTAGATTTATGGTTGTTTCACTTCAAACCTTCTGGGAAAGGTATAAAGCTTACACCTTTCTCATTATTTCGTATATATCTCATGGTTTTGTGAGTCTAGGGTTTTCCACCCAAATATGAGTACCTTGAGTGTTTTATGTTCAGTAAGAGGGTTGAACTTCAGATATGGACCATGTAAGGTCCCTAGAGTCCAAATTCCATGCTTTATTCTACTGTAATAGAGATATTGAGTGAAAAACCCTTTTGGGCTGTGTTTTGGCATTTTAAGCTCAAAATGCCATGCATGCACGTAAAGCTTGTGACTTTACGTGGTTGATGAGCGTTAGGAGTATAGATCCAGAGTTTGGGGAGGTTCTCTGCCTTGAACACGACTGAATGAGATATGGGTATGAATGGACTAACCGAGTCAAGGAGCCAACTCGATGAGTGGGATGGGGTTGTGCCGATGATTTTGACTGTGCAGCAACTCGATGAGTTGACGGGTTAACTCGGCGAGTTGATTTAGACTTTTGAGTGATTCTGTGGATGGTAATCAGACTCGTCGAGTCCCATAAGTGCACTCGACGAGTCCCATAAGTGCACTCGACGAGTAGGGTCAACAAGGACTGTTGACTCGAGTTTAACTTATGTTGACTTAGGGTTTGGTCAACCTTGTATTTAGGAAACCATGCAGGGATAAATTGGACTTTTCCCACTACAAGAGAGTGAAAGAGATAACTAAGTAAATGTGTAATTTAAAGATTTAATTATTTAATTTTCTTATGTGATTAGGAGGAGGCTAGACTTGGGGATTCGTGTGTGAGAGTATTCATTCACTTAGCTTACTTACGAGGCGAGTCTTCTCACTATACTTACCAAGAGTGGTATCTTTATGTGACTGGGTTGTTTTATGTGTTTATCCATGTATTGTAGTATTTTGCATTGTATCTGGTGATTATTACTGAATATTATTGCTATGAGTTTACTGAGTTGGGACCGAAGGGTTCCACTGAGACACATTGACGGGGGTTCTTATTGAGTTATGGCCTAGAGTGTCTAATGAGCTGTGTATGGTATCTTGGGGAACTCACTAAGCTTTATGCTTACTATGTGTTATGTGTTTCAGGTACTTCTCAGGATCACAGGAAGGTGCCAGCTTGATTGTACACACACACACCGGAGATTGTTTTATGTTTTAGAGGATCCTAGAGTTTTATACATTGTTTTCTTTTGAACCTGAGTTTTGGGGGATTGACATTGTGGCATTTTATTTTTAATTGTTAAAATTGATGTGTTTTTGAAATTTATAAATTCGGTTGAAATTTTACGTCATTACAAGTTGGTATTATAGCCTTGGTTTGAGGGATTCAGATACATCGTCTGGTATGTTTGGAATCAAACTGAGGATTTGAGAATACTTTTCAAAAGAAAAGAATTCTTTACAAAATAAGAACATGTTTTAAGTGAAACAAGTTGAAGCGGTGTGTACAATCGGCCCGAGCCCGAACGGTGATTTCCCAAAATACCTTTATTTCTGTATTGCATGATAATTTATGAAATATTTCATTAAAATTGCATGCTAGAGGGTAAGCTAGGTATTTCATATTCTAGGGCTAGAGTTGCTTGATCTATGATGCCTTAGCCTAGGGGATGCTTTGATCAGTGTTATATGTTATTGTTTGAGTATGTGCTGAGTTCTGAGTCGGGAATATATCTAGGAGGAGATACTTAGATGAGCTAAAAAGGGGGTCTTCTGAGAAGGTAGTATATGATTCGTGAGGTATAAAGTATTTTTGAATTAGAATCCTAGGAGGAGGACTTTGGGTGATTATAGGTGAGGTGTAGAAGGTAGTATCGGGGCCGCAATACTGGAATCACCTGATATGTAGGCAACCCAAGTAAGAATCCTTAGGATGCTAAGGAGAAAGTAGGATGAGTAGTCGAGTGTGAGTATGCTCGAGCAGGTCTTTGATTATTTTGTGTTGTGTTTCAGAGACATCATGGTAGGCTAAGCAGTTAATATCGATGATTTCCAGGTGATTTCCAGGTGGGATATCTGTTATCGGTACTTTTCAAAATAGTGGTGTCAAATATCTGTCCAAAATATCAGACCACAAAAATCAGTGATATTTACTGATATTTACCTATATTTCCAGGCGATTTCTAGGTGGAATATCGGTTAAGTAATTTTACTTGCTTTTTTTAGTGTTAAGTCATGGCCTTAAGTCTTATAGACTTAACTTAACTAGACCTGCTATTATGTTAATTACTTAATTGTTAGTTTTAGGTCATAGACTCATGTTTTAAGTATTAACCGATCTTATTGTTATGTTAATTGTTACATACTTAAGTGTTAAATTGCTAGTTTATATAGGTTTGATCATGTTGATGTGTTAACTACATAATTCTTAAATGATGATGATGATGATGATATTAGAGTTGATGTGGATGATCCAGATAAAATAATTGGATGCCTTGGTTGATGTGGACTTGGAGGAAGATTCCATGGCTTGTGTAAGATGATATTTCAAACATTGACCGTTTTGAATTTTGACTTTTTGTATTACTTTTATATATGTTTTATGTTTATATATATTAATTATGCATGATATAAAAATATCGATATCCCACCGCAATAACCTATATCCAAAATATAGGCCTTTAACCGATATTTGATTTTGGACCACTATAACTGCCTAGATGGTAGGTACGCGCCATACCCCAGGGACCAGTGGAGTTAGCGATGATGAGATTTGACGGATGATTCACAACGAGGTGGCCGCAGCCATCCGAGAGGCTATTCCGGAGATATTTGGGTCTATAATGACCACCTTGATCGAGACGTTTGATGAGCGATATGTTGTTGTTTCTGAGGCGGCCGCTGCTGTAGCCACCGCAACTGTCGCTCCCGCTAGACCACAGGGGGGTGACTCGTTGTTGTACTGAGTGTTTAGCAACACGAAGCCACCAGAGTTTGATGGGACTCAGGATCTAATTGCTATGATTAGGTGGATCTTTGATGTTGAGGGATGTTTCTACACTTGCTCATGCCCAGAGCATTTGAGGGTACGGGTTGCGCTGAACCAGCTTCGCTTGGGAGCGAAGGACTGGTGGAAGTTTGTGACAGCTAGTTTCACCCCTGCAGAGCATGCTGTGGTTACTTGGGAGAGATTTGTTGCGATGTTCCGAGATGAGTATGTTACCCCTGTAGAGAGAGAACGGTTGGCCCAGGGGTTTCTGTCTCTTAAACAGAAGACACAGTCGGTGACGGTGATTACGCGGATGTTTCACGAGAGGGCGTTGTTTTTCCCTGAGCATGTGGCAATTGAGCAGGCTCACATGAGTCGGTACTTGAGCATTCCGAGAAGGGATATTCGGGAGTTTGTGGCAAACTCGTCTTATTGCACATTTACTGAGCTCCAGGCGAATGCCAGGAGGAGGGAGATCGAGATGGAGACTCAGGCGAGGGAGGACGCGAAGTCTTAGGGGAGAGACCGGCGGCTGACACAGTCGCAGCCAGCAGCCAAGCAGGCTAAGCCCGCTAATCTGAGACCATGAGGCCAGAAGGGCTGCACTTGTGGCAAGTGCAGCAAGATTCACGAAGGATCTTGCTGAGCAGGGATTTGCTACAAATGTGGCAAGGAGGGGCATATGGCAAAGGATTACCACAAGGATTTCGCAGTTTGTTTCCACTGCAATCAGACCGGCCATCGGAAGGTCGAGTGCCCTCAGCTTGTTCGGGATCAGCCTAGGGTTCCACTCTTGCTGTATTGTGTGTTACTGATGTTAGGCCGTTGAAGGCCGAGGTTCCAAAGGCTCGTGGGAGAGCTTTCCAACGGACAGTGGAGGAGGTCCGCACAGCACCTGATGTTGTGGCTAGTATGTATTTCTCTACTTATTCTTTTATTTACTCTGCGCTTCTCTTTATGATTATCCTATGCTAGATTTAGGTACATTTCTTGTGAGTTATGTACCTGATTTAGTGTTATTTGACTCAGGTGCGAGTCGATCCTTCGTATCCATAACCTTTACTTGTCACATTGGCAACCGGCATGAGGCGTTGAGTAGACCTCTGAGGGTTTCTATAGCAGATGAGCATGCGGTTTTTGCTACCGAGGTATTCCGAGGATGTGTGCTAGAGATATTTGGCGTCAAGTTTCCGATCGACCTAGTACCGATCGCGATGGGTGATGTATGTGTCATCGTGGGCATGGATTGGTTGAGCCATTTTGGAGCAGTGATCGATCGCGAGTGCCAGTTGGTGACTATATGAGACCCTAGTGGTGGAGTGCGTACTGTGTATGGCGGGGGAACCCGGTCTGGGTCAGCTTTCTGCTCTGCCGCCAGGGCAAGGCAGAGTTTACAATAGGGTTGTATGGGATTCCTATCATATATGATTGATTCACGGACTATGCCAGAGAGACAGAGTTCTGTATCCAAGGTTCCGATAGTATGCGAGTTCCCTGATGTTTTCCTCGAGGAGTTACCGAGTGTGCCTCCCAAGAGGGAGGTGGAGTTTTAGATTGATCTGGTTCTGGGGGTGGCGCATATTGCCAAGGCACCTTATCGCCTTGCGTTGCCACAAATGCATGAGTTATCCTCACAGCTTTAGGAGATGCTGGAGAAGGGATTTATTCGAACGAGTAGTTCGTCGTGGGGAGCGCCGATCCTTTTTGTCAAGAAAAAGGATGGTTCACAACGGATGTGCATTGATTACTAGGAATTAAACAAGTTGACGGTCAAGAACTGTTACCCACTTCCAAGGATTGAAGATGTATTCGATCGGCTGCAGGGGGCATCCTGGTTCTCCAAGATTGATTTGAGATTCGGATATCACCAGATGAGAGTGTGTGAGGAGGATATTTAGAAGATGGCTTTTAGAACTCGTTATGGGCATTACGAGTTCGTGGTGATGCCTTTTAGACTCACCAATGCACCGACGACGTTCATGGATCTCATGAACCGGGTGTGCAGGCCTACGTTGGATCGGTCAGTGTTTGTGTTCATTGATGATATCTTAGTGTATTCGAGATCCAGGGAGCAGCATGAGGAGCATCTATGAGAGGTTCTTAGGGTTTTGAAATCGAAGAGGCTATATGCCAAATTCTCCAGGTGTGATTTCTAGCTACGAGAGGTACAGTTTCTGGGACATTTTGTTTATCAGAGCGGGATATTGGTCGATCCGACCAAGATTGAGGAAATTATGCGATGGGAGGTGTCGGGATCCCCATCCGAGATCCGAAGTTTTCTGGGATTGGCCTGCTACTATAAGAGATTTATCTAGGATTTCTCCAAGATTGCGGTTCCTCTCACCAAGTTGACCCGGAAGGGCGTTACTTTTGTATGGGGGCTGAGCAGCAAGCATCTTTTGAGACCCTTCACTAAAGGTTGTGTGAAGCTCTGGTGTTAGCCCTTCCGGAGGGAGTAGAGGACTTTGTGGTCTATTGTGATGTGTCTATCTCAGGGATGGGTGTAGTATTGATGCAGAGGGGTCACGTGATTGCATATTCATCGAGGTAGCTGAAGCCTTACGAGACGAGGTATCCCACGCATGATTTGGAGTTAGGGAAAGTGGTGTTTGCCCTTAATATTTGGCGCCACTATCTTTATGATGTTAGTTGTACCATCTACACAGACCATAAGAGCCTGAAGTATCTCATGGATCAGCCCAACCTAAATATGAGACATAGGAGGTGGTTGGATGTGGTGAAAGATTATGATTACGAGCTCTTGTACCATCTAAGCAAGGGTAATGTGGTAGCGAAAGCCCTAAGCCGTAGAGTAGAGAGTGCTCCAATCTGAGATGTGTACATGAGGATGTTAGTGATGAATCCAGTTTTAGATACCGTTCGAGAGGCCTGGGTGGAGGCCATGAGACTGGAAAATCACAAGAGGGAGCGAGTGATTGGGAAAGTGTCCGAGTTTTTGCCTGATAGTCGAGGGCTTATGAATTTCCAGGGGCAGATTTGGGTGCTCTACACTGGCGGAGCTCACTGAATTTTGATGGAGGAGGTGCATAGATCGAGATTCTCGATCCATCCAGGAGCCACTAAGATGTACTTGGACCTGAAGAGAGATTATTGGTGGCCCTATATGAAGAGGGATGTGGCTTGGGTAGTTGAGAGGTGCTTGACCTGTTGTCAGGTTAAGGCTGAGCACCAGCATCCTCATGGTCCATTGCAGCCTCTGTAGATTCCCCAGTGGAAGTGGGGACAGATTTCCATGGACTTTATCACCAAGTTGCCGAGGACTGCGCGTGGAGCTAATGCAATTTGGGTGATTGTAGACCGGCTGACGAAGAGCGATCATTTCCTCACCTTTAGCAAGACCTCTTCTGCAGAGAGATTGGCCGAGATTTATGTGAGGGAATTGGTAGCTCGATTTGTAGTGTCGACCTCGATAGTGTCAGATCGAGACGTGTGTTTCACTTCCCCATTCTGGAAGAAATTTCATGAGGATTTGGGTACCGGTTACACTTTAGTACTGCGTACCATCCGCAGACAGACGGACAAAGCAAATGGACAATTCAGACACTTGAGGACATGCTATGTGCATGTGTCATGGATTTCAGGGGAAGTTAGGACACTTATTTTCCTTTGGCTGAGTTTTATTACAACAACAACTATTATTCGAGTATTGGTATGCCTCCCTTCGAGCTTCTTTATGGGAGAAAGTGTCGGACTCCCATTTTTTTGGGGATAGCTGTGTCATCGAGTGGTGGGTGGCACTGAGATAGTGTTGAAGATGATTGAGCAGATACAGCAGGTTAGACAGAGGTTACTGATGGCCCAAAGTCACCAGAAGAGTTATGCATGTAGGCAAGGATCCGAGATAGAGTTCCAGGTCGGAGATTTTGTACTCCTGAAGGTATCCCCTTAGAAAGGGGTGATCCGATTCAGGAAAGAGGGAAAGCATGGGCCCCGATACATCGGGCCTTTCAGGATGACCGCTAGGGTTGGTAGGGTAGCATACCGTTTGGAGCTACTTGTAGAGTTGAGTCAGATTCATAACACCTTCCACGTATCTCAGCTAAGGAAGTGTATAGCCGATGAGACGGCAGTGGTACCACTAGAGGACATTCAGGTAGATGCGAGCCAAAATTACATTGAGCGACCGATTGTAATCATGGATCAAAAGGTGAAGGTTTTGAGGAACAAGGAGGTAACCCCGGTTCAAGCCAAGTGGCAACATCGGAGTGGGTCCGAATTGACGTGGGAGTCGAAGTCCGAGATGCGAGAGCAGTATGCAGAGTTATTTTCAGATCATGACTTCGGGGGCGAAGTCTAGTTCTAGTGGGGGAGAATTGTAACATACAGACATCCATGAATATTATTTATTTATTTATTTATTTCTTGAGCTACTCAACGAGTCGGTGCCCCAAGTTGTCGAGTAGAGTCGCGAAGTGCCACAAGGGTTTAATGACCTACTCGATGAGTTCGAGGAGCCGACTCGCCGAGTAGGCGCTGGGATGAGAAATCCTAAATTGTAACGACATGAATTTTCAAAACAATTTTTCATTTTTAAAACATACATTTATTCATAAGATAATATCATAACACAATGTATCCAATGTTATCATAACAAAACATATCCCAAAATCTCAAAACATAAACTCCATGAGTGTGTATGGATCATGCCGGCGCCTTACCGCGATCCTCACTAGTACCTAAAACACATAACACATACCACGGTAAGCATAAATGCTTAGTGAGCTCACCAAAATACTACATACAACACATATTAACCACTCGATGCTATAACTCTGTATGAACCTCTAGTCAATGTGTCTCAGTGGGACCCTCGAGTCCCATAACTCTGTGGACCCTCTGGTCCTAACTCTATGGACCTTCCGGTCCAAACTCTGTGAACTCTAAATCATACATAACACAAATCACATAGGAATCACATCATACAAAAACATGCAAGATACTCTGCCACATAACTCTAATTACCACTCTAGGGAAATCTCAAACAGTCTCGAACTCGGGAAATCTCAAACAGTCTCGAACTCGGAATACTGATCTAGCCTCTGCCTAATCACATAAATAAATTACTCTAAATCAATAACGGCTCTCAAAGGCTAAAAAATCTCTTACTATAATTTCTAGAAGGGTAAAAGACCATTCTACCCCTACTGGTCCAAAGGTCCACTGGTTGACTAAACCCTAAAAGTCAACTGAAGTCAACAGTCAACACTGACCAGACTCATCGAGTTCATGCGACTACTCAGAGAGTCCATACGCGTACTCAGATTCCTTCCCAAGGTCTCACTCGACTCACTGAGTCACTCACCTAACTCGTCAGGTCACCAATGGCCACGAATCGCAGGGAACCCGGTCTGACTCGTCGAGTTTCCCCCATGCTCATGCTCAATCGACCCTCTGAGGTTAGATCTACTTTACCAACCTATAGATCTGGCCTCTTAGAACCCAAAAGTCATGTAAAGGTTCGAACTTTAGGTCCATGCATCACACTATCATCTCTATATGCCAAAATAACCCTTAATGATAACCTATGCCCCAAACTCATAAAGGATTGCATAAAGTTGAAGAATAAGGACTCTTTGGACCTCTCAACGTCCAGATCTGATAATATTGTCACAAGGGGACATCACAAACACTAGATTTCTACAAAAAATGAAGAGAAGAAACCCTAGATTCATTAAATCTATTACTCAAATGAAGATAAACATGAATCCATACCCCCACAACAGCTCTGAACGAAATGATGGTAGATTTGAGTCCCACAAGTCAGCATAGCTCAAAATCCTTCATTCCCTTTGTAAAAACACACCAAAGAATGATGAATTAGACCTCCTCTTGCTCTACAAGCTCTCTCTCTGCTCTCTAGGGTTTCTCAGGTGTGTAGTGGCCGCAAATGAAGGCCATAAAGGCCTTTAAATAGGCTCCAAACCCGGGGAATTAGGGTTTGCTTCGCCAGCACTGACTTATCGAGTCAGATACCCGACTCACCGAGTCTGATCGCGAAACGCATCAAAGGATCCCGACCTTACTCGACAAGTTGAGGCACCAACTCGTCGAGTCCCTCCAAAAATCCCATAAATAAATATTTAAAATAGCATACCCGCAAACCCGGATGTTACATAAATCTCTGGGTTTGGGGCCTATTGAAAGGCACTTATAGCCTTGTTTGCAGCTACCCTTCCTTGAGAGCAAACCCTAATCAACCTTTGAGCTTAGAGAGAGAGAGGGAGAGAGAGAGAGAGAGCTATGCTGATTATGAGTGTTTGGTGCATCTTGTGAAGAGAAGAGAAGATTTCCAAGATAAGGAACAAGAGAGTGCGGTTGGATCTATGGTTGTTTCACTTGAAACCTTCTGGGAAAGGTATAAAGCTTCCACCTTTCTCATTATTTCGTATATATCTCATGGTTTTGTGAGTCTAGGGTTTTCCACCCAAATATGAGGACCATGAGTGTTTTATGTTCAGTGAGAGGGTTGAACTTCAGATATGGACCATGTGAGGTCCCTAGAGTCCAAAAGTCCCTGCTTTATTCAACCATAATAGAGATCTTGAGTGAAAAACCCTTTTTGGGGTGTGTTTTGGCATTTTAAGCTCAAAATGCCATGCATGGATGTAAAGCTTGTGACTTTACATGGTTGATGAGCCTTAGGAGTATAGATCCAGAGTTTGGGGAGGTTCTCTGCCTTGAAAACGACAGAATGAGATATGGGTCTGAATGGACACGCCAAGTCAAGAAGCTGACTCAACGAGTCAGATGGGGTTGTCCCGATGGTTTTGATCGTGCAGCAACTCAACAAGTTGACGGGTCAAGTCGGCGAGTTGAGCTAAACGTTTGAGTAATTCTGTGGATGGAAAGGAGACTCGTCGAGTCCCGTAAGTGCACTCGACGAGTAGGGTCAACATGGACTGTTGACTTGAGTTTGAGTTTTGTTGACTTAGGGTTTGGTCAACCTTGTCTTTGGGAAACCATGGAGGGATAAATTGGCCTTTTTCCCACTTCAAGAGAGTGAGAAAGATAACTAAGTAAATGTGTAATTTAAAGATTTAATTAGATAATTTTCTTATGTGATTAGGAGGAGGCTAGACTTGGGGATTCGTGTGTGAGAGTATTCATTCACTTAGCTTACTTACGAGGCGAGTCTTCTCACTATACTTACCAAGAGTGGTATCTTTATGTGACTGGGTTGTTTTATGTGTTTATCCATGTATTGTAGTATTTTGCATTGTGTCTGGTGATTATTGCTGAATATTGTTGCTATGAGTTTACTGAGTTGGGACCAGAGGGTTCCACTGAGACACATTGATCGGAGGGTCTTACTGAGTTATGGCCTAGAGTGTCTAATGAGCTGTCTATGGTATCTTGGGGAACTCACTAAGCTTTATGCTTACCATGTTATGTGTTATGTGTTTCAGGTACTTCTCAAGATCACGGGAAAGTGCCGACTTGATTGTACACACACACACACCGGATATTGTTTTATGTTTTAGAGGATCCTAGAGTTTTATACACTGTTTTTGTTTGAACCTGAGTTTTGGGGGATTGACATTGTGGATTTTTATGGTTAATTGTTAAAATTAATGTGTTTTTGAAAATTAAAAATTTAGTTGAAATTTTACGTCGTTACAGTAAGCACAAAGCTTAGTGAGTTCCCCATCATACCACATACCATACAATCATACATACTGTCGGGTAATTCTAGGGTGCCCGACCTACTCATGTCAAGCCATTTTGGGTATCTGATCTACCCATGTCAAGCCATTATGGGGTGCCTGCCTACCCTCTAGTCTATCTCACCCGGTCACAGGGACTATTTTATCACCTACTACTATCACATAATAACATATCATAATCATGTTGTCAGACTTATCTGGGGTGTCTGACCTACCCGTTGGTCCTAACGACTGAATCGGGGGACTATTCCCCCTCCTACTACCACTATCACATATAACATATCATACTGGCACATAGAAAATATGAAATAGTAGCAAACCATACAATTATCACAAAGACAATCATCTTAACTATAATCAACTACTAGTGGGTCGACCTTGGTGCCTTAGACCCACTTCTACTGGAAGGTAACTCACCTCGATGTCGTGTAGTGTCTGCACTATCCTCGGTATAAAAATCAATTCTTCTCAACTCCTCAATCCTTATACAACAACCTTTCCAAATTACCATTTCATACTTATAACCTTCTCAAGGGTCCAAGTCAAAGTCAAGGTCAAAACCCTTGTAAAAGTCAACTTTGGTCAAAGGCAACATCTGGTTGACTAGACTCGCCGAGTTGGCCCACTAACTCGTCGAGTCCCCATGTCCACGAATGCTACAATCCCTACTCGTTGAGTCTAGCAAGAGCTCGATGATTTCGCCTTCAACAGCACATCAAGACCTTTTTCAACTGACTCGTCGGGTTCATCCTTGAACTCGTTGAGTTCATCTTCATCCGTATGAAGGTGTTTTTTTCTATAACTCGCCAAGATCTCCTTGAACTCTTCGAGTCCGTCTTCATGTGATTGGTACATTGTGTTGAAATCGCTGAGTCCTTTCATACACTCGCCGAGTTCGATGATTTCAAGGTTCCTAATGAGCCTAGAAAACTGAGTGTTCTTCTATCTTAGCATCTGGTCCATCAACAGAAGGATTTAATGGGAAATATGACCTGACTCGCCGAGTCCCTCTTTGTCCAAAACTATACAGTTGATTTTAGTGGGTCTTAAAGCGTCTAAACCATAGATCTGACCTGCTAGGGTCCATATTGTACGTAAAGTCAAAAACTTGTTGTCCATGCATGGGGTGTTTGGCTCAAAAAGCCAAGAAAAGAGGCTTATAAGATGCATGGGATTCCCATGGCCATAAATTTGGAAACTTTATGCCATGGGAACCCTAAATGGTTCGAAATCCGAATTTATTTCTCTACATAATGTTCCAAACCTGAAGGTGACTTAGAAATGCCCCAAAAATGACAAGATTCAAGCCCTAAAGAGGATCTAACAAATGGAAAGTTAAGGTTGAAGCTTTTTTTTTTTTATCTCAAATGAGCTGGAAAGGGAACACAACCTCTGGATCTACTAACTTAAACTTGAACTCCCAAGCTCCTTCTTCCTTCTCAAACTTCACAACCACCAGAAATACAGAAAAATGGCTCAAGAATCACTCAAACAAGGTTATGGTTTTTATTTAGGGTTTCTCTAAGTTGTGAGGGATGATGGGGGCTGGGTTGAGTCAGAATAAGTTGTTTAAATAGGGTGAATACTCTAAATATTAGGGTTTCATTCTGACAACCCTACTCATCGAGTCGGTCTCCTGACTCGTTGAGTAGGTCACAAAACCTCCCGATCAAAATCGAGTCTACTCGACGAGATGGGCATCCAACTCGCTGAGTCCCAACTTAAAATGTGAAATTACTTAAATTTAAATACGTACCAGGAACCAGGTGTTACAAGTCTCCCCCACTTATTTTAGAATTCATCCTCGAAGTATACTACTGAATCCGAAAAAAGTTCGGGGTAGTGCTCGCTCATCTCATCCTCTGGCTCCCAAGTCCATTCCGAACCCTTGCGGTGCTGCCATTTCACCTTCACCAGCTTCATCCTCTTGTTCCTCAGATCCCTAGACTTCCGTAGCTGGGAGATGTGAAAAGTACTGTGAAAAGTACATGAATGTCCTCCAAAGGCACCACTGCTGAATTGTCTACCAGACACTTCCGTAGCTGGGAGATGTGAAAAGTACTGTGAATCTGGTTGAGTTTGGCTGGCAGGTCCAACCTAGATGCCACATTTCCCAACCGGGCTACAACCCTGAAGGGTCCAAGGTGACACTTTCAGGAGCACCATATCTCTGACCTAGAACTCCAGGTCCGAACGATGCTTGTCGGCATAACTCTTCTGCCGACTCAGAGCAGTCTGAAGCCTACTCTGAACATGCTGGATCCTTTATGTAGTCTTGAGTACCACTTTGGTACTCCCCATGACCCTCTGTGCAACCTCACCCTAGCATATTGGGGTCCTGCACTTCCTCCTGTATAACATCTCGAAGGGAGGATGGTCGATACTCGCATGATAGCTGTTATTGTAGGAAAACTCTGCCTATGGGAGGTAAGTATCCCAACTACCTTTAAAGTCTAAGACGCATGCCCGCAACATATCCTCCAAAGTCTAGATGATTCACTCGCTCTGACCATCCGTCTACGGGTTAAAAGCGGTGCTAAAGTGAAGAAGAGTACCCAACTCATTGTGAAACTTCTTCCATAATCTGGAAGTGAAATGTACATCTCTGTCAGAAACCACCAAGACTGGCACCCCGTGTTGAGTCACTACCTCTCTGATGTAGATGTCGGCCAACCTTTCGGCCGAAATGCTCTCCTGAATCGGAATGAAGTGGGCGCTCTTTGTCAATTGATCCACAATGATCCAAATCAAATCCACTCCCCGCGTGGTCCTGGTAAGCTTTGTGATGAAATCCATAGTGATATCTTCCCATTTCCACATCGAGATATCCAATGGCTGGATCTTTCCGTGAGGCCTCTGGTGCTCGACCTTTACCTTCCTATATGTTAGACATCTTTTAACATACCAAGCTACATCCCGTTTCACGCAGGGATCTCCCTTAAATCTCAGAACTCCGAGGATCTCCCTCAAATGCACCTCATGCTGCTCCCTAGATCTCGAATATACCAAAATATCATCAATATATACGATCACCGACCGATCCAACATCGGCCTGCATACCCGGTTCATGATATCCATGAACACTGTTGAAGCATTGGTGAGCCCGAAAGGCATCACCACAAAATCATAATGCCCATAACGCGTCCTAAACGCTGTCTTCTAGACATCCTCATCTCGTACCCTCACCTGATGGTATCCTGACCTCAAATCGATCTTGGAGAACCAAGATGCTCGGTTGAACAAATCGTCGATCCTCGGCAACGGGTAACGGTTCTTGACCGTCAGCTTGTTCAACTCTCGGTAATCAATACACATCCGGTGTGAACCATCCTTCTTCTTTACAAACATAATGGGCGCTCCCCACAGCGAGCTACTCGGCCGAATAAACCCTTTCCCCAGCAGCTCCTGAAGCTGCGAGGATAGCTCTTGCATCTCTGGAGGTGCAAGATGATAAGGCACCTTAGCAATAGGCGGGGACCCCGAGACCAAATCAATACCGAACTCTACTTGCCTCACGGGAGGCACCCCCAGAAACTCCTCTGGATAAAAATACGGAAACTCACGCACTATAGGAACCTCCTCCACCGACCTCGGCCTCCTGGAATCAACCCGCGTATCTGACACGTACGCCACAAAACCCTTACAGCCCTGCTGTAAACACTGCCTCACCCTAGCGGCTAAACAAAATGCTGATCCAGAACGGGTACCCTCGCCGTACACTGTAAGGACTCCCCCACTAGGGTCTCGTATGGTCACTAGCTGTCGCTCGTAGTCGATAACCGTACCGAACTTGCTCAACCAGTCCATGCCCACGATGACACAAACATCCCCCATGGCAATAGGAACCAAATCAATCAGGAACTCAACACCGAAAATCTCGAGTACGCACCCACGGATCACCTCCGTGGCATATATCGCCTTCTCGTCAGCTATAGAAACTCTCAGAGGCCGACTCAGTGCCTCGCGACTAATACTGATGTGCTGACAAAAAGCCAAAGATACAAAGGACCGACTCGCACCCGAATCAAATAATACCAAGGCAGGTACAGAATTCACAAGAAAAGTACCTACGCATAACATAATATAAGCATAATATTTCAGCATTATAATAAATACACGAAAGAATACATACCAGCCACGACATCGGGCACTGCGTGGACCTCCTCCGCGGTCAACTGAAATGCTCTCCCAGATGCCCTCGGCGCCTCGGCCTTCACTGGCCCACTCCCGGTAGCTCTGATGGCGGCAGGGGCAGATCCCTGAGGTGCTCCCTGAGCTGATCCCCGCAACTGCGGACACTCCGCCTTCCGGTGTCCGGTCAGGTTGCAGTGAAAACATACTTCAAACCCCTTGGGGCATTCCTTGGCCATATGCACCTCCTTGCCACATTTGTAGCAAGATCCCGCTCTACACACTCCATCATGACCCTTGTCGCACTTTCCACAAGTGCGGCCCTTCTGGCTCCCTGATTTGGGATCAGCGGGCTTGGCCCGCTTGGCTGCCGGCTGGAATTGTGCCGGTCACCGATCCCTCCCATGAGACTCAGCCTCCTCACTAGCCTGGGTCTCCAGCTCGATCTCCCTCTTCCAGGCATTTTCCTGAAGCTTAGCAAATGTCCAGTATAAGGAGTTCTCCACGAACTCCCGAATGTCCTGTCTCAAAATACTCAAATATCGATTCATACGTGCCTTCTCAGTGGACACGTGCTCAGGGCAGAACATCGCTCTCTCGTGAAACATCCTGGTGATCATCATAACAGACTCAGTGCCCTGCTTAAGGGTCAGAAACTATTGGGCCAAACGCTCCCTCTCCACCTGGGGAACGTACTCATCTCGGAACATGGCAGTGAACCTCTCCCAGGTCACTGCTGCAAGCTCAGCAGGCGAAAAGTGTGCTGTGACAAACTTCCACCAGCCCTTCGCTCCCAAGTGAAGCTGGTTCAGCGCGAACCGTACTCTCAAATACTCAGGAGATGAGCAAGTGAAGAAACACCCCTCTATGTCAGAAATCCATCTCATGGCCACCACCAGGTCCTGGGTCCCATCAAACACGTCACCACCCTGCGGCCTAGCAGTAGCAACAGCTGCAGTGGCCGCCGCCACCGCAGCCTCGGAAAGAGCGCCATAACGCTCGTCGAAGGTCTCAATCAGCGTGGTCTTAATAGACCCGAACATCTCTGGTATCTCTGCCCTGATGACCGCAGCCACCTCCTCATGAATGATCTGTTGGATCTCCCCATCACTAGCCCCGACACCCTCCGGCATACGACGTGTCCTCACCATGATCAAACTCTGAAATACAACATACGATAAATTAGAATCCGCTCGAGCATACTCACACTCGACAACCCATCCATCCTTGATTCTTGGTATTCTGAAGATTCTTACTTGGACCGTGTACCGCCCCGATGCTTTTAGTAGTAAGGTCCCAATACTACTGTCCACACCGTCTCAGTACACACTCCAAATCCTCCTCTTTGGATCCCAAACTCCAAGTACTCTATCGCTCTCTAACAGATCTCTCATAAGCTCCTCGCTGCTACCTATTCGCTCTCAAGCATCTCATAGCAGCTCACATCTCCCTAGGCTAATGCATCACAAATCAGGGCACTCTAGTCCTAATAAGAATACCTAGCCTACTCTATCAAGAGAATACATCATAAACATATAATATAATGGTATTTTGGGAAATCACCGTTGGGCGCTGACTGATCGTACACACGTTTCTTCCTTGCATTTCTAAAAAAAAATCTTTTACTCTTAAAAAAGTTTAATTCTCTTTTGAAAATATTTTTCCAAATCCTCAGTTTGAGTTCAAATAATCCCGAAGGTATACCCGAATCCCTCAAACCAAGGCTCTAATACCAAATTGTAACACCGTAAATTTCAAAACAATTTTTTTTTCAATTTTTCATAAAACATAATTCATTTAATATTCATAAAACAACCATATTTAATTATCCAATTCAAGTAAATACAAAATCCCAAGCTCACAAATGTATAAACTCCGTGTGTGTGTACGGATCAAGCCGGCGCCTTCCTGCGGTCGTCACTAGTACCTGAAACAATAACATCAAACACTGTAAGCACAAAGCTTAGTGAGTTCCCCAAAATACCACATATAACACATATTAGCAACTCGAGGCTATAACTCTGTGGGTCCGTGCAGCCAGACTATGTGAAGCCTCAGGTTCTAACTGTGTAAACATGCACAACATAAATCACATAGAAATAATGCAGTACAACTCATAACATACATAGCATACAAATCCTATATCACATAACTCTGGTTACCTACTCAAGGTAAAGTATAGTGAGAAGACTCACCTCACGTGTCTCGGTAAGTTGTAAATCCTGAAATCACTAGTGCTCGATCTCCCGAGCTATAGTCCTCCTAATCACAATACGCCTCTAATTAACACTTTCCCAACTAAGGTTTACTACTCTTAACAAGTCAACTTAGGTCAACACTGGTCAACGGTCAACGGTCAACTTTGACCGGACTCGGCAAGTGCACTATAGCGACTCAGCGGTTCTGAGCGTATACACTGATTTCCCTGAAATCCTCCCTTGACATGTCGAGTATCCTCCTAACTCGACGAGTTCCACCTGGAATGAGTTGTGGGGCCACCACGACTCAACTCGCCGAGTCTCAAGAACAACTCGGCGAGTCCAGCTTGACTCAGTCCACCTGTCCACTCTAACTTCCCCCTGACTCACTGAGTCAACCCTCCCCAACTCGGCCAGACCACTCGCTGTGTGATCGAGCAACATTCATACTACTCGCCGAGTCTGTTCTTTGGACTCGGCAAGTCCGTGCCATGCAATGACTCAAACTTGCTCATAAGGTCAGATCCAGTCCATTAACCCATAGATCCAATCCTCCCAAGCTTATTTAGCACGTAAAGTCACTATCTTGATGCACATACAATCTTTATATGACCATATATGATGTTTTTGACTCAAATATTACAACTCAAGGTCATAAACTCCATTGTTATACACAAAGCTTGATGAGTGAGGCTCTCTGGACGTCTATGGATCCAGATCCAGAGCCTCAACACAAGAAGGGAACTATTTGGCATCAAATCAACCCAATAATGTCCACAAGAAACCCTAAATCCCATTATACTTCACAAAACAGAAGATAAATCGAAACCATACCTCTAGATCGATGATATGAGCTTCCAATCCACAAAATAGCAACCTCCTTTGCTTCCTCTTGCCTAGAATCTTCTCCTTCTTTGCTAAATGACAAAAAAATTGTCAAGAATGCTTCCTTTCTCTCTCAAAGCGTTCAAGCACTCAAGGGTTTCTCTCTAAGGGTTGGGTGAGCACAAATGACGACCATGAGGCCCTTTAAATAGGCCTCAAACCCAAGAATTTAGGGTTTCACCACACAGCGTGGACCCGTACCCAAATGACGACCATGAGTCCATCCTTGGACTCGTTGAGTCCGGACGCGAACCCGTACCCAAATCCGCGATCCTACTCGGCGAGTTTGAGCTCCAACTCACCGAGTCCACTCACAATTTTCATAAACAATTCCAAAATAAATACCTGGAAATTCCGGGCTGTTATAATTCTCCCCCACTAGAACTAGACTTCACCCTCGAAGTCTCACTCTGCAAATAACTCCGAATGCTGCTCTCGCATCTCACGCTCCGGTTCCCACGTCATCTTGGACCCCTTCCGATGCTGCCACTGAACCAAGATTAAAGGTACCTCATTGTTCCTCAGAACATTGATTTTCCGATCTCTGATGGCCACTGGTCTCTCAACATAATTCATGCTCGCATCCACCTGAATATTATCTAATGGAACCACTGCCGACTCATCGGCTATACACTTTCGCAATTGCGACACATGGAAAGTGTCATGAATCTGCCCCAACTCTGCTGGACAATCCAAGCGATAGGCTACCCTGCCTACCCTCGCGACTACCCGAAATGGTCCGATATATCGGGGCCCCTACTTGCCCCTCTTCCTGAATCAGATCACTCCCTTCCAAGGAGAGACTTTCAGGAGCACAAAATCACCGACTTGGAACTCAAGTTTGGACCGGCGTCTGTCCGCATAACTCTTCTGTCGACTCTGAGCAGTCAGTAACCTCTGTCTGACCTGCTGGATCAGCTCTGTCGTCTGAAGCACTATCTTTGTATTGCCCATAACACGCTGCCCGACTTCTCCCCAGCAAATGGGGGTCCGACACTTCCTCCCGTACAACAGCTCAAAGGGGCATACCGATACTTGAATGATGGCTGTTGTTGTAAGAAAACTCGGCCAACGACAAATACATATCCCAACTTCCCCCGAAATCCAATACACATGCTCGGAGCATGTCCTCGAGGGTCTGAATCGTCCGCTCACTCTGTCCGTCTGTCTGGGGGTGATATGCGGTACTAAAATGCAGCCTAGTACCCAACTTCTCATGGAACTTCTTCCAGAACCTGGAAGTGAAACGCACGTCCCGGTCGGAGACAATCGAGATCGGCACCCCATGCCGAGATACCACTTCCCTCACATAAATCTCTGCTAACTTCTCCGTGGAAGAACTCTTACTGATGGCAAGGAAGTGAGCGCTCTTCGTTAAATTGCCCACAATCACCCAAATTGCATCAACTCCCCAAGCAGCCCTTGGCAATTTGGTGATAAAATCCATGGTGATCTGTTCCCACTTCCATTCGGGAACCTCCAATGGCTGCAACTTACCATGCGACCTCTGATGTTCGGCCTTAACCTTAGGGCAGGTTAAGCACCTCTCGACGAACCACGCAACATCTCTCTTCTTACAGGGCCACCAATACTCCTTCCTCAAATCCAAATACATCTTAGTGGCCCCGTGATGGATCGAGAATTTCGACCGATGAGCCTCTTCCATCAAAATGGCACGCGTACCTCCCAGGAACGGTACCCAAATACGCCCTTGAAAAGTCATAAGCCCCCCGACCATCAGTAACGAACTCCGATACCAATCCAACAACTCGCTCTCCCTTCTGGTTTTCCGACCGCACTACCTCAGCCTGTGCTCCTTGAATGGTGTCCAACACCGGAGTCATCACGGTCAAATGCAAACATTCACCTCGCAACAGGGCACTCTCCACCCGACGACTCAGGGCGTCGGCTACCACATTAGCCTTGCTCGGATGGTACAGGATCTCACAATCATAATCCTTAACCACATCCAACAACCTCCTCTGCCGCATATATAGGTTGGGCTGATCCATCAAATACTTCAGACTCATATGGTCCGTGTATATCGTACATCGAACCCCATACAAATAATGGCACCAAATCTTGAGGGCGAACACCATTACCCCCAACTCTAGGTCATGGGTGGGATACCTCGACTCGTGAGGCTTCAACTACCTCGATGCATACGCTATCACATGCCCTCTCTGCATCAGTACCGCTCCCAACCCCAAAATCGATGCATCGCAGTATACAACAAAGTCCTCCATTCCCTCCGGGAGGGCTAACACCGGGGCCTCGCATAACCTTTGGCGAAGCATCTCAAAGGAAGCCTGCTGCTCGGGACCCCATGAAAAAGCAACACCCTTCCGGGTCAAGTTTGTAAATGGCACTGCGATCTTAGAGAAATCCCTGATAAATCTTCGATAATAACCGTCCAACCCTAGAAAACTCCTGATCTCGGAGGGTGACCTTGGCACCTCCCAACTCATCACTGCCTCCACTTTGGCAGGATCGACCAATATCCCATCCTGGTTAACAAGATGTCCTAGGAACTGGACCTCTCGCAACCAGAAATCACACTTGGAGAATTTGGCATAAAGCCTCTCCGATCTCAGAACTCCGAGGATCTCCCTCAAATGCTCCTCATGCTGCTCCCTAGATCTCGAATATACCAAAATGTCATTAATCAATACGATCACCGACCGATCCAACATCGGCCTGCATACCCGGTTCATGAGATCCATGAACACTGTCGGAGCACTGGTGAGCCCAAAAGGCATCACCACAAACTCATAATGCCCATAACGCGTCCTAAACGCTGTCTTCTGGACGTCCTCATCTCGTACCCTCACCTGATGGTATCCTGACCTCAAATCGATCTTGGAGAACCAAGATGCTCGGTCGAACAAATCGTCGATCCTCGGCAACGGATAACGGTTCTTGACCGTCAGCTTGTTCAACTCTCGGTAATCAATACACATCCGGTGTGAACCATCCTTCTCCTTTACAAACAGAATGGGCGCTCCCCACGGCGAGCTACTCGTCCGAATAAACCCTTTCCCCAGCAGCTCCTGAAGCTGCGAGGATAGCTCTTGCATCTCTGGAGGTGCAAGACGATAAGGCACCTTAGCGATAGGCGCGGACCCTGAGACCAAATCAATACCGAACTCTACTTGCCTCATGGAAGGCACCCCCAGAAACTCCTCTGGATAAAAATACGGAAACTCACGCACTATAGGAACCTCCTCCACCGACCTCGGCCTCCTAGAATCAACCCGCGTATCTGACACGTACGCCACAAAACCCTTATAGCCCTGCTGTAAACACTACCTCACCCTAGCGGCCGAACAAAATGCTGATCCAGAACGGGTACCCTCGCCTTACACTGTAAGGACTCCCCCACTAGGGTCTCGTATGGTCACTAGTTGTCGCTCGTAGTCGATAACCGCACCGAACTTGCTCAACCAGTCCATGCCCACGATGACACAAACATCCCCCATGGCAATAGGAAGCAAATCAATCGGGAACTCAACACCGAAAATCTCGAGTACGCACCCACGGATCACCTCCGTGGCATATATCGCCTTCTCGTCAGCTATAGAAACTCTCAGAGGCCGACTCAGTGCCTCGCGACTAATACTGATGTGCTGACAAAAAGCCAAAGATACAAAGGACCGACTCGCACCCAAGTCAAATAATACCAAGGCAGGTACAGAATTCACAAGAAAAGTACCTACGCATAACATAATATAAGCATAATATTTCAACATTATAATAAATACACGAAAGAATACATACCAGCTACGACATCGGGCGCTGTGCGGACCTCCTCCGCGGTCAACTGAATCGCTCTCCCACGTGCCCTCGGCGCCTCGACCTTCACTGGCCCACTCCCGGTAGCTCTGATGGCGGCAAGGGCAGATCCCTGAGCTGATCCCCGCAACTGCAGACACTCCGCCTTCCGGTGTCCGGTCTGGTTGCAATGAAAACATACTGCAAACCCCTTGGGGCATTCCTTGGCCATATGCACCTCCTTGCCACATTTGTAGCAAGATCCTGCTCTACACACTCCATCATGACCCTTGCCGCACTTTCCACAAGTGTGGCCCTTCTGGCTCCTTGATTTGGGATTAGCGGGCTTGGCCTGCTTGGCTACCGGCTGGAATTGTGCCGGTCGCCAATCCCTCCCATGAGACTCAGCCTCCTCCCTAGCCTGGGTCTCCAGCTCGATCTCCCTCTTCTGGGCATTTGCCTGAAGCTCAGCAAATGTACGGTATGAGGAGTTCGCCACGAACTCCTGAATGTCCTGTCTCAAAATACTCAAATACCGACTCCTAATTGCCTGCTCAGTGGACACGTGCTCAGGGCAGAACATCGCCCTCTCGTGAACCATCCTGGTGATCATCGTAACTGACTTAGTGCCCTGCTTGAGGGTTAGAAACTCCTGGGCCAAACGCTCCCTCTCCTCCTGGGGAACGTACTCATCTCGGAACATGGTAGTGAACCTCTCCCAGGTCACCGCCGCAAGCTCTGCAGGCGAAAAGTGTGCTGTGACAAACTTCCACCAGTCCTTCGCTCCGAAGCGAAGCTGGTTCAGCGCGAACTGTACTCTCAAATGCTCAGGAGATGAGCAAGTGAAGAAACACCCCTCTATGTCAGAAATCCATCTCATGGCCGCCACTGGGTCCTGGGTCCCATCAAACTCTGGTGGTTTCGAGTTGATGAACTCCCGGAACAGCAACGCATCACCACCCTGCAGCCTAGCAGCAACAACAGCTATAGTGGCCGCCACCACCGCAGCCTCGGAAAGAGCGGCATAACGCTCGTCGAAGGTCTCAATCAGCGCGGTCTTAATAGACCCGAACATCTCTGGTATCTCTTCCCTGATGACCGCAGCCACCTCCTTATGAATGATCTGTCAGATCTCCTTATCACTAGCCCCAACACCCTCCGACATACGACGTGTCCTCACCATGATCAAACTCTGAAATACAACATACGATAAATTAGAATCCGCTCGAGCATACTCACACTCGACAACCCATCTCTCCTTGATTCTTGGTATTCCGAAGATTCTTACTTGGACCGTGCACCGCCCCGGTGCTTTCAGTAGTACGGGACCAATACTACTGTCCACACCGTCTCAGTACACACTCCAAATCCTCCTCTTCAGATCCCAAACTCCAAGTACTCTATCGCTCTCTAACAGATCTCTCATAAACTCCTCGCTACTACCTATTCACTCTCAAGCATCTCATAGCAAGTCACATCTTCCTAGGCTAAGGCATCACAAATCAGAGCACTCTAGTCCTAATAAGAATACCTAGCCCACTCTATCAAGAGAATACATCATAAAGATATAATATAATGGTATTTTGGGAAATCACCGTTGGGCGCTGACTGATCGTACACACGTTTCTTCCTTGCATTTCTCAAAAAAAATCTTTTACTCTTAAAAAAGTTTAATTCTCTTTTGAAAATATTTTTCCAAATCCTCAGTTTGAGTTCAAATACTCTCGAAGGTGTACCCGAATCCCTCAAACCAAGGCTCTGATACCAAATTGTAACACCGTAAATTTCAAAACAATTTTTTTTCAATTTTTCATAAAACATAATTCATTTAATATTCATAAAACAACCATATTTAATTATCCAATTCAAGTAAATACAAAATCCCAAGCTCACAAATGTATAAACTCCGTGTGTGTGTACGGATCAAGCCGGCGCCTTCCCGCGGTCGTCACTAGTACCTGAAACAATAACATCAAACACTGTAAGCACAAAGCTTAGTGAGTTCCCCAAAATACCAAATATAACACATATTATCCACTCGCGGCGATAACTCTGTGGGTCCGTGCACCCAGACTCTGTGAACCCTCAGGTTCTAACTCTGTAAACATGCACAACATCAATCACATACAAATAATGCAGTACAACACATAACATACATAGCATACAAATCCTCTATCACATAACTCTGGTTACCTACTCAAGGTAAAGTATAGTAAGAAGACTCAGCTCGCGTGTCTCGGTAAGTCGTAAATCTTGAAATCACTAGTGCTCGATCTCCCGAGCTATAGTCCTCCTAATCACAATACATCTCTAATTAACACTTTCCCAACTAAGGTTGACTACTCTTAACAAGTCAACTTAGGTCAACGGTCAACGGTCAACTTTGACCGGACTCGGAGAGTGCACTATAGCGACTCGGTGAGTCTGAGCGTATACACTGATTTCCCTGAAATCCTCCCTTGACACGTCGGGTATCCTCCTAACTCGATGAGTTGCACCTGGCATGAGTTGTGGGGCCACCACGACTCAACTCGCCGAGTCTCAAGAATAACTTAGCGAGTCCAGCATGACTCAGTCCACCTGTCCACTCTGACTTCCCCCTGACTCACTGAGTCAACCCTCCCCAACTCGGCAAGACCACTCACTGTCTGATCAGGCAACATTCATACTACTCGTCGAGTCTGTTCTTCGGACTCGGCGAGTCCGTGCCATGCAATGACTCAAACTTGCTCATAAGGTCAGATCCAGTCCATTAACCCATAGATCCAATCCTCCCAAGCTTATTTAGCACGTAAAGTCACTATCTTGATGCACATACAATCTCTATATGGCCATATATGATGTTCTTGACTCAAATATTACAACTCAAGGTCATAAACTCCATTGTTATACAAAAAACTTGATGAGTGAGGCTCTCTGGACCTCTATGGATCCAAATCCAGAGCCTCAATACAAGAAGGGAACTATTTGACATCAAATCAACCCAATAATGTCCACAAGAAACCCTAAATCCCATTATACTTCACAAAACAGAAGATAAATCGAAACCATACCTCTAGATCGATGATATGAGCTTCCAATCCACAGAATAGCAACCTCCTTTGCTTCCTCTTGCCTAGAATCTTCTCCTTCTTTGCTAAATGACACAAACAATGGTCAAGAATGCTTCTTTTCTCTCTCAAAACGTTTAAGCACTCATGGGTTTCCCTCTAAGGGTTGGGTGAGCACAAATGATGGAGATAAGGCCCTTTAAATAGGTCTCAAACCCCGAAAATTAGGGTTTCACCACACAGCGTGGACTCGCCGAGTCCACCCTTGGACTCGTCGAGTCCGGACGCGAACCCGTGCCCAAATCCGCGATCCTACTCGGCGAGTTTAAGCTCCAACTCGCCGAGTCCACTCACAATTTTCATAAATAATTCCAAAATAAATACCTGGAAATTCCAGCCTGTTACATGAGGCTTCAGCTGCCTCAAAGCATAGGCGATGACATGCCCTTTCTGCATTAATATTGCACCCAAACACGAGATGGATGCATCGCAATACACTACGAAATCATCCACGCCCTCTGGCTGGGCTAATATTGGCGCCTCACACAATCTCTGTCTTGTGTTTCAAATGCGGCCTGTTGCTCAGCCCCCCTGCGAAAGACCACAACTTTCCTTGTCAACTGGGTCAAGGGCGTGACTATCTTGGAGAAGTCCTGAATGAATCTGCAATAATAACCTGCTAGTCCCAGGAAGCTCCGAATCTCAAATGGAGACCTTGGAATCTCCCACATCATCACGGCCTCCACCTTGGTCAGGTCGATCGAAATTTCGTTCTGGTTGACAAGGTGCCCAAGAACTGCACCTCGTGCAACCAGAACTCACACTTGGAGAACTTGGCATACAAGCTCTCCCTCCTTAGAGTATCCAACACCTCTCGTAAGTGCTCATCATGCTGCTCCCGCATCTTGGAATAAAACATGATGTCATCAATGAAGACTATCATAGACCGATCCAACATCGGTCCGCACATGTGGTTTATGAGATCCATGAACGCAACAGGAGCATTGGTGAGCCCGAAAGGCATCACCACGAACTCATAGTGACCATATCGCATCTAAAAAGTAGTCTTCTATACATCATACTCTCTAACACTCATCTGATGACAACCTGAACACATATCAATCTTGGAGAACCAATATGCTCCCTGAAGCTGGTCAAAGAGATCATCAGTCCTCGAGAGTGGGTAACGATTCTTCACAGTTACCTTATTCAGCTCTCGGTAGTCTATACATATCCGATGCGACCCATCCTTCTTCTTCACAAACAAAATTGGGGCTCCCCAAGGTAAACTGCTCGGTCTGATGAATCCCTTGTCTAACAGCTCATGCAGATATGTAGACAACTCCTGCATCTCAGGAGGAGCCAACTGATATGGTGTCTTGGCTATCGAAGCTGCACATAGGACTAGGTCAATCCTGAACTCTACCTGCCTCATCGGAGGTACCCCAAGCAACTCCTCTGGGAGTACATCTGAGTATTCGCATACCACCGATACGTCACTCACCGTCACCATACCCGCCTCCTGGGTATCCAAGACATAGGCGACATACCCTGTGCACCCCTACTGGAGATAACGCCTAGCTCTCGCTGCTAAACAGAAAGTTAGTCCAAGCTGTTGCCTCTCGCCCTGAATCACTAGCTCTCCCCTACTTGGGGTCCTAACCCGAACCAACTACTACGCGCAGTCAATCACTGCCTCTTTAGGGCTTAACCAATCCATGCTTATAATAACCTTGTTCCTCTGCAATGGTATGGGAACCAAGTCTACCAAGTAGTACTCCTCAACAACCTTAAAACACAATCCCTGAAAACCTCTGATGCTAGCACTGATCGATCGTCCGCAATCTAGGCCTCTAGAGGGCAATCCAACATGCCCGAAGACTCAGGGAACCTCTTACTAAGTGCAAGAGAGACAAATGATCGGGTAGCACCCGAATCAAACAACACCTGAACTAGGATACCGTTCACATGGAATGATCCTAAACAAAATGATGTGACCTGGCTCTAAACCACCTAGGCTATTAAGAGATGGTCATCGGAATGGAACCTGAAAGGCCACAAAAACAGAAAAGATGTTAGCCACTCTCGCAAGAGTCCTGGGCCACTGAGGTGGTCACATCGTTGGACCGAATTCTCACTATGAGTGCCTCGTCGGGGGTTTGCTTTCTTCTGGCCCACTCCAAGGGGTGTGTCATCAAGTCCCAAATTCCAGTAATCATGATATATTCTAGCTAGATATGATGTCCTGGACTTAACTGACGGTGCACGTGTCATACTTTTACTCGGTCGTCGCTTCGTTTCCAGTGATGTGATGTTACGATGTGCGTGCGACGGTTACGTTAGCTGTGTGCGGGATTTTCGTAAATCCCTCTTTTTTCCCTTTTATTTTTCCAAAGCGTTTTTTTCTCAGTTTCTATCTTGTTTCTCCATTCCTTCTTCTGTGTTTTGCCATGGCTTCCTCTCAGGGTTTGATTCCCAGCTCCGCTGAGTTCGTCACCCTCCAAGAGGCTTATGGCCTTACTCTAGTTGACGGAGTGGAGTTTCCGGTCTCTGGATCTCTGATTACCTGGCCCCCTTCTGGGAAAGCGGGTGTTTACCTAAAAACCTTTGATGCCGGCCTTCGCCTTCTGCTGATTGACTTTCAAGAGGAAATACTCTAGCACAATGGATGCAGTATTCAAATGTTGACCCTAGGTGTTGTTCATAAAATGGTAGCCTTCGAGATGATATGTCGGGCCAATGGCATCATTCCTGACTACTATATGTTCAAGTTCTTCTTCCAGTTTGCTGCTACCAATGATAAGTATACCTTCTCTGGCCGCCGGGGACGCCATAACCTTGTCCTTTATAGCAAGCCTCCCAAGAACCGGCAGGATAAGTGGCTATGGGTCAAGCAAGAGCTTCTTGGCCACGACTATCCTCGGGCAACCGCGTTATCTGACACTATCCCTAAACTGTTCCCCCATAACCAGGCGACTGCCGATCTCGTGCGCATCCTCCAGGTGGACGTCGATGTGATGTCAGAGGTCATAGTTGCTGGTGTTGGAATGAGCCTCAGTTGGCATGCTCAGGAGGAGATGTCCGTCTTCTACATTGTTTCTAATGGTAAGTCATTTTTTAATTCCTCCATTGCCTCCTTTCTCCCCCCCTTTTTTTTTTGGAAAAGGGAAAGAAAAAAGGGATGGGGGCCTCTTGCTTGTTTCTGTGTTCTTGTGCTTGTTTCCTTACTTTTGACATATGATTCATAGGTGTCGAATGCTCCGTCTCCATGGACTTTGTGTTACGGGGGTGTTATCAGGGAAAGTTGGAGCACTATGTGGTTCTCTTGTGTGAGACTTTGCCTCCCACCACCGATTGGGTGTTGTAACCTCGGTGTCCCCTCAACCAGTAGGAATTTCTACTGCGTTAGGGGGCTAGCCGGGTCCCCACACTGTTGTAACCCCTGCCGCTACGTTTTGTCCTCCTGTTGAGCAGATGATTGATACTGCAATGGATAGCAAGATTAGGATTACTACCAGCATTCGTCGAGTTGTAGAAAAAGGAAAGTTGTATACGTGATGAGTGGGCCGGCGTCCGAGGGTAGTTCAGGACCTATTGGGCGGCGTGTGATGTAGCACCGCGACCTTATGCACCTGCTATCTTCTACGCCGTCTCATTCAGGGGATGTGTTAGTGATACCCGATGATGACGTTCAACAGTCTGAGTGTATCGGATGGGCGTCTCATCAGCCCGTTGTTCCTGTGCCAATCTCTTTGAGTCTTGGTTTCAGCCTTCTGTCTTCGAAGGGTAGTCTTGAGCGGTTGTTTCAGTAGTCTGCTGCTGTAGGGGTACTTCACAGTGCACCTCTGTTTGTTTCGGGATAGAGTCTGCGATCCAACTCCCATTTGGATGTGCGTTCTGTTGCGTTCGACTTTACTCACCATGCTTTTCCTCCTGCTACCATCGATGATATGGATTCGATGAGTAACGTTGTCTTGGCTCACAACCTTGGTTATGCCGCTGCACTGGCCATGACATACTTGGCCGCTGGATCCCGTCGTGTGCAACGGTTCGGCGAGCTAGATCACACATACTTTGTTCATTTGGTGAGCGAGGCAGGTTTGCAGGGTGAGGTTTCGGACCTTGGTTCCACCGTTCAACAATTTGAGGATGAGAACAAATCTTTGGTGTCGGAGAAGTCAGTTTTAGAAGATGTTTGTAGTACTTTGGAAGGCCAGGTGGAATCTTTAACCTAGGCGAATGAAGGTCGGATGTTACAAAATGAAAGTCTAGAGCAGGATCTTGTTGATTGCAAGCGAGAATTGGAGGTATTAAGGGTTGACCGTAATTGGCTACTTCAGGTTGGCCTTGTGCATGTGATGATTAAACTTCTTGAGCATCCTGAATTTATAAGTGGTATTAGCCGTATTCGTCATGATGCATTTGTTGGTGGTGATGAATCTGGTTGGGCTAACTTGAAAGCACAAGTCAACGTTGGGACTTATGACCCTTTTGCCAGTGACTCACAGTCGAGTCTTTCTTCAGCTTTGGATGATGCACTCATGGCTTTCGCAATGATAGACATTGATAGCTTGCTTGGGTTAGGCCACCTGGACGTGGACGGGGTGCGGGCGCTATATGCTTTTGATGAATGTGAAGACATTGTGGAGGATTTGGGTGTTGAGGTTGGTGGGCGGTTGGTAAAGTTGAGATTGGTGGCACTGTTGGAGCAGGTGATGGGGTCAAGGTGTAACACTAGTCAAAATAGGTCAATAGACAATCACATGTGATTATACCAATCATGTAATGTTATTATGTTAACCTAGTAATGTGGTAAGAATGTTATGTAGTTCATGATAAATTATAATACAAATATGAACTTCGTTTATGATACAACTCATAGTATACTTCCATACGATTCCAAAAATATAGAGAACATCTGAATCTGAATTCGCATGAAGAAGTTATGACAAACCGAACACTGTAAATCTCTATAATAAGAGGAATTTAAAATAGACTTAGAATTAGCTATTTAAGTCTAAAATAGAATTGTAGTACTCATAAATACCTACGCGTTCATATAAAGAACGTCAAAACCGGAGTTCGTATGCAAAAGTTATGGCCTTCTAAAGATTTAGCTTTTAAAAACCCTAAACTAGCTAATTCACGACGTGAGTTTTATGACGGTCACGACATTCTATCATAATTTGGAATCTGAAGCTGCGAGAGGATAGGATCCAAAATTCACGACGTGAGTTTTATGACACTCACGACGTGAGGTGTCATTCTGTCATAATTCGGAATCTAGAAGCTGCGAGAGGATAGGATCCAAAATTCACGACGTGAGTTTTATGACACTCACGACGTGAGGTGTCATTTTGTCATAATTCGGAATCTAGAAGCTGCGAGAGAATAGGATCCAAAATTCACGACGTGAGTTTTATGAAACTCACGACGTGAGGAGTCACATGGCCAACTTCCAAAGCTAGGGACGCAAATGGCATATCTTGAAGTTTTATATGCTAAGTCATATAGTATGTTGCAATTTATAGTTTTATGTCAAGATAAAGCTAGATATGTTATATGTTGTTATTATTAGTTTTATGTCAAGATAAAACTGGATATGTTGTTATTTTTAGTTTTATGTCAAGACAAAACTAGAAACGTTATATGTTGTTATTATTGGTTTTAGGTCAAGATAAAACCTGGTTTTTACTTCAAGATATAGTTGTTATACTGCCTAAATATTTTGAAGTTAGGAGTAATGTTTAAAAGCAAAGTCTAGTAACTTAAGGTTTTATACATGAAAATGCTTTTGTTCTTAGAGCTATAGGAAGCCGTCGAAGTCTACATGAGTAATTGTATTCATCAACTAAGATTGGGGATCTTAGTGGAAATCCTCTGAACTGTAACTGTTAATCCTGTGTGAGCGAGGAAGTCGTGTATAATTAGTATACAGGCTGACCACCCCACTTGTGACTGTTAGCTACAATCAACCAAAAACAAGTGATGAACTATCCTTTTATTTGTTATTGTTCCGGCGTCGATGAAGCGTACGGTATTGTTTCTCATGTTAAATCATGAGTGTATTGTTCTATCAGAGGTATTATGTCATAGAAGTGGTTACAGGCTCATGGTAGCAAATTGTAGAAACATTATACCTTGTCGTATACAAGTATTAATGTTAAGTATAAGTTTTCCCCTACTTATACCTTAAGATTAAGAAATGTTTTAGTATAACACTTAATTGATAAGTATACAATTATACCTAATGCTGGAGAATCAAAATGATACTTTCAAAACTATACTTTTGAATGTGTAAAAATGTATTATTTTATGGAGTCAAAACCTATGGACTCACCAACTTTATGTTGATGTATTTTAAAATGCATGTGTTTTCAGGAACTCGAAAAGCGGGTATGTATTCAAACAGGAGAAGTTTTACTAGTATCTTTCTATTCTTTAAGAAGTATGTCATAGTCGGATATTATGTAATAAATACTAGGAAAAAACAATAATGTAGCTTTGAATCATCAATAAAGGTATGTATTTTCATTAAGTATTGTTCAATGTATGTTACATAACTGTGATACGAAAAATGACGTTACACTACCCGGTGTTTCCGCCAATGGCCAGGGTGTGACAGGTTGGTATCAGAGCTATTAACTATAGTGAACTAGTACTTTCTTAGGAAAGCACGTCTATAGTTTAGGACTTACTCTATTAGGTTTAGGTATATCCCTTAGCCTATAAATAAAAAGTATTATTAATTATACTACGGAAGGACGACTTACAGGAGCGGTGACAAGGATAGACATGTCGATTTGCTTTGCTGGATTTCAAAACGGCTATATGCCAAAATGATCCTGCCCTTTCGACAGTACTGACTAGCCGGAGCCTTATCAGATAGACCTGAAGTAACAAACAATAGTAAAAGCGTGAATACAATAAATAAGAATATAGAGTCATATATAAAGACTCAGACCTGCGATGAGAATACGCCTTAATACCCAGAATGTTTTTGATCTCAAGGATTTAGATCAAATATTCCAACTAAAGTTTATATGTGCATAGATCCTATCACAACTAGGTGTAGGTGCGCAACTACATTTTATTATGATCAGATCAAGTGAACTATTTAATTTGGGAGAAATATTTGATAGACTAAACTTTTGGTGATCCAAAATGTATAGGACTTCGACATGACACATTTACGAGAATGGATAATCATCGAGTATACGGATGAAGAAGAGGAACTTTCATTTCCTAGGATGGTAGGCGATCCTTACTACCCTATAAATCCAACCACCTTTCATCCAATACCTTCTGATGATGGAGCACATTTATATTCCAATGAATGGGAAGAGAGTGAACCAATGGAAGAGAGCGAACCAATGGATGAGACAGAGTCGGTGGCATCATCTTTACCACCAATGAACACTCTTTATCGTCAAGTTCCAGGAGGAGCAAAGATGAAACACATGACACGTAAATCCATACCAATATGGAAAAAGATTAAGAAGAATCAGAAGGCGACATCTTCAGGAAGTCATAGAGTTCAAGATGAATCTGGACGGATAGCCCAAACCGTCGATAGGTGGGTGATAGAAGAAAGAGCTGCTAAGATGTATGAGACTGGTGAATCATCTCGACCACATCCCCCACATTCTTCCGAAGTGAACGCCTTATCACAATTGTTTGAGAAAAGTGAAAAAATTGAAGATAAGATGGGAATTGTCGAAAGGAGGGCTGCTTATCTCTCTGTAAGAGTGCGAAGGCTAGAGGACACGAGATCAAGAATTAGTGATGGATGTCCATCATCGTATAAATTTCGTTTATAACGGTATGATTACTCACGATGCAAGGATTGTAGAGTTAGATCTATATAATCAAACCACGAGAAACGAGGAGCGCACACGAGGTCTTGAGCAGAAAACTCAAGCACTTGAAGAGCAAGTGGTTCATGTTAGTGACATGTTGGGTCATCACTTGGGTTTCTGGTAGATAAGCTAAAACTAGTGGTTGTGTAAATATAGAAAATGTAACGACCGAAAAATCCAACCAATTTTAAATTTTTCAAAAACAACCCGATTTCATTAAATTATTACAAAAAGGTTTTCAATACAAATCATTTAGAGTATTCCCAGAATCACATTACTACAAAATCATGAGGAGAGGTACGATCACGCCTTTGCCTTGCCACGGTCTCCTGAAGAACCTGAAAAACATTAAACCACAACTGTAAGCCCGAAAGCTTAGTGAGATACCCCCAAAATACCAACCACATATACCATACACATATCATGCAATCTCATAACGAATCACAGAACAGCCATGCATATCGGGTCTACTGTGGGACTGGTCCGCCTTGTCGGGCCTTCAGTCCACCGGGTCTATCCTCCAAGTCCAATCATGTCCCTCGAGTCTACAGTGTGGTTGGTCCGCCCGCACTGGGCCTTCAACTCACCTGGTCCAATCTCTGAGTCCAATAATGTCCTTCGAGTCTGCAATGTGGTTGGTCTGCCCGCACCAAGCCTTCAACCCACCTGGTCCACTATCTGAGTCTACAGTATGACTGGTCCGCCCGCACCCGGGCCTTCAGTCGGCCTGGTCCACTCTCCGAGCCTCGACACGTCTGGTCCACCCTCGTGGGGCCTACAGCCTATCCGGACCGCTCGTTGGGCCTTCGGAACAACCGGTCTGCCCTGGGTATCTTGGCCTACAGCACGAAGTAGGACCCGCCTCAACCCAACTCCAGTCCAAAAAACCATGCGCACATAAACATACAATCACATAACAATTCATATCCAGGCAAACTGATCTAGCAGATCACATAACACAACATACTGTAACAGGATACCGACCTAACCGGTCACTAGCAAATACCATCCTAACTACCAGGATGCAACCATATCAAAGCAATAACATAACAACAGATACCCGGATCTCAATCCGATAAAGGGTCGGCCTTGGTGCCTTAGACCATGTTGATATAGTGAGGATAACTCACCTCGAAACTGCCGGCTGAAAGGATAAGATCCCGCTGCTCCAAACTCCAACATGATGTAACAGCTCGGAATTTTCAGGTATTTATTTTGGACTTAATTATGGAAATTGTGAGTGGACTCGGCGAGTTAGAGCCCAGAATCGCCGAGTAGGATCACGAATTTGGGTGCGTGTTCGCGTCCGGACTCGACGAGTCCAAGAGTGGACTCGGCGAGTCCATGCTGTGTGATGAAACTCTAATTTCTGGGGTTTGCGGCCTATTTAAAGGGCCTTATGTCTGTCATTTGTGCTCACCCAACCCTTAGGGAGAAACCCTTGAGAGCTGGAATGTTTTGAGAGAGAGAGGGAGCTTTATTGACCTTGTGTGTGTGATCTAGCAAAGAAGGAGGAGGATCTAAGCAAGAGGAAGTAAAGGAGGCTACTATTCAGTGGATTTGAAGCTTAGAGCATCGATCTAGAGGTATGAATTTGATCCATTTTCTGATTTGTGGAGCATAGGGAGATCTAGGGTTTCTTATAGACATTTATGGAATGATTTGATGCCAAATAGTCCCCTTTTTATGTTGAGACTCTGGATCTGGATCCATAGAGGTCCATAGAGCCTCTCTCTTCCAGCTTTATGTATAGCAATTGAGTTCATGGCCTTGAGATATTGAAATTGAGACAAAAACATCATTTAGAGTCATATAGAGATTGTATGTGCATCAAGATAGTGACTTTATGTGCTAAATAAGCTTGGAGGGACTGGATCTGTGGGTTAATGGACCGGATCTGACCTCATGATCAATTTTAGTCATTGCATGGCACGGACTCACCGAGTCCGAAGAACAGACTCGGCGAGTAGTATGAATGTTGCCCGATCATACAGCGTGTGGTCTTGCCGAGTCGGGAAGGGTTGACTCAGTGAGTCAGGGGGGGGGGGGGAAATCAGAGTGGACAGGTGGACTGAGTCAAGTTGGACTCGCCGAGTTGTTCTTGAGACTCGGCGAGTTGAGTCGTGGTGTCCCCACAACTCATGCCAGGAGGGACTCGTCGTGTTAGGGAATACTCGACGTGTCAAGGGAGGATTTCAGGAAATTAGTGTATACGCTCAGCCTTGCCGAGTCGCTATATGCACTCACCGAGTCCGGTCAAAGCTGACCGTTGACCGTTGACCAGGGTTGACTATTGTTGACTTATCAAGGAGTAACCAACCTTAGTTGGGAAAAGTGTTAATTAGAGTGGTATTGTGATTTAGGAGGACTATAGCTCGGGAGATCGAGCGCTAGTGATTTCAGGACTTACGACTTATCGAGATACGCGAGGTGAGTCTTCTCACTATACTTTACCTTGAGTAGGTAACCAGAGTTATGTGATAGAGTATTTGTATGCCATGTATGTTATGTGTTGTACTGCATTATTTCTATGTGATTTATGCTGTGCATGTTTACAGAGTTAGAACCTGAGGGTTCACAGAGTTTGGGTGCACGGACCCACAGAGTTATAGCCTCGAGTGGCCAATATGTGTTATATGTGGTATTTTGGGGAACTCACTAAGCTTTGTGCTTACAGTGTTTGATGTTATTGTTTCAGGTACTAGTGATGACCGCGGGAAGGCGCCGACTTGATCCGTACACACACACGGAGTTTATACATTTGTGATTTTGGGATTTTGTATTGACTTGAATTGGATAATTAATATGGTTGTTTTATGAATGTTAAATGAATTATGTTTTACGAAAATTTGAAAATTTTGTTTGAAATTCACGGTGTTACAATTGGTATCAGAGCCTTGGTTTGAGGGATTCGGGTACACCTTCGGGAGTATTTGAACTCAAACTGAGGATTTGGAAAAAAAATATTTTCAAAAGAAAACTTAACTTTTCTAAGAGTAAGAGATTTTCTTGAAGAAACGTGTGTACGATCAGTCAGCGCCCGAACGGTGATTTCCCAAAATACCCTTATATTATATGTTATGGTGTAATATCTTGTTAGAGTAGGCTAGGGAGATGTGAGCTGTCCCAACAGATCTCTCATAAGCTCCTCACTGCTACAAATTCCAAGTACTCTATCACTCCCTAACAGATCTCTCTAGGGAGATGTGAGCTACTATGAGATGCTTGAGAGCGAATAGGTAGCAGTGAGGAGCTTATGAGAGATCTGTTAGGGAGTGATAGAGTACTTGGAATTTGGGATCCGAAGAGGAAGATTTGGGGTGTGTACTGAGACGGTGTGGACAGTAGTATTGGGCCCATACTACTGAAAGCACCGGGGCGGTGCACGATCCAAATAAGAATCTTTGGAATACCAAGAATCAAGGAGGGATGGATTGTCGAGTGTGAGTATGCTTGAGCGGATTCTAATTTATCGTATGTTGTATTTCAGAGGTTGATCATGGTAAGGACACGTCATATGCCGGAGGGTGTCGGGGCTAGTGATGAGGAGATTCGGCAGATCATTCATGAGGAGGTGGCTGCGGTCATCAGAGCAGAGATACAAGAGATGTTCGGGTCTATTAAGACCGCACTGATCGAGACCTTCGACGAGCGTTATGCCGCTCTTTCTGAGGCTGCGGTTGCGGCGGCCACTGTAGATGTTGCTGCTGCTAGGCCGCAAGGTGGTGACGCATGCTGTTCCGGGAGTTCAGCAACACGAAACCACCGGAGTTCGATGGGACCCAGGACCGGTGGCGGCCATGAGATGGATTTATGACATAGAGGGGTGTTTCTTCACTTGCTCATCGCCTGAGCATCTGAGAGTACGGTTCGCGCTGAACTAGCTTCGCTTGGGAGCGAAGGACTGGTGGAAGTTTGTCACAGCACATTTTTCGCATGCTGAGCTTGCAACAGTGACTTGGGAGAGGTTCACTGCCATGTTCCGAGATGAGTATGTTCCCCAGGTGGAGTGGGAGCGGTTGGCCCAGGAGTTTCTGACCCTCAAGCAGGGTACTGAGTCTGTTACAGTGATCACCAGGATGTTTCATGTGAGGGCAATGTTTTGCCCTGAGCACGTGTCCACTGAGCAGGCACGTATGAGTCGATATTTAAGTATTTTGAGACGAGACATTCGGGAGTTCGTGGCGAACTCCTCGTACCGGACATTTGCCGAGCTTCAGGCAAATGCCTGAAAGAGGGAGATTGAGCTGGAGACCCAGGCTAGGGAGGAGGCTAAGTCTCAGGGGAGGGATCGGTGACCGGTACATTTCCAACCAGCAGCCAACTGGGCCAAGCCCGCTGATCCCAAATCAGGGAGCCAGAAGGGCCGCACTTGTGGAAAGTGCGGCAAGGGTCATGACGGAGTATGTAGAGCGAGATCTTGCTACAAATGTGGCAAGGAGGGGCATATGGCCAAGGACTGCCCCAAGGGGTTTGCAGTATGTTTTCACTGCAACCAGATCGGACACCGGAAGGCGGAGTGTCCACAGTTGCGGGGGTCGGCTCAGGGAGCATCGCAGGGATCTGCCCCTGTCGCCATCAGAGCTACCGGGAGTGGGCCAATGAAGGCCGAGGCGCCGAGGGCATGAGGGAGAGCATTTCAGTTGACCGCGGAGGAGGTCCGCGCAGCGCCCAATGTCGTGGCTGGTATGAATTCTTTCATGTATTTATCATAATGTTGAAATATTATGCTTATATTATGTTATGCGTAAGTACTTTTCTTGTGAATTCTATACCTGCCTTGGTATTATTTGACTTGGGTGCGAGTTGGTCCTTTGTATCTTTGGCCTTTAGTCAGCACATCAGTATTAGTCGTGAGGCGCTGAGTCGGCCTCTAAGAGTTTCCATAGCTGACGAGAAGGCGATATATGCCACGGAGGTGATCCTGATTGATTTGGTTCCTATTGCCACGGGGGATGTTTGTGTCATCATGGGCATGGACTGGTTGAGCAAGTTCGGTGCGGTTATCGATTGCGAACGACAGCTAGTGACCATACGAGACCCTAGTGGGGGGGTTCTTATAGTATACGGCGAGGGTACCCGTTCTGGATCAGCATTCTGTTCGGCCTCTAGGGTGAGACAGTGTTTACAGCAGGGCTGTAAGGGTTTTGTGGCGTACATGTCAGATACGCGGGTTGATTCTGGGAGGCCGAGGTCGGTGGAGGAGGTTCCTATTGTGCGGGAGTTTCCAGATGTTTTTCCGGAGGAGTTGCCGGGGGTGCCTCCCGTGAGGCAAGTAGAGTTCAGTATTGATTTGGTCCCGGGGGCCGCGCCTATTGCAAAGGTACCTTATCGTCCTGCACGTCCAGAGATGCAGGAGCTATCCTCGCAGCTTCAGGAGCTGCTGGGGAAAGGGTTTATTCGGTCGAGTAGCTCGCCGTGGGGAGCGCCCATTCTGTTTGTAAAGAAGAAGGACGGTTCACATCGAATGTGTATTGATTACCGAGAATTGAACAAGCTGACGGTCAAGAACCGTTACCCGTTGCCGAGGATCGACAATTTGTTTGACCAGTTGCAGGGAGCATCTTGGTTCTCCAAGATCGATTTGAGGTCTGGATACCATCAGGTGAGGGTACGATAGGAGGATGTCCAGAAGATAGCGTTTAGGACGCGTTATGGGCATTATGAGTTTGTGGTGATGCCTTTCGGGCTCACCAATGCCCCGGCAGTGTTCATGGATCTCATGAACCGGGTATGTTGGCCGATGTTGGATCGGTCGGTGATCGTATTTATTGATGACATTCTGGTATATTCGAGATCTAGGGAGCAGCACGAGGAGCATTTGAGGGAGATCCTCGGAGTTCTGAGATCGTAGAGGCTTTATGCCAAATTCTCCAAGTGCGATTTCTGGTTGCGAGAGGTTTAGTTCCTTGGACATCTTGTCAACCAGGATGGAATATTGGTCGATCCGGCCAAAGTGGAGGCAGTGATGAGTTGGGAGGTGCCGAGGTCACCCTCCGAGATCAGGAGTTTTCTAGGGTTGGCTGGTTATTATCGGAGATTCATCAGGGATTTTTCTAAGATCGCAATGCCGCTTACTAGGTTGACCCGGAAGGGTGTTGCTTTTTCATGGGGCCCCGAGCAGCAGGTCTCCTTTGAGACGCTTCGCCAAAGGTTATGCGAGGCCCCGGTGTTAGCCCTCCCGGAGGGAATGGAGGATTTTGTCGTATACTGCGATGCATCGATTTTGGGGTTGGGAGCGGTATTGATGCAGAGGGGGCATGTGATAGCGTATGCGTCGAGGCAGTTGAAGCCTCATGAGTCGAGGTATCCCACCCATGACCTAGAGTTGGGGGCAGTGGTGTTTGCCCTCAAGATTTGGCGCCATTATTTGTATGGGGTTCGGTGTACGATTTACACGGACCATAAGAGTCTGAAGTATTTGATGGATCAGCCCAACCTGAATATGCGATAGAGGAGGTGGTTGGATGTGGTTAAGGATTATGATTGTGAGATCTTGTATCATCCGGGCAAGGCTAATGTGGTAGCCGACGCCCTGAGTCGTCGGGCAGAGTGTGCCCCGTTGCGAGGTGTATGTTTACAGTTGACCGTGATGACTCCGGTGTTGGACACCCATCGAGGAGCACAGGGTGAAGCAATGAGGTTGGAAAACCAGAAGAGAGAACGAGTTGTTGGTTTGATATTGGAATTTGTTATCGATGTTTGGGGGATTATGACTTTCCAGGGGCGTATTTGGGTACCATTTGTGGGAGGTGCACGTGCCATTTTGATGGAAGAGGCTCATCGGTCGAAGTTCTCGATCCATCCCGGGGCCACTAAGATGTATCTGGATTTGAGGAAAGAGTATTGGTGGCCCTGTATGAAGAGAGATGTTGTGTGGTTCGTTGAGAGGTGTTTAACCTGCCGTAAGGTTAAGGCCGAACATCAGAGACCGCATGGTAAGTTGCAGCCATTGGAGATTCCCGAATGGAAGTGGGAACAGATCACCATGGATTTCATCACCAAATTGCCAAGGACTGTTCGAGGAGTTGATGCAATTTGGGTGATTGTAGATAGATTGACGAAGAGTGCTCACTTTCTTGCCATCAGTGAGAGTTTGTCTGCGGAGACGTTAGCAGAGACATATGTGAGGGAAGTGGTGTCTCGGCATGGGGTGCCGATCTCGATTGTCTCCGACCGTGACGTGCGTTTCACTTCCAGGTTCTGGAAGAAGTTCCATGAGGAGTTGGGTACTAGGTTGCATTTTAGTACCGCATATCACCCCCAGACCGACGAACAGAGTGAACGGATGATTCAGACCCTCGAGGACATACTCCGAGCATGTGTATTGGATTTCGGGGGAAGTTGGAATACGTATTTGCCTTTGGCCGAGTTTTCTTACAACAACAACCATCATTCGAGCATTGGTATGCCGCCCTTTGAGCTGTTGTATGGGAGGAAGTGTCGAACCCCCATTTGCTGGGGAGAAGTTAGGCAACGTGTTATGGGCAACACGGAGATAGTACTTCAGACGACAGAACAGATCCAACAGGTCAGACAGAGGTTACTGACTGCAAAAAGTCAGCAAAAGAGTTATGCGGACAGACGTCGGTCCGAGCTTGAGTTCCAGGTCGGTGATTTTGTGCTCCTGAAGGTCTCTCCTTGGAAAGGAGTGATCCGATTCAGGAAAAGGGGCAAATTGGGGCACCGATATATCGGACCATTTTCGGTAATCGTGAGGGTAGGCAGGGTAGCCTATCGCTTGGATTTGCCAACAGAATTGGGATAGATTCATGACACTTTCCATGTGTCGCAATTCCGGAAGTGTATAGCCGATGAGTCGGCAGTGGTTTCATTATACGATATTCAGGTGGACGCGAGCTTGAATTATGCTGAGAGACCAGTGGCCATCAGGGATCAAAAAATCAAGGTTCTGAGGAACAAGGAGGTACCTTTGGTCTTGGTTCAGTGGCAACATCGGAAGGGGTCCGAGATGACGTGGGAACCGGAGCGTGAGATTCAAGAGCAGCATCCAGAGTTATTTGCAGAGTGAGACTTCGAGGACGAAGTCTATTTCTAGTGGGGGAGAATTGTAACAGCCCGGAATTTTCGGGTATTTATTTTGGACTTAATTATGGAAATTTTGAGTGGACTCGGCGAGTCAGAGCCCAGACTTTCCGAGTAGGATCACGGATTTGGGTGCGTGTTCGCATCCGGACTCGACGAGTCCAAGAGTGGACTCGGCGAGTCCACGCTGTGTGATGAAGTTTTAGTCATTGCATGGCACAGACTCACCGAGTCCGAAGAACAGACTCGGCGAGTAGTATGAATGTTTACCGATCATATAGCGTGTGGTATTGCCGAGTCGGGAAGGGTTGACTCAGTGAGTCAGGGGGGGGGGGGGGAAATCAGAGTGGACAGGTGGACTGAGTCAAGTTGGACTCGCCGAGTTGTTCATGAGACTCGGCGAGTTGAGTCATGGTGGCCCCACAACTCATGCCAGGAGGGACTCGTCGTGTTAGGGAATACTCGACCTATCAAGGGAGGATTTCAGGAAATTAGTGTATACGCTCAGACTCGCCGAGTCGCTATATGCACTCGCCAAGTCCGGTCAAAGTTGACCGTTGACCGTTGACCAGGGTTGACTATTGTTGACTTATCAAGGAGTAACCAACCTTAGTTGGGAAAAGTGTTAATTAGAGTGGTATTGTGATTTAGGAGGACTATAGCTCGGGAGATCGAGCGCTAGTGATTTCAGGACTTACGACTTATCGAGATACGCGAGGTGAGTCTTCTCACTATACTTTACCTTGAGTAGGTAACCAGAGTTATGTGATAGAGTATTTGTATGCCATTTATGTTATGTGTTGTACTGCATTATTTCTATGTGATTTATGTTGTGCATGTTTACAGAGTTAGAACCTGAGGGTTCACAGAGTTTGGGTGCACGTACCCACAGAGTTATAGCCTCGAGTGGCTAATATGTGTTATATGTCGTATTTTGGGGAACTCACTAAGCTTTGTGCTTACAGTGTTTAATGTTATTGTTTCAGGTACTGGTGATGACCGCGGGAAGGCGCCGACTTGATCTGTACACACACACACGGAGTTTATACATTTGTGATTTTGGGATTTTGTATTGACTTGAATTGGATAATTAATATGGTTGTTTTATGAATGTTAAATGAATTATGTTTTACGAAAATTTGAAAATTTTGTTTGAAATTCACGGTGTTACACATGAACTCCTCCACTGAACACCAAAACACTCAACTCAATAAATACCCTTAATTACCAAAAATACCCCTGGAAGATAACTGGTCAACCCTTGTACAAGGTCAAAGTCAACCCCTGACTGACTCTACTCGCCGAGTCAACCCAATGACTCGCCGAGTCCCCAAGCTCAGAACTTCCCTCAATCCGCGACCTAACTCGCTGAGTCACCCCGAGACTCGCCGAGTCCAACAACTCTGTGTCCACTCGCACCCAACTCACCGAGTCATCACTTGACTAACCGATTCTCGACTCAACCAGGAAATATTGGGACTCTTCGACTAGACTCGCCGAGTCTAAGGCTTTCTTCAACCTACTCGCCGAGTTGTTCATCCAACTCGTCGAGTTCCAGCTCATCTTCAAGTAACTTGTCGAGTCCACCCTTGTGACTCGCCGAGTACCACCGGTCTGAATGGATACAGAAGCATTCCAGGCCATGCAAATGATCCAACCCATAGATCTACTTCTCCTAAGGCCATCCATCACGTAAAGTGGCAATCTTTACGTGAATCCAAGAAGATCTAGGCATTTTTACTCTAGGGTTTGGGGTTTGGGACAAGATAGCTCCATCAACAACACAAGAACATGGACTTTAATGATCTTAAGACCTTCTCCACTCCAGATCTGAGGGAGCAACCTCAGATCTATCCTTCAAACTCAATATGCCACAAATCTAAGCTTCCCACACAACCCCAAAATGAAGAATCTAGAAGAACACAACCCAAGAATGAGATATTACCTCAAAAATGAAGCCTCCAACAGCAAGAGATCCGAATCTAAACAAAGCCCTTTGATCCAAGCCTCTTCTCCTTCAAGATTTCTTCAACAAACACCTCCCCAAGCTCCAAATGCACTCCAATCTTCCACAATCACGCTTTCTAGGGTATCTAGACTTCAAGGGGGATCAAAGAGGCTGGGGAGAGGGTATAATGTTCTTTAAATAGGGCTCATTCCCCGAATTTAGGGTTTTCTCCACTCAGCACCTACTCGCTGAGTCCATCTTTGGACTCGCCGAGTAGGCCACTTGACACGCGACCAAAGTCGCGACCCTACTCGCCGAGTCCATCCATGGACTCGCCGAGTTGCCCTTCAAAATTTACAGTTTTAGTCCTTCAACTCTACTCTTGATATTCCGGGATGTTACAGAAAATCAGACTAGTTAAGGCAAGAAGAGTAAAAGTTTATTGCAAGGATGTAGAAAACCCTGCAAATTTTGTAATGTTTATAGAAAGTTTTCTCTTATAAACCTAAATAACCTGATGTGACCACTGCTAATAATATGAAGCATACGTTATAGTAATCATTATATTGTCTATTATGTTTTATGCTGTGAATAATAACTAGAGTATTTAGTACTTGTATATTAAATGATCAACAAAACTCTTAAAAATTCTTATTATTTATAATAGGAACTAAAACAAAATGCCTAGAAGGAGTAATCTGCTAAACCCTAACCGACCGTCAGCACCACAACAACAACCACAACCACCATCAGACATAAACCCCTCAATGAGTACAGTGCAACTGGAAGAAATCATAGCTCAAAGAATTGTTGTGGCTCTATCTAATGTCACAAGAGATGGAGTTAGAAATGAAGGCCATGTAGGGACCGCTAGAACATGTGCCTACAAATATTTTATGAATTGTAGGCCAAAAGTCTTTCATGGAAATGAAGGGGTAGTTAATTTGATGAGGTGGATAGAAAAGATAGAGTCCGTCTTTCAAATAAGCTTTCGTCCAGACAATTGTTAAAGTACGATTTGCAGCATGTACTTTCGCTGATGCATCACTTACATGGTGGAATAGCCATGTGAATACATTGGGGATTGATATTGCAAATTCCATGAAATGGAAGAGCTAAAAATAATGCTAGTAGAGGAGTATTGTCCTAAGGGGGAAATACATAAGCTGGAACAAGAATTGTGGACCCTAACCATGAAGGGTTCAGAGATAAAAGCTTATACTGCTAGGTTCAATGACCTTGCAGTTATGTGTCCAACACTTGTAACTCCTGAATATAAGAAGATTGAGTGATATATATGGGGTTTAGCATTGCAAATCAAAGGCATGGTGATCGTATCAAAGCCTACGACTTATGACTGCACCAAGAGAATAGCTCATCAGCTAACCCGCACAGAGATCCAAGGAACAGAAGTGGTCTCAAAGGATGAGTCTCCTAAAGCTAGAACAAACAAGCGCAAGTTTAATAAGAATAATCCCAAATAATCATCTGAGAAAAGACAAGAAGTGGCAACCAACTACACAGCCACAACAACAGTACCTACTAATCCAAAGTCTGCATGGTGCAACCACTGCAACCGTCATCACCCAGGTGACTTTTTTGTTTGCACAAAATGCAAAAAGAAAGGGCACACTGCTAGTTACTGCAGGAGCACAACACCTGCAACAGTTAATCAGCAAACAAATACTGGAATAGGTCATGGTGAAGAAAGAAAGTGTTATGAGTGTGGAGAAGTTGGACATATCAAGAAAGGCTGTCCAAAGTTAAGGAGTCAAGGAGGCATAGGACGTGGCAGGGCGTTTGTGATCGGAAGTGGAGAGGTTATCCAGGACCCTTCAGTTGTATCTGGTACGTTTCTCATAGATAATTTATACGCTAGAATACTCTTCTACTTTGGAGCATATCGAAGTTTTATAATTCCGAAATTTAGAAAATTGTTAAGTCATAAGTGTAGCAAATTAAAAGAAATCTACGAAGTAGAAATCGCTAACGGACAATTTGAGAAAACATATGAAATCTTAGAAAATTGTATGTTAACTCTTAATAACTACCTTTTTCACATCAACCTCATGCCAATGCCTATCGGTAGTTTTGATGTCATAATTGGCATAGATTGGTTATCTTCACACCGTGCTGAAATTTTATGTCATGAGAAATCCATACGACTACCCTTACCAAACGACGAAGCCCTAATTATCTATGGTGATAAATCTGGGAAGAACCTCAAAGTCATTTCTTGTACAAAGACACAGAAATATCTACATAAGAAATGTAGCGCATTCTTAGCCCACATTTTAGATAAGAGAAGAAAGATAAAAGAAATCAAGGACATACCTCAAGTATGTGATTTCCCTGACATATTTCCTGAAGATCTACCTGGAATACCTCCCGTCCGACAAGTTGAGTTTCGAATCGACTTAATTCCAGGAGCAGCCCCGGTAGCGAAATCTCTTTATCGGTTGGCTCCATCTGAAATGCAAGAATTATCTAGCCGACTACAAGAAGTTCTTGACAAAGGCTTTATCCGACCAAGTTTTTCACCTTGGGGAGCACCAATCTTGTTTGTCAAGAAGAAGGACTGATCCTTTCGAATGTGTATTGATTATCGGGAGTTGAACAAGCTAACAATCAAGAATCGTTATCCGCCACCCAGAATTGATGATTTATTCAATCAACTACAAGGATCTAGCTACTACTCAAAGATAGATCTTAGATCAGGATACCATCAACTCAGAGTACAAGAAGATGATATTCCAAAAACAACATTTGAACTTGTTATGGTCATTATGAGTTCTTAGTTATGTCTTTTGGATTAACCAACGCCCCAGCAGTGTTTATGGATCTCATGAATCGTGTTTGCAAACCATACTTGGATAAATTCGTGATCGTATTTATCGATGATATATTGATATATTCACGAACCAAGGAAGAACATGGTCAACACCTGCAAATAATCTTAGAACTACTAAGAAAAGAAAAGGTGTACACTAAATTCTCCAAATGTGAGTTTTGGATTAGAGAAGTACAATTTTTAGGTCATGTAGTTAGCAACGAAGGAATTCAAGTTGACCCATCCAAAGTTGAAGCAATCAGGAATTGGGAAGCACCAAAGACACCAACAGAGGTGCCTCAATTCCTTGGACTTGCTGGCTATTAACGTAGATTCATAGAGAATTTCTCCAAAATAGCCAAGCCGCTTACAACACTAACCCAGAAGGATACGAAGTTCAACTGGGAAGACAAACATGAAGCTGCTTTTCAGAAACTAAAGCAAATGTTGTGTAGTGCACCAATCCTATCCCTTCCAGAGGGGACAGGAGATTTCGTTGTATACTGCGATGCTTCAAATCAAGGATTGGGATGTGTGTTGATGCAAAGAGGAAAAGTTATCGCCTATTCATCATGACAACTTAAGGTGCATGAGAATAATTACACTACCCATGATCTTGAATTGGGAGCTGTAGTTTTTGCACTAAAATCTGGAGACATTACCTATACGGTACTAAGTGTACTATTTTTACCGACCACAAAAGTCTCCAGCACATCTTCGACCAAAAAGATCTTAATATGAGACAACGAAGAGGGGTCGAATTGTTAAATGATTATGAATGTGAGATTCGTTATCATCCCAGAAAGGAAAACGTGGTTGCAGATGCCTTGAGCCGGAAATAATATATTAAACCCCGATGGGTATGAGTATTAACTATAACTATCCATTCTAACTTTACCGAACAAATTAGAGAAGCTCAACTTGAGGCTCTAAAAGAAGAAAACATCAAGAACAAAGCTTTGCGAGGAATGGAAAAGCAACTTATACAAAAAGATGATGGGACGCGACACTTTATGAAACGAATTTGGACACCTAAGTTCGGTGGAATCAGGGACTTGGTCTTAGAAGAAGCCCACAAGTCAAGATATTCCGTGCATCCAGGCTCTGACAAAATGTACTTGGATTTAAAAGTACATTATTGGTGGCCAAATATGAAGGCAGAAATTGCTACTTATGTGAGCAAATGTTTGACGTGTTCTAAAGTGAAGGCAGAACATCAAAAGCCTTCACGTTTACTTCAACAACCGGAAATAACAAAATGGAAATGGGAGCAGATTTCAATGGACTTCATCACTAAGTTACCCAAAACTCCTGGTGGGTTCAACACTATTTGGGTAATAGTAGATAGATTGACTAAGTCCGCCCATTTCTTACCAATTAAGGAGAAAGACAAGATGGAGACGTTGAGTAGAGTTTATCATAAGGTAGTTGTTGGATTGCATGGAGTTCCAAGTTCTATTATTTCTGACCGAGATAGTAGATTCACTTCATGATTTTGGCAATCTCTACAAAAATCCTTAGGAACACGTCTAGACATCAGTACAGCTTATTATCCACAGGCTGATGGTAAGAGTAAGAGAACCATTCAGACTTTAGAAGATATGCTCTGAGCATGTGTAATAGACTTTGGAAATGCGTGGGATACTCATTTACCATTAATTGAGTTTTCCTACAACAATAGTCATCACACTAGCATCAAGGCTGCACCGTTTGAGGCTCTTTATGGACGAAAATGTCGTTCCCCATTATGTTGGGCAGAAGTTGAACATACGTAGATGGCTAGAGAACATACAGGCGATACCTTACGTACTGGACCAGAAATAATCCATGAGACAACTGAAAAGATCGTGCAAATTAAGGATCGATTAAAGGTTGCACGTGATCGTTAAAAGAGCTATGCTGACGTAAGACGTAAGCCTTTAGAATTCCAAGTTGGAGATAAAGTAATGTTGAAGGTCTCTACTTGGAAACGTGTAATTCGATTTGGTAAGCGAGGCAAACTAAACCCACAGTATATATGAACTTTTAAAAATTCTAGCTAGAATTGGTTCTGTCGCATACCAACTCAAGTTGCCTCAAGAGCTAAGTAATGTACACGATGTTTTTCATGTATCAAATCTAAAAATATGTCTATCCAATGACACTCTTGTGGTAACTCTCAACGAGATACAAGTCAATACGAAACTCAACTTTGTAGAAGAACCTGTCGAGATCATGGATCGAGAAGTTAAAAGATTAAAGCAAAGTCGTATTCCCATAGTGAAAGTTTGATGGAACTCTTTGCGAGGACCTGAATTTACTTGGGAACGTGAGGATTAGATGAAAGAAAACTACCCCCAACTATTTGACAAAACCCTAACCACAAGATAAATTTCAGGACAAAATTGTTCTAACGGGTGGAGAATGTAACACTAGTCAAAATAGGTCAATAGACAATCACATGTGATTATGCCAATCATGTAATGTGATTATGTTAACCTAGTAATGTGGTAAGAATGTTATGTAGTTCATGATAAATTCTAATACAAATATGAACTTCCTTTATGATACAACTCAAAGTATACATCTATACGATTCCAAAAATATAGAGAACATCTGAATCTGAATTCGCATGAAGAAGTTATGATAAACGAAACACTATAAATCTCTATAATAAGAGGAATTTAAAATAGACTTAGAATTAGCTATTTAAGTCTAAAATAGAGTTTAAGTACTCATAAATACCTACGTGTTCATATAAAGAACGTCAAAAACGGAGTTCGTATGCAAAAGTTATGGCATTCTGAAGATTTAGCTATTAAAAACCCTAAACTAGCTAATTCGCGACGTGAGTTTTATGACGGTCACGACATTCTGTCATAATTCGAAATCTGAAGCTGCGAGAGGATAGGATCCAAAATTCACGACGTGAGTTTTTGTAACAGCCCGAAATTTCAGGTATTGTTATAATTATGTTTTTGGGGTGTTTTAAGAGGGGACTCGGCGAGTTGGAGCCAGACTCGCCGAGTAGGACCACAGACTTGGTCGCGGGTTCGCGACTGGACTCAATGAGTCCAGATATGGACTCGGCGAGTCTGCGCTGTTCAGCGGAAACCCTAGCCTTTTTGTTTTGGGACGTATAAAATGGACTTATAGGCCGTCATTGTCCGTTTTTAGCCTACTGAGAAGAACCCTAAACCGATTGTGTGCATCTGGAGCAAGGATTGAAGACCATTGTTGAGTTTGGAAGAATTGTTGTGCAAGGAAGAGAAGGGTTTTGCTAAAGGAACAGCAGGAGAATCACGTTCTGAGGTTTGAGGACGCAGAGAACACGTTATTCAGGTAATAAATCGAATTACACTCTTCCATGTTGATGTGTATATGGATTTAGGGTTTATGGAACCCTTTTGTGACTAGATTGATTGTTACCCTTGTTCCCCAAACGATTATAACCCTGTATTAGGACCTTTAGAGGTCCAGAATGTCCCATGCCTGTGCATTTCGGGAATTAAGAGAGGTTTTGGATTGGAATCCTTATGCCTTAAGTCAAAATGTAAATTACAAGTCTTGGGGTGTAGCATGAGCACCTAAATGAAGGCCTTACGTGATGGACCAGCTTAGGAGGACCAGACCTATGAATGGTCGGGACAATACTGATCTCAGGAAGCAGTTTGATCGACTGCATGGCATGGACTCGCCGAGTCCAATGAACAGACTCGGCGAGTAGCTTGGAGAATAACTGGGACTCGTCGAGCTGTTCTTCAGACTCGACGAGTGGAGTCGGGGTGGCCCCGCGATTCATCCACAAGGAACTCGTCGAGTCAAGAGAGATACTCGACGAGTAGAAAGGGAACATCAGGGAATTTGTGAGGACGTCTAGACTCGCCGAGTCGCCATAGCACTCGCCGAGTCCGGTCAAGTTGACCGTTGACCGTTGACCAGAGTTGACCTATATGTGATTTCTTAGGGTCAGTTGTCTTGAAAGATAAAAGTGTTAATAAGGGAAATATGATATTATAGGGAGTCTGTAGCTCGGCGGATCGAGTACGAGTGATTTCAGGAGTTGCTAGCTTTCATTATCCACGAGGTGAGTCTTCTCACTATACTGTACCTGGAAGGGTTTGACTGTGTGACCGGAAGGTCGGATATGATATGTGTTATACGTGCTATAAATGGTAAGGTAATTGCTATGCGTGCTATGTATGTTTATATGGGCCGGAAGGCAATATGTTATGTGACCGGAAGGTCAGATATGGTATATGATATATGTGCTATTTGTGGTAAGTTAAATGTATTATGTGCCGTGTATGTTTATGGGCCGGAAGGCAATATGTTATGGGCCGGAAGGCAATATGTTTTGGGCCGGAAGGCAATATGTTATGGGCCGGAAGGCGATTTTGTTATGGACCGGAAGGCGTTGTGTTGTAGACCGGAAGGTCAGGGCCTGGAAAGGCGTATATGTGTAAGTAGTATACTGGGGAACTCACTAAGCATTTATGCTTACAGTTGTTATGTGTGTGTTTCAGGTACTAGCGAGGACCGTGGGAAGGCGCCGACGTGATGCGTACACACTGTCTGATATTTTGAGATCGTGGGAATTTTATGATCGTATTTTGACATAAAACTTGGAATAATTACATTTAGTTTGAATAAAACCACTTTATTTGAAATGAAAAATTTGTTTGAAAATTTGCGCTGTTACAGTTTTATGACACTCACGACGTGATGTGTCATTCTATCATAATTCGGAATCTAGAAGCTACGAGAGGATAGGATCCAAAATTCACGACATGAGTTTTATGACACTCACGACGTGAGGTGTCATTCTGTCATAATTCGGAATCTAGAAGCTGCGAGAGAATAGGATCCAAAATTCACGACATGAGTTTTATGAAACTCACGACGTGAGGAGTCACATGGCCAACTTCCAAAGCTAGGGACGCAAATGGCATGTCTATGGAGTGAATCAGGTAGTCTCACGACGTGAGTCTTATGACACTCACGACGTGAGTGTCATAAAATCCTACTATAAATAGCAAGACCGACCCATTATATATATATATTTTTTGTGCGATATAGTTCCGAAGTTATATTCGGAAGTTTTATATGCTAAGTCATATAGTATGTTGCAATTTATAGTTTTATGTCAAGATAAAACTAGATATGTTATATGTTGTTATTATTAGTTTTATGTCAAGATAAAACTGGATATGTTGTTATTTTTAGTTTTATGTCAAGACAAAACTTGAAACGTTATATGTTGTTATTATTGGTTTTAGGTCAAGATAAAACCTGGTTTTTACTTCAAGATATAGTTGTTATACTACCTAAATAATTTGAAGTTAGGAGTAATGTTTAAAAGCAAAGTCTAGTAACTTAAGGTTTTATACATGAAAATGCTTTTGTTCTTAGAGCTATAGGAAGCCGTCGAAGTCTACATGAGTAATTGTATTCATCAACTAAGATTGGGGATCTTAGTGAAAATCCTATGAACTGTAACTGTTAATCCCGTGTGAGCGAGGAAGTCGTGTATAGTTAGTATACAGGCTGACCACCCCACTTGTGACTATTAGCTACAATCAACCAAAAACAAGTGATGAACTATCCTTTTATTTATTATTGTTCCGGCGTCGATGAAGCATGCGGTATTGTTTCTCATGTTAAATCATGAGTGTATTTATTCTCATGGTAAATCATGAGTGTATTGTTCTATCAGAGGTATTATGTCATAGCAGTGGTTACAGGCTCATGGTAGCAAATTGTAGAAACATTATACCTTGTCATATACAAGTATTAATGTTAAGTATAAGTTTTCCACTACTTATACCTTAAGATTAACAAATTTTTTAGTATAACACTTAATTGATAAGTATATAATTATACCTAATGTTGGAGAATCAAAATGATACTTTCAAAACTATACTTTTGAATGTGTAAAAATGTATTATTTTATGGAGTCAAAACCTATGGACTCACCAACTTTATGTTGACGTATTTTAAAATGCATGTGTTTTCAGGAGCTTGAAAAGCGGGTATGTATTCAAACAGGAGAAGTTTTACTAGTATCTTTCTATTCTTTAAGAAGTATGTCATAGTCGGATATTATGTAATAAATACTAGGAAAAACAGTAATGTATCTTTCAATCATCAATAAAGGTATGTATTTTCATTAAGTATTGTTCAATGTATGTTATATAACTGTGATACGAAAAATGAAGTTACACTACCCGGTGTTTCCGCCGACGGTCGGGGTGTGACACAAGGTTGGTGGGGCAAGTGGAGTAGGTGACGGAGTCGAGGTTGGTTATGCTAGTGGAGTAAGTAACAGGTTCAAGGTTGGTGGTGCTAGCGATGGTGTGTGAAGTTGTCTGGAGCTGCCCTGTTAGGGTGTGAAAAATCTTTTTGAAGCTTTTTCTTGTCTTGTTATGTTTCGAACGCTTTGTGGCCTCTAAGGACTTTATTGTATCACATTGGTATTTTTGTTTTGATGCCCCCTAAGGCATTTATGTATGATTCGACAATGGTTTTGCTTCGTTTTTTCTAGAACATGCTTTCTTGCTTTGGTTATGTTGAACCTTCTGTATAGGTTGTTTGTTTCTTATGTATGTGTATTATGTATGCTACCATGTTGTCGTGTGCACGTGGATTCGCTAAGTATCCTTTGTGTTGTGTTTTCTATCTTAGAGATATGTTGGGCATGCTTTTTGCATTTCATACTAAAGATAATGCAATTTATTTTATTTATGTAATTCTAATACATAGTAATTTTACACTTTAATTCCCTATCGGACTACCCTAAGTGTCCGCCAACTGGTCCGGGTGATCAATTCGGCCACGGGATGTCTTCCTTGCCCTCCCTCCTGTATATGGGTTTACGACTCTTCTTGAGAGTGTCATGTCATCGTCCTCCCTTCTGTATAGGGGTTTGACATTGCTCATAAGTGGATCCTTCTCAAATTCCTTGCATTCCATGTCCTTGGTATTTGTCTTCCTTCCGGGGTTTCCAGGGAATATGACCCATTGCGATGTGCCTCTATTACTTTGTATGGACCCTCCTATGTTTGGCTCAACTTCCTGCGTGGTTGTGCATGGTTAACTTCATTCTTCCGCAGGACGTAATCCCTAACCCGGAACGCCTTGTCCTTGACTCGCAGATTATAGTATCTTTCCACTACCTTTTTGTAAGCAGCCTGGAGCATGCTTGAGCGCTCTCGTCGTTCTGCTAGGAGGTCGAAGTTTTCCCTTAGATTTTCACTGTTTTCTTGCTCTTGTCAATTCTCTGTTCATATTGACCCCATCATAATTTCAGCTGGAAGCATTGCCTCTGAAACATCCCAAAATACGACCCAAAAATTTTTGTTTAATAATTACTAAAAACATCATGTCAATATCATAAAATAAAACTCGTACGTCAATATCTCAAAACCATAACAAAGTATCATGATAAAACTGTATCTAGACTGTATCAAATCACATCTATGAAAAGCTAAAACAGCTTCCAAGACAAACTGAAGCTGTGGTGTGTGTGATGCCATCAACCCGATCTCTTCCCTTTACTTGCGGAAGTACCTGAAACCAAAACTGAAACTATAAGCACGAAGCTTAGTGAGCTCCCCCAAGCTACCACATACCATACAATAACATATAACACATACTGGGCCTTGCCCACTGCATCGGACCGAAGTCCGGAAACTGCATCGGACCAAAGTCCGGAACTAACCAGGGCCTTTCCCTCTACATCGGACCGAAGTCCGGGACTAACTGCATCGGACCAAAGTCCGGAACTGACTGGGACCTTGTACCCTGCATCCGACCGATGTCCGGAACTAACTGCATCGGACCGAAGTCCAGAACTAACTGGGCATAACATAGCATAGCATAAACATATCAACTAGCATGAACACATAACACATAAACCCTGTCTGAACCACGAAGGCATCAAACATTCTAACTACTGCATCAGACCGGGGTCCGGAAACTACTACTAGTTAAACGGGCTGACATTGTGGCCTTAAACCCGATCCTACTGGAAGGAAACTCACCTCGTAACACTGACTGTCGAGATGCTAACTCTGAAACTGTCTGACAGCTGCTTTGCAACTCCCCAGCTACAATTTCCATAAACACTAAGTCAAATATTGATAACTAATCTTAGGGTAAAATGACTATTTTACCCCCTGGTCAATGTCAACATCCTGGTCAAAGTCAACTTCCTGGTTGACCGGACTCGCTGAGTTGGCTCGCCAACTCGCCGAGTCCCTTCCATCTGATCTAGTTCTATACCCGTTCTACTCGTCGAGCTTAGCGAAGACTCGACACGTTCTTCTTAGATGCACACCCACTAAGTCCAAGTTCATCCGACTCACCGAGTTGAAGAACAACTCGTCGAGTCTAAGGCAATCTTCATCGGACTCGCTGAGTTGCTCATCCAACTCGCCGAGTCCACGACTATCTTCATAGGACTTGCCGAGTCCATCGTTCTACTCGCCGAGTTCATCCAATCCTTTTTCCATATAGACTTGATTTGAGCCATGCAGCGGCTCCAAACCATAGATCTAGGCTTCTAGGGCATGCTTATCACGTAAAGTTGCAAACTTTACATGCATGCATAGCTTTAGGGGCTTCAAATGTCCAAACTAAGCCCTTCATGGGTTTCTAAGATCAAGAGTGTCCATAATCATGAATATGTCTGAAACTTAACACTTCTAGAAGGTAATGAGATTCCATATCCGAAGTATAACCCAACCATAAGGTTCCTTTACAAGGGATTTGGGGTTTTTAGGCTTAAAAGCAACAATTTAGGGACAAACAAGATCTAATAGATAAATAATCAAGATGGAAGATTTATTAACAGAATGGATGGCGACAAATGAATGTATTATGGATCTAAGTTCCCCTCCTTGACTTCTTCAACCTCTCCCTTCTTCCACTTGCTCCAATGATGCACCAAAAGTCCCTTCACAAGGCAACAATCACTCAAACTTACCAATGGAAGCTAGGGTTCGATAAGGAATGCTCTGAGGGTAATGGAGGCTGAGATGGGGGCTATAAGGACGTTTAAATAGGTTGTAAACCCTAAGGATTAGGGTTTCCTCCTGGCTGGCCTACTCGCCGAGTCCAGGCATGGACTCGCCGAGTAGATCACTTAAAGCCAGTATCCAACTCGACATCTACTCGGCGAGTTAGGGCTACAACTCACCGAGTAGATCTTCCAAAACATTTAATCAAAATGAATACGTACTAGGAACGGGGCGTTACAATTCTCCCCCACTTATCTTAGACTTCATCCTCAAAGTCTGCTGAGACCAGAAACAACTCTGGGTAGTGCTCCCTTCGCTCCTCTTCCGCCTCCCATGTCCACTATGAACCCTTCCGGTGTTGTTACTGCACCTTCACCAACTGAGCCACCTTGTTCCTCAAGGTCTTCATCTTCTGATCTATGATCGCTATGGATTTCTCAATATAATTTAGGCTGCTATCAACCTGAAAATCCTCCAAGGGTACTACTGCTATCTCATCCACCAAATGCTTCCTCAACTGAGAAACATGGAAAGTGTTGTGGATATGATTGAGCTTTGCCGGAAGATCCAACCGATAAGCAACCCGTCCCACCCGGGCCAAAACCCTAAAAGGACCGATGAACCTGGGGCCCAACTTCCCCCTCTTCCAAAACCTAATAACACCTATCTAGGGTGATACCTTCAGGACGACCATATCGCCCACCTGGAACTCCAAGTCTGAACGCCTCCTATCGGCGCAACTCTTCTGCCGACTCTGTGCGGTCCGCAGTCTACTACGAACCTGCTGGATCAACTCTATCATCTTGAGCACCACTTCGGTGATCCCAATGACTCGCTGACCGACCTCGCCCCAAAAAATCGGGGTCCTGCACCTCCTCCCATAGAGCATCTCGAAAGGAGGTCGGTCAATACTCACATGATAACTGTTGTTATACAAAAATTCCGCTAGCGGAAGATACGTATCCCAAATACCACCGAAGTCTAGGAGACATGCCCGCAGCATGTCCTCGAGAGTCTGAATCATTCTCTGGCTCTGTCTGTCCATCTGAGGATGGAAAGCGGTGCTAAAATGGAGATGAGTACCCATCTCATCGTGAAACCACTTCCAGAATTTGGAAGTAAAATGGAGATCTCGGTCTGACACCACTGAAACAGGTACTCCATGTCGTGCCACCACCTCTCACACATATATATCGGCTAGATTCTCAGCCGATATGCTCTCCTGGATCGGTATAAAATGGGCACTCTTCGTCAACTGGTCCAGTATAACCCAAATCGAATCCACTCCATGTGTGGTCCTGGGAAGCTTAGTGATGAAATTCATAATGATATCCTCCCATTTCCACACTGTTATGTCCAACGGTTGCATCTTGCCGTGAGGCCTCTGGTGCTCCACCTTCACCTTCCTACAGGTCAGGCATCTTTCCACATACCAGGCGGCATCCCGCTTCATGCAGGGCCACCAATAGTCGGGTCGATGATCCCTATACATCTTCGTTGCCCCTGGATGGATGGAAAATCGAGACTTATAGGTGTTCTCCATCAACAACTATCGTACTCCGCCCCAGTACGGTACCCATACCCTCCCATGAAGGGTCAACAATCCTCGGCTATCGTAGCCAAAAGAAGCTACTCGGCCCACAATCCTCTCAGACTTCTACCTCTCCGCCTTAAGGCCCTTGGCCCGCGCCTCTTTGATTTGCTCCAATAATGGAGTAATCACCATCATCCTCAAACAAATGCCTCTGATCGGGGCCGCCACTGCCTTGCGACTCAGAGCGTCGGCTACCACGTTGGCCTTCCCTGGGTGATAAAGGATCTCGCAATCACAATCCTTCAGCACATCTAACCATCACCTCTGCCTCATGTTCAGATTCAACTGATCAATGAGGTACCTCAAACTCTTGTTATCCGTGTAAATGGTACAATGGACTCCATAGAGGTAATGTCTCCAAATCTTTGGGGCAAACACCACTGCCCCCAACTCTAAATCATGTGTAGGATAATTAGCCTCGTGAGGCTTCAACTGTCTCGAGGCGTAAGCTATCACACAGCCTCGCTGCATCAACACTGCTCCTAGACCTGCGATCGAAGCATCATAATAGACTACAAAATCCTCTACTCCCTCTGGCAGGGTAAGAATCGGTGCCTCGCACAATTTCCGCCCGAGGGTCTCGAATGTTGCCTATTGCTCAGGCCCCCAACAAAACACTACCGACTTCTTAGTCAGTCAGGTGAGCGCTACGGCTATCTTGGAGAAATCCTGGATGAATCTCCTGTAGTACCCTGCCAAATCTATGAAGCTCCAAATCTCAGATGGAGACTTCGGGACCTCCCACTGCATCAAGAACTCTATCTTGGTCGGATCTACTAGAATACCCTTCTGGTTGACGAGGTGACCAAGGAATTGCACCTCGCGCAACCAAAAATCACACTTGGAGAACTTCACAAAAAGTCTCTCCCTCTTCAAGGACTCTAGCACCTCCCTCAGGTGCTCCTCGTGCATCTCCTGGGTCTTGAATAAACCAAGATATCATCAATGAACACTATCATAGACTGATACAGCATCGGTCTGCATATACGTTTTATGAGGTCCATGAACATGGCTGGAGCATTGGTGAGCCCGAACGGCATCACCACAAACCCATAATGACCATAACGGGTCTTGAAAGCAGTCTTCTGCACATCCTCATCTCTGACTAGCACCTGATGATACCCGAAGTGTAAATTGATCTTGGAAAACCAAGACGCTCCCTGTAGCTGATCAAACAAATCATCTATCCTCAGGAGTGGGTAACGGTTCTTCACCGTTACCTTATTCAACTCCCGGTAATCTATGGACATACGGTGCGACCCGTCCTTCTTCTTTACAAAAAAAATCGGCGCTCCCCATGGCGAACTGCTCGGCCTGATAAAACCCTTGTCTAGCAGCTCTTGCGGCTGCGTAGACAACTTCTGCATCTCTGGGGGAGCCCACCGATACAGTGTCTTGGCTATCGGAGCCGCACCAGGGATCAGGTCAATCCTGAAATGACCTGTCTCTCGGGAGGTATTCCGGGCAAATCCTCTGGAAATACATCCGGGTAGTCTCGCACTACCGGGAAATCATCAACCGTCGTCTTGCCCTTCTCCCGGGCATCTAAAACATAGGCAATATAACCGGTGCAACCCTGCTAGAAGTAGAGCCTCGCTCTCGCTGCTGAACACAAAACTATTCCGCGCTGTGGCTTCTCGCCCTGAATCACTAATTCTCCCCTACTGGGAGTGCGAATCCTTACTAACTGTAGCACACAATCTATCACCGTTCCATTGGGGCTCAGCCAATCCATGCCTACTATGACCTTATTCCCTCGCAAGGGAATGGGGACCAAGTCCACCAAAAACTGCTCATCGAACAACTGTAGAGAACATCCTGTGTGCACTCTTGCCACCCTAACGGTCCTGTCGGCTGCTATCTCAACCTCAAGTGGATAATCTAGTTCTCCAGGAGCTCTGCTGAACCTCTTGCTAAGCGCAAGAGAGACGAATGATCGGGTAGCTCCCGAATCAAACAATACTGTAGTTGAAATGCCGTTCATGGAGAACGACCCTATACAAAACATATAACCATAAGGAACAATCAATAACAAATGCAAAGATAAGGGAAAAATACATACCCGTCACCACGTTAGGAGTTGCTCGCGCCTCCTCTGCTGTCAGCTGAAAAGCCCTACTCTTTGCCACGGTGTCTCAGCTCGGCCCTGACGGGCATCTGTAATCCTTAAAGTAGCAGGAGCAGGTGCTGACACCTTTCCTGCAGCAGCTAAACTCAGACACTGGGACTTTTTATGTCCCCTCTGATTGCAATGGAAGCAAATCAGATCCGATACCGTAACGGCGACAGTAGTGGGTATACAATCTTTACTCATATGCCCAATCCGACCGCACTTATAGCAGCCGACACTCCCTGCTTTGCACGCCCTATCTTGCAATCTCCCACACTTGCCACACCGAGCGTGGCTCTACTGACTCCTAGCTCTATGATCTGAACCCTTGCGCTTTTTGTCCGTGCTCCCTAAACCTGGAGCCACCTCCGGCTTCCTCTTTCTCTCCATCTCAAGGTCAATCTCTCTCTCTCTCTCTCTCTCTCTCTCTCTCTCTCTCTCGCCCTGGCAATCATGTCATCTAGCATTTTACAGCTGGACCGGCTCACAAACTAGCGGATATCACTCCGCAACATCTCATGATAACGGGCCTTCTTCATTTCCTCATCAGTCGCGTACTGAGGAACAAGAAGACCCTCTCCCTGAACTTGGCGGTAATCTCTGTCACTATCTCAGTAGTTTGAGTAAGATCCTGAAACTCTCTCGATAACTGCTACACCTCGATAACCGGTGCAAACTCAGCTCTGAACCTGGTAGTAAAATCAGTCCAGGTTATAGCATCCAAAGCTGTGTCATCCCTAATGACATGTCCCACCTCTTCCTACCAATCTCATGCCCTGTCCTTCAGAAGACAGGATGCCAATCTGACCTTGTCCCCCTCGGGACACCTGCTTATGCGGAAAGCGTTGGCCACATCTGCCAACCACCTAGCACTCGCTATGGGGTACCGCACCCCGTGGTAATCTGGAGCTCCACATGCCCGGAATTCCCTGAAAGTAAGCGTGTGCGACCCCATCATGGCTGCCACCTCTGCATGAAATGTGCCTAATCTCTCGTCCATCAGATCTAGAACACCCTCCTTGATCGAACCGAAGATCACAGGAGTCTGCTCAAGTATGGTGCGAGTAATATCTGAAGAGAGGAACTCCCTAGTCTGCTCATCCAACTGCCCAGCCTCCGAGCCTAATCCTGATCCCCTTCCAGTAACTGAGCTGCCGACTGTTGGTCTAGGGCGTAATACCACCATTCTGAAACACAACATAATAAATGTCAGGAACACTGATATGTCTCGAGGGATCACTACTACCACAAGTTTCCTGGTCTCATCTCAGTTTTCCTCGATTCCCTAGGGAAATATCTAACTCCACCAAATCCAGTCCTCAGCTGCTGAAGGCCTCCTTGTAATGCCAATTATCCATCACCCGAATACCATCACATGAGACGAGGCTCAGATAATCCTTCGAGTAAAAGACTTGTCCCTACAACGGTTAGAGTCAAACAAGAGTTGCGCAATATGGCCAAACCTAGTACCCTAAGATTATTCAACCCTGATCACATGTGACGTGACGTATTCACCTAATGTCTAACTCCCATCACTCAGAGTCCTACAAAGAACAAAGCAAGCAACATTCAGACACCTGAAACTACTCAAGCAAATCTATTCACATGACGAGAAACTGCACTAGGATACAATGTTAAGCTCATCCTATCAGGCATAATCTAAACAGGCAATACTACTACCGTCTACTCAATACTAGCACCCAATTCTCATAAAGCTAAAACACATATAGCAGGCACATAAGGAATCCTCCTAGATTCTTAGTCCTATTCTAGCATGCTGTTCTACTGAAACTGAAACTGATATTCATAAAATAAACTTGTATGGGTAATTTGGGAGTATTTACTTGAGATCGGCTGATCGCATGCACCACACCCTTTTCTCTTTTCAAAACACTTTTCGCTTTTTCTAAAACTCTTTTCTTTATACTTTTCTAAAATTGTTTTATTTTCTCAAAATTCTTTTGTAACCATGGTTTTGCTCTTGAAAACTTTATACCACTTCCTTAGTTTGAGTTTAGACACACTCGGGAGTGCGCCCGAATCCCTCAAACCAAGGCTCTGATACCAACTTGAAACATCCCAAAATACAACCCAAAAATTTTTGTTTAATAATTACTAAAAACATCATGTCAATATCATAAAATAAAACTCGTACGTCAATATCTAAAAATCATAGCAAAGTATCATGAGAAAACTGTATCAAGACTGTATCAAATAACATCTATGAAAAGCTAAAACAACTCCCAAGACAAACTGAAGCTGTGGTGTGTGCGATGCATCAACCCGAGCTCTTCCCTTTACTTGCGGAAGTACCTGAAACCAAAACTGAAACTGTAAGCACGAAGCTTAGTGAATTCCCCCAAGCTACCACATACCATACAATAACATATAACACATACTGGGCCTTGCCCACTGCATCGAACCCAAGTCCAGAAACTGCATCGGACCGAAGTCTGGAACTAACCAAGGCCTTGCCCTCTGCATCGGACCAAAGTCCGGGACTAACTGCATCAGACCGAAGTCCGGAACTGACTGTGACCTTGTCCCCTGCAACGGACCGATGTCCGAAACTAACTGCATCGGACCGAAGTCTGAAAATAACTGGGCATAACATAGCATAGCATAAACATATCAACTAGCATGAACACATAACACATAAACCCTGTCTGAAACACAAAGGCATCAAACATTCTAACTACTGCATCGGACTGGGGTCCGGAAACTACAACTAATTAAACAGGCCGACATTGTGGCCTTAGACCCATTCCTACTGGAAGGAAACTCACCTCGTAACGCTGACTGTCGAGATGCTAACTCTGAAACTGTCTGACAGCTGCTTCGAAACTCCCCGACTACAATTTCCATAAACACTAAGTCAAATACTGATAACTAATCTTAGGGTAAAATGACTATTTTACCCCTGGTCAATGTCAACTTCCTAGTCAAAGTCAACTTCCTGGTTAACTGGACTCGTCGAGTTGGCTCGCCAACTCGTCGAGTCCCTTCCATCTGATCTAGTTCTATACCCGTTCTACTCGTCGAGCTTAGCGAAGAATCGACGCGTTCTTCTTCGATGCACACCCACTAAGTCCAAGTTCATCGGACTTGCCGAGTTGAAGAACAACTCGTCGAGTCTAAGGCAATCTTCATCGGACTCGCTGAGTTGCTCATCCAACTCGCCGAGTCCACGACTATCTTCATAGGACTTGTCGAGTCCATCATTCTACTCGCCGAGTTCATCCAGTCCTTTTTCCATACAGACTTGATTTGAGCCATGCAGCGCTCCAAACCACAGATCTAGGCTTCTAGGGCATGCTTATCACGTGAAGTTGCAAACTTTACGTGCATGCATAGCTTTAGGGGCTTCAAATATCCAAACTAAGGCCTTAATGGGGTTCTAAGCTCAAGAGGGTCCATAATCACGAATATGACTGAAACTTAACACTTCGAGAAGGTAATGAGATCCCAGATCCGAAGTATAACCCAACCATAAGGTTCCTTTACAAGGGATTTGGGGTTTTTAGGCTTAAAAGCAACAATTTAGGGACAAACAAGATCTAATAGATCAATAATCAAGATGGAAGCTTTATTACCAGAATGGGTGGCCACAAATGAATGTATTCTAGATCTAAGTTCCCCTCCTTGACTTCTTCAACCTCTCCCTTCTTCCACTTGCTCTAATGATGCACCAAAAGTCCCTTCACAAGGAAACAATCCCTCAAGCTTACCAATGGAGGCTAGGGTTCGATAAGGAATGATCTGAGGGTGATGGAGGCTGAGATGGGGGATATAAGGACGTTTAAATAGGTTGCAAACCCTAAGGATTAGAGTTTCCTCCTGGCTGGCCTACTCGCCGAGTCCAGGCATGGACTCGCCGAGTAGATTACTTAAAGCCCGCATCCAACTCGACATCTACTCGACGAGTTAGGGCTACAACTCGCGGAGTAGCTCTTTGAAAACATTTAATCAAAATGAATACGTACCAGGAATGGGGCGTTACAGCCTCAGCCCCGTAAGCCAAGCTGAACGGTGTTTCATGTGTGGTAGTCTGTGGCGTGGTTCGATATGACCAAAGGACTTCCGGTAGCTCGTCTACCCAGTTACCTTTTACTTTTCCTAGTCTCTTCTTGATGCCTTATACTAACATCCTATTAGACCCCTATGTTTTCTCGTTGGCTTGGGGGTGCGCCACAGATGTGAATCGATGTTCTATTCTTCTTTCGCTACACCAGTCCCTGAAAGTATTCTCGGCAACCTGCAAACCATTGTTACTAATTAAGATTTTGGGTGTCCCAAATCTTGTTATGATGTTCTTCCAAATGAATTTGATTATCAGTTTTCCAATTATACATGCCAACAGTTCGGCCTCTATCCACTTTGTGAAATAATTGACAGCTACGACTAAGAAGTTCACTTTCCCTGGTGCTTCCGGAAAACGGCCGACGATATCGATCCCCCACTGATAGAAAGGCAATGGACTAACTTGAAAGACCTATTCTCCATTCTTTCTAAAATTACATCATATTTCTGAAAGATCCAAACTTTCATACTTCACAATATTGTTACTCCAAAACATGCTACATGCATCTTTATAAAACGATAATTTACATTGATAGTTTATTTACATAGACTGGATACAAACTGACTATAATATTTTTACAAAGTTTTACACATATTACATATTTTCTTAGGAATATGATACAAAAGTTATAATATTATCTATTATACATCTTCTACCAGTATAAAACTATACTGGTTGCTTATTACCTGCAATAGTTTTAAACATTAAGGGGGATAAGCGGGTGATGCTTAGTGAGTTCAATAATAGTTACAATATAACTATATATATATATATATATGACAGAAGCATAGGGGGACAAGGAACAAGATAGGCAAATGAGTATCATATGACAAGATTTCCATATCAACGAATAATCAGATTCAAATATTTGAATTCAATGAGACATAACAATTTCGACACTTGATATACATCAATAAGATTTCAGCCCAAGAGGCATAGAAAATATATGATTTCAGAATATTATTTCACTAGAATACACAGACTTTTAGCCATGTCTTTGTATTCTATTATGCCAAAGTGATGCTTATGTCATAGACTTCATGGCTAAATGCTACATACCAGTACCCAAGTGATGCTTATGTCATACACTTCGTGGCCTAAAGTATAGCTCATTATCATAATAACATGGGAAAGCACATTGAACATACAACACATAACATACAATTGTCCTTATATTGAAACTCACTGTGAAATAACCGGGGATTAAATGATAATTTGGGCAACACTTCGACTCTAAATATGACTTTCTGTGATGAAAGCCGGGGATTTTAGTTGATAACCAACCTTACTCGGGTAGAGTTTCGACTTGAAAATATAATTTTCTCAGAAACTTTAAAGTGTTGGGAGTTGCTTCGGGTGTTGGGTATGATACCGGGCCTTTGGGGGTTAAAAGTGGGTAAAAAGGGGTTTTGGGAGTGAAGGAGATAAGAGAAAGTAACATAAATTTGGAGATCCTCAGTCTCTATTTATAGGGGACCGAAGCTGCTGACTATGCTGGGCGTAAGTCCTCTGTACGTTGGGCGTACTACGAGGCGGCCAACTACGCAGGGCGTACATGCGAGGCGTGTCCTCTGATCGGAACTCGGGTCTCAGATGTGGCAATCTTATCCATACGTGTGCCTCATGCGAAGAGATAGAGAGAGAGAGAGAGAGAGAGAGAGAGAGAGAGAGATGTGGCCAGCTTCTGTCACCGCATGTGTACGCTGGGCGTACGAAGTACACTAGGCGTACCTCCTCGGATAAGGCTTCAAATTTTCATTTATTTTTATTTATAAACTTCGAAAATTCATATCTTTTGCATATGAGCTCTGTTTCTAGCATTCTTTATATCCACACGTAGGTGAGATTATACTCTACAACTTTCGTTTAGACTCCGTCGGCTAATTTTGAATTCATTTTTAATATTATATTTTCAAAGGGCCGGAACAGGAAAAGTCCGTTAGAAATTCATAACTTTGTTCATCTGACGTCCGTTTTCTTCTTTCTTTTTAACGTTGAACTACAATCGAAGAGATGTTCGATTCACATTTAGGTTTTGTCGGCTAAAACTCATTAGATCTTTATTTCGACTTTTTAGTTGTCTACTGCTATACTGAAACTTCTAAAAATCATAACTTCCTCATACGAAGTCAGATTTTGACATTCTTTTTATGAAAGTTTTTGGTTTAATAAATACTACAACTTTCATTTAGATCATATAGGCTAAAAAAGTAGTTTATCAAACTCACTTTTTACGTCATTCGGCATCGTGCCGGTTCTGTCGCGAAACTTCAAATATTTGTAACTTCTTCGTTATAACTCGAATTTTGATGAGGTTTTCGCCTAAATGTTTTTCTTACGATATTCTTTACAATTTTCAATAATAAAATTTTACTTATTTCAAATTTTATATTTTCGTTAAATTTCAATGTTAGATTTGAATCGCATAAGACTTCCAATATTTTCTAAGTGATTCTAAACATAGGTTACTTCAATTCCAGTAAAAACTATCTATTACAACTCAATACTCAATATCACATAATATTTTATAATATTATTTATTACAAAAACACGATTTCAAAACGTGTATGTTATAAATACCTCCTCCTTTTAAGGATTTTGTCCCCGAAATTACATCGATTAAAACAAATGGGGGTATTTCGCTTTTATCTCATTCTTATTTTACCAAGTATAATTTGGGCCTCGATGGTGTTTCCATTTGACAAGCACCAGCTCCACTTCTTTATTATGTAGCTCAGTCATTCTTTCATTTACGATCTCTTTAGGATCTGCTATGTATCTTAACTTACTATCCAATTTCACTTCGGATAATAGAACCTCTTCGTCATATATGCTTAAACACTTACCCAAATAACTCACATGAAACACATTATGAATACCTGCCAAATCTTCTGGTAATTCCAAGCGGTATTCTTGTTTACCAATCCTGTGGGTGATTTTGAAAGGTCCAACAAATCTGGGACTCAACTTTCCTTTTTCCCAAATCGTATAAGGCCTTTCCATGGGGATACCTTTAACATTACGAAATCACCCACCTAGAATTCTATGGATCGTCTCCTCTTTTCTACATAGGAATTATGTTGATCATGGGTCGCTTTCATTCTTTCTTGTATGATTTGAATCTTGTCGGTGGTGTCTTGAATCATTTTAGGGCCTCCAAGGATTCTCTGTCCTATATCACACCAACATAATGGCGTACGACATTTATGACCATATAATGCTTCATATGGTGGCATCTTGCTTGAGGCATGGTAACTGTTATTATATGAAAATTCGACAAGAGGTAAGTACTTGTCCCAATAACTACCGAACTCTAAGAAGCATGCACGAAGCATATCTTCTACTGTTTGGATTGTTCTCTCCGTCTGGCCGTCTGTCTGAGGATGATAAGCTTTCCTGAGAGCGACTCGAGATCCCAATTCATGTTGCATACTCGCCCAAAAGTGAGAAGTGAAGCGAGTATCACGATCGGAAATGATCTTTAATGGCATGCCATGTCTTGCAACAATTTCATCCAAGTTTACTTGTGTGTAATTTTCCATTGGAGCTGTTTCACGCATGGCGAGAAAATACGCACTTTTAGTCAGAAGGTCCACGATTACCCAAATGCTATCATGCTGTCTAGCAGTCTTTGGCAATTTGGTAATAAAATCCATGGACAATTCTTCACATTTCTATACAGGAACACTAAGACTTTCTGGGTTCCGTAAGGCTTTTCGTGCTCTTCCAATGTCTCTCTTTAATTCAGGCCACCATTAACCATCACTTACATAATAGTACCATTTACTTGTACCAGGATGTATTGTCAGTTTAGACTTATGGGCTCCATCTAAAATTTTCTGTCTTAATTCGCCGATCTTTGGAATCCATAGTCGATTCTTAATACCTCCAGTCCTCGTGGATCATCAAGTAAAACATCAGTATAATGTATCATCCCTTATTTCTTCACATTTTCTGGCTTTAAGTGTAACACTAGTCAAAATAGTTCAATAGACAATCACATGTGATTATGCCAATCATGTAATGTGATTATGTTAACCTAGTAATGTGGTAAGAATGTTATGTAGTTCATGATAAATTATAATACAAATATGAACTTCCTTTATGATACAATTCAAATTATACGTCCATACGATTCCAAAAATATTGAGAACATCTGAATCTGACTTCGCATGAAAAAGTTATGATAAACCGAACACTATAAATCTCTATAATAAGAGGAATTTAAAATAGGCTTAGAATTAGCTATTTAAGTCTAAAAGAGAGTTGTATTACTCATAAATACCTATGCGTTCATATAGAGAAGGTCAAAAACGGAGTTCGTATGGAAAAGTTATGGCATTCCGAAGATTTAGCTTTTAAAAACCCGAAACTAGCTAATTCACGATGTGAGTTTTATGACGCTCACGACATTCTGTCATAATTCGGAATCCAGAAGCTGCGAGAGGATAAGATCCAATTCACGACGTGAGTTTTATGACACTCACGACGTGAGGAGTCATTCTATCATAATTCGGAATCTAGTAGCTGCGAGAGGATAGGATCCAATATTCACGACGTGAGTTTTATGACACTCACGACGTGAGGAGTCACATGGCCACCTTCCGAAGCTAGGGACGCAAATGGCAAGTCTATGGAGTGAATTAGGTAGACTCACGACGTGAGTCTTATGACACTCACGACGTGAGTGTCATAAAATCCTACTATAAATAGCAAGATCGACCCATTCACTTCCTTACACCATTTCTCTTCTTCCTCTCTTACTTGCTGAAGCCCGCTTGCATCCCGAGCCCCGACGAACTCGCACGCTGACTGTTTCACTTAGATATCATAAAAACCACGCTACTAAGGTGAGTTTCACGGCCCCACTTTCTAATATTTCGGGAGAAAACGCATGCTAGTCATTGTATATATGTTATTATTATATGATAGTATATTAGTATCAAGATATATAGTTATAATAACCGAGATATAGTTATTTCGTATCTGAAAATATACAACTATCGTAACATTGTTAACATGTTATTGTTATAGTAGTATATTAATGTTGATCTTGAGTTATACTTAGGATTCTATATATATTTTGTGTGCGATATAGTTCCGAAGTTATATTCCACTACAAGAAAAGACCCTTTTACGACGCGCTAACCACGACACTCATTGATTTATGTTACGCAAAGGAGAGTGACATTAAAAATGTGTCGTCTGTTCAAAAAATTAAGTATCTATGTCACGCATTATTGCATGCCCTTAGATTAGTGTCTCATGTAAAAAAAAAAAACACGGAGGGCACTTTATCTAAAATGTGCGTCCTCTGTGAATGTCGCTTTATGTTTTACTCAAAATGCGCGTTCTTGAAAGGGGGAAACGAAATCCCAAAAAATTAAAACCCCGGCTATTCCATGTGAAAAATGAGAACCCGCTCCTCTTCCAATTAGCAAGAAAGAAGCATAGGGTCTTCGTCTTCCTCTCTCTCTCTCTCTAACATACTACCCAACTTGCAATTTCATAGAGATTGTTATTATGATTTAAGAACCAAAGAAGAAGACAAGCAAGGATAGTACTACTAAATTCCACAAAATCGTAGGGACTAGGGCTTTTTTTTTCAAGAACGGAAACACTTGGTGCTCTCTGGCCTCTGCAACAATCGATCGATGATCTTGCCTCACCTCGTAGGCAAAATCTTTGCTCACTTCTCCTCCAACGACCTTAGGGGTATTTTCCTCCGACGACCTCGGGCTCATGTGACCTCGTCGGAGACTACTCAAATTTCCACACCCTAGCCCGACTAAGATATGCTTTGGTTATTCACTCTTCCTAATGTTTTTGTTCTTCTATTTCTTTAATTTCTCCTCTATTCATAGCTTTGATTTCGATTTTGGATCTTCTCATCTTCTCTTGTGTAAAATCCTAACTGAAAAACTATGCTTGTTTCAATGGCGATTTCCTCCTCATTCCACGATCCTAACTTCTACTCTCTAAGCATCTCAGGTATGCTTTGTTCCTTCTCCCTTATTTTAATTCCTTCTTGTTTGATTTCTTAGGTGCGATATCCTTCCCCCTACTTTTCTAATTCTCGATCCCATTCTAATACATTGTTAGTAGTCGCACATAACACCTCACACACATACTCACATTTAATATTTTGAGCATAAATTCGAGAATATGTTATGGTCTGATAAATTTTTTGTGTGTTTATCTTATCCAGGGTTTGAAATTTTTGTATTATGCTAAATTACATCTATCATGCTGTTACTTTCTGAGGTCTTATGTTTCTTTTATCACAGTGATTGTTAAAGCAAGTAGTGGCCCAAGGTATGTGGTCGGTTTCATAACTGATTCAATTTTGATGAGTAAACAGGTTATATTTCATATGGTTGTTTGTTCAGATTGGTATTCATCCTGATTTTTGCTCAATTATTCAACAACTATGATGGAATTTGCTATGTTCCATACCCGGATTATGAATTTATTGGAAAATTGAATAATTAATCTGGAAAAATACCATCTTTGGATGATTTGTTTGTGATATGTAGATAAGGAATACCATCTTTGGGTAATTAGTTTATCCAGAAAAATCTAATCTTCATATTCTTTGTTTGTTTAAAAAGTAATCCATATTGAAGTTGGCGTTAGGGTTCGGATGTTTCAAGTAATCATCTTTCCGAATTAGCCCCTGTCAATAAAGAAAAATCACGAAAGATTAAAGGGTTCAGAAAATCATCAGAAGTGGCTTTTGTTATTCTAGCACCTAAAGTCTTCAAAATCTTGGAGAAACCTGTTCATGAGTTCCATGGACATGGTGGAGAAATCTTGTCCCTTTCATGGTCTAGAAAAGGGGTTAGTAACTTAGAATTATAACACTTTATTTATATTGGAATTAATAATGGACATATACTTCATTTTCCTTGTTATATTAAATAGGCGATGGATGAAATTAAAACCTCAGAAATACAAAAATTCTACATTTAGGTAGCTGTTTTCTTGGAATACCACCCTTTTATTTCTTGCCTTTCTTTTGTATGTCGATTTCTTTATTAAAAGTTACTTTGTTGAAGGGTATTTATGACATTTGACTGATAGTCAAACACTCCGAGATTAAAATGCTCATTTTTTTTACCTGAGACTAATCTAAAACTTCAAGAGTCTAGTTTACCAAACATAAAAACTAAACTAAAAGCTGGTTAAAAAACATTTATATTTACGACGTACTACAATAGTCTACATTACCCTTGCTAGTCTTCTCTTTTTCTCTTCTCTACCACATTACCTTGTGCCTATATAACATCATCCAATTCTTCAAGGGCATGATGGTCATCTTATCTGTTTTCATGCTATGTTTTACTTACTCCTCTTATGTTAGTGTTTCATCATGTCATTTTTAAATATAAAAAGTGAATTGAAGGGCATAATCGTCATGTTATCAGTTTTCAGTGGCTTTTTGACTAAATTTGGCATAAATGACACTCTTTACCGGTTTTGAGTTCAATGGAATCTAAACCTAAACCTAACCTAAAAGGGTTCTATCTTAATTTAGGAGATAATTCCTAAATAAAATGAACTAATATTTATCTCTCAGGAAATGGATTTATCTAATTTAGGAAAAATATTTTTCTTTTATGCTGTCAAGCTTGCGGATTTGTGGCCAAAAGGGAGCATGAACAACCATGGAATACGAAATGCAATTTGTAGAGCCAAAGAACATCGAAGAACACTATTTCAAGAAAAGGTTTGCAACTCTTGTTAATTTATAATTATTTTATCCAAGGGTATTTTAGACTTTTGACACATAGTAGATGTCAGTTTAAACGTTGCAATTTTATATGGAACTTATCAGGAAGTCTCATTATCCAGTCTACATGATTAAATTAATGGACATATAATTCTCTATTGATTGAACAAAAAACATTGCTTTGTAATGAACCGAGTTAAAAATCGAAAGGGTATATATGGGAATAAAATTTAAGGTAGATTTGTCAAGATTGTACGGATAACTGCTGATTGGATAAAAGTCTTTTGGTCATGTTCAGTGGCATGAAAAGAAGCCTACTGCAGGGCTGGATAGCAATCTCCATGAAGAAGCTGACTTAGTTGCTGAACATGGAAAACCGGTAAATGACCATAACATCCCTGATCTAAATTTTCCGGACAGTGTTGTCCCTGGCACGCCTGAACTTCATCGGAAACTTGATGCACCTGCAAAAAGGTTCAGCCCACCATCATCAGGGGATTGCTGAGTTGTATAGGACACTACCTATGAAACTGTATATAAATGGTAGCATTTATGTGACCATAATGCCCCTGTTCTAAGATGTTTTAACCACTCAAATGTGCATGAATCTGTTGACCAGTTATGGTGGTTCCATGTTTGTTGTGAAGATGATGTATAGTGTTTTATAGGTATATAAGCTCACCTTTTTCTCTGTGTTATTAGCTCTGAGTCTAGTATTTATCTTATTAGCAGGCTAAACCATGTAAGAGTCTGTGGGTAAGTGGCATCAGCAGTTCCCTTTTAACAATATTAAAATAAAAAATGGAAAACACGAAAGGAGCTTTTGTGGGTGTAAAAAATATATTGCATATTTTATCCTGTTTTGACTATGGCCTCTATATATGAATGATATAACAAGACCAGGGTCCTCATTTCCATGATCCAAAGGAAGGAAAACATTTCAGAATTATGGGTCCACATGATTCACCATGGTTGGCACCAGATAGTGGTAAAAATTACCCTGATTCTTCATATTATGGTCCCAAAAGGCAACAGGTTATAACCTAGTTCTATTTATTCCCTTTTTGCATTTAACTTAGGATATGGTATCATCTTTCTGTTTTTGCATTTTTGTTTATTGCAATTATGGGCTATTTTTGTCTTCTACTAGTTATGGGGATTTATTATTATTATTATTCCAATAATGGTGTATTTTGGTCTTTTAATAAAAAAAGAATGGAATCGAGTACCTTTTAGGAATTGTGAACATGGAATAATATGAACGGAATTTCGTTGATTTGCAATGAAACATGAAACAGAATGGAATAATTTACATCCTTTGTGGTGTTTATACAACCTAATTTATTTATGGAATCTAACATTGGTTTTTCTTTGCTATCTGTATTCACTATCATTGGTAACTTTTTTTACTTTTCAATTGATAATAGTAATCAGTTTGTCAAAAAATATAATCAGATAGTGATGTTGATGATGATACATGAATTAGTTTATCAACATAGTATTTATGGAATCTAAACATAGTTTACTGTGGGTGCTGGAGTTGGTGGTGGGAGCTCTGGAAACAAGATGCCAACTCTAGAGGAATATGGTACCAATTTCACAAAGCTAGCAGAAGAGGTGCTTCTTTCAATGTATTAACAACAGTGGTAAGTAAAGTCTTAATATTATGAAACTCTTTTGCTTAAACGTATCTTATTGAGTTGTAGCTGAATAAACATTAATTTAATTACGCAGGTTTTGAAGTTTTTGATGGAAAAGATTAGTGTTAATGCTCTTCGTAGAAAAGTATGTTGGTATTTTAGGAAATTTGGCTAATAATGTAGTTAATTATCTAAAAAATGTATTACATTGCTGTCACATTTGTTGATGACTTTCATTGCTTTCACAATTGATTATTTATATGATATTAATTTCTATGCAATGTATTGTATTTTTTGTATATGGTATTTTATTTTCTATTATGAGACATGAAATGCAAATATAAATTGAAAATTAGTAAATATATAAATAAATTTTTTTATAAAAAAATTAAAATTACGATACGCAAAAATGTGTGTCATCTTCGTTTATGACATAGCCTTTCTTGACAGCAGCTTCAATGATACACATTGCGTTTCATAAATGCGTGTCGTAAATGCGCGTCGTCTATAGACGTCGCGCAAAAGCATGTCATCTCTCGTTATGACAGGGCCTTTCTTGACACACATTTGCGCGTCGTCTGAAAATTTTACGATGTGCATTGCGTGTCGTAAAAGGCTGTTTTTCTAGTAGTGTTCGTAAGTTTTATATTTTAAGTTATATATTATGTTGCAATTAATGGTTTTATGTCAAGATAAAACTAGATATGTTATATGTTGTTATTATTAGTTTTATGTCAAGATAAAACTGGATATGTTGTTATTGTTAGTTTTATGTCAAGATAAAACTAGAAACGTTATATGTTGTCATTATTGGTTTTAGGTCAAGATAAAACCTGGTTTTTACTTCAAGATATAGCTGTTATATTGCCTAAATATTATGAAATTAGGAGTAATGTTTTAAAGCAAAGTCTAGTAACTTAAGGTTTTAGACATGAAAATGCTTTTGTTGTTAGAGCTATAGGAAGCCATCGATGTGAAAGACCCCAACTTTTGTAGTTATGAAAGACCCACACATTCATACTATTTCAAAAGATTTCTTAAGTTACTTCTTCAAAACATGCTACATGCATATTTATAAAACAATATTTTATATTGATAAAGTGATTATAAAAGATTAGATACAAACCGACTAAGTTTTATTACATTTCATGTCTACCCAGGAATCTACTATTCATATACATACATGAACATTTAAAATACAGAGAAATAGTATTAACTATTCTAAATCTTTCAGCAGTATAAAACTGTAATGGATACTCATCACCTGCAATTGTTAAACATTGAGAGGAATAAGCGATAATGCTTAGTGAATTCAATAAATAGATACAATATAATCTTATGCCTTACATATACCAATATGACAGAAGCAGAAGGGAACAAGAAGACTTATGTGAAATCATGTGACAAGCATTCATATCAATCAAACACATTATTCAAAGATATACTTTTCAATGAGACATAAAGATTTCAATACTTGATATGCATCAATAAAGCTTTGGCCCAATTGGCACAGAAGACATATAATTTCTGATTAACATTTTGGTAGATTTCAGGCTTATAGTCATGTCTAACCATTTGCCAATAGCATAGAATAGAGTTCATTCTCTTACGGAGTCATGCTCTACATGGTCAGAGGCTACATACCATTCTTATCTAACCTTTCGCCAATGCCATAGAATAGAAGTCATTCTCTTACGGAGACATGCTCTACATGGCCAGAGGCTACGTACCAGTACCAATGTGAATCTAAGTCCTTTCACTGATCACATGGTAAAATGTATTATAATTGCTATAAACATAGCAAATAAAATAACACGGGAGAATAACTCAGAATAATAACACTGAGAATCACATAACACATATAACACATGACATACAATTTTTCCTATATATTGAACTCACCTTAAGTTAACCGGGGGTTAAAATAGTAATTTGGACAACATTTCGGCTTTAAATATGACTTTCTATGTTGAAAACTAGGAGCTTAATTGAAAACCGAGCTCTACGAAGGTAGGGCTTCAAAACCGAAAAGATAAAATTTTTGGGCTTCTCGGGGGTCTCGGGACGTGTTTCGGGTGCTAAAATTGATACCGGGGCTTCGGGAAAAGCCAAAATAGTCAAAATATGGAGAAGGGGGCTAAAATTGGAAATTTTCAAATTCTAGCCGGGAGGGTTCGCACCCTACTATTTATAGAGCCGAGGTTTGGATCTGGAGGGGCAGGTGGCAGCAGCAGCGAAGACCACGCAATAACTGGAGCGAGGTTCGGTGGCCAGGTGCGAGGCTCGGAGGGTGACATGCTTCAGCTGCGAAACTCGGACAGGTATGCGGCACGCGTCGCTCCTCGGACGCGCCACGACTCCGATGATGCAGCTACTTCAGACGCGCCACGACTCCGATGATGCAGCTACTTCATGCGAGGGACATGGCAACAACGAAGGGCTTCGGTGGCTTCGCAGGTTTCGGACACACATAGGGGCAAGTGGCACTGCGAGGCGAGGCCACGTCTCCGGTAACGCAACTGCTTCGTGCGAGGTGACGTGGCTGCTTCGTGGCAGTTACTATTCCTGTGAAAGTCTTCGGATTTTGAGCCCCGAACTTCTAAAATCCATAACTTTCGCATCCGAGTTCCGTTTTTGATGTTCTTTATATGCACACGTAGCTAAAATTACGCTCTACAACTTTTTTTTAGACTTCGTCGGCTAATTTTGAATTTATTTTTAATATTACTATTTTTAATAGACCAGGACAGGAAAATCCGTTAAAAATTCAAACTTCTTCATCCGACATCCGTTTTCGTCAGACTTTTTACTGTTGTACTGTAAATGATGAGACCTTCTGTCACACCCCGAAAATCAAAGGCGGAAAACATTTCCGGGGTGGACTCCACGTTGTGTATCAAATCCAATGTACATATCAAGCGAAGTAAAACACAAAACATTACATTACATTACATAGATATCATTACATCAGTTAAAAAGTAAAGTAGTACAAGTTTCATAGTTACATAGTTTATACAAAAGAAAGACGTGACTTCCATTCTATCCGTCTTCAGTAAAAGAACGCAGGGATACCTGTCTAAGAAAAACTTGAGAATACAAGCAGTTTGAAAATTAGCAAAGAGCTGGTGAGTTCATTAGCGGTTTGTATTTATGAAAATGTGCAAGATTCCTTTTAAATTCTGAAAAGGTTACGACCCAAGAAAATCCCATATTTTCTTATAAGTAATTATTAGTTAACTGATTACTCACACGGTACTAGATATGCGTATTCACTAACCCAGGAAAATCCCATATTTTCCTAAAAGTAAGGTTTTAGTTTTTAAGATCACATTGTAAGTTTAACTCATAAAACTATATACTGAAAATTCATGGGATTACTATCCCGTACCAAATATAAGACAGTTTGACATACACAAAACTATAGATAAATGTAGATTTAAAGCTATAGGACTATCACCCAATACTAATTATAGATTCAAACCATGGGATTACCATCCCGTACCAAATATAGATTTAAAACCATGGGATTACCATCCCGTACCAATTATAGATTTAAAACAATGGGATTACCATCCCGTACCAAATATAGATTTAAAACCATGGGATTATCATCCCATACCAAATATAGATTTAAAACAATGGGATTACTATCCCGTATAAGATATAGTTAAAAACCATGAGGAAAACATCCCGTGCAAGTTATAAATACCATATAAAAAGTAGATACTGAATCGAAACAAATTCAAAACGATACTGTGAATAGACTTATATTAATACATATTTTGAGTCGGGTAACCATGCTAATACGACAATGAGACCTCCTTGACGCTTGTCAGATGTCGAATGATATCCAGAAATTTGTCACCCCAGGCGTGCCCGCCTAACTGTAGCTAGCAGTTAAGGTGTGGGATTGTCAGTCCCGAATAGATCTATTCACAAATTCCTTGCTCTCCCTCCAGGAGACTCTAGTTACACTTCCGGGGAGGGTTTACTGATCATCCATAAAGGGTAGTGACTATCTCACAAACTAGTACTAAACTATTCACATGGTTCTCATACGATATCAACATACAAAAGATTATGAAATGTAATACAGCGAATATAGATACGTACAATGAAACTATCTGACAATACATTGAAATAATGCGGAGATAAACTGAATCAGACGTAGTTTATCTAATAACTTTATATACACATTAGTACATGATAAAACGAACAATAAAGAACCCCAAATTATTCCCATAATAATTTGATTAGTTTGGTTATTTTCTTAACTAAAATCCATTTAGTTGTAATTGATAAATTATTCCTTATGCTCAGCATAATACATAAGGAGTAAAAGTATTTATAAATTTGCTAAATATTATTTGAAACACATCAAGGTTAGGTTTTGAAAACCGTTATAGTTTGCTTGTATTCCCCCCTGAAAACATTGAAAAACATGAAAAACAGCGTAGGGGTATGAACTCACCGGACGTGGATATGTGTCGATTTCGAATGCTAAACGTCGAATCGAGGCCTGATAACACACGAGGTTCCTATGTCAAATGAAATGGAATACAAATATATCTAATAAGATTTACAATCTCTAATTAGATATGAAGATACACTCCAACGAACGAAAACACCTCAAAAATGGGTATTTGGAGTGACCCGGGTGACATCTACGGACGGAAATTGAGGCGAGGGACTTGGGATTTGAGTTTACTCCCCAAGAGTAAACTCCCAAATGATGGTTACAGCCTAAACACCCATTCCCCAAGATATTACGGCCGTAAACTCATGGTGGGGTGGTTTATGGTGTTTAAGGGGGTCACAAATGGATATTAACACTTGGAAATGCTTGAAATAATTTTACCTAAGGCTTGGAATGGATTAAAATCACCAATTGCAACACTTAAGGGAGTTTACGGCCTAAGCATGGGGTGTATGGCTGTAAACTCTCATATCCTCTTGAATAAGTGTTTTTAAGGTCTCAAAATTAATCACATGTGATCCTAAAAATTCCCACAAGCCTAGAAATGAGTTTGGGGCACCAATTGACACTCTTTTAGGAGTTTACGGCCATGGGGCATGTTCTATGGCCATAAACTCTCAAATGTGGGGTTTTGATGTGTTTAAGGTCCTTAAACTATTTTTGGTTGGTCCTTTGATTTATTCCAAGGCTTTTGGTGGTGTTGGATGGCTTTCTAACACCTTGAAATTGAGTTTACACAATGTTTTAAGGACTTTACGGCCCAAGCACAAGTCTTGGCCGTAAAATCATATAAATCCCTCAAAAATTATGTTTAAAGTGTTCCAAGGCTAAAGCAATTATTCTAGAAGTCATATCCATGTCTTGTTGAGGTTTTGGAAGGGTTTAAGGTCATAAAAACCCCATAAACATGAGTTTACGGCCCAAGCATGTGCCTTGGCTGTAAACTCCTTCAAATGACTCAAAATCCATGTTTAAAATGTTATAAGTCCATTCCATGAAGCCATCTAGCCATATTTAAGGTCCAATTGTGTTTAGGAAGGGTTTTTGTGCTCCAAAACCCATTTTATATGAGTTTATGGCCTAGGATGGTTCCATGGCCGTAAAATCATGAATGTGGTCCTAATCCATGTGTTGAACTCGAATTTGAAGGCTAGGAAGGTTACATAACAAGCTAGGGAAAGTACCTCAAAGATATGGAGCCTTAAATTGATGATTTGGACCCTTAAACTTGGATTTAGGAGTGAGGTTAGAGAGAGAGTAGAGAGAGGAAGAAAAAGCTTCAAATGGGTGCTTAAACACTTTTATATAGGTCCTAAAACTTGGACACGGTGGAATTCTACCCGATACTGACCTTAAACGGGGCTTTTGGTCACACCCGATTAAGTTACCGTAACCCGACGGGAACGTTTCTAACTTTTTGAAATAAACACTTTTAGGTTAATTTCATGAATTCCAAAGGGTTTGGATACTCATTAAATTATAATAATCATATAACTATAGATAATTTAACCCAAAGTGAAAACAGAACGAAATTGATAACGGTGAATTTTTCGGGTAGAACAGGTTTTGGCGACGAACAACTTCGGGTTGTTACATTATCCCCCCGTTAGAGGGAATTTCGTCCCGAAATTCAATGAATAAGATATAGATCATGAATTTGGAATGAGACATGGATAGACTTGTTGCCTCGGATCTTCACGTTCTCAAGTGGAACCGGGTCTCCGTTGGGCGCTCCAGCGAACCCTCAATATCGGGACGCGACTTTGTTTCGCACATAGACTCTCTCTCAATCTACGATCTCAATTGGTTTTCTCATGGGAGTTTCAACCTTGGACGACTTCGATTTGCTCAAAAGAAATCACTAGGGTTTCATCAGGCAAGTGCTTCTAAAGATTCGGAACGTTGGAGACAGGATTGACGTTTCTAAGTTCTGAAGGTACTCGGAGTTCGAAGGCTATGGGGTGGATCCTAATGAGGATCTCGAAGGGTCTATTGTACCACAAACTTCACTTTCCTTGCTCTCGATAGTGTGCCATGCGTTTCCAGGGCGAGACCATTAGTAGAAAGCGATCTCCAACTTGGAATTTCTCAAGGTTTGCATTGGACATTGGTATAACTCTTCTATCAATTTAGTGAAGTTTTAAATTGTTCTCATAATAGTTGACAAAACCCAAGAATTGACCGGTTTTCTATGGGCGTCTTCGGTGCCGATCAATTATCTATTCCTTCGCCCTTATGAGAATCCACGTGTATGTCTTCATTGCTAACTACATGACCAAGGGAGAATGGTTTGACCGAATGGTATCAATACGAACTCTTAGTGATCATATTGAGCCTTGAATGCTGCCTTGAAGCATCACTCTCATGATCTCGTAGCTGATGGTGTCTTGACCTAAGGTATATCTTCGAGGAGTAGCTGGCTCCCTGAAGTTATCGAATAAGTCATCTATTCGGGAAAAGGATATCGGTTTTGACGGTTAACTCATTAAGCTGATTGGAGAACTCCCGCATTTCTGTTGGAGTAAAACGATACGGAAGTTTGGCTACGAGGATAGTTCCAGGGATTAGATTGACATGAGACTCGACTTGGCGTTCGGAAGAAATTCTTGGGAGCTCTTCGGGAAGATATCAGGGATACTACAGTTTTCGGGGATGCTCTAGAGATCTTTAACTTTTTGTTTCTCGTTGATTGCATGGATTAGGAATACCTAACACTCCTTTTTGCAGGAGTTTTTCGAGCTATGATTCAGAAAATGATGCGAAGATTTGGGCCAAGCTTGACACCATATTTCATGAGGGTTCGATCAGAGGGAAAAGTTGAGACGAATAACTTTTTCATAACAAAGTGTATCAATTTGATCAGGACTCAACTGATACTTGCCAAAGATAACATCAAAGCTCTTTATTAAGACTGACATCAGGGCAATGAGGAAAGAATAATTACTCAATGTAAGGATGTAGCTTGAGGATAAGTCGCTAGTGCACTCATTCTCACTGGTAACCATATTGACGGAAAATGTTTCGGCTATTAGACGAGGACTATATTTACGAAGATATTTGAATGAATGACTAATAAAACTTTCTTGACACTAGATTCGAAAAGAATGCGAACATAAGAATTGTCGAGAAGAAATTTACCCGCGGTGGTGGGATCAGCGGCTGCTTCCTCTTGCTTCATAGTTAAAACCATCTTGGCGTTGTTGATGTTGTTGGGGGTTGTTGCTTTTGGGCAGTTTCGCTTGAAATGCCCAATTTCTCCACAACTATAGCAGACTTGCTTGATACTTGATTCAGAAGTTTGTTCGAGGTGTTGGACTAGTGTTCTGTAGCTTCTAGCAAGATGACCTTTCTTGCCACAGCGTTTGCAAATCATCTTGCAACATGGGCCAGGAATATAATGATGATAACTACACCTACTGCATCAAGGGAGATTACCAGCATACCCAGTGACAGGTGCTTGAGCCTTAGACAAAATAACAGGAGTAGTAGTAGCTTGAACTATAGGAACAGCGGTAGGATTGGTAGCAACTTGGACTGCCACATTTTTGAGCTTCTTGGAGGGTCCTTGGGAACTGTGACCTTTTTGCTTTTTACTCTTATCGTTTTCATTTTTATGCTCCTGAACATTTTCATGGTTTTGGGGATAGGGGTTATATCCTGGACCAATGGACTTGTTAGCGTTCAAGATCGTCATTATAGCCGTCACTGCAACAGAAACAGCCAGCTGGAACATTACAGGGTCGAAGCGAGATGAGGGTGGCGACGGAGGGCTGTTGTTACTTGAGCTGGATCCTACCTTCGAAGACATTTCGATCTAAAGTGATTAGGAAAAAGAGGATGGTAAGTCCTCTACATTAAATCAAGAGATATGAAACAAGGGATATCTCTCTAAGAAAAACATACAATTCTATTAAGCGATAAAGCAGGAATGAATTATCAGGGCTGATAAATTATCGTTAAAGGAATGATCGAGGGGCAATGCTTGAATGAGGAATTTCTACTACAAAGTTGGATCCATAAATACTCCCATAGTATTTCACGATTCACCTCAACGACGACTCGCTGTTTGCGGTATTTGGGTAAGTTTTAGGTATGCTGCATTCCACAGTCACTCCCAAACACATGTTGGCCGTGTCTTGAATGAATATAGTTGATCAGGCTATATTGATCCTAGACACGACTACATAACTGCCCAGGTTTAACTGCAGCATACAACACCCAATTATTTAAGTTCTGTTCTACTTATAGATACGATTCTCTACGGCTAGGATACTTGTATACTTTTTGAAAATACTTATATTTTGAAGTATACTTTTAGTTCAGCGTACTTAGGCCCCTTAATGTTTATAGTCTTATACCATGTAAGGTTTGGTATACTCAGTTCACTATATACAAGGGCTCTGATACCAATCTGTCACACCCCGAAAATCAAAGGCGGAAACATTTCCGGGGTGGACTCCACGTTGTGTATCAAATCCAATGTACATAGTAAGCGAAGTAAAACACAAAACATTACATTACATTACATTACATAGATATCATTACATCAGTTGAAAAGTAAAGTAGTACAAGTTTCATAGTTACATATTTTATACAAAAGAAAGACGTGACTTCCATTCGCTCCGTCTTCAGCAAAAGAACGCAGGGATACCTGTCTAAGAAAAACCTGAGAATACAAGCAGTTTGAAAATCAGCAAAGGGCTGGTGAGTTCATAAGCGGTTTGTTTTTATGAAAATGTGCAAGATTCCTTTTAAATTCTGAAAAGGTTACGACCCAAGAAAATCCCATATTTTCATATAAGTAATTATTAGTTAACTGATTACTCACACGGTACTAGATATGCGTATTCACTAACCCAGGCAAATCCCATATTTTCCTAAAAGTAAGGTTTTAGTTTTTAAGATCACATTGTAAAGTTTAACTCATAAAACTATATACTGAAAATTCATGGGATTACTATCCCATACCAAATATAAGACAGTTTGACATACACAAAACTATAGATAAATGTAGATTTAAAGCTATAGGACTATCACCCAATACTAATTATAGATTCAAACCATGGGATTACCATCCCGTACCAAATATAGATTTAAAACCATGGGATTACCATCCCGTACCAATTATAGATTTAAAACCATGGGATTACCATCCCGTACCAAATATAGATTTAAAACCATGGGATTATCATCCCATACCAAATATAGATTTAAAACAAGGAGGTCCCGTGCAAGTTATAGATACCATATAAAAAGTAGATACTGAATCGAAACAAAGTCAAAACGACACTGTGAATAGACTTATATTAATACATATTTTGAGTCGGGTAACCATGCTAATACGACAACGAGACCTCCTTGACGCTTGTCAGATGTCGAATGATATCCAGAAATTTGTCACCCCAGGCGTGCCCGCCTAACTGTAGCTAGCAGTTAAGGTGTGGGATTGTCAGTCCCGAATAGATCTATTCACAAATTCCTCGCTCTCCATCCAGGAGACTCTAGTTACACTTCCGGGGAGGGTTTACTGATCATCCATAAAGGGAAGTGACTATCTCACAAACTATTACTAAACGATTCACAGGGTTCTCATACGATATCAACATACAAAAGATTATGAAACGTAATACAGCGAATATAGATACGTACAATGAAACTATCTGACAATACATTCAAATAATACGGAGATAAACTGAATCAGACGTAGTTTATCTAATAACTTTATATACACATTAGTACATGATAAAATGACCAATAATGAACCCCAAATTATCCACATAATAATTTGATTACTTTGGTTATTTTCTTAACTAAAATCCATTTAGTTGTAATTGATAAATCATTCCTTATGCTCAGCATAATACATAAGGAGTAAAAGTATTTATAAATTTGCTAAATATTATTTGTAACACATCAAGGTTAGGTTTTGAAAACAGTTATAGTTTGCTTGTATCCTCCCCCCCCCCCTGAAAACATTGAAAAACACGAAAAAGGGCGTAGGGGTATGAACTCACCGGACGCGAATATGTGTCGATTTCGGATGCTAAACGTCGAATCGAGGCCGGATAACGCGCGAGGTTCCTATGTAGAATGAAATAGCATACAAATATATCTAATAAGATTTACAATCTCTAATTAGATATGAAGATACACTCCAACGAACGAAAACACCTCAAAAATGGGTATTTGGAGTGACCCGGGTGACATCCACGGACGGAAATTGAGGCGAGGGACTTGGGATTTCAGTTTACTCCCCAAGAGTAAACTCCCTAATGATGATTACAGCCTAAACACCCATTCCCCAAGATTTTACGGCCGTAAACTCATGGTGGGGTGGTTTATGGTGTTTAAGGGGGTCACAAATGGATATTAACACTTGGAAATGCTTGAAATAATTTTACCTAAGGCTTGGAATAGATTAAAATCACCAATTTCAACACTTAAGGGAGTTTACGGCCTAAGCATGGGGTCTATGGCCGTAAACTCTCATATCCTCTTAAATATGTGTTTTTAAGGTATCAAAATTAATCACATGTGATCCTAAAAATTCCCACAATCCTAGAAATGAGTTTGGGCCACCAATTGACACTCTTTTAGGAGTTTACGGCCATGGGGCATGTTCTATGGCCGTAAACTCTCAAATGTGGGGTTTTGATGTGTTTAAGGTCCTTAAACTATTTTTGGTTGGTCCTATGATTTATTCCAAGGCTTTTGGTGGTATTGGATGGCTTTCTAACACCTTGAAATTGATTTTACACGATGTTTTAAGGAGTTTACGGCCCAAGCACAAGTCTTGGCCGTAAAATCATATAAATCCCTCAAAAATTATGTTTAAAGTGTTCCAAGGCTAAAGCAATTATTCTAGAAGTCATATCCATGTCTTGTTGAGGTTTTGGAAGGGTTTAAGGTCATAAAAACCCCATAAACATGAGTTTATGGCCCAAGCATGTGCCTTGGCTGTAAACTCCTTCAAATGACTCAAAATCCATGTTTAAAATGTTATAAGTCCATTCCATGAAGCCATCTAGCCATATTTAAGGTCCAATTGTGTTTAGGAAGGGTTTTTGTGCTCCAAAACCCATTTTATATGAGTTTATGGCCTAGGATGGTTCCATGGCCGTAATCTCATGAATGTGGTCCTAATCCATGTGTTGAACTCGAATTTGAAGGCTAGGGAGGTTACATAACAAGCTAGGGAAAGTACCTCAAAGATTTGGAGCCTTAAATTGATGATTTGGACCCTTAAACTTGGATTTAGGAGAGAGGTTAGAGAGAGAGTAGAGAGAGGAAGAAAAAGCTTCAAATGGGTGCTTAAACACTTTTATATAGGTCCTAAAACTTGGACACGGTGGAATTCTACCCGATACTGACCTTAAACGGGGCTTTTGGTCACACCCGATTAAGTTACCGTAACCCGACGGGAACGTTTCTAACTTTTTGAAATAAACACTTTTAGGTTAATTTCATGAATTCCAAAGGGTTTGGATACTCATTAAATTATAATAATCATATAACTATAGATAATTTAACCCAAAGTGAAAACAGAACGAAATTGATAACGGTGAATTTTTCGGGTAGAACAGGTTTTGGCGACGAACAACTTCGGGTTGTTACACCTTCGATTCTCATTTAGGATGTATCGGTAAAATATCGCTCGATCTAAAATTCGAGTTTTTAGCTGTCTACTACTAAGTTGAAACTTCGAAAAATCATAACTTCCTCATACGAAGTCATATTTTTGCATTCTTTTTATCAAATTTCTCAGTTTAACGAATACTACGACTTTCATTTAGATTACTAAGGCTAAAAGTAGTTTATCAAAAATTAACTTTTTACGTCATTCGGCGTCGTGCCGGTTTTGTCGTGGATCTTCGGTTGGTCATAACTTCTTCGTTATAACTCGGATTTCGACGAGGTTTTCGGCTACAAGTTTCTAACAAGATGATTTACAACATCAAATAATAAAATTTTACTTATTTCAAATTTTATATTTTCACTAAATTTCACTATTTGGCTATTAATTAGAATCACATAAGACTTCTAATATTTTAAGAGTGATTCTAAACATAGTTTTACTTCATTTCTAGTAAAAACTAGCTGTTAGAACTCAACACTCAATTTTATTCACTTTTAATAATAACAATACACAATTTCAGAACATGTATGTTACAAATACCTCCTCCTTTTGAGGATTTCGTCCCCGAAATCATAACGATTAAAACAATTAGGGATACTTCACTCTTATTTCATTCTTATTTTTCCCAAGTATAATTTGGGCCTCGATGGTGTTTCCACTTGAGAAGCACCAACTTCAGTTCTTTATTACGTAGATTAGTCGTTCTTTCATTTACAATCTCTTCTACTTATTTTCTAGTTTCACCTTGGATAATAGAACCATTTCATCATATATGCTTAACCTTTACACAGATAGCGCACATGAAACACTTCATGAATATCTGCAAATCTTCAGGAAATTCCAAGCAGTATGCTTTCTTACCAACCATTTTTTCTTCCAAAGTAGTATAACGTCTTTTCATGAAATACCTTCAGTATTACTAAATCAACCACCCGGAATTCTACGGGTCGTCTTCTCTTTTCTGCATAGGGAATTTATCGATCCTGGGCCGCTTTCATTCTTTCTCAGAAAATTTTTATCTTGTTAGTGATGTCTTGAATCATTTTAGATCCTCTAAAGATCTTCCGTCTTACGTCACACCAACATATTTGAGTATGAAATTTATGCTCACACAGTACTTTATATACCTTCAATATATTTTCTACTGTTTGGATTGCTCTCTTCTTTTGATCATTTGTCTGAGGATGATAAGTTGTACTAAGAGCAACTCGAGATCCTAATTCTTGCTTTATTCTCACCCAAAAGTGAGGAGTGAAACGAGTATCACAGTCGGAAATAATCTATAGTGGCGCATCATGACTTGCCACAATTTCGTCTAGGTAACTTACGCGTATTTCACTAATGGAGTCATTTCATGTGTGGCGAGAATATATGTACTCTTCATCAGCTGGTCGATAATTATCCAAATGTTATCATTCATAGTTTTCTTCTCATCTTTCAAGGTAATAACTGTATAAGCCGGATAAGTAGAATATCCCTTCGACATAATCTACGAGTTTTTAAGAAAGAAATTTATTATTTTCACCGTAGACATAAATAGGATCTTCCTTTTTGATAGGGATGCATATCATCTCTTTCTAGATCAAGAGCTTTGTGTGGTTCTTTAACAACCAATCCATGTCGAGAATAATATCAAAGATAGGAATTAGGTTAGCAGGAAGATTAGAACTTTCAATTCCTATAACACTAACTCTTTAGGCTTTATCAGCAAGTAATGATATATTTCTTATGTTATCTATATGAAATGATTGGACAACTTCATAACAAGCAATTTGAAAAGAATATGCGAATTTATAAGGCACGAAAGAATCTGAGGCATTGAAATCAAATAAAATGTCAGTAGATCTAGAGTTTATGAGAAAATTACTAGTCACAACATTCGAGTTTTTAACTTACTTCCTTTGTGGTAATCTAAAATGTACGATATTTAGGTTTTAGTTTGCCAAACGATTGTCAAATTCTTTAAACTTCCTAATTAGTGGCGATGTTCAAATTTGTACCCGCTCTTCATTCTCTATTGAACATTCGATCCTAGTCTTTGAGTTAAAACTCAATTCTCATTGCAGACTCCTGCTCCTTCTTGGTTTATAGACTAAACCCAAGATAAGGTCTTTACTTTTGCTATAACAGCAACTCGAATTGTTTTATTCTAATGACATTTGTATTTATAGCACACAAGACACATAACGAACCAAACTCTTGTAATAGAATCAGATCAAATAAATCAAGCTGATGAAATAAAGAAAATGAAAAGAGTTTGATCAACACGTAGATGCTTTGGAACAGAAAGAATAGCACCACGTATCTCTAATTCATGCTTTCAGACCTACACATCTTTTAGCTTTTGGCACCTCCTCCTTTTTAGTTGGAGTACTCTTTGATTGTTGATTGGCAACTTGACTTCCCGCCATTTGACTAGTAACAGTAGGGAAGAAACATTTCTTGTGGCCAGTAACACCACATAACAAGTCACATCTATGGCTAATGATTGCTCAACTCTTTGATGAAGATAGTTATATTTCTATCGACTACCTCGACCATTTACTTCTTCAGTATTCCTACTGAAGTTTTATCATTATATAAGACATGGTTCTCTGAACCAATCAACTCCTTTCATGGATTTATACTAATTGGACTCAATTCTTTATGACATTAAGATTTGAACGATAATTATCTTCTTAGTCATTACTGAAAAGAAGGTAACGACACACATGAATAAAACAAAATCATTTACTAGCTTCTTGGTAACCTTGTGACTTTTCCTGATCCAAGTGTGAGTCCTATGCTTCCAGTAGTATAGGCCTCTACTACTATTCACACCTACTCATACTCGTCCCAAGTATTGTCTTGCAGTTCCCAAGTCACCATTCAAAAGTTTTCACAAAGCAACTTATCACACATGAATGTGTTCAAACAAATACGTACAACAGTTTCTCGTAGACTTAACTAGGGTTTTCACGTTTCTATCAAACATATATTGGATTACCTATACTCGCCTTTTAGGATTTTTCTCATGCATATGCTCGATTTAATATATCTTAATACTTATCCATAGGTCGATAGAAATTGTACTTCCATTTTTCATACTAATTCTTTCTTGAGTAGTGTCTACTTATAAGACACACTATTCCAAAATTTACTTTAGCACCATGGAGATAAACGGTCTTCTACTACCTGCATCATCTTCTAACTCATGCAATCCATCATGCACTTTTGCTCATTTCATTATTCTTCCTTGACATCGTTATTCTTGTGTCTGAGTAAGTCTAAGTCTATTTCATAGGAGTCTATCCTAAGAAGTTTGCATCTTAGCTGCATCTCAGCAAGCTTTACTAGCTTCAACTTGGTTCTCCGTCATTCCTGACTACAACATCTCTTCATACGATACCATGGGTGTATTTCTTCTTCAATTAAGCATTCTACCTTACTTAAACAAGTTGCTTAACCATTTCCCACTAAATGACTCAATTCACCATCCCAATCTTGTACGTTAAAGTCGGCTTAACACACAATGGAACTTTATATCACAAAGTCTCGGCCTATTGAGTCTGAAAACTTCATTAGCCTTTCTTTTGATCATCATTTAATTCTTCTAAATCTTGCACACTATTCATTGTGATACTGCCGAAGTACTGATCACCGTCTTTAGTTCTTTTGACTCTATTAAACAATCACTTCTTCAATCTGTACATCGGTAGAACAACTTCGTGGATTTGTACCAACACATTTATCTTGTCCAAACGTGTTTCAAACACACATCTTTCTTCCAAAGATGTTATTATATATCTAACATACTTTAAATGTATATTACCGCTCTATTGGTAATTATACACTTATTACGATAACAATTCATATTTATTATTTTACGATATCTCGCGATCATTTATTTATAAACTTATCGATGTCAACTATCATAAGTCTCTTTATGACTCCGAAAAAATTCTATTATGAAAATTCTTAAAATTTTCTAAACCATGGTCAGCAACAGACCTTATGCTTTCTCACATGATAGAATATAAGGCATATCTCTTCTCTATACTCATTTATCATTTAGCACATAATAGAATATAAGGCATATCTCTTCTCTATATTCATTTATCATTTAGCACATAATAGAATATAAGGCATATCTCCTCTTAATATTCTAGTGCTTTCCTTCATTAGGTATTCAACCTAAAATATATCGTATCATCTTTACTTAATAATTCTTGTTTAAGTTTAGAAATTCTTAAAATTTCTGGTTCACTTAAACTAATTTTCTTAAAATTCTGAAGTAACTTAATATCTTAGAATACTAGGGTTTATCATTACCCAATCCCCCACTTAAATATTTCTTATGGTTTGTATCCATATACTTATTATAAATCAGCTCATATACTGAGCTTCCAACAGTTTAAGTCTAAATACCAATCCGTGATATTTAGTTCACTTAAACAATTGCTCTGATACCATGATTGAAAGAGCCCAACTTTCGTATTTATGAAAGACCCAAACTTTCATACTATTTCAAAAGATTTCTTAAGTTACTTCCTCAAAACATGCTACATGAATATTTATAAGACAATATTTTATATTGGTAAAGTGATTACAAAAGAATGGATACAAACCGACTAAGTTTTATTGCATTTCATGTCTACCCGGGAATCTACTATTCATATACATACATAAACATTTAAAATACAGAGAAATAGTATTAACTATTCTAAATCTTTCAGCAATATAAAACTATATTGGATACTCATCACCTACAATTGTTAAACATTGAGATGAATAAGCGATAACACTTAGTGAATTCAATAAATAGATACAATATAATCTTATGCCTTACATATACCAATATGACAGAAGCAGAAGGGAACAAGAAGACTTATGTGAAATCATGTGACAAGCATTCATATCAATCAAACACATTATTCAAAGATATACTTTTCAATGAGACATAAAGATTTCAATACTTGATATGCATCAATAAAGCTTTGGCCCAATTGGCACAGAAGACATATAATTTCTGATTAACATTTTGGTAGATTTCAGGCTTATAGTCATGTCTAACCATTTGCCAATAGCATAGAATAGAGTTCATTCTCTTATGGAGTCATGCTCTACATGGTCAGAGGCTACATACCATTCTTATCTAACCTTTCGCCAATGCCATAGAATAGAAGTCATTCTCTTACGGAGACATGCTCTACATGGCCAAAGGCTACGTACCAGTACCAATGTGAATCTAAGTCCTTTCACTGATCACATGGTCAAAGGTATTATAATTGGTATAAACATAGCGAATAAAATAACACGGGAGAATAACTCAGAATAATAACACTGAGAAGCGCATAACACATATAACACATAACATACAATTGTTCCTATATATTGAACTCACCTTAAGTTAACCGGGGGTTAAAACAGTAATTTGGACAGCATTTCGGCTTTAAATATGACTTTCTATGTTGAAAACCGGGAGCTTAATTGAAAACCGGGCTCTGCGAAGGTATGACTTCAAAACCGAAAGGATAAAATTTTTGGGCTTCTCGGGACGTGTTTTGGGTGCTAAAATTGATACCGCGGCTTCAGGAAAAGTCAAAATAGTGAAAATATGGAAAAGGGGCTAAAATTGGAAATTTTCAAATTCTAGCCAGGAGGGTTCGCACCCTCCTATTTATAGAGCCGGGGTTCAGATCCAGAGGGGCAGGTGGCAGCAGCAGTGAAGACCACGCAGCAGCCGGAGCGAGGTTTGATGCCCAGGTGCGAGGCTCGGAGGGTGACATGCTTCAGCTGCGAAACTCATACACGTGTGCGGCACGCGTCGCTCCTCGGACGCGCCACGACTCCGGTGGCGCAGCTACTTCATGCGAGGTATGTGGCAGCAACGAAGGGCTCTGGTGGCTTCGTAGGTTTCAGACACGCATAAGGGCAAGTGGCACTGCGAGGCGAGGCCACGTCTCCGGTGATGCACCTGCTTCATGCGAGGTGACGTGGCTGCTTCGTGGCAGTTACAATTCATGCGAAAATATTCGGATTTTGTGCCCCGAACTTCTGAAATCCGTAACTTTCGCATACGATCTCTGTTTGTGACATTCTTTATATGCACGCGTAGCTAAAATTACACTCTACAAGTTTTGTTTAGACTTTGTCGGCTAAATTTAAATTTATTTTTAATATTATTATTTTTAACAGACTGGGACAGGAAAATCCATTAAAAATTCATAACTTCTTCATCTGACATCTGTTTTCGTCATACTTTTTACCGTTGTACTACAAATGACGAGACCTTTGATTCTTGTTTAGGATGTATCGGTAAAATATCGCTCGATCTAAACTTTGAGTTTTTAGTTGTCTACTACTAAGTTGAAACTTCGAAAAAACATAACTTCCTCATACGAAGTCAGATTTTTGCGTTCTTTTTATCGAATTTCTCGGTTTAACGAATACTACGACTTTCATTTAGATTACTAAGGCTAAAAAGTAGTTTACCAAAAACTCACTTTTTACATCATTCGGCGCCGTGTCGGTTTTGTCGCAGATCTTCGGTTGGTCATAACTTCTTCGTTATAACTCGGATTTCGATGAGGTTTTCGCCTACATGTTTCTAACGAGATGATTTACAACATCAAATAATAAAATTTTACTTATTTCAAATTTTATATTTTCGCTAAATTTCACTATTTGGCTATTAATTGGAATCTCATAATACTTCCAATATTTTATGAGTGATTCTAAACATAGTTTTACTTCATTTCTAGTAAAAACTAGCTGTTAGAACTCAACACTCAATTTTATTCACTTTTAATAATAACAATACACAATTTCAGAACGTGTATGTTACACGATGTCTACATGAGTAATTATATTCATCAACTAAGATTGGGGATCATAGTGGAAATCCTCTAAACTGTAACCGTTAATCCTATGTGAGCGAGGAAGTCGTGTATAATTAGTATACGGGCTGACAACCCCACTTGTGACTGTTAGCTACCGTCAACCAAAAACAAGTGATGAACTATCATTTTATTTGTTATTGTTCCGGCGTCGATGAAGCGTACAATGTTGTTTCTCATGTTAAATCATGAGTGTATTTGTTATCATGGTAAATCATGAGTGTATTGTTCTATCAGAGGTATTATGTCATAGCAGCGGTTACATGCTTCTGGTAGCAAATTGTAGAAACATTATACCTTGTCGTATACAAGTATTAATGTTAAGTCTATGTTTTCCCCTAGTTATACCATAAGATTAAGAAATGTTTTGGTATAACACTTAATTGATAAGTATACAATCATACCTAATGTTGGAGAGTCAAAATGATACTTTGAAAACTATACTTTTGAATGTGTAAAAATGTATTATTTTATGGAGTCAAAACCTGTGGACTCACCAACTTTATGTTGATGTATTTTAAAATGCATGTGTTTTCAGGAACTTGAAAAGGGTATGTATTCGAACAGGAGAAGTTTTACTAGTATCTTTATGTTCTTTAAGAACCATGTCATAGTCAGATATTATGTAATAGGAAAAATAATAATGTAACTTTCAATCATAAATAAAGGTATGTTCTTTATGTATTGTTCAATGTATGTTATATAACTGTGATACGAAAATGACGTTACACTACTCGGTGTTTCCGCCGATGGCCGGGATGTGACAGATTGGTATCAGAGCTATTAACTATAGTGAACTAGTACTTTCTTAGGAAAGCACGTCTATAGTTTAGGGCTTACTCTATTAGGTTTAGGTATATCCCTTAGCCTATAAATAAAAAGTATTATTAATTATACTACGGAAGGACTACTTATGGGAGCGATGACAAGGATAGACATGTCGATTTGGGTTGCTGGATTTCAGAACGGCTATATGCTAAAATGATCCTGCCCTTTCGACAGTCCTGGCCGGAGCCTTATCAGATAGACCTGAAGTAACAAACAATAGTAAAAGTGTGAATATAATAAATGAGAATATAGACTCATATATAAAGACTCAGACCCGCGATGAGAATACGCCTTAATTAATACCCGAAATGTTTTTGATCTCACGGATTTAGATCAAATATTCCAACTAAAGTTTATATGTGCATAGATCCTATCACAACTAGGTGTAGGTGTGAAATTACATTTTATTATGATCAGATCATATGAACTATTTAATTTGGGAGAAATATTTGATAGACTAAAATTTTGGTGATCCAAAATGTATAGGAATTCGACATGGCACATTCACGAGAATGGATAATCATCGAGGATACGGATGAAGAAGAGGAACTTTCATTTCCCAGGATGGTAGGGAATCCTTACTACCCTATAAATCCAACCACCTTTCATCCAATACCTTCTGACGATGGAGCACCTTTACCTTCCAATGAATGGGAAGAGAGTGAACCAATGGGGGAGACAGAATCAGTGGCATCATCTTTACCACTAATGAACACTCTTTATTGTCAAGTTCCAGGAGGAGTGAAGATGAAACGCACGACACATAAATCCATACGAATATGGAAAAAAATTAAGAAGAATCAGAAGGCGACATCTTCAGGAAGTCATAGAGTTCAAGATGAACCTACACGGATAGCCCAAACCGTCAATAGTTGGGTGGCAGAAGAACGCGCTGCTAAGATGTATGAGACTGGTCAATCATCTCGACCATATCCCCTACACTCTTCCCAAGTGAACGCCTTATCGCAATTGTTTGAGAAAAGTGAAAAAATTAAAGATAAGATGGAAATTGTCGAAAGGAGGGCTACTCATCTCTCCGGAAGAGTGCGAAGGCTAGAAGGACAAAGGTGTCACACCCCAAAACTGAGAACGGCGGAAACGTTCTGGGGCAGAGGACGTCATGTAATGTATCACAACAAATGTAAAGTATTAACAAGCAACAACATCATCCATTTCATTAGTAGTAATAGTTTAATACATGTGTGTTCTTTCATAGTAATAAGACAACATGATAACTAATCAAAATAAAGACCAGTCTTGACTGCTCCGTCTTCGCATAACCTGGTCATCGTACCTGTCTACTGGTGACCTGAGAATACAAGTTATTTTGAAAGTGTAGGTCAGCATTTAAGCTGGTGAGTTCATAAGTATTTAATGTCAATGTTCGTATAAGTTTGATGATAAAATTTGAAATCGTTCAATGTAATTGTTTGTATATTTTTTGAAAACTCCTAGAAAATCCCATATTTTCTACTAGTATAAAAAGTCGTCTTCTACCAAGACCTGAATGTTTTGAAAGTAGTCTTCTACCAGGACTTGTATGTTTTGCTGTAACAAAGATGGTTTTTCGCTTTTATGACTACTATTAATATATATAGTCTACTTCATCGTTTACGTGAATGTATCACAAAATAAAAGTAATAGGGAAAATATAGCCATATAAGTATTATCCTTTTGTATTAGGATAAACACGACATCGCGACTGCCGAAACGTATTCACCTTGAATATCCTTAGATGTTCATTTTCCTCTGTAGCTAACAACAGGTTGAAGGAATGGTTAGTCCCGTAAAGGTCTCCCTAGTATAAGTATTAACCGTAGACATCCGTAGATGTCCATTTACCTCTGTTGCTAACAGCCGGGTTTAGGAATGGTTAGTCCCTTATTGTTTCTTACCGCATAGTATCTATGTAAAAGTACCCCTATAAGTGTATCCATGTAATAGCAATCTCTGTAAAAGTATCCATATAAGTTTATCCATGTAAGAGGAATCTTTGTAATAGTATGTATATAAGTGAATCCAGGTAAGAGGAATCTCTGTAAGAGTATCCCTTCATATAGCATGTAGTTTAGACTCATGAATGAACTAACTCTGGTGTAATTTCCTTTAATAGGGATAATGTTTTGTATCCCCTAAACTATTCCTATAATGGTTTACTAGAATGTAATTGAGGAGTGTCCAAGTAGGTTTGTACACCCTTGCTACCCAAGAGTGTAGGAACTGAATTAACTGATGGAACATTTATGACTATATATGTACACATGATATATAACTAATATTTAAACGACCTTCGGACGAGTACCCGATATCCCACCAGACCACATCCAAATCGAGGAAAAGGAAAAAGTGTGGATAGCCTTCCTAAGTCATTTAAACATTTCTTATATAACTATACATATAGAGGCATGTAATTTATAATATAAAAGCATAGAAGATGTTTTGTAAAACCTTTGAAAAGTTTAATAAATAAGAATTTATGACTTGATGTCAGTTTATAAATTGATTCGAAAACCGTTTGACAAGACAGTTTGAGTGTGAGAAAACCTTTGTTTGAAGCACAACTATAACAAATTAAAAAAGGAAACCTACATTTTGTAAGACAGTTTCTAAAAGTGTTTCAACATGTAAAAACGTTTGTGAAAAGTATTTGAAGTACCTATGAAAATGTTTGTTTGTTCTCGTATATGAATGTATCTCCTTGAAATAGTATTTCTAGTATGTAAAAGTTCGTGACGTTCTCGTAAAACTATACCTATTATTGTTTTCTAAAAGTATGTCTCGTTTGTATAGTAATCCCTAGTGAATTGCTCACTTGTTATGAAAAGTATAATTTTTGTAGTGCCTAAGATGGACACATATACATACAGTATAACCAGAGTGTTTGACTTATACATATATAACAACATTTTCATTTCAAAAGATATGATGTTATCATGATATATTTTGCATACGGAAGTTTCCCTATAATAGTTATAAATCATATATGATTCCGTTGACAAAAAGTGTATAATGAAACTTTATATAACACACAATAATAATCGAGTGTTTTACTTGTATTCCCCACCCCCCCCCCCCTTAAAATCATATAAAAGTATTTATAAAACATTTCAAATTGTGGATTATAGGGGTATGAACTCACCGAAGAAAGTGCGTGATTTGAAGAAAACGAGATTTTCTCGGGCGGGATCTCGACCGGAAAGTGACGAGATTCTCGGGAATCTCGGGCCTTCGGACCTTCGTCGGGGCTTAGATATGAAACCAGGAAGTCGGGATGTTGTCGGTATGAAAAACGAGGTGAAAATGTGAGAGGAAAGAAGAATTTTAGCAAAGGCAGCCGGTACCCTCGCATTCTATTTATAGGGTGCTGGAAGAGGGATTACGCTGGGCGTAAATTCGGAGTACGTTGGGCGTAACTTCGGAGTACGTTGGGCGTACGCGACGTTAGCACTTACCGCATCCTCGGAAGAAGCATCGAAGCGACGTGGACAATCCGGAGCCTAGCATCTGAGTATGTTGGGCGTATGAGGGTACGTTGGGCGTAAATTGTTTTGGTGTGTGTGCCACGAACTTGTAAAATCCGTACCTTTCGCATACAGGCTCCGTTTTTGATGATCTTTATATCCACGCGAAGGTGAGAAAATACTCTACAACTTTTATTTAGACTCCGTTAGCTAATTTTGACTTTATTTTTAATTATATTTTAACTAATAGGCCGGGACACGATAACTTCGTTAAAAATCCATAACTTCTTTATCCGACGTCTGTTTTCGTTTGTCTTTTTACCATCGAACTAATATTGTTGAGACCTTCAACTCTCGTTTAAGTTGTGTCGGCTAAAAATCGCTCGATCTTTATTTCGAGTTTTTAGCTGTCTACCGTTGTTACGAAACTTAGAAAATTTGTAACTTCTTCATATGATGTCCGTTTTGGGCGTTCTTTTTATGCATGATCACGGTTTAACGAAATCTACGACTATCATTTAGATACCTAAGGCTAAATGGTATTGTATTGAAACTTTGCGTTTTTCGCTTAATCGGTGTTGCCTGGTTTTGCCGAGAATCTTCGGTTGGTCATAACTTCTCCGTTATAACTCGGATTTTAGTGTTCTTTATATGTACGAAAACCTTGATACAATTCCTACCACTTTATTTAACCCAAATAATATTTTAGGAAAGTTATATTTTGGCCTAAATTTGACTGGTGTTACATTATATTGTCTCAAAATATCGGGTTGTCACATCATCCCCCTGTTAGAGGGAATTTCGTCCCGAAATTCGAGTTTAAGAAGAATTGATAAATATGCTACGGATAGAAGTTTTATTTGTTTCTCGTGTTCTTTAGTGAACTCAGGTCCTCGCTTGGCATTCCAGTGACCCTTTCACTACCGGAATATGACTTTGCTTCTTTCGTTTGTCTTCATTGGTATGATAACTCTTCTTTATCGAATGTGTGTTGAGTGTTTTTGTGGTCTGTGAGAGTATTACACCTTGTACCCTACAAGTAGTGTCTCCAGATCTTCAGAGCAATTACCATTGCTCCTGACTCAAGATCATGTGTTGTATAGTTAACTTCTTGCGTCTTCAGCTGTCTTGAGGTATAGGTAGTGGCCTTTCCTCTTGTATAAGAACACAATCAAGCCCTTGGTTGGATGCATTGCCTTTCACCACGAAATCTTCTATCCCCTTTGAGAGGGATAATATCGGTGCGGTACACCAAGCTTACTTTAGCTTTTGGAACACTCTTTCTTTTTACAAACAAGTCTGGTGCTCCTCCATGTGAGAATCTTGGCCTAAAGAATCCTCTTCTGAGGAGTTTGTTAAGCTCACTAGGAAGTTCTAGTATCTTAGTTGGAGTTAGACGATAAGGTGATTTGGCTACTTGGGTAGCCCCTGGAAGTAAGTCAATTCTGAATTTCACTTGACGCTGTGGTGGTAATCCCAATAGTTCTTCTGGAAAGGTGTTGGGAAAGTCGCGTACTTTTGGGATGTTCTGAATGTCCTTCACTTATTGGCTCGTATCGACGATGTGTGCAAGGAATGAATGATATTCCTTTCATAAGCATTTCTGAGCTTGCATACACGAAATGATGAGAGGGTTCATACTTGGTTCATCGCTGTAAATAACTAGAGCTTTGTTGTTTAGGGAGGTTAGGATGAACTGCTTTATCAAAGCACCTAATGTCGGCTCGATGTAGACTTTACCAACTCCTACTGATTATGATGTCAAAACCTTAGGGGTGGATTAGATGTCGTGAAGATCTAAAACAAAGTATGACTACTCATGAATTAGGGAAAAGGATAGGTATTTCTGAGCTTATTCTCACGGAAGCACGATCACTCTCACTCTTAGGCAGTCTCCGTCTTGAAGTTCATAGTAGAACCCATACCAGGTTCCTCAATCATAGTCTCGGGTATACGAGTCGTATATAATTAAGATTTAAACTGTGGGTTTTTGGATTGAACTTGACGTACTGCACGAGTGGTACTTTGGGGAGGTTTGCTGAAATTTCTTTGGAAAGGGTAAGAAACATGAGGTACTCTACGCATGAGTACTTCGGAGTTCTGAAGTGATAGTTTCGTTAGAAAGCTGATTTCGGAGAAAGAGATTTACGCACAAAACTGGTATTGTGAGGATCAAATAGACTCTGATCGTATGATGAAATCGGAATCACTTGGAAATAAAGGCACTAGATTTGATCATAAAGGCGTTACAGACAAAACACAACAGTGCAACTTTTTAACAGAGTTACAATACATTAGAGTAACTACAGGAATACTGATGCAAACAAAGTATACTACAAAAAGGAAAGTATACGCAACACGAGGGTCCCTTAACTGACGGGATCTCGCAACAGATAAGACACGAGTTGCAGTAGTTTTAAACATGTTTTAAAAACATACATAATACTGACGATTGGAAGTGAACCTATACTATAGTAGGGTCCTTCGTTGCCTCTTTCCATTATGAGGTCAAACTCCTCTGGATTCACCGTCATTCTCCTCTGTTGGACAGTCCCTCTTGAAGTGTCCCATGACGCCACATAGATGGCATATTCGAGAGATTTTGACATTGGTGGTTGAAGTAATGTTTTGGATCCGAGTCTTGCAGTAACGGATGGTGTCTCCCTTTTATTATTGCATTTTAAGCACTGCATTTTCCGACAAGGTCCATGATGGTGATAGTTGCATTTGTTGCACTGTGGGAGATTGCCAGCATATTGTCTGGTCAGGTTAGGGATAACTGGGATACTAGAAGGGATAGTAGTAGGAGGTACATAAGTCGTGGCTGTGAAGGTTGCCACAGGTTGTTGTCTTTTGCTTGCCCCTTTGGGTGATTTGCCATTAGCATTAGCCCAAAACATTCGTTTGTTATTCTTGGGCTTGGGATTTGGGGTTTCGTGGTAGTTTGTTTCTCGTCGAGGTACTTGATTGTTACTTGGATTGGAATTATTGTTAACAATCCTGCTAACATTCGCGTTGTTAGCGTTAAGGTGGGTCAGATCAGCTGACACGACAGCCGAGACTGCAGCTTGAAAGGTAGTTGCATCAATCTGAAGAGTTGGTGTTTGGTTGATGGGTTGATCGTTTTTCTTCGGTGACACGATTCTGTTACATGGAAAGAAAAATGAATTTGTGAGTGAGTATGGTTGAACCTAGACGTAGTTCGATCGCTCATGTAAAGAATAGAAGTATGTTCTCGACGGTTTGAACTACATCCCTATGATGCAGTCCTAGTACGGATTGGAAGTATGTTCATGATGGTTTGACCTACATCCCTATGATGCAGTCCTAGTACAAAGTAGAAGTATGTTTGTAGAATGGTTTTAAGACGTTTTTCTTTCAAACCGAGGTATCGTTGGTTGGTGAATAACATGATCCAACCACTAAAAAGAGGCTTGGAAATGTCTCCAGAGTTAATTTACTATAGTCTAATGACTTGACTAAAGCATGTTTCAGATAGAATCCAATGAAAGTATGATGAGAGTATTTGAACAAGGAGTGACATGGAAGTTAGCCGACTGTCGATATCATTGATGTTTAAGTTTTAATATGTTTGGGGAAATTGACCTTGTTGTAGGTCTTACATCATATTCGGAGTAGAAAACTCTTCGACAACATAAAGACTTACATAAAAGTACTTATAGTACATAGACAGGAACACGGTTCTTTAAAACAAAGAGGGAAGTAAGGTATCTCCTACTGGCGACGTTCACCCCTATGGTGAACCCTTAGTTCGGTTAGTTGACGTTCCATATCAAGCAGGTATCTCTTGTACACCCTCTAGCGTACTTAGAGCTCTATGACTTCTGCTCGGGTTTCAGCTAGTGCTTGCAGCAGGGTCTCATGGTTTCTCTCAGATCTCTCACTTGTGATCAAGGCGATTGGTGCGAATGGTATGCATTCTTGCATTGGTATTAACCTCTTCTATACATTGGAGAGTCGTCCTGCCCTGAATTTCGTTTTAGGCATTTCTACGGGTTAGGATTGGTAGAACTCTGTCTGTTGAGCTCCCTTCGTTTATATTGTAGAAGCTTCGGTCTCCATTAAACAACATAGGTTGATCTTGCTCTTCGCTCCATGTTTCCAAGCATTCTACCCAAGGAGGCATCGGGTCATGAAAAGCGAGACGAGGGTTAGGATTTAGAAATGGAGTTACCGGGGGTAGGTTCTCAACCTCGGGTTCGGAGTTATCAACATCCGAAAGGTTTTCAGCATGGTGATCATTCAAAGGGATTGGGTGATCATTCTCTAGTCCTTCTCCAAACCATCCAGCAATGACTTCGTTCGGAAAGTACGGGTTGCCATGGTGATGGAGTCTAGTCATGTTATCCACGCGAGAATTGCGGTAAGGAAATAATTATTGGACGAACTATCTAGATATATTAGAAAATCTTCATTAGTTACATTGCTTTTTCGAAAGTGCATACCAGTCATATGTAATCAACATAGGATAGGCTTTCGAATAAGTGATCTTAACTCCAAATTCACAAGGAATAGGGGTAAAGCAAAAATTTCACCGATTCTAAGTCTATAAAATCCTAGTTACATATAGCCTTAGTGTATCCACTTAGCAACTATCAACTTAGTAAATGAAGATCCTTTTTAGTTCTCAAGTAAGTAATTATGGTAACCCCAAACACCCCTATGGTATTTTAGACTTAGGTTCAGTTATAATGTTCTCATTGTGGTAATGTTGGTAAGTTTTTAGACTTGTTGCCATATCACAACCATTCTTGGGTATATGCTAATCACTCCTTAGACCATCATAGTTCATCAGGCTATGCCACTCCCAAGACTGACTATACATCCCCAAGCTTACTTGTGATATTCAATAATGGTAATACTTTTGTTCTTGTCGTTGTGACACCGATTTTAGTATGAATGCAGGCACATATACTTACTTAAATATTTGATTATTTAAAAGTATAAACTCTAAATCAGAGTATTTTAATCCCAATGTATTTATAGTTAGTATATCTTTTATGGGTTGATATACTATATTCACTATAAACAATGCTCTGATACCAATCTGTCACACCCCAAAACCGAGAACGACAGAAACGTTCTGGGGCGGAGGACGTCATGTAATGTATCACAACAAATGTAAAGTAGTAAACAAGCAACAACATCGTCCATTTCATTAATAGTAATAATTTAATACATGTGTGTTCTTTCATAGTAATAAGACAACATGATAACTAATCAAAATAAAAGACGAGTCTTGACTGCTCCGTCTTCGCATAACCTAGTCATCGTACCTGTCTACTGGTGACCTGAGAATACAAGTTATTTTGAAAGTGTAGGTCAGCATTTAAGCTGGTGAGTTCATAAGTATTTAATGTCAATGTTCGTATAAGTTTAATGATAACATTTGAAATCGTTCAATGTAATTGTTTGTATATGTTTTGAAAACTCCTAGAAAATCCCATATTTTCTACTAGTATAAAAAGTCGTCTTCTACCAAGACCTGAATCTTTTGAAAGTAGTCTTCTACCAAGACTTGTATGTTTTGCTGTAACAAAGATGGTTTTTCCCTTTTATGACTACTATTAATATATATAGTCTACTTCATCGTTTACATGAATGTATCACAAAATAAAATTAATAGGGAAAATATAGCCATATAAGTATTATCCTTTTGTATTAGGATAAACACGACATCGCGACTGCCGAAACGTATTCACCTTGAATATCCATAGATGTTCATTTCCCTCTGTAGCTAACAGCAGGTTGAAGGAATGGTTAGTCCCGTAAAGGTCTCCCTAGTATAAGTATTAACCGTAGACATCCGTAGATGTCCATTTACCTCTGTTGCTAACAGCCGGGTTTAGGAATGGTTAGTCCCTTATTGTTTCTTACCGCATAGTATCTATGTAAAAGTACCCCTATAAGTGTATCCATGTAATAGCAATCTCCGTAAAAGTATCCATATAAGTTTATCCATGTAAGAGGAATCTTTGTAATAGTATGTATATAAGTGAATCCAGGTAAGAGGAATCTCTGTAAGAGTATCCCTTCATATAGCATGTAGTTTAGACTCATGAATGAACTAACTCTGGTGTAATTTCTTGTAAAAGGGATAATGTTTTGTATCCCCTAAACTATTCCTATAATGGTTTACTAGAATGTAATTGAGGAGTGTCCAAGTAGGTTTGTACACCCTTGCTACCCAAGAGTGTAGGAACTGAATTAACTGATGGAACATTTATGACTATATATGTACACATGATATATAACTAATATTTAAACGACCTTCGGACGAGTACCCGATATCCCACCAGACCACATCCAAATCGAGGAAAAGGAAAAAGGGTGGATAGCCTTCCTAAGTCATTTAAACATTTCTTATATAACTATACATATAGAGGCATGTAATTTATAATATAAAAGCATAGAAGATGTTTTGTAAAACCTTTGAAAAGTTTAATAAATAAGAATTTATGACTTGATGTCAGTTTATAAATTGATTCGAAAACCGTTTGACAAGACAGTTTGAGTGTGAGAAAACCTTTGTTTGAAGCACAACTATAACAAATTAAAAAAGGAAACCTACAGTTTGTAAGACAGTTTCTAAAAGTGTTTCAACATGTAAAAACGTTTGTGAAAACTATTTGAAGTACCTATGAAAATGTTCGTTTGTTCTTGTATATGAATGTATCTCCTTGAAATAATATTTCTAGTATGTAAAAGTTCGTGATGTTCTCGTAAACCTATACCTATTATAGTTTTCTTAAAGTATGTCTCGTTTGTATAGTAATCCCTAGTGAATTGCTCACTTGTTATGAAAAGTATAATTTTTGTAGTGCCTAAGATGGACACATATACATACAGTATAAGCAGAGTGTTTGACTTATATATATAACAACATTTTCATTTCAAAAGATATGATGTTATCGTGATATATTTTGCATACGGAAGTTTCCCTATAATAGTTATAAATCATATATGATTCCGTTGATAAAAAGTGTATAATAAAACTTTATATAACACACAATAATAATCGAGTGTTTTACTTGTATTCCCCCCCCCCCCCCCCCCCTCTTAAAATCATATAAACGTATTTATAAAACATTTAAAAGTGTGGATTATAGGGGTATGAACTCACCGAAGAAAGTGCGTGATTTGAAGAAAACGAGATTTTCTCGGGCGGCACCTCGACCGGAAAGTGACGAGATTCTCGGGAATCTCAGGGCTTCGGACCTTCGTCGGGGCTTAGATATGAAACCGGGAAGTCGGGATGTTGTCGGCACGAAAAACGAGGTGAAAATGTGAGAGGAAACAAGAATTTTAGCAAAGGCAGTCGGCACCCTTGCATTCTATTTATAGGGTGCTGGAAGAGGGATTACGCTGGGCGTAAATTCAGAGTACGCTAGGTGTACTCGTTATGCTGGGCGTAACTTCGGAGTATGTTGGGCGTACGCGACGTCAGCGCTTACCGCATCCTCGGAAGAAGCATCGAAGCGACGTGGACAATCCGGAGCCTAGCATCCGAGTACGCTGGGCGTACGAGGGTACGTTGGGCGTAAATTGTTTTGGTGTGTGTGCCACGAACTTGTAAAATCCATAGCTTTTGCATAAGGGCTCCGTTTTTGACGTTCTTTATATCCACGCGAAGTTGAGAAAATACTCTACAACTTTCATTTAGACTCCGTCAGCTAATTTTGACTTTATTTTTAATTATATTTTAACTAGTAGGCCGGGACACGATAACTTCGTTAAAAATCATAACTTCTTTATCCGACGTCCGTTTTTGTTTGTCTTTTTACCATCGAACTACTATTGTTGAGACCTTCAACTCTCGTTTAAGTTGTGTCGGCTAAAAATCTCTTGATCTTTATTTCGAGTTTTTAGTTGTCTACCGTTGTTACGAAACATAGAAAATTTGTAACTTCTTCATACGATGTCCGTTTTGGGCGTTCTTTTTATGCATGATGACGGTTTAACGAAATCTACGACTATCATTTAGATACCTAAGGCTAAATGTTATTGTATTGAAACTTCGCGTTTTTCGCTTAATCGGTGTTGCCTGGTTTTGCCGAGAATCTTCGGTTGGTCACAACTTCTCCGTTATAACTCGGATTTTAGTGTTCTTTATATGTACGAAAACCTTGATAAAATTCCTACCACTTTATTTAACCCAAATAATATTTTAGGAAAGTTATATTTTGGCCTAAATTTGACTGGTGTTACATTATATTGTCTCGAAATGTCGGGTTGTCACAAAAGGACATGAGATCAGGAATCGGTGTTGGATGTCCGTCATTGTATAATTTCACTTATAACGATATGATTACTCACAATGCAAGGATTGCAAATTTAGAGCTATACAATCAAACCACAAGAAATGAGGAGCGCAGAGGAGGTCTTGAGCAGAGAACTCAAGCACTTGAAGAGCAAGTGGTTCATGTCACTGACGTGCTGGGTCATCACTTGGGTTTCTGGTTGATAAGATAAAACAAGTGGTTGTGTATATATAGAAAATCAGACTAGTTAAGGCGAGAAGAGTAAAAGTTTATAGCAAGGATGTAGAAAACCTTGAAAATTTTGTAATGTTTATAGAAACTTTTCTCTTATAAACCGAAATAAACTGATGTAACCACTGCTAATAATATGAAGCATACGTTATAGTAATCATTATGTTGTCTATTATGTTTTACGCTATGAATAATAACTAGAGTATTTAGTACTCGTGTATTAAATGATCAACAAAACTCATAAAATTCTTATTATTTATAATAGGAACTAAAACAAAATGCCTAGAAGGAGTAATCAGCTAAACCCTAATTGACCATCAACACCACAACAACAACCACAACCACTACCAGAAATAAACCCCACAATGAGTACAGTGCAATTGGAAGAAATCATAGCTCAAAGAATTGTTGTGGCTCTATCTATTGTCACAAGAGATGGAGTTAGAAATGAAGGCCATGTAGGGACCGCTAGAACATGTACTTATAAAGATTTTATGAATTGTAGGCCAAAAATCTTTCATGGAAATGAAGGGGTACTTAATTTGACGAGGTGGATAGAAAAGACAGAGTCCGTCTTTCAAATAAGCTTTTGTCCAGACAATTGTAAAGTACGATTTGCAGCATGTACTTTCGCTGATGCAACACTAACATGGTGGAATAGCCATATGAATACAATGGGGATTGATACTGCAAATTCCATGAAATGGGAAGAGATAAAAATAATGCTAGTAGAGGAGTATTGTCCTAGGGAGGAAATAAATAAGCTGGAACAAGAATTGTGGAACCTAACCATGAAGGGTTCAGAGATAAAAGCTTACACTGCTAGGTTCAATGACCTTGTTGTAATGTGTCCAACACTTGTAACTCCTGAATATAAGAAGATTGAGCGATATATCTGGGGTTTAGCATCGCAAATCAAAGGCATGGTAATCGCATCAAAGCCTACGACTTATGACAGCACCAAGAGAATATCTCATCAGCTAACCCTCATAGAGATCTGAGGAACAAAAGTGGTCTCAAAGGATGAGTCTCCCAAAGCTAGAACAAAAACAATCATCTGAGAAAAGACAAGAAGTGGCAACCAACTACGCAGCCACAACAGCAGTACCTACTCAACCAAAGTCTGCATGGAGCAACCATTGCAACCGTCATCACCCAGGTGACTGTTTTGTTTGAACGAAATGCAAAAAGAAATGGCACACTGCTAGTTACTGCAGGAGCACAACACCTGCAACAGTCAATCAACAAACAAATACTAGAACAGGTCGTGGTGAAGAAAGAAAGTGTTATGAGTGTGTAGAAGTTGGACATATCAAGAAAGGATTTCCAAAGTTAAGGATTCAAGGAGGCATAGGACGTGGCAGAGCGTTTGTGATCGGAAGCGGAGAGGCTATCCAAGATCCTTCAGTTGTATCTGGTACGTTTCTCATGGATAATTTATATGCTAGCATACTCTTCGACTCTGGAGCAGATTGAAGTTTTATAACTCCGACATTTAGAAAATTGTTAAATCATAAGTCTAGCAAATTAAAAGAAATCTACGAAGTAGAAATCGCTAACGGACAATTTGAGAAAACATATGAAATCCTAGAAAATTGTCTGTTAACTCTTAATAACTACCTTTTTCATGTCAACCTCATGCCAATGCCTATCGGTAATTTTGATGTCATAATTGGCATGGATTGGTTATCTTCACACCGCACCAAATTTTTATGTCATGAGAAAGCCACACGACTACCCTTACCAAACGACGAAGCCCTGATTATCTATTGTGATAAATCTGGGAAGAACCTCAAAGTCATTTCTTGTACAAAGACATAGAAATATCTACATAAGAAATGTAGCGCATTCTTAGCCCACATTGTAGATAAGAGAAGAAAGATAAAAGAAATCAAGGACATATTTCAAGTATGTGATTTCCCTAACGTATTTCCTGAAGATCTACCTGGAATACCTCCCGTCCGACAAGTTGAGTTTCGAATCGACTTAATTCCAGGAGCAACACCATTAGCGAAATCTCCTTATCGGTTGGCTCCATCCGAAATGCAAGAATTATCTAGCCAACTACAAGAACTTCCTGACAAAGGCTTTATCCGACCAAGTTTTTCACCTTGGGGAGCACCAATCTTGTTTGTCAAAAAGAAGGATGGATCCTTTTGAATGTGTATTGATTATCGGGAGTGGAACAAGCTAACGATCAAGAATCGTTATCCGCTTCCCAGAATTGATGATTTATTCGATCAACTGCGAGGATCTAGCTACTACTCAAAGATAGATCTTAGATCAGGATATCATCAACTCAGAGTATAAGAAGACGACAATCTAAAAATAGCATTTAGAACTCGTTATGGTCATTATGAGTTCTTAGTTATGTCTTTTGGATCAACCAACGCCCCAGTAGTGTTTATGGATCTCATGAATCGTGTTTGCAAACCATACTTGGATAAATTCGTGATCGCATTTATCGATGATATATTGATATATTCACGAACCAAGGAAGAACATGGTCAACACCTGCAAATAATCTTAGAACTACTAAGAAAAGAAAAGTTGTAGGCTAAATTCTCCAAATGTGAGTTTTGGATTAGAGAAGTACAATTTTTAGGTCATGTAGTTAGCAACGAAGGAATTCATGTTGACCCATCCAAAGTTGAAGCAATTAGGAATTGGGAAGCACCAAAGACGCCAACAGAGGTACGTCAATTCCTCGGACTTGCTGGATATTACCGCAGATTCATAGAGAATTTCTCCAAAATAGCCAAGCCGCTTACAACACTAACCCAGAAGGATACGAAGTTCAACTGGGAAGACAAACATGAAGCTGCTTTTCAGAAACTAAAGCAAATGTTGTGTAGTGCACCAATCCTATCCCTTCCAGAGGGGACAGGAGATTTCGTTGTATACTGCGATGCTTCAAATCAAGGATTGGGATGTGTGTTGATGCAAAGAGGAAAAGTTATCGCCTATTCATCATGACAACTTAAGGTGCATGAGAATAATTACACTACCCATGATCTTGAATTGGGAGCTGTAGTTTTTACACTAAAATCTGGAGACATTACCTATACGGTACTAAGTGTACTATTTTTACCGACCACAAAAGTCTCCAGCACATCTTCGACCAAAAAGATCTTAATATGAGACAACGAAGAGGGGTCGAATTGTTAAATGATTATGAATGTGAGATTCGTTATCATCCCGGAAAGGAAAACGTGGTTGCAGATGCCTTGAGCCGGAAATAATATATTAAACCCCGATGGGTATGAGCATTAACTATAACTATCCATTCTAACTTTACCGAAAAAATTAGAGAAGCTCAACTTGAGGCTCTAAAAGAAGAAAACATCAAGAACAAAGCTTTGCGAGGAATGGAAAAGCAACTTATACAAAAAGATGACGGAACGCGACACTTTATGAACCGAATTTGGATGCCTAAGTTCGGTGGAATCAAGGACTTGGTCTTAGAAGAAGCCCACAAGTTCAGATATTTCGTGCATCCAGGCTCTGACAAAATGTACTTGGATTTAAAAGTACATTATTGGTGGCCAAACATGAAGGCAGAAATTGCTATTTATGTGAGCAAATGTTTGACGTGTTCTAGAGTGAAGGCAGAACATGAAAAGCCTTCAGGTTTAGTTCAACAACCGGAAATACCAGAATGGAAATGGGAGCAGATTTTAATGGACTTCATCACTAAGTTACCCAAAACTCCTGGTGGGTTCAACACTATTTGGGTAATAGTCGATAGATTCACTAAGTCTGCCCATTTCTTACCAATTAAGGAGAACGACAAGATGGAGAAGCTGACTAGATTTTATCTTAAGGAAATTGTTAGATTGCATGGAGTTCCAAGTTATATTATTTCTGACCGAGATAGTGGATTCACTTCACGATTTTGGCAATCTCTACAAAAATCCTTAGGAACACATCTAGATATGAGTACAACTTACCATCCACAGACTGATGGTCAGAGTGAGAGAACCATTAAGACTTTAGAAGATATGCTCTAAGCATGTGTAATAGACTTTGGAAATGCGTGGGATACTCATTTACCATTAATTGAGTTTTCCTACAACAATAGTCATCACACCAGCATCAAGGCTGCACCGTTTGAGGCTCTTAATGGACGAAAATGTCGTTCCCCAGTATGTTGGGTAGAAGTTGGAGATACGTAGATGGCCAGAGAACATATAGGTGATACCTTACGTACTGGACCAGAAATAATCCATGAGACAACTGAAAAGATTGTGCAAATTAAGGATCGATTAAAGGCTGCACGTGATCGTCAAAAGAGCTATGCTGACGTAAGACGTAAGCCTTTAGAATTCCAAGTTGGAGATAAAGTAATGTTGAAGGTCTCTACATGGAAATGTGTAATTCGATTCGGTAAGCAAGGCAAACTAAACCCACGGTATATAGGACCTTTTGAAATTCTAGCTAGAATTGGTTCTGTCGCATACAAACTCAAGTTGCCTCAAGAGCTAAGTAATGTACACGATGTTTTTCACGTATCAAATCTCAAAATATGTGTATCCGATGACACTCTTGTGGTACCTCTCAATGAGATAGAAGTCAATACGAAACTCAACTTTGTAGAATAACCTATCGAGATCATGGATCGAGAAGTCAAAAGATTAAAGCAAAGTCGTATTCCCATAGTGAAAGTTCGATAGAACTCTTTGCGAGGACCTGAATTTACTTGGGAACGTGAAGATCAGATGAAAGAAAAATAGCCACAACTATTTGATAAAACCCAAACGACAAGATAAATTTCGGGATGAAATTGTTCTTAGGGGGGGGGGGGGGGAGAATGTAACACTAGTCAAAATAGGTCAATAGACAATCATATGTGATTATGCCAATCATGTAATCACTACTAGAAAAACAGCCTTTTACGATGCTCATTGCGCGTCGTAAAAGGCTCAGACGACGCGCAAATGCGCGTAAAGGAAGGCCCTGTCATAAAGGGAGACGACACGCTTTTGCACGTCGTCTATAGACGGCGCGCATTTACGACGCTCATTTACGACGCACAATTACGACGCGCGTTTACGACACGCAATGCGTATCAAGGAAGGCCCTGTCATAAAGAAAGACGACACGCATTCGCATGTCGTAACCTTACGACGTGTGTGTTAATGACACGCAATGTGTATCAAGAAAGCCCCTGTCAAGAAAGGCAATGTCATAAATGAAGATGACACACATTTTTGCGTATCATAATTTAAAATGTTTAAAAAAATATTATTTATAGATTTACTTATTTTCAAATTAAATTTGTATTTAATGTTTCATAATATAAAATAAAATATCATATACAAAAAATAGAATCAATTGCATAAATTTAATGTCATACAAATAATCGTTCCATGGAAAGATAAAACAAATCTATAGAAGTTGTAACAAAAATGTACAAACAAATTAGATACAAAAAATACAATCCATTGCCCCTTTGCTTATTCAAGATCAACCTGCAAGTGGCTAACTAATGTGTACAAATTCACCCTTGTTTCTAATCATTATCTGAAATACTTTACAAACGTAATTCATGCATAGTACCTGAACTATAGTTAGTTGCAGCCTTGTTTCTTCTTCTTCTGAACTCATCTCTTGCAACCATTGCTCTAAGCCTACTCTGAATAGATACAACAACTCCTTGTCAAAACATGTACAACCGGTTTCAATCAAGACACTTAATCAATCAAAAACTTCAACAATTAATTTATTTCCTTATTAAAGTTAGTTCTTTTACAGCTATATGTTTGAAGATATAAATAAACAAAATGTTAAAGGAGAATAAGGAAATACTGAATGGTAGAACCTCATTACTGTTATGAACTCAATTATTCAAACCAGACTGCCAAATTCTAACAACTTCTCCAACTGTTCTGTTTTCAATCTTGTGAAGCACAATTTTTTCACAAGTAAGGCAGAAGCATGGAAATAAATAAAAGTGGGCTTCTTGAATTATCCTTCATTTTGATAAATATAGAAAGTTATATGATGTGTGTGTACCTAATGGGGCCATATCTTGGTCCACGACAGAGTACAACAATGAAACGTGATCCCTCTTCATAACCTCGAATTCCAGTCCTTCAAATTTCCGGAGTGCCATCTTCCTCCTTCAAAACAAGAAATATGGTGTCTTCCTTCTCAATTTGAACAGGAAATGACCATTTTGTGCCTTCATCACGGATCTATTAGATAAACAATATGTAAGGAAAATATCACTATAATAAATAGATAAAAATTGTATAATGAAAGAAAGACACACACACACACGAGGCACCCCTAATCACCTGTAGCTTGCTAGGTTGGTCAGTCTCATGGTAAACAAAGAAGACTCACACATCAGATGCTCACAACATTCTCGGTTCATCTTCGCTGCCTAGCTTCAAATATATATCTTGACCAAGTCTATTGGTGAATGTCATAAATGGACGCACACTGATTACCTAAAGTTGACAATGAAAAAGTTTAAGTTCTAGACAAAAATGTAAACACATAGGAGACAAATGAAGATCATAAGTTCTGATTACCTAAATTTTTTTACATTCTTGAAATCTGCTTAGAAAACATAATAAATTGTTTGTCCAAAAACATCTTAAGAATAAAGAATAGAGGAAACAAACAGCAGGGGTATTTTCATCCAACAATAGTGTAAAAATCTACTTAGAAAACACAAAATGAAGCAAAACCCCAAACTTTTTACACTTGGACAGGTAAATTCATGAAATAATCACAATATCACATAGATATAGTAGGAAAATTCGTATGATCACATTCCATGGCTGTTGAATTACTTTAATAATGAAAAGCAGTAATAGTTATTTCACCTCCAGGATAGCCAGATCCAAACTCCCTATAAATGTTTCCAGCAGTTTCATCAAAGACCCAATTTCTCAATGCTCGTTCCCTTGTCACCTGTATCATCAAATGGGTGATACTGTAATAATAGTGAGATCTATTTTGAAACACAACAAGTCGTCATTGAGTAACTGGAAATAAAATTCATATACCTTCGCGGCTTATGGGTACAACAACAACCAAGTTCCACAATTTTTTTAATCTAAGTGGGAGACGTGATACCCAAATAAGAAATTGTCTCAAAGCCATGCACATGCAATTGCTTTTTCCAATACATTGCAAGCTAATCACATTATGTTTTTTTTTGGTAATAATATCTTCAAGTTCCAAAAAAATTTGCCCAGGCCCCTTGTATGGTCATCACTTAGACATAATATTTTGATGTCCTTAATTAACGGCTTAAAATATTTTTAATTTTGTGAAAATTAGAAAAACTCCGTATTGCAAAGATCATAATTAAACACCCTGCTCCATAGATGTTAGTATTGCAAAGCTCACAGTATCAGCAGCTACAAGATTCAGCCCATCACCCCCTGCTCTGCTGGAAATCATGAAGACAAATGCAGAGTCGGAATCAGCTTCAGAATTGGAATTTCCAATTCCGGACTTTCGGCTAAAACTCCATATTGCAACAAACCACTCTTCAGCTCTTATGGATCCATCAAGCCGATCATAAGGGTATTTTCTCAACTCCATATAGTCCTGTATTTCAAAATTTTCCAAAAAAGTTTATGTTTAAATAATAACAGATGGATATACATAAGCACAGCTGACAGCTGATAGTTTTTTTATGAAAAGATAAGGAAGTAAACTTGTAAGACATCAAGTGTATGTGTCATCTGTGCAAACAGAAGAACACGGTGTCCAAACGTATGTAGCTTCTGAAGTAACTGGTCTAAGACTACCAGTTTGCCACTTGCCTGAAAGTAATCATAAAGATTTCAAATTTATTACTAACATTTTGTATGATTTTATAAATAAATAGAGATGATATATTTTTTATACCTGAACCAAGTGTTCACCGTCTTCATATGGTTCTGGCTCTATACCAGCAAAGAGGTGAGGATGACTACCTGCTTTACGTAGTTGTATTACCTGCATTAACACAAGCAATCAAATACTACTTCTCAAGTAATTTATATTTTTGGTTCCTGTACTATATTGTGTTCTTTGAATACGGTCCAAAAGGAATCTTTTTTTTTCATTTTAAGTCCCTAATGCAATGATTTATAACACTTTTTGTCCGGTCATCAAATTTATGAAAAATGACTAATTTACCCTTGTCTAATTTTGGTAAAAAAAAACTAACAAGCCATGACAAAATGTTTACCTACTAAATGTTCATGATAGTAAGCATAGAAGGAGAGATGTTGGCTTACAATATTCTCCAAGGATTGATGGCTAAAAGTTCCAGAAGACAATGCTAGAAGCTTAGGAAGCTCTCTTCTTAGTATTGACATATACACCTTCTTCTACAGGGTCACCAATGGAGCCATCCTGATAAAACAAAATGGAATTTGTTTTTTTATCTAAAGTAATAACAAGGGTATTTCGGTCTTTCAATAAAAAGGAGGAATGGAATTGACAACGAAACAAACACGCACCATAACCGTATTAAAAGGTATATGAGAAAAGGTCGAAAAATCCCCTGCTGATGGTGGGCTGAACCTTTTTGCAGGTGCACCAAGTTTCCGATCAAATTCAGGCACGCCAGGGACAACAATGTCCAAAAAAGTTAGATCAGGGGTGTTATGGTCATTTACCGGTTTTCCACGTTCAACAACTAAGTCAGCTTCTTCATGGAGATTGCTATCCACCCCTGCAGCAGTGCCAACAAAGCAGACCATAATGTCCACGAACATTTGAACCTAAGACCTCATTTAGGTGGTGTCTCGTATATGATGGAATCTGGAAAGTAATGTAATGGTTCGTTAATTTTAATTAAAATTATGTACATAAGTAAGTAATTGTATTTACATAAAATATATAAAACTCATTTTATTTCATTCCTTCCTTTTTCCATTCCATGATTCCATTGGTTATTGGTGTTTAGCTGGTGTTCTTGATGGTTGGAATGAAATCCTTTATGCTCAAGTTTTGCCCAAACAATAGCAAAAGTTGTAAAGTAAGTGTAAATTAAATATGAATTACATTTTTTTTTCATTTTTTACAGAATATAGAAGATAGAAGATAAATAATATTGATATAATTCTTTTTCTTATAATTTTCATTTTTTTTTCATTTTTAGATGATGATTAATCTGTAAAGAAAAAACTTTCCAGTTATACAAAATACGTTTTACCTAGATTTGGGTCCACATCTATATTCCAAGAACTCCACATGTCATGGCTAAAGTAATCTTTCTGAAAAAAAAAAATTAACAAAAAGAAAGTGCCACTACCATCATCGCTACCACCACTGGTGTTTTCAAAAAATTTAAACTACAAAAACACAACAATCAAAATTTAACCTGATCCGGAAGAAGATAATGCTTAATAGAACACTGCTTGCTAATGAGGTCATACTGTCGACATTCAAAAATGATAATTGGTCACAAAATATTGTTAAAATAACTAAAAAGAACAACCATATTTGAAAAGGAAGGAGTAAAAATTGGTTTGTTGATAATGTAAAGCCATATTTGAAGTAAGAAGAACTATGTTGTTAGGGCCCCATGACTTGCGACTCCCACCAATACTGATCCAAATCTCTTTTTGAAGTAAGAAGCACTGTGCATAAAGAACATAACCATGCCCATTCCTCGTTTCATACTCTTCCAAAAATCAGATATGACAAGGAAAACATAGGCAACTTGATACATCAAAGGTGCATCAAGTATAAAAAAGAACAGGGAAACTGATATTAACACTGTCATATAGTAGTTTGGTGCACTGAACACTGTCACCACATTCTTGTCCTAATATCAATCAGAAAATTATTAATAAGCCTAATAATTATCATTAAAGAGGGATAGAGGGATGGAGGGCTAATTAAGTAAATATACATGACACCAGTTGAAACCCTCCATGAATAGCTGGTGAGCTCTGGAGATGAGAGTAAGCCCATTTGTATAGTTGAAGTGAGACGCGATGTCTAGTCCGAATGTGTACCCAGCCCCATGTGGAGAGTACCCCTACCCGCATCTATCATCTGGATCCGACCTTAACAGATCACACATTGTTCCTTCATGTGGGACCTACAAATTCTGAAACACACCAATTTAAGTATTACAATTTAAGTATCACTATCATCTAAGATTGTAGAATCAAGTGTTTATGATATGTGTATACTAACTCGATCGTGCTTTTTTATAGCAAACATGGAGTCCCAACAACCTGTTGTATTAGTTCTAAGTGGAAAATCAAAAAGCGAGAAGGAATTTGCAAGGTCTTTAAAAGAAAGTTCATCCCTTAAAATCACAGATGATGTAAAGTTCCAAACCTATTTGCATTCTGAGATGGAAAAGCAATCGGAAAAAGATGAATTCAACATTGATACTTACATGGATCTTGAAATCACTAAAGAAGGGCATTGGTCCTTCAAAAAAAGATGAAAAAGATGACTACTGAAGAAGGGCTTCGTGGATAAAATTGCAATCAAGCCCTAAATTGAATAGTTCTCCATTTAAAGAAAACACAGTATAGGGCTAAAGTTGATAATTTGGAAGAAAAAAGACGAAGAACAGAAGAATATGAGGTCAAAGTAACAGAATGGAATAAATAAAGGAAAATTCTTACATTTTTCTTCGAACGGAGGGTCAATTGACTTTCAATTTTTGGTGTTAGGGCTTAGCGATTGTAAGAGGAAGAAGACAGACGTACTCTCATAAATGATGGTTGTATGCGCTTGATTTTGCGAAGGCGAGATAAAGGAAAGAACTAGGGTTTTCTTGTTATAAGTCAGGGGAGAAGCCGAGAAAGTAATTAGAGGAGAAGGGGGGAATCGCTCAAGAAGAAAAATAGGATGTCTTCGTAAGATGGAAGGGAAAATTGGTTTAGAAGCTGGTCAGACGTAATGAAATGTTGAAACGTTTGGAAACAACTTCTCCCAAATGGTTGGAGAAGATGGTCGGAGACAGTTGGCGGTGTGAGATCGGAGGTTGGGTGGTGGTGCGATGTTGCTATGAAGACCAACGCCCTAGGGCTTTTTCTTGCTAATCGGAAGAGGTGGGGGGTTTAATTTTTGGGATCCAATATAGGCGGGTGAAATCCCGCTTAAAACGCGTGTTTCATTAAAAAATTATAAAGCGACACTCTTAGATGTCACACGTTTTATGAAAGGTGCCCTCCGCATTTTCTTTTTTTCTGTTCTGACACTAATTTTAGGGAACGCACAAATGCGGTGCCCTCTATCCTTCATATTTTGCAAAACTGACATTATTTTTTAGGGCACGCACAAATGCGTATCGTCTATCAGCGCGTGTCATTGTTTGCGCGTCATTAAAGGGCTTTTTTCTAGTAGTGAATGTGATTATGTTAACCTAGTAATGTGGTAAGAATGTTATGTAGTTCATGATAAATTCTAATACAAATATGAACTTCCTTTATGATACAACTCAAAGTATACATCCATATGATTCCAAAAATATAGAGAACATCTGAATCTGACTTCGCATGAAGAAGTTATGATAAACTGAACACTATAAATCTCTGTAATAAGAGGAATTTAAAATAGACTTAGAATTAGCTATTTAAGTCTAAAATAGAGTTGTATTACTCATAAATAGCTACATGTGCATATAAAGAACGTCAAAAACGGAGTTCATATGCAAAAGTTATGGCATTTCGAAGATTTAGCTTTTAAAAACCCTAAGCTAGCTAATTCACGACGTGAGTTTTATGACGTTCACGACATTTTGTCATAATTCGGAATCTAGAAGCTGCCAGAGGATAAGATCCAATTCACGACGTGAGTTTTATGACACTCACGATGTGAGGAGTCACATGGCCACCTTCCGAAGCTAGGGACGCAAATGGCAAGTCTACGGAGTGAATTAGGCAGACTCACGACGTGAGTGTCATAAAATCCTACTATAAATAGCAAGATCGACCCATTCACTTCCTTACACCATTTCTCTTCTTCCTCTCTTACTTGATGAAGCCCTCTTGCATCCCGAGCCCCAACGAACTTACACGTTGACTGTTTCGCTTAGATATCATAAAAATCACGCTACTAAGGTGAGTTTCCTGGTCCCACTTTCTAATATTTCGGGGGAAAACGCATGATAGTCATTGTATATATGTTATTATTATAAGATAGTATATTAGTATCCAGATCGATAGTTATAATAACCAGGATATAGTTATTTTGTATCTGAAAATATACAACTATCGTAACGTTGTTAACATGTTATTGTTATAGTAGTATATTAATGTAGATCTTGAGTTATACTTAGGATTCTATATATATTTTGTGTGCGATATAGTTCTGAAGTTATATTCGGAAGTTTTATATGTTAAGTTATGTATTATGTTGCAATTAATAGTTTTATGTCAAGATAAAACTAGATATGTTATATGTTGTTATTATTAGTTTTATGTCAAGATAAAACTGGATATGTTGTTATTGTTAGTTTTATGTCATGATAAAACTAGAAACATTATATGTTGTTATTATTGGTTTTAGGTCAAGATAAAACCTGGTTTTTACTTCAAGATATAGTTGTTATACTGCCTAAATATTATGAAATTAGGAGTAATGTTTAAAAGAAAAGTCTAGTAACTTAAGGTTTTAGACATGAAAATGCTTTTGTTGTTAGAGCTATAGGAAGCCGTCGAAGTCTACATGAGTAATTGTATTCATCAACTAAGATTGGGGGATCTTAGTGGAAATCCTCTGAACTGTAACCTTTAATCCTGTGTGAGTGAGGAAGTCGTGTATAATCAGTATACGGGCTGACCACCCCACTTGTGACTGTTAGCTACAGTCAACCAAAAACAAGTGATGAACTATCATTTTATTTGTTATTATTCCAGCGTCGATGAAGCGTACGGTGTTGTTTCTCATGTTAAATCATGAGTGTATTTGTTCTCATGGTAAATCATGAGTGTATTGATCTATCAGAGCTATTATGTCATAGCAGCGGTTACAGGCTCATGGTAGCAAATTGTAGAAACATTATACCTTGTCATATACAAGTATTAATGTTAAGTATAAGTTTCCCCCTACTTATACCTTAAGATTAAGAAATGTTTTGGTTTAACACTTAATTGATAAGTATACAATTATACCTAATGCTGGAGAGTCAAAATGATACTTTCAAAACTATACTTTTGAATGTGTAAAAATGTATTATTTTATGGAGTCAAAACCTGTGGACTGAACAACTTTATGTTGACGTATTTTAAAATGCATGTGTTTTCAGGAACTTGAAAAGCGGGTATGTATTCGAACAAGAGAAGTTTTGCTAGTATCTTTATGTTCTTTAAGAAACATGTCATAGTCGGATATTATGTAATAGGAAAAACAATAATGTAACTTTCAATCATCAATAAAGGTATGTTCTTTAAGTATTGTTCAATGTATGCTATATAACTGTGATACGAAAAATGACGTTACAATACTCGGTGTTTCCGCCGACGGCCGGGGTTTGAAATTAAGGCCTCTTCTTTCCATTTCTCTAGTTCATCAAGAACATTGAACTTCACTGTAGTGTGAGTAATAGTATAACACATACTATTACGATAAACTTTCCTGCTAAGTGCATCAACAACTACATTGGCTTTTCTAGGATGATACAGGATTTCACAGTCATAATCTTTGATCAGCTCCATGGTTCGTTGTTGTCTCATATTTGAAGTTTGCTGATTGAATATGTACTTTAGACTTTTGTGGTCGGTAAACAATTGCCATTTTATACCAAAAAGATAATGTCTCCAAAGTTTTAGGGCACATGCCACTGCAGCGAGTTCGAGATAATGAGTGGGATAATTCTTTTCATACTCTTTTAGTTGCCTTGAGGCATAGGCTATCACTTTACCACGCTGCATCAAGACACAACTAAGTCCTAATCTTGAAGCATCTCTATACATGGAGAAATCATTATCACCTTTTGGAAGTGATAAGATTAGAGCTTGAGTCAAAATATATTTTAGGGTTGAGAAATCTTTTTCTTGGACTTCACCCCATTCGAACTTTGCTTCCTTACGTGTAAGACTAGTGAGAGGTACATCTATATGAGAAAAGTCTTTTATAAATCTCATATAATAACCCGCGAGACCCAAGAAACTGCAAATTTTGGAAGCATTACAAGGCGCTTCCCAATTCTGAATGGCTTCGATTTTAGTAGGATCTACGGATACACCATCACCATAAATCATATGGCCGAGAAATTGAAGTTGGCGAAGCCAAAATTCACATTTCGAGAATTTAGCATATAGTTTCTCCTTTTGAAGAAGTTCTAATACCGCATGAATATGAATGGCATGATCAGATTTAGACTTAGAATATATTAGAATATCAATGAATACGATGAAAAATTTATCTAGCATTGGGCGGCATACCCAATTCATCATATCCATGAATACAACAGGGGCATTTGTCAAACTGAATGGCATAACAAGGAATTCATAATGCCCATATCGAGTACGTAAGGTAGTCTTCAGTACATCCTGCTCGTGTACTTTCAACTGATGATAGCCAGATCTCAAATCATTATTTGAGAAATAATTAACACCCTGAAGTTGATCGAACAAGTTATCGATGTGAGGTAGTGGATACTTGTTCTTGATAGTCACCTTATTTAACTCATAGTAATCAATGCACATTCGCATCAATCTATCCTTCTTCTTGACAAACAATATTGGATCACCCCAAGGAGAGGTACTTGGTCGAATGAAGCCTTTGTCAAGTAATTCCTGCAGTTGGATCATCATTTCTTTCATTTTAGATGGCGCAAGACGATAAGGAGTATTTGCAATTGGAGTAGCACCAGGTACAAGATCAATTCAGAATTCTATTTTCCTGTTTGGAGGAAGTCCAGGAAAATCTTCAAGAAAAACATCAGGATATTCGTTAGCAATGAGAACATAATCTACCGTGTTCTTTTCCTCTTTTGAGATATTAACGGTGTAAGCTAGATAGATAGAGCACCCATTCACTATGAATTTACGAGCTTTTAGGAAAGAGATTCTTTTTATGTTTCTTTGTTGACCATAGACATAAATAGGATTCTCCCCTTCAATAGGAATACGTACTATCTTTTCATAGCAAAAGAGTCTGCATGGTTCTTCGACAACCAATCCATGCCGATAATAATATCAAAGTTGGGCAAGGAGATAGGAATCAGGTTAGCAAGAAATTTATAACCTTCAATTTCTATGACACAATTCCTATAGATTTTATCAGCAAGTAATGATATACTTCCTGCAGTATCTACGTGAAATGGTGAGGATACTAATAATGACCATCCATTCCCACTTATCCACACAAATCCGAGAGGTTCAGTTGGGAGCCCTAAAACCAGAGAACATGTTGAATGAAGCCTTGAGGGGAATGGATAAGAATCTTGAGATCAGAGGTGATGGAGTCTATTGTTTCATGGATCGAATCTAGACCCGAAAGTTCGAAGGTTTCAGGGAAGTTGTCATGAACGAAGCTCACGAGACCAGATACTCTGTTCACCCAGGTTCGGATAAGATGTACCTCGATCTCAAGATACTATATTCGTGGCCAAACATGAAAGCCGAAATCACTACCATCATGGACAAGTGTCTGACTTGCATCAAGGTAAAGGTCGATTATCAGAAGCCCTCAGGTCTGCTCTAGCAGCCTGAGATACCTGAGTGGAAATGGGAGATGATTACTATGGATTTCATTACCAAATTACTCAAATCTCTGAGTGGGTACAATACCATTTGGGTAATTGTCGATCAACTGACGAAATCCGCTCACTTCCTACCAATTAAAGAATCATTCAAAATGGAAAGACTCACGTGAATCTACATTCAAGAGATAGTCCGACTGCATGGTGTACCTGTGTCCATTATCTTCAATCGAGATAGCAGGTTTACCTCAAGATTCTGGCAGTACCTACAGAAGGCTCTTGGAACTAAGCTAGACATGAGCACGACTTACCATCCTCAGACAGACGGGAAAAGTGAGAGAACTATCCAGACCATAGAAGACATGTTAAGAGCATGTGTCATCGATTTCGAAAAGTCGTGGGACACTCATTTACCCTTGATTGAGTTCTCGTATAACAACAACTATCATACCAGTATCAAGGCTGCCCGTTCGAAGCCCTCTACGGTCGCAAGTGCAGATCCCCTCTGTGCTGGGCCGAGGTAGGGGACACGCAGCTAGCCAAGGGTTGAGTCCCCGACAGTACTCTCACTGGTCCTGAAATCATCTATGAAACCACCGAAAAGATCATTCAAATCCGAGAACGACTGAAAACTTCATGAGACAGACAAAAGAGCTACGCCGATAAACGACGAAAACCCTTGGAATTCCAGGTTGGAGATCGTGTCCTGTTGAATGTCTCACCCTGGAAAGGCATGATACGCTTTGGAAAGCATGGGAAACTGCACCCAAGGTACATAGGATTTTTTGAGATCCTCGCTAGGATCGGTCTCGTAGCCTATAAACTCCGATTACCCCAAGAGCTCAGCAACATCCATCCTGTATTCCACGTCTTTAATCTTAAGAAGTGCCTATCCGATGAAACCCTTTTGATTCCTCTTGATGAGATCGAGATCAACGAAAATCTGAACTTTGTGGAAGAACCAATCGAAATCATGGATCGAGAGATCAAACGTGCGAAACAAAGCCGCATCCCAATAGTGAAGGTTCGCTTGAATGCCAAGCGGGGACCCGAATTCACTTGGGAGCGCAAAGACTCGATGAAGCAGAAATATCCACATCTCTTTCCAAATCCATGAATTCTATCTTAATTCTAAATTTCAGGACGAAATTCCCTCTAACGGGGGGATGATGTGACAACTTGAAATTTATTCCGTCACTGTAACCCATTTCCGTTAATAAAACTCGTTTCTATTAAATTTTTCCGTTAACATTTTGAATCAGGAAAATTAAATTGAGACTTTTATATTAACTTCATAAATGTCCAAACAAATTAGAAACACGTGAAACACGCTCGATATCCCTTTGAAAAGTTTTTGGTTACGACCAGGTCGGGTTACGACATTTAATCGGGTACGACCATAAAATCCGTTTAATGTCGGGATCAGGTGGATCCCCACATGGCCACAAACTCAAACCCTATATAAGGGTTGCGTTGCCTTCAATTGAGCTCTTTTCCCACCCTTAAAACTCTCTCTCTCTCTCTCTCTCTACTCTCTCTCTACAACTCGAAGTTTGATAAAAAAAAACACCCCTTTCAAGCTCCAAAATCGTAAGTAATCCCTCCTAACTTGTTGTTTAGCTTGGTATACATACAAATTCATGATTAAATCATTCAAAAGCCTCAAAATCATGTGTTTACGGCTGAGGAACACTCCTCAAAACCGTAAACACCCATAAGTGGGTTTTGAAGTCCCAAAACCCCTCCAAAACCCTTCTAATGCTTACCTATGACTTAGAAACTAGCATACATCAACTTAGAACCCCAAAATCATGTCTTAGTGGGAGTAAACATGAGTTCACGACCAATGAATGAGAGTTTACGGCCAATGAATGTTCTTGGGCCGTAAACTATCTTAAAGGGTGCAAAGTTGCCCTTTCTTCCTTCCTTATGCCTAGAACTCAAAATAGAATCAATCACCATCGAAGTAGGGACCTTAAACATCAAAGAAACCAAGACCTTACAGATTTTACGGTCGTAAACCCCCAAGGAAATGGTCCTTTGGCCGTAAAGTCCCTTAAGGAGGTCAAATGGTGCCCTAATTTCCCTCCATGGCTTGTATAAAGGACTAGAAACATGTATGCTTAACCTAGAACCATCAAAGCATGAAATGAAGGGCTAAGTATGAGTTTACAGCTCTAAACTCTATGTTTACAGCCATGAACTCCCTTAAAGGGTCCATTTGAAGCCCTAGTCACTTCCTATGCCCTAGAATTGAACCTAGCTTAATTCCCCAAGTGATATAAGACCTTTGAGCAACAAAAAACACCCCACCCTTGAGTTTACGGTCGTAAACTCATGGGGGATATGGTCTTTGGGCTGTAATCTACCCTAAGGGTTTACACTTGAAGATTAAACTCCTTATTAAGGCCCTACACTCCTTATATGCAACCCGTATCACTTCCAACACTTGAATTAAAGTGTTTTCATGCATCGTAGTGTATTATCTTACTTAATTAGTGGTTCGATGTCTATTTAGATACAATTATGTATCACTTCATGTTACATAGGACCCTAGCGCCCGTTCAAGCCCTAAATTGACACTTAGCATCCTATCCGTCACATTCTCGTCTGGTGAGTTCATACCCCTGCACCTTTTTCCGTGTTTTTCATGTTTACAGGGGGGAATACAAGCAAAAGTATAAGGGAATCTTGTACTCAAAACTTATTATTTCATATGATATGTTACATGTTCAGTATGCTTTTAACGCAGAAAACCATATTGCCAACCGTTTAACTTGTAGAATTAGTTTTCAAACTAATTGTGAAACTCATTATAAAATGTTATATTTTATATTTCACAAAGGATTTCATTCCATTCATAAAATAAGATTTTTCATATGATTACTTGTAAATTCCTTATTCTTAAGATTGGAGACACGTCTTCGGTAACACTCCACGGAGATACGTGAGTGGAGGACCGACCTTGTAACCATAATCTCCTGGAGGGAGAACGTGACTTGTGTGTATAGATCTATATGGGGCTGACTACCCCGCACCTTGCTGCTAGCTACAGTGGGACCGACAGGTTTACGGGTGACAAAAGTCATAAATGATACTGGCCCCGTTACGCACCATATCCAGTTTATCATATGGTTATAGAACTCGCAACTTAGATAATGAAGATTTACTTTTAGTAATAATGAACCTAGTGACCTAACCTCAAAGTAATACATGTTTTGATTACTAGAGGGTATCAATAAGACCCTTAGGATTTAGTTCACTACCTACTTATTAGTTTTATATACGTGTTAAAACTAATGTACTTTTCAAGGATTACCAAGCTTTTAGGGAAACTTCACTTAACAATACAAGTATGGTAGATACTTGTACACTTCATTCTGGATCGATAACCAACGACCAACTTTTAAGGAAAATAAGGGTTTTTCCTGGGATAACTTTACTTTTCATGAACAGGCTGTTTAACACATGAATAAACAAACTACTATTATAAGAAAATATGGGATTTTCTTGGGAAACAACTTTTCATAAAACCAATAGAAACTTATTCTTTTACCAGAAACAAACTGCTTATGAACTCACCAGCTTTTTGCTGATATTTTAAAACTACTTGTATTCTCAGGTTCTCGTTAGACAGGTATCATGCGTACTTTTGGAGAAGACGAAGCGGATAGAAGTATCGTCTTTACTTTTGTTCATACTGATGTATATATATATATATATATATATATATATATATATATATATATATGTATATATATAAGATGTATTTCCTTACTTTCAAACAAATGTAAATATATCTATGTAATGTAATGGTTGTGTTTACTATGCTTGCTATGTACATTGGTTGTGATACTTTACATGACATCCTCCACCCCGGAACGTTTCCGCCATCGGTTTCCGGGTGTGACACGAGGTTGCGTGATCGCTTTCACTTGAAGGCAGTTGAAGCCTCATGAGGTGAATTATCCGACATATGACTTAGGGTTGGGGGATATGTGATAACGTTTGTTTTATGCATACATTTATGAAGTTTTATTATTATTTTATAGTATGTTCTTATGTTATTTAGAACTAAAAAAATACTTAAGACGCTTTGAAATGTTAAATTACAGTTAAAATGGGAAGTGGAATGCAAAAGGAGGAGAAAGGAGCTAAAAAGACGCAAAAAGGATGTTGTTGGACAACTTGACCCATTATCAGTGTTTTGGCCATATCTCATGACTCATAACTCCGATTACTGAGATTCAAAATGTTCTGAAGACTAAACACAATTTTAGATGAATTTCATGTTTTAAGAAAATATTGATTACAAACTAAATCGTCAAGTTTAAAAAAAGCTCGCCGAGTTGTGTAGAAGTTTTGCGATTCTTGACGCTGACTTGGGGAATACAAGATTTTGATGAAGAACTCACCGAGTTGGTGTCCAGACTTGTAGATTTGACCCTGAAAACTATAAATAGAGCTAAAATTTAGCCCTAAAGAGAGATCTTACACCCTAGATTGATTCCTGCGATTATAAACCCCCAAGAAATCCTTTTGAGGTCTAGGAGACAACTGAAAGGTTGTTAAGCTGACAGGAGAGAAGATCTGAAGGATTGGAGAGCTGATTCATGCCAAAAATCATTTGGTTCGTTTTTCGGACCATAATTAACATTCCAATGTGATTTTTATGGATATACATTCTGATTTGGGTGTTAAAACCCTTGCTTTATGTTTATGATTAGATGAAACCTTGATTTTGTGGATTAATTGCTATTTGTGCTATTTTAATTGTTTTATTTGTGTTTAATTTATATTGTTAAGCTTGTTAAAAGATCCTTATGTGGTAATGATAATTATTTTCTGTTACTTACTAAGTATATTGAGTTGTATGAACATTTGCTTCATTGCTTGACTCTTATGATTTTGATGACCATCAAGATTGTAAGCCTAGTGTTGTGAACATAACCTAGGGTTAATTAGAAAATAAGTAAATTAATGTGTAAGCATGTGTGATGACCAACCACATATGATTTAATTGAACCAACCAATTTGATTAACTAGGATTACAAGTCTTACTTGATTCGAATTGAACACTAAGAAACATGTTAGTTTAATCAACTGATCACTGCTTGAATTAACTTGTTTGCTAAATGATTAGTAATAGTGAACATGAACCTAATCATTTTATAAATTGGTGAACATGAATAAATTAATCTGCGTGTGCAATTATCTATGATTTTGAGATGTAATTTGTCTAAACCAAAGTACCTAAATAGATTTGTCTTCGGTCAGTTTATCAACATTTATTGTTTATTTGATTGTTTGAGATTTAATTCCATAAAACCTTTCTTTATTGCTTTCATGTGTTTCATGTAATGTATTATCAAACATTCTAAATTAATTCACTGCCATTTCTCTTGTGTTCGACACCCTTGCTTATCAAAGTTATACTATATTCGATCGGGATCACTACCTATAAGGTGTGGTTTAGATGCGATAAACTAGGAATTATAAATAAAAAACCAGTACATTAAATATTCACATCAAGTTTTTGGCGCCGCTGTCAAGGAACGGTTTTCAATTAATTTGGTTTATTTGAATATTCATTATTTTTTTGTTTTTATTTTTATTTTTATTTTATTTTCGTTGATATCATGTCGCTTGTCTGGAAGGTTTTTGTTGTTATGCACAGGAATTTGTGATCATATGCATTGCTTGGTTTTACTTTTTTCATGGGTCTCGAAATTGCAAGCGATTAGGGAATCCTTGACTTGTTTAGTCTACTAATTTGGTGATTTGTCCAACTTAATCCATGAGGCGTAGTATAGCAAGGCGTATCTAGGTGGTTAAGTGGAAGACCAAACTCTTGCTACTCTTGTTCTACTTTTTAGTTAATGGTGCAAAGAAACCAAAGGAACTAGTCTGATAGGTCGCGAAAGTTTTTGTTTCCACAAATCACCTCTTGAATGCAAGGGATTTAATCAACAGTTGTAGCTTGATTTTGACGAAGACGAGTGATCGTGATATCCTTTTTAGTTATTTTGATTTGCTATTTTTTTAGTTATTTTAGTGAGTTTTTATTTTATTTTTAGTTTGCTTAAATTATGTTTTCCATGTTGATGCTCTTGATGTTTTAGATATATCTAGAAAATTTACCCTTCAGATACTTCGAAAAATTTCAACAATTGGGGTTAAATGCTGATTTCTCACGCAAAAAAAGTTGTGAAAGAGTTTGAAGCTGACAATTGAGAGCCACAACTTTCAATAAGTGTGGGGTGCGTGTCCGTTTCGTGAGATTTTATTATTTCAAAGCGGAGTTTCTAACTATACATTGATTCCTATGACATGAATGAGCTGTTCCCATGCCATGGAGTTTTATTTTGATGCGAAGCAGAATTATTGTCCTGGTTACCACGACATGGTTGCACTTTCCTATGTCGTGGGGAGTTTTTCATCGCAAGAAGGAAGATGCCATTGTAGATACCATGACGTTGTTAACACTTACCACGTAGTAGCCACACTGTTATTTGTGATACATATTTTTCCTCACTCGATGACATGACGTGAAGTTTTTGATTTTATTTTCCAACACATTCAGAAGTAGCAGTTCAAGTTTCCAATTTTCAAGCAATTTATGGAGCAACTTTTAGCAGCCCCATTCGATCTTGCCACTACTACCCGAGGGGCGTATGTTACAAGTTTCACTCTTTAATTTATGTTCTTTAATTGTTTTAGCATGAAATGAGGACATTGCATCAAATAAGTGTGGGGTAGGGGGTCGAATATAGGAAAACAAGCATTCTGATTAAAATTTTGAAAAATGACTAATGACTAGGATTTTCAAAAATTATTAGAAAGATTTGAAACAATAATTTAAAATTGAATCTACTGAAAAAATTGTTGCGTTGAGATCTAGGTTGCTAGCGTTGTGTGGTACAATCCGATGCGAGTTTCAATGTTTATTCGAACCAATATATGTTATAGTGTATTTGTGGCTTCCCTATTCTGGTGAAATCATGGAAAAAAAAACACAACCTTGCTTAGTTTGAGGGCTGCAATATGTTTAGCATCGTGTACCATAAATGTATCTAGGAGAACTTATGTAGTCATTGCACATTAGACTAATATATCTAACCCCAAAGGGTTAAATATTAAGTTCCCTTTCTTAAACATATATTTTTCTTAGGTTTTTAGTTTTAAGTGAAAAAAAGTGAGTTATGAAAAAAGAAAAAAAGAGAGAAAAAAGTGAAAAACAAAAGTTGTGAAAAAAAGTTGTTGTTGAGTGAATAACGACTATCAAAGGATAAAGATCTTGAAGAAAGTGAAGATCTTAAGCTCAAGCCCAATCAGCCCCCTTTGATTCTGAAATCGAAACACAATGACAGATCATGGAAGGAGAAGTATTTCTTTGTGAGGTGTGATTCTATTATCGGTGGAGAGTTTTTTTCCTAAAACTTGGCCTAAAAATGGTTGGGTTCGTTTTTTGGTTTCGATGATCCTAAAATATACCCTTCTTATTTCGTTTGTTTGAATGCAGGTTTGAAGTTTGAGGAAGCTTTTTCTGAAACTGAAGATACCGAGGCAAACGTCGCAGGCTTTCTTGCTCTATCAGCTGGTGTTAGGACGTTCAAGTGTGATTGTGCAAATCTTCAGAAAGGTTTATCCACGACTTCTTCCATGGATATGGGTTAGGATACTTTTCAATTTGTTTAGTTCAATATTAGGATCTTGAATTTATGAGGATCCTTCATGGTTTGCTGGATCTATAACTACTCATTCCAGTGCTCACTTCGCTTTAGTTGATCTTGAGGATGACACGTCTAGTGGTTTGCTCGCTGTGAAGAAGGAAAAGATCCCACCTTCTGCTCCCACCAAGAAGACCTAGATTAACCTTCTTATGAAACCTTCCTCATCTTGTAGGAGAAAATCTTATGATATCTAGGATCTTGAGAATCTAGGGAGAGACGAAGCACTAAGGAAGCTGATTTCTTTCTCCCAATCTATAAGTGTTTTCGTGTTCCCCTTGTTTAAATTTGATTTTCTACTTATGGTTGCTTTTTACAGGTGGATGATCATGTATCTCGTTTTAATGAGGATCCCAAGTCAAAGCATGCTCAAATAGATCATTCCTTGAGGGAGTAAGAGGAGATCAACAAGAGCTTCTACAGCGGTGGAGATGTTCAAGGAAAAAGCTAAAAAGGAGGAGGAATATGTAGCTGAGATGGATGAGGTCATAACTGAGGTGAAAGTTAGTGTTGCGGTGGCTGTTTTGGGATAAGAATATCAAGCTTGCGGAGGATCAAGAGAATACGGGATCCTAGAATGTGGCTGGACGGCATGAGGCCCTAACCAAGTTGAGTAGCAATCCTGTGAAACCTATTCAAGATCCTACATTGCAGATGAAAGAGGGAAGAGAAGGACATGACAGAGGTGGTTCTGGGTGGTGGCGATTAATCATTAATTTAAGATTGATTTAGTTTTTAAAAAATAATTGAATGGATTTGGGTTTGTAAGACAATATTACTATTTCCTTCTTCTGTGGGGTTGGTGGGCAACCCTTTCAACTCTATGGTTGTTTTATACTTCTTCGCATGCTTGATTAAATAGCGTGCTTGTAGCAGTAAGATTTTTGAGGATTCTTATAACTAGGACCCTAAAGAGTTCAAGATTTACGACAAGAATTCGTAAGATCTAAATAACCTAAAAGTAGTTAGTAACCCATTTAGGATCTCAAAATAGTTGAGATCTATTTAGGATGGTAAATCTTCAATAATCCCATAAGAAAGATATCTTTAAAAATAAGGTTAGATAGAATCTGATTATCCTTTGTCTTTGTGGCTTTTAGACTTTAGAGAAGTTTAAAATTCGTATGGTCTTTGAATTTCTCATATGATAGGATCCATGCTTTAGGAGTTCATTAGTGAGTATCCTTGATTGTCTTCAACTTTGTAAACTTTAGGGAGGATCCCACCTTAACAATCAATTGGAAATGACTCCAACTTGGAAAATAACTGAGGGAAATTGTGTTTTGCAACATGATAGTGCTGTTGGATATAGTGTCTAAGTCCATAACTATATTTGGTATGTACTTGACCCGACCCGGCATGGTCCATTTGGGTTGCACTTCACCCGAACATTTTATGGATAATATTTGAGAATAGTACAAGTTATGATTTATTAATATATTATAAGTTCTAATATATTAATATAAGGTCATATTATTTAATTAGTATTGATCTATAATTAATCTAGGATTAATTTAGAGATCAAAGATATTACTAATTAAATATGGGCTTCTATATTTATTTAGTGTGGGCTAATGCTTATTTGGAATGGGCTAGGCTTGCATGGAAAAGGCCATTGATACTCCATGGAGCCTTAACCCATGGATCTCATGGAAATGAAGAGACATGGGTATTAGGGTTTACATGGATGTAACCCTAATCCACCACACTATATAAAGGAGGCTTTGGTTCTTGAAATCAGACTAGTTGACACTTGTTGAGGTGAGGGCCGATTTCAAGATAGTAGTGACTATTCTCTCAAAGTTCCAAGTTTGTGGTGATTTGTGATTTCCATTTGAGGCATTCACACTATTGGTGCTAGGCTCTAAAACTCCAAGCAATCAACTACTACTACAAGGTAAGTATTTCTACTAGCTTTATTTGATTCATGTTCCCCATGCCATGCTAGTTAGGATATGAACCTTGGAAAAATAATTATTTGCATGTATCTTAGACAAACATAGATCCAAGGTTTATTAGGGTTGCATGTACACTTAGGAAGTGTTAGAATGCTCAAAACCCATCAATGGTATCAGAGCCTTGGCTTGTTTGTTTGATACTTGATGAAAAATAGTTGAAAAAGTCGAAAAACTTGTTGTTTGGCTGATGAAATCGCCGAGTTCATGGGGGGACTCGCTGAGTTCATGTGTATCTTCAACCTTCTCGACGAGTAGGTTTATGCACTCGATGAGTAGGAGCGACAAAGTGCAGATGTTCGACTTTAGTTGCTGGCAATGGACTAGAAACATTACCCTAAAGTGTTTTGGAACTTGAAAACTCGTTTTAGATGGTGTAATGTCATTGCTAATCCATTTACAATAACTTGTTATCAAAATTACAAAGGTTTATGTGTAATTATTGATTCATGAAAGTGTTCATATTCATGTTCTTGATCTTATGATATTTAGATGATCATAGGAATTATTTTTAACCTATGTGGTAGTTTAATTCTTGGTCATAATGTGTTTTAATGGAGTCCATAACTTGTCCTCAAGTTATGGAAAATTAAAAGTCACTTTGATTAAAACCGTTAAAAGAACACAAGAGTTAGAAAAATGAAGAGTCTTCATTTTTATTACTATATTTAACTCATAAGTTACAAGAAATGAAAAGTTTTGAAAGTTTACAAAACTTGCCCTCAAGCTTTGGAACAAGTAAAGTCATGTTAAAACTTTACTTCCTGTAACATACACGTTTTGAAATCGTGTTTTAAGTAAATAATATTATGAAATATTATGTGAATTTGAATGTCGAGTTCTAACAGATAGTTTTTACTAAGAAATGAAGTAAAACTATGCTTATGAATCATTCAGAAAGTATTGGAAGTCTTGTGAGATTCCAATCAAATGTAAAATAGCGAAATATAGCGAAAATATAAAATTTGGAATAAGTAAAATTTTATTATTGAAAGTTGTAGATAATCTCGTTAGAAACATTTAGGCGAAAACCTCATCGAAATCTGAGTTATTACGAAGAAGTTATGACCAAACGAAGATCCGTGATAAATCCGGAAAATGCTTCGTCGCGTAAAAATTTAGTTTTCGATAAACTAATTTTTAGCCTTAGAAATGTAAATGAAAGTTGTAGAACTCGTGAAAATAATCAACTTTCATGTAAAGACCGTTTGAATCTGACTTCGTATGAGGAAGTTCTGATTTTTCGAAGTTGCAGCTTAGCAGTAGACTGCTAAAAATTCGAATTTTAGATCGAGTGATTTTTAGCCGACACAACATGAACGAGAATTGAAGGTCTGGTCGTTAGTAGTGCAATGATAAAAAGTCGGACGAAAACGGACGTCGGATGAAGAAGTTATGAATTTTTAACGGATTTTCCTGTCCCGGTCTGTTAAAAATAATAATATTAAAATTAAAGTCAAAATTAGCTAACGAAGTCTAAACGAAAATTTTAGAGCGTAATTTTAGCTACGCGTGCATATAAAGAACGTCAAAAACGGAGCTCGTATGCGAAAGTTATGGAGTTTTGAAGTTTTGGCGCGAAAACCGAGAAATTTCGCATAGGTGGCTTCGGCCACGTCACCTCGCTTAAAAGATGCCACGTGTCCGAAATTGGTGAGTCGTGCGAGCCACGTGTCAGATTCTGATTTGACCGAAGGGAGGTCCAATCCGAGGCTCGCATGTGGACCGAACCTCGCACCCTAGCTCCGAGCCTCGTACATGGTTATTACTCCGCGGTCCAATCAACGAGTGCCACTGAGACTCTCGCATGTGCTGACCACCTGCGCACCGAAGCCGACGTCGGACACACACCTCGGTCCAATAAGAAGCTGCCAGCAAGCCTTCGCATGCGCAGCCCACGTGCGAGCCCTCCCCTGCGAGCCTCGGATCTTCGCCACCTGGAGGCTTCTCAGCCGTCAATTCAGAAGCCTCGCCCCTATATATCGAAGGGTGCGAGACCTCCCGGGTAACTTTGAAGAATTATCAATTTTAACCCCCTAAACCCATATTTCTTTCATCTTAACATCCCGCAAAGCCTCAGTATCGATTGTAAAGCCCAAAATACTCCACGAAGTGCCCAAGAAGCCCAGAAAATTTATCTTTTCGGTTTCGAAGCTCTACCTTCGCAGAGCCCAGTTTTCAAGAAAACTCCCGGTTTTCAACGACGAAAGTCATATTTAGAGCCGAAGTACTGCCCAACTCAATATTTTAGCCCCCGGTTATTTCACGTTGAGTTTAATATATAGAAATAATTTTATGTTATGTGTTATATGTGCTACGTGCTTTTCAGTGTTATTATTCCGGGTTATTTTCCCGGGTTATTTTTATTTGCTATTTTTAATAGCAAAGAAATACCTTTGACCATGTGATCAGTGAAAGGGCTTAGATTCACGTTGGTATTGGTATGTAGCCTCTGGCCATGTGGAACATGTCTCCGTAAGAGAATGAATTCTATTCTATGGTAGTGGCAGAAGGTTAGATGGGGCTATAAGCCTGAAATCTACCGAAATGTTAATCCGAAGTTGTATATCTTCTGTGCCGTTTGGGCTAAAGCTTTACTGATATATATCAAGCATGGAAATTGTTATGTCTCATTGATTGTATATCTTTAAATCAAATCAATGATTGATATGGAATGTTTGTCACATGATTCACATATGCCCTTGTTGTTCCTTGTTCCTCTTTGCTTCTGTGCTATTAAAGTATATATATGGCATAACGTTATATTATATCTATTATTGAACTCACTAAGCGTCACCGCTTACCCTCTCGATGTTTAACAAATTGCAGGAGATAAACATCCAGTATAGTTATATACTGGTAGAAGATTTTTGAATAGTTTGAAATTATTGTATCGATAGAAGCTTATGAATAGTTTGAAAGTATTGTATTTTGCACTCCCATATGTATAAAACTATAGAATCCTGGGAAGTTATGTAATATATAACACTTTAAAATAGTCGGTTTGTATCCAGTAGTTTGTAATCTCTTTATCAATGTAAAATATTGGTTTCATGAATATGCAAGTAGCATGTTTTGGAGTAACTATATTGTCGAGTATGAAAGTTTGGGTCTTTCATAAATACGAAAGTTAGGGTCTTTCAGTTCCAGCCCTTAGAATTTTAAAAGTTAAAATTCAACCGTTATACTTATAATATTATAAGCTAATATATATATATATATATATATATATATATATATATATATATATATATATATATATATATATAAGATCAAAGTCGTCTTACCACTAGTACGCCTCATTCACGAAGCTAGTCTATAAGGTGGGTATAAGGTTGTTGCCTATAAAATCGCAACTTAATGGGTGTCCACTCTCACCCACCACTTGCTTGACTAGTGGAGGGTCGTTAGCCGAACAGGTAAGACAAGGACTTATAAATTCTCATTAAAAGTATGATGATTATTATAAAGTAACTAAATGTTTTATTAAATTCCCAATCTTAGTTACTTTAGGAAAAATGTGAATAAGGTGCTAATCCATGAAATTACACTTTACACTTTGTCTAAGTCGTTAGTGGATCGTGTGTGGTTAACCGATACACTAACTTGGACTTAACAAGGTAGGTAAAGGGTGACTTAATATTTATCATAGTATCGATGGAGCGTGTGTGGTTAACCGGCACATTGATTGAGGGGTAATTTATTAAGGGTACCAAGTAATTTGCATGGTTACTTCACACCTCGTTTTGTGATCCTTGGCATCCCAGTCACAAAACTTGGAGGGCACACTAGAGATTGAAACATGCCTTTGAAAAGTTCATTGAATCTCAAAAGAATCTAGGAGTTTCTAAGAACCAAATTAAATATTTAATGTTTTGACTTTGGTGAAAATTGGTGAATCATCATTCACCTACCTTTCAAATATGTTATTACTTAGATTACGACATACCTCTTCTAAGTATAATATATTGTGATTGGGTCCTAGCCTTAATACTACATTTGGGTGTTATATTAAGGATTATTCCTATTTCTAAACTAAACGTTTCTTCTTCTCAGATGTCTGCAAACACTGCTGCTTCTAGCTCTAATCCTAATGGCTCCTTTTCTCTTATGAACTTCTGTGGGAAAGTCACTTTTGATGGATCCAACTTTAATGAATGGATCAGAAACATCAGAATGATTACTCGCTACGAGGCCAAGGAATATGTCATCGATAAGGAGCTTAAGGAGATTGATGAGACAATTGCAACTCCTCAAGAGATCACTGAGTTTAGGGCACATGAAAGGGATGCCACGAAAGTGGCATGCATCATGATGGCCACTATGACCGCTAATCTCCAAAAATCCTATGAAGATTTCTACCCCTATGAGATGCACCAAGACTTGATGGAAAGATACCATCAAAGTGATCGTCAAGAGAGGTATGAAATCATCTCCTCTATGATAACAACTCGCATGAAGGATTGTGAACCCATCACGGGCCACATGCAGAAAATGCAAAGATTTGTGGACCGTTTGCTGAAGCTAAGTGTGAACTTCCCTGAGGAGCTTGCAATAGATATAATTTTGCACACCTTACCTTCATTTTATGATCAATTCCGCATGACATACCACATGAACAAGGAAGAGGTCGCTCTCAGCAAACTTCAAGGACTCTTAAAGACCGCGAAAAGTGGTCTTAAGGGTAAGGCGATTGTTACTCCTACTCCTACCAACTCCGCCCCTGTCTTGGCAATCGGGAAAGGATGAGGGAAGAAGAGAAAGAGTTCTTTGAAGGGTACCAACGTTAGGACCCTTGATGGCTCTTCTTCAAGTGGAACCAAGAAAGGTTTCATCACTCCTTCTTCCGACCCAAAAGAGGTTGAATGCTTCTATTGCCATGAAAAGGCACATTGAAAGTGGAACTGCCCAAAGTACCAGCAAGATGTGAAGGATGGGAAAGTTAAACCCAACCATGCAGGTATTTATACTATCATTTCTAATAACTCACCCCATTCTAAATCTTGGGTCCCTGATACCGGTTGTGGTATTCATATTTGTTGTGACTTGCAAGGACTAAGAAGAAGTGAGAATGTGGAGCAAGTAAGGATAAACTTAATCATGGGGAATAGGATATTTACACTTGTCACCAAGATTGGAGTTTATACTTTTTCGCTATGTAGTGGGTTAAATTTAAATTTGAATAAATGTTGTTATTCGCCAGAAATTGCAAGAAATATTACTTCCTTTCATGCATTGTATAAACAAGGGTTTACCTTTTCATTTAATAATGAAGTTGTGTAACAGCCCGGAATTTTCAGGTATTTGTTTTGGATTTATTTATGGAAATTATGAGTGGACTCGGCGAGTTGGAGCCCAGAATCGCCGAGTAGGATCGCGGATTTGGGCACGGGTTCGCGTCCGGACTCGACGAGTCCAAGAGTAGACTCGGCGAGTCCACGCTGTGTGGTGAAACCCTAATTTTCGGGGTTTGCGGCCTATTTAAAGGGCCTTATGGCCGTCATTTGTGCTTACCCAACCCTTAAAGATAAACCCTTGTGTGCTTGAACATTTTGAGAGAGAAAGGAAGCATTCTTGACCCTTGTGTGTGTCATTTAGCAAAGAAGGAGAAGATTCTAGGCAAGAGGAAGCAAAAGAGGTTGCTATTCTATGGATTTGAAGCTTAGATCATCAATGTAGAGGTATGATTTCAGATTACTTTCTGTTTTGTGATGAATAATGAGATCTAGGGTTTCTTATGGACATTTATGGGATGATTTGATGCCAAATAGTTCCCTTCTCGTGTTGAGGCTCTAGATCTGGATCCATAGAGGTCCAGAGAGCCTCATTCATCAAGCTTTATGTATAGCAATGGAGTTTATGACCTTGGGTTGTAGTATTTGAGACAAAAACATCATTTATGGTCACATAGAGATTGTATGTGCATCAAGATAGTGACTTTACGTGCCAAATAAGCTTGGAAGGACTGGATCTATGGGTTAATGGACTGGATATGACCTTATGAGCAAGTTTGAGTCATTGCATGGCACGGACTCGCCGAGTCCGAAGAACAGACTCGGCGAGTAGTATGAATGTTGCCCGACCACACACCGAGTGGTCTTGCCGAGTTGGGGAGGGTGGACTCAGTGAGTAAGGGGGAAATTAGAGTGGACAGGTGGACTGAGTCAAGCTGGACTCGCCGAGTTGTTCCTGAGACTCAGCGAGTTGAGTCGTGGTGGCCCCACAACTCATGCCAGGTGGAACTCGTCGAGTTAGGAGGATACTCGACGTGTCAAGGGAGGATTTCAGGGAAATCAGTGTATACGCTCAGACTCACCGAGTCGCTATTGTGCACTCGCCGAGTCCGGTCAAAGTTGACCGTTGACCAGCGTTGACCTAAGTTGACTTGTTAAAGAGTAGTCAACCTTAGTTGGGAAAGTGTTAATTAGAGATGTATTGTGATTTAGGAGGACTTTAGCTCTGGGGATCGAGCACTAGTGATTTCAGGATTCACGACTTACCGAGACGCGAGGTGAGTCATCTCACTATACTTTACCTTGAGTAGGTAACCAGAGTTATGTGATAGAGTGTTTGTAAGCTATGTATGTTATGTGTTGTACTGCATTATTTCTATGTGATTTATGCTGTGCATGTTTACAGCGTTAGAACCTGAGGGTTCACAGAGTTTGGGTGCACGGACCCACAAAGTTATAGCCTCGAGTGGCTAATATGTGTTATATATGGTATTTTGGGGAACTCACTAAGCCTTGTGCTTACAGTGTTAATGTTATTGTTTCAGGTACTAGTGACGACCGTGGGTAGGCGCCGGTTTGATCCGTACACACACACGGAGTTTATACATCTGTGATCTTGGGATTTTGTATTTACTTGAATTGGATAATTAAATATGGTTGTTTTATGAATATTAAATGAATTATGTTTTATGAAAAATTCAAAAAATTTGTCTTGAAATTTACAGTGTTACAAATTGGTTCTATTGATGCTTTCTTTAATAATGTTCTTTATTTTAAAGCATTACCTTGTGATGGCGTGTATGAAACATTATTTTTGTGGTTTATTACTTAGGAAAAATGACAAAGTCACCCTTCACAAGTTCTTGTGAGAGGGGTGAAGGTTTGTTGGACCTTGTACACACGGATGTGTGTGGACCATTCAAACATGCCACAAGGGATGCTAATCGTTATTATTTGACTTTTACTGATGATTACAGTAGATATGGATATGTCTACTTAATCAAGCATAAGTCAGAGACTTTCGAAAGGTTTAAGGAATTTAAACAGGAAGTCAAGAATCAATTGGGCAGGAACATTAAGATGCTTCGATCCGATCGAGGTGGTGAGTATCTTAGTTCATAGTTCCTCGACTATCTTAGGGAATGTGGGATTGCCTCACAATTGACACCTCCCATGACACCACAGTTGAATGGTGTAGCTGAGAGGAGTAATTGAACCTTGTTGGACATGGTTCGTTCCATGATGATTCGAGCTTCGCTACCAATCTAATTTTGGGGGTATGCCTTAGAGACTGCCGCCCATATCCTTAATCTAGTCCCTACAAAGAAAGTTGCCAAAACTCCTCACAAGATGTGGACTGGTAAAGTACCTAAACTAGACCACATCAAGATTTGGGGTTGCGAGGCTTTTGTGAGACGCGAGACTCATGATAAGCTAGAACCCCGAAGAGAGAGGTGTATTTTCATCGGCTACCCACAAAGATCCTTTGGTTAACTCTTCTACGGACCTAGTGATAATGTGGTCTTTATAGCAAGAAGATGAGTCTTGAGAGAGAGAGAGAGAGAGAGAGAGAGTTTATAAGCCAAGGAGATAGTAGGAGGCAAATTGATCTTGAAGAAATTCAAGAGTCAAGTGGTGAAGGAACTTCAACCGCTAGCCCTCAACTTGAGGAGGAAACTCCTATTGAGCCAATTGATGAATCTGTACCTCTGAGGCATTCCAGGAGAGTTAGGAATGCACCTGAGCATTACTATGGTTTGCATATTACTGCAGAAGGTGAGACACTTATTAGTGATGTGACACTAGTAGGTCTGGATGAACCTAACAGCTACGAGGAAGCCATGGTATGCCCCGAGTCTGCTAAATGGAATGAGGCTATGGATAGCGAGATACAATCCATGTATGACAATCAAGTTTGGAACTTGGTTGAGAATGTACCAGGTCGTAAGACTGTAGGGTGCAAATGGATCTTCAAGAAGAAGACCGACATGGATGGTAATGTACACACTTATAAGGCTCGACTAGTTGCAAAGGGTTTCTCTCAAATTCCTGGAGTGGATTATGATGAGACCTTTTCTCCAGTAGCCAAGATTAAGTCTATTAGGGTTATGTTAGCCATAGCTGCATTTCATGCCTATGAAATTTGGCAAATGGATGTCAAAACCGCTTTCCTTAATGGAAAGTTGAATGAAGATGTTTACATGAGTCAGCCAGAAGGTTTTGTTAGCAACTAGTACCCTAATAGAGTGTGTAAGCTTGAGAAATCCATTTATGGATTAAAGCAAGCACCTCGCAGATGGAATCTTTGCTTTGATGAAAAGATCAAGGAATTTGGCTTTTCTAGGAGTGAAGATGAATCTTGTGTTTATGTCAAGGCTAGTGGGAGTATAGTTAGCTTTTTGGTATTGTATGTGGATGACATACTACTCATAAGAAATGACATCCCAACCTTGCAGGAAGTAAAGTCCTGGATTGGGAAGTGTTTCGCTATGAAGGACCTTGGTGAAGCTGCCTATATCCTAGGGATAAGGATTTTGAGAAACAAGAGTAAAAGACTAATTGGACTTAGTCAAAGCACCTATGTGGAGAAGGTGTTGAAAAGATTCAACATGCATAACTCCAAGAAAGGTGAGTTAGCTATTCAGAATAACGCCAGACTGAGTAAGACACAAAACCCTAGTACTGAGGATGAGATAGCAGAAATGAGTCAAATACCTTATGCTTCAGCTGTAGGATCGATCATGTATGTTATGACGTGTACTCGACCTGATGTAGCCTTTGCTTTGAGCATGGTTAGCAGGTATCAGGGGAACCCTGGCAAGGAACACTGGACTGTGGTAAAGAATATCCTCAAGTACCTGCGAAGGACTAAGGACTGGGTCCTTATCTTCGGTGGGAGTGATGAGTTGAGAGTTGTAGGGTATAGTGATGCTAGCTTCCAAACTGATAGGGATAATTTCCGCTCTCAGTCGGGTTGGGTCTTTACCTTAAATGGAGGAGCAATCACTTGGAAGAGTTCCAAGCAGGAGACAATAGCTTATTCCACTTGTGAATCAGAGTATATAACAACAAGCGAGGCAGAAAAGGAGGCTATATGGCTAAAGAACTTCATCGGAGACCTTGGAGTTGTACCAGCTATAAAGGAGCCAATGGAGATTTTCTGTGACAACAATAGTGCAGTTGCTTTAGCCAAGGAACCAAGAGATCATGGGAGATCCAGACACATTGACAGAAAATATCACTTCATCAGACATCGAATAGAAGAAGGAATCCTCGTGGTAAAGAGGGTATCATCGGATGAGAACCCAGCAGATCCCCTCACGAAGGGACTGAGTAGGGTTAAGCATCTCCAGCATGCTCAGAGCATAGGGCTGAAGGATGATATAAGTTTTAGTAGTTAGATAAATTATGAAATTTGTAAAGTGAAATTGACATTAGATGATGAATAAAAGGTGTTTTATTTATGAGTAAAGTGTTGCTATCTCTTGTCAATCGTTTACTATATTTCTTTTGCATGTTTTGACTTCCAGAATAATTATGTTTGGTATATCATATTATTCAATTCTCCACAGTCGGTCATATGTTGGAAGTAGGTATGAATCAAGACTGTCATGATTGGTTGCAGAGGTCTAAGGTGTTGGACATGGCTACAACAATCATGAGTGCTCATCAGTTCTGAGCATTGGACTCAACCCACGCTCATTGGAATCACTTCATGGAATTTTATCTCGAGTGATCGTGAGACGGTAATATCATATAAGTCTTCAAACTTAGAGATATGATTTGTTACTTACGAGTTGATTATGCATTGATTGTACGAAAACGCATTGGTAACTCGATGTTATAAAACGTGCCTTTGTGTATAATCTGGGCCCCTCGATGATTGTGTTTTGACCTATGTAACGGGCCCGGTCAGAAGTAAATTGATGTGTTCAGTTAAGTTATATGTCAAACAAATCGGTAATCCATAAACAAATGCTGGACAATAAGTAAGACCATGTTCCATGTATTTGTCCGGTTGATATCTTGAGCAGAGGATTATATTATCACTTATCTAAAATGGTGCGTTCTAGTTCAATAGACTTTAAAGAGCTACGATTGCTGATCGGTTCCTGAAGTCATAATTGCAACTATAGTTATTAGACTTATCCAAGTGGGAGACTGTTGGATATTGTGTCTAAGTCCATAACTATATTTGGTATGTACTTGACCCGACCCGGCATGGTCCATTTGGGTTGCACTTCACCCGAACATTTTATGGATAATATTTGAGAATCGTACAAGTTATGATTTATTAATATATTATAAGTTCTAATATATTAATATAAGATCATATTATTTAATTAGTATTGATCTATAATTAATCTAGGATTAATTTAGAGATCAAATATATTACTAATTAAATATGGGCTTCTATATTTATTTAGTGTGGGCTAATGCTTATTTGGAATGGGCTAGGCTTGCATGGAAAAGTCCATGGATACTCCATGGAGCTTTAACCCATGGATCTCATGGAAATGAAGAGACATGGGTATTACGGTTTACATGGATGTAACCCTAATCCACCACACTATATAAAGGAGGCTTTGGTTTTTGAAATCACACTAGTTGACACTTGTTGAGGTGAGGGCCGATTTCAAGATAGTAATAACTATTCTCTCAAAGTATCAAGTTTGTGGTGATTTGTGATTTCCATTTGAGGCATTCACACTATTGGTGCTAGGATCTAAAACTCCAAGCAATCAACTACTACCACAAGGTAAGTATTTCTACTAGCTTTATTTGATTCATGTTCCCCATGCCATGCTAGTTAGGATATGAACCTTGGAAAAATAATTATTTGCATGTATCTTAGACAAACATAGATCCAACGTTTATTAGGGTTGCATGTACACTTAGGAAGTGTTAGAATGCTCAAAACCCATCAAGTGCAGATAGGAGAGATGATATGTCTCTATTCTTAGTTACTAGGATACATGCATATTGCAATCGTTAAGAATCATAGAACATTATATCTATAAGACTCTTAAGTCCAGAGTCCTCAAATGTCAAGATCCTTGTACGTCAAGATCCTTGGATCTTCTTGTGTAAAGATCCTTGTGTGACAAGATCCTTGTATGTTAGGATCCTTGTGTGTCAAGATTCTTGAGTCCCTGCACAACAAACATTAGCTAGGGTTGGGCGTTAGTCTAGGTAATGCGCCTCCTATGCTTAAGTTAGTAATGGTATTTGAAGAGATCCAACAGTAATAATAAAAAAAAAGGGTAAAAGGTAAAGGGTATGTGTACCTTAAGTGTGTTAGAAAATAACTAATCTTACTTACATAAAATAAGCTTTATGATGTATAGCATTCCAAGATCTTGGCAATATATCTCCATCGAGGGTAGCTAGCAAATATGCCCCCTTTCCTGCTTCAACATCTATGTGATATGATCCTTCCTATTTAGGTGCTAGTTTACCTGCACTAGGATCCTTGGTGTTTTGGAATGTTTTTCTTAATACTAAGTCTCCTATCTGGAATCTTCTGACTCTTATATTCTTGTTGTATGCCTTGGTGATTCTCTGTTGATGAGAAGTGATGCGGATCTTGGCAAGATCCCTAAGTTCCTTAATAGTATCAAGATCCTGGGCTGAGATCCTGTCATTGTTTTATTGACTTTGAAGTAGGTATCGTGCTTTCGGGATCTCTACTTCACTAGGGATCATTGCTTCTGCTCTGAACACTAAGGAATATGATTTTGTTGCTATATTTCGCTTGATCATTGGCTTGAGGGTGAACAGGAGTGGACATTATCATTTTGTTTCCCCAACCTGTGCAAAAGTCTCTTGTCCTTTTGCTTATGAAGTGGGATCTATTGTCGCATATGATTTTGGCAGGGATCCCGAACATGGTCAAGATATCGCGTTTAATAAATGATACTAACTCATTATCTCTTACTTGAACAAAAGCTTTGGCTTCTATCCACTTCGAGAAGTAGTTGATCATCACTAGGATGAAGACTTTTCTCCAGGAGCTACCGATAATGTGCCAACTGTAATGCCCATGTTTCGGGACTAAGCAGTAGTAGATGATGTAATAGTCTAGGTCAACTATTGTAACTCTTTTTTGAATTAATAAAGATGAATTATTTGAGTATTATGTGGATTATGTGCATTTATGTGCTTATTACTTATTTATATATGGATAATAAATAAAGGATAAAAATAAGCATCAAAATTAAAGTGTGAGATCAGCCCGATATCTTTACATAAAGTTGATGTGGCTGAAACAAGGATTCCGGGGATATAAAGAACGTTGAAATCTGAGTTATAACGAAGAAGTTACGACCCGTCGAAGTTTCGCAACGGAACCGGAACGACACTGGGAAACGTAAATAATGAATTTATAATAGAGCGATTTTTAGCCTTAGCGATCTAAAAAAAGTTGTAGAATACATTAAACAAAGTGCATCCATAAAAAGAACGCCCAAATCTGACTTCGTATGAGTAAGTTATGATTTTTCGAAGTTTCGGCTTAGCAGTGCACAACCCGGAGTTCGAATATTTGATTAAGCGGTTTCTAGCCGACACAACCTAAATAATCCAAGATCTTGTTAATAGTAGTGTAACGGTAAAAAGACAGACGAAAACGGATGTCGGATGAAGAAGTTATGGATTTTTAACGGACCAATCCTGTCCCGGCATGTTAAAAATATAAAATTTAAAATAAAGTCAAAACTAGCTGACAGAGTCTAAATGAAAGTTGTAGAGTACGTTCCTGCCTATGCGTGGATATAAAGAACGTTGAAAATGGAGCCCATATGCGAAAGATATGAATTTTTGAAATCGGGAAGGAAATTTGTTAAACTTGATGCGAAACCGATGACGTGGCTGAATTTTAGCCATAGCTTGCTGATCACGGAGTCACTTCGATCTTGACAAGTCACATCTTGGACACCCAACGCTCGCATTGAATGCCCCGCGTCAGAGAGGGTTACTGTCACACCCCAAAACCAGTAACGGCGGAAACGTTCTGGGGCGGAGGACGTCATGTATAATATCAACAACAATGTAAAGTAGTAAACAAGCAACAACATCATCCATTGCATTAATAATATAATTATTATACAAATGTGTTCTGTCAAATTTTGATAAACACTAAAGCATAAATCAAAATGAAAGATAAGTCTTGAACAAGCTCCATCTTCCTTTCTCCTTGCATCGGTACCTGTCTATGATGACCTGTGGATACAAGTAATTTTGAAAGCGAGTATCAGCTTTGAAGCTGGTGATATCATAAGTATTAATGTGTCTTAATTTGTAAAACTTATAATTTTTAAGACTTGACATTGTTTTGAAAGAAAGCTCGTATAAGTATGAAAATGTTTGTAGAACAATTGTAAATGTTTGAAAAACCCTAGAAATCCCTATGATTCCTATTAGTAACAAAAAGAGTCTTCTACCAAGACTTGACTGTTCTCAATGTAATCTTCTCTCAAAACCTAATTGTTTTGAATGTAGTCTTCTACCAAGACCTAACTGTTCTGATTGTAGTCTTCTACCAAGACCTAACTGTGTTACTATTATTATCATTGTAAGAAAATGTATCCTTTGGTACTAGGATACTTAAATATAATTCACCTCATTGGTTATGTGAATGAGTCACAAAATAAAGGTAATAGTACAACTAACCTGAATATTACCCTTTGGTACTAGGGTAACTAACATTGTTAACTTTAAGACATCCGTAGACACCTCTGTTGCTAAAAGTTGGGTATAGGAATAGTCAGTCCCTTAAAGTATACCTGTAATGGTATCAACCGTTGACATCCGTGGATGTGCTTTTACCTCTGTAGCTAACAGAGATTCTAGGAATGGTCAATCCCGCAACGTATCCTTTGGTACTAGGATAGTAAATCCATTCTAACTCGTCGATTATGTGATTGTATCACAAGGTAAAGGTAAGAATGAGGATTTCATAACAATATCTATACATATAAAATGTAATGATAACTCGTCATATATTATCTATGTAAACTTAATCATGTAAAGGTAATCATGTAAATGTACTTATGTAAGTGTACTCATGTAAGTGTAATCGTGTAAATGTAAACATGTAAATGTACTCATGTAAATGTACTTATGTAAATGTAATCATGTAAATGTAATAGCTGTAACATATGTTCTCTCCCTATCTACCAAGTATTGAGTCATGAATGAACTGACTCATTGTATGATATCGCGTTCTAGTAATAGTTCTAGTATCTCCCTAAACTACCCATATGGTAGTTTACTAGTAATCTAACTAGTAAGTATGGACATGGATGTATACCCTTGCTACCAAGGGAATATGTTGAACTGGAAGGAACTTTTATGACTATATATGTACACATGATATATAACTAATATTTAAATGACTTTCGGACGATTACCCGATATCCCACCAGACCACATCTCAAGGCACGAAAACGAAATAGGGTGGATAGCCTTCCTAAGTCTTTTAAACATTTCTTATATAACTATACATATAGAGGCATGCCATTTATAATACAAAAGAATAAATAAATTTTGTAAGACATTTGAAACATAAATATTATTTTAAGAAAAGATCGACTCGATGTCAATCTATAAAACAATTTGAAGGCATAAGTTTAATAAAACAGTTTAAGTATAAGGAAACATTTGTTTGAAACACAGTTGTAAATAAGTTTGAAAGGTAATGTACGGAGTAAGATGTACAGTGTAATAAGGAGTTTAAAACATATAAAATGTTTATAAAAATCATTTGAAAGAAACTGTTTGGTAAAACGGCTAACGAGTAGCCAAATCATTTGAATGTTGTATATTAATCACGTGTGATTGATGTAATAACTAGCTTAATTCTACTTATTAATCACATGTGATTGATATAATAACAAGCATGTTTCTACATGTACCCCCCTATAAAACATTTAATAATTGTTTAAAACATTAGTTAAGGGGTATGAACTCACCTGCAGTAAGTGACTGGAATTGCACGGACTGTTATCGTACGGAAGGATCGGACAAGTGCTTGGTGTCAAGTGAAGACTTAGACACACATAATGATCCTAATTACATATGAAAACATATGTATATAAATAATTAGTGATTAAAACACTAATTATACAAGTAATAACATTTAAGCGCGAGGAAAAACACTTTTGGTCAAGTGCTAGGAGGCTAATGGGTTGTAACAAAGGAGTGCAATGCCCCTAATGGAAGTTTATGGTCAAATGACCATATGATTTGGAGTTTACGGCCCAGGGGAGTAAACTCCTGGCCGTAAACTCTCCTTATGGTCCCTAATTGAAGCTTAGAATTACTACAACTCTGGTGGGGAATTGTTTCAAGGCTATACAAGTGTTTTGGGTACCATATGAACTCCTTTGGGGAGTTTACGGCCTAAAGACCATATTCCCTTGGAGTTTCCGGCCGTAAACTCCCTTGGGAGGGTTTATATGGTGCTTTCAAGTCTCTAATTTAACTAGGAACAAATATAGGCTTTGGTACTTGGCTTTAGAAGAGTTTATGGCACATTTAGCACCATTTTATGGAGTTTATGGCCATAGAACCTTTTGGGCTGTAAAATCCCTCACTCTTGGTGTTCTAAGTATTTTAACTAGTCCAAAACTCAGCTAGGTACATGCCCAAATTGTCTCTTGGCTTAAGGAAGGATTTAGGGTGTCCTTTGACCCCTTTAAAGGAGTTTACAGCCCAGGAAATACTCTTGGCCTTAAACTCTTCCACACTTGTGTTTCCATGAGTTTTCTAGGTTCTAAACACTATAGGGTATTTGTCTAAAATAGAGTCCAAGCCTTTGGGGTGATTAGGGCACATTTAAGCCCTTGAAAATGGTGTTTACGGTCCAAGAAACTCTTGGGCCGTAAACTCCTATAACTATGTGTTCTTGATTGATTTCTAGCCTCTAATGATCATACACAATACCCTAAGCTAGTTACCTAACAAGGAAATGGGACTAGATGGCCTTTAAGCTCCATTTTGGAGTTTACTCCCCAAGAACGTTCTTGGGCGGTAAACTCCTGGATCTCATATATTTGACATATAATCTATGTTAATAAGCATAAAACAAGCATTATAACACAACTAGAGAAGTATACTCACAATCTGGGATAAAAACCTGAAGATCCATGAGAGAGAATTTGGCTTTTCTCTAATTGGAATTCAACTAATGAACCAATTTGGTTAAGAATTCTATTTATAGTCCTGAAATATTTTTGGTAGAAAATATTTTTATTCCTGGAATGAACTCTAATGTCCTAGAGTAATGGAACAACAATGTTGCACAAAACCCTAGTGCAACCACTCTCCTAATATCTTCTTAAGTGTAAATCCTAAAAACTGCCTAACTTACACTCGGAGTCTGAATTTTCACTGTAATTGATCTACATCTATTGGCTTGATATGGTTTGTTCAGAATGGAAATTTCGGGTTGTCACATCATCCCCTTGTTAAAGGGAATTTCGTCCCGAAATTAGAATTTAGGCAAGGAAGTATGCACGAATGATCGAGTCGTGAGGAGGAAGCTTTCTAATTGATTGGTTCTAGTGCACTTAAGTGAAATCGGGCTCTCGGTTGGTATTCCAACGAACCTTCACTAACTGGCGACGATGTTGCTTCGTCCGCTTGCCCTCTCGGTCGAGGGTCACTACGATTCTAATACGAAGGTGAGGATCTCGACGAGTGGACTTGCAAGAGTCCTAACGGAAAGATGTGGTTTGACGATCGAGAAGCGAAGAGTAGAAAGTATGTTACTGAGTTCGCGGAGTAGGTCTAGTTGTGCGAGGTGCAGGACCGATTCTGATAAGAATCTCGGAGGTCCAGTCTAACTTGGATTTAGCTTTCCACGCTTTACGAAGCGTATTAAGCCATTCCCAGAGTGAGTTATCCTAAAGAACTTGGTCACTCACTTGGAATCTCAAAGGTTCCTTTTCTTGCGTAACCTCCCAGTCAAAGGCCACCCCTTGCTGGGTTAAAGTTGTACAAGTTTCTGTAGCTTGCGAGGAGTTCTGAACGAACTAAGGCGGTAGGTCGGTAAGACCTAGAATTTGGAGAAAGATTGTCAGCGTCTCTGGTTTCGATAAATGCTCAACGGTTTTGAAAAATTGAAGAGTACTCAAAATTTCCCACACTACTAATAGTGGGTCTTAGAAATTTGACTCTTCAATTTCAAAACTCGTGCTTTGAGAACATCGTTAAAAGTTCCTCTGAAGGAAATGTTCCTATGGGTTCCTTCTTACTACAAGGGTAGATAAGTAAGTCATTACATGGATAAATGACGAACTGATCCAAGTAAGAAAGATGTACCTTACTTGTTTAGCTCATGAAAGCTATGGGTGTACTGGTCCTACCCGAAGGGTATCACTACAGACTCGAAGTGTCTGCATCGAGTTCAGGAGATAGTCTTCCGGACATCCTTCCCTAACACTCGAACTGGTGATATTCGGATTTCAGATCCATTCCTGGAAGTAGTTTCTTTCCTTGCGTTTGCTCAACCATTTCGTCTACGAGAGGCAGAGATAACGATTTCTAATGAAAAATCTCGACGGAGTCCTCGATAACCGAGGTACATACAATGCGATCCGTCGTTCTCTGGAAGAATATTATCGGGGTTCTCCAGGGTGAGAAACCTAGTCTTCTAATTCTATTTCTATGTAGTTCGCTAAGTTGTCCGGACTGTTCTTGTATCTCCGTGGGTGTTTAAACTATAGGGTGATCTGTTTACGAGAGTCGTACTGGGTTCTAAGTTTGTTCGCATGACGATGCGATTACTCGTAGGCTTATGCAGTTCTCCGTCCTGAAGTTCATATTAGAATTCATACTTGGTTCACAATCACCATTTCGTGTATACGAGTCATATATAATTAAGGTTGAAAAGGTAGTCGAATAATTGATTCTTCTTTAAGCTCATATCCCATCGAGGAAAAAGAATCTAAAGTGGAATTATCAATTCTAAACCTGTAGAAGCTTGATTATATATCACTCTTATGTATACCTTCCTTAGTGATAGATCAATTGCATGAATCCTTGTATTAAACTTGACGTACTGTACGAGTGGTACTTCAGGGATTTCTTCGGAAAGAAAGTAACTAAGAGGTACTCCTGGCATGAGTACTTCGGTGTTCTGATGTGACGGTTTCGCTAAAATGACGTTTACTAATAAGGAGACGTACGTAAAAAGCTGTGTTTGTGAGGATTAAATTGAATCGAGTCGTATGATAATGTCGAAATCATACCGAAACTTAAAGGCATTAGATTTGAACATAAGACGTTTACAGACAAAACACAACCGTGCAACCATGAACAGAGTTACAGTACTTTAGATTTACCACAAGACTATTGCTGCGAATAAGGTATACTACAAAAGACAAGTATACGCAGCACGAGATTCCCTATACAGATAGGATCTCGCAAAAGGTAAGACTCTAGTTGCACTAGTTCTAGATAATTTATAAGTTTGTTACAACGAAACGCCTTAATTGCATTTAACGTGGTTTCGGATCAGGCTCTCCTGCAGCTGTGATCCTGAGAATTCTCCCATCTACGCTAGAGTTCTTTGCTATCGGGCAATCTTTCTTGAAGTGCCCTACTTCCCCGCATTGGTGGCATGCGTGGGTAGTACTAGCTTTGGCGACGGGATTGCGGTGTTTAGCCAGAGTTATGTGGACACGAGTGCCTTCCTCGTTACTCCACCTTGAAAATTGTTTCTTAAATCGTTCTGCGTTATAACTCATCTTGTGTGTAGGGTTAGTCCCGATGAAAGGGGCTTGAGTGATGTGTCATTTCTGTGCTCCACAGTCACGAGCATGGTGCCCTATATTCGGGCAATTGCAACATTGCATCTCATGGCAAGTCCCATGATGATGGAAACCACAAGTATCACACTTCGGGAGTTTTCCCTCGTATGGCCTGCTCGACACTGGGATGGCAGGCGTTTCCACTTGTTGCAATTGCATATCCAGCTTATGGGATTTCTTGCGTTCTTTCTGGGCTTGACGCTTTCGTTCGTTGTTCTCTGTCTTTCGGCTTTGCGTGCCAGTGATTGTTACTGTTTGTTGGTTTCTCGGTTTGGTACTACCATCTAAACTCTCGACTCCTTCTTCAGTCTTATTGGTGTTGCCTGAGTTGATGTGTGTAAGGAAAGTTGTCACACCAGCTGCTACTGCAGCTTGTAATGTAGCGGCGTCGATATGGAGGATAGGGATTTCGGTGCTCGGCTGATCGCTTCTGGATGACGACATGATTCCGTAATACGAAAATAAGGAATTTGTGAGCGATTCTGGTTGACCCTGATGTACTTAGATTGTTCATGTAAAGAGTACGACTATGTTCTCGAAAGTTTGACCTACATCCCTATGATGTAGTCCTAGTACTGAGTAGAAGTGTGTTTATGAAGGGTTGACCTACATCCCTATGATGCAGTCCTAGTAACGGGCGGAAGTAAGTTCGTAGAATGGTCTCAATACGTTTGTTGTTCGAGTTGAGGTATCGTGGGTTGGTGAATAACAAGTTCTAACCACTGAAAGAGATTTGGAAATGTCTCTAGCGCTAAATTACTATAGTCCAATGACTTGACTAAAGCATGTTTCAGATAGACCCCATTGAAATTATGATAAGAGTACTTGAATAAAGAATGACACAGAAGTTAGCCGACTGTCAATATCTTGATACTCACGACGTAAAGATTCGAAAAAATGACCTTGTAAAGGTCTTACATCATATTCACGGAGAAGATAGTTCTTGACAGCATAAAGACCTAATTACAGTACTTACGGTACAAGATAATTTCATAGAAAATGCCACATCGGGCATAGACAGAAAAACACGATTCCTTTTTATAAGGAAAAATTAAAGTAACTGGTCTACTACTGGCGACGGTCATCCCTCTGGTGAACTCTCAGTTCAGCCAATCGACGTTCCATGTCAAGTAGGTGTCTTTCGTACACCCGCTGGCGTACTCGAAGCTCTAAGACTTCGACTCGTGATTCAGCCAGCGCTTGCAGCAGGGTTTCATGGTTTCTCTCTGATTTCTCGCGAGCATCTTCTAGACGAATGGTGCGGAGGGTATGCATTATCGCATTGGCGACAACTTCATTAACCTGATGTAGGGCTGTCCTGCCTTGAATCTCATTTCGGGCCACTCTGCGGACCAAGATTTGCAAGACTCTATCTGCTGAGCCCCCATTGTTCAAGTCGTAAAAGCTTCGGTCGCCATTAAATGTCATGGGCTGATCTTGTCCTTGGCTCCATGTTTCCAAGCATTCCACTCGCTTAGGGGTCGGGGCATGAAAAGCCGGACGAGGGTTAGGAATTGGAAAGGGAGCTGCTCGGGGTAGGTTCTCAACCTCTGGTTCAGAGTTAGCATCATACGAAAGGTCTTCATCATGGTGATCATTCAAGGGGATAGGATGATAATTATCTGATTCTTCTCCAAACCAACCAGATATGACTTCATTCAGAAGATACTGGGTGCCGAGGGGATGAAGTCCAACTATGTTATCTATGCGAGAATTTAGGGTAAGAGAATAATTATTATATGAACTATCTAGATAATTATTTAGAAAACCTTCATTAGTTACATCGCTATTTGTGAAGTGCATACCAGCTATGTGTAATCTAAACAGGATAGACCTTTGAATAAGTGACCTTAATTCCAAATTCACACAGAATAGGGGTAAGGCAAAATTATCATAGATTCTAAGTCTATAACATCCTAATTACATATAGCCTTAGTGTATCCACTTAGCAACTATCAACTTAGTAATGAAGATCCCGTTTTAAATTCTAAAGTATAAAGTACTTCTAGTAACACCAAATACTCCTATAGTATTTTAAATTTTAATGTTATGTTCTATTGTTCTCATTGTGGTAGGGTTGGTAAGATTTTAGCATTGTTGCAACCACACACTTAAACATAGGCACATGCTAGTCAACCCTCGGATAATATAGGTGATCAGGCTATATCTTCCCAGTTTTGACCATATGTCTCTAAGCCCACTTGTGTTGCCCAACAATCGTAATTCTTTTGTACTGTCCTAGTGACACTGATTTTAGTATGAATGCAACACGTATACTTACTTAAATATTTTATTATTTAAAGTATAAACTCTTGGTCAGAGTATTTTTAATCTCTTATGTATTTATAGTTAGTATATCTTTTATGGGTTGATATACTTAATTCACTATAAACAATGCTCTGATACCAATCTGTCACACCCCAAAACCAGTAACGGCGGAAACGTTCTGGGGCGGAGGATGTCATGTATAATATCAACAACAATGTAAAGTAGTAAACAAGCAACAACATCATCCATTGCATTAATAATATAATTATTATACAAATGTGTTCTGTCAAATTTTGATAAACACTAAAGCATAAATCAAAATGAAAGATAAGTCTTGAACAAGCTCCATCTTCCTTTCTCCTTGCATCGGTACCTGTCTATGATGACCTGTGGATACAAGTAATTTTGAAAGCGAGTATCAGCTTTGAAGCTGGTGAGATCATAAGTATTAATGTGTCTTAATTTGTAAAAATTATAATTTTTAAGACTTGACATTGTTTTGAAAGAAAGCTCGTATAAGTATGAAAATGTTTGTAGAACAACTGTAAATGTTTGAAAAACCCTAGAAATCCCTATGATTCCTATTAGTAACAAAAAGAGTCTTCTACCAAGACTTGACTGTTCTCAATGTAATCTTCTCTCAAGACCTAACTGTTCTGAATGTAGTCTTCTACCAAGACCTAACTGTTCTGATTGTAGTCTTCTACCAAGACCTAACTGTGTTACTATTATTGTCATTGTAAGAAAATGTATCCTTTGGTACTAGGATACTTAAATATAATTCACCTCATTGGTTATGTGAATGAGTCACAAAATAAAGGTAATAGTACAACTAACTTGAATATTACCCTTTGGTACTAAGGTAACTAACATTGTTAACTTTAAGACATCCGTAGACGTACTTTTACCTTTGTTGCTAACAGTTGGGTATAGGAATAGTCAGTCCCTTAAAGTATACCTCTAATGGTATCAACTGTTGACATCTGTGGATGTACTTTTACCTCTGTGGCTAACAGAGATTCTAGGAATGGTCAATCCCGCAACGTATCCTTCGGTACTAGGATATTAAATCCATTCTATCTCGTTGATTATGTGATTGTATCACAAGGTAAAGGTAAGAATGAGGATTTCATAACAATATCTATACATATAAAATGTAATGATAACTCGTCATATATTATCTATGTAAACGTAATCATGTAAAGGTAATCATGTAAATGTACTTATGTAAGTGTATTCATGTATGTGTAATCGTGTAAATGTAAACATGTAAATGTACTCATGTAAATGTACTAGCTGTAGCATGTGTTCTCTCCCTATCTAGCAAGTATTGACTCATGAATGAACTGACTCATTGTATGATATCACGTTCTAGTAATAGTTCTAGTATCTCCCTAAACTACCCCTATGGTAGTTTACTAGTAATCTAACTGGTAAGTATGGACATGGATGTATACCCTTGCTACCAAGGGCATATGTTGAACTGGAAGGACCTTTTATGACTATATATGTACACATGATATATAACTAATATTTAAACGACTTTCGGACGATTACCCGATATCCCACCAGACCACATCTCAAGGCGCGAAAAGGAAATAGGGTGGATAGCCTTCCTAAGTCTTTTAAACATTTCTTATATAACTATACATATAGTGGCATGCAATTTATAATACAAAAGCATAAATAAATTTTGTAAGACATTTGAAACATAAATATTATTTTAAGAAAAGATCGACTCGATGTCAATCTATAAAACAATTTGAAGGCATAAGTTTAATAAAACAATTTAAGTATAAGGAAACATTTGTTTGAAACACAGTTGTAAATAAGTTTGAAAGGTAATGTACGGAGTAAGATGTACAGTGTAATAAGGAGTTTAAAACATATAAAATGTTTATAAAAATCATTTGAAAGAAACTGTTTGGTAAAACGGCTAATGAGTAGCCAAATCATTTGAATGTTGTATATTAATCACATGTGATTGATGTAATAACTAGCTTAATTCTACTTATTAATCACATGTGATTGATATAATAACAAGCATGTTTCTACTTGTACCCCCCCCCCCCCCCATAAAACATTTAATAATAGTTTAAAACATTAGTTAAGGGGTATGAACTCACCTGCAGTAAGTGACTGGAATTGCACGGACTGTTATCGTACGGAAGGATCGGACAAGTGCTTGGTGTCAAGTGAAGACTTAGACACACATAATGATCCTAATTACATATGAAAACATATGTATATAAATAATTAGTGATTAAAACACTAATTATACAAGTAATAACATTTAAGCGCGAGGAAAAACACTTTTGGTCAAGTGCTAGGAGGCTAATGGGTTGTAACAAAGGAGTGCAATGCCCCTAATGGAAGTTTATGGTCAAATGACCATATGATTTGGAGTTTACGGCCCAGGGGAGTAAACTCCTGGCCGTAAACTCTCCTTATGGTCCCTAATTGAAGCTTAGAATTACTACAACTCTGGTGGGGAATTGTTTCAAGGCTATACAAGTGTTTTGGGTACCATATGAACTCCTTTGGGGAGTTTACAGCCTAAAGACCATATTCCCTTGGAGTTTCCGGCCGTAAACTCCCTTGGGAGGGTTTATATGGTGCTTTCAAGTCTCTAATGTAACTAGGAACAAATATAGGCTTTGGTACTTGGCTTTAGAAGAGTTTATGGCACATTTAGCACCATTTTATGGAGTTTACGGCCATAGAACCTTTTGGGCCGTAAAATCCCTCACTCTTGGTGTTCTAAGTATTTTAACTAGTCCAAAACTCAGCTAGGTACATGTCTAAATTGTCTCTTGGCTTAAGGAAGGATTTAGGGTGTCCTTTGACCCCTTTAAAGGAGTTTATAGCCCAAGAAATACTCTTGGCCTTAAACTCTTCCACACTTGTGTTTCCATGAGTTTTCTAGGTTCTAAACACTATAGGGTATTTGTCTAAAATAGAGTCCAAGCCTTTGGGGTGATTAGGGCACATTTAAGCCCTTGAAAATGGTGTTTACGGTCCAAGAAACTCTTGGGCCGTAAACTCCTATAACTATGTGTTCTTGATTGATTTCTAGCCTCTAATGATCATACACAATACCCTAAGCTAGTTACCTAACAAGGAAATGGGACTAGATGGCCTTTAAGCTCCATTTTGGAGTTTACTCCCCAAGAACGTTCTTGGGCGGTAAACTCCCGGATCTCATATATTTGACATATAATCTATGATAATAAGCATAAAACAAGCATTATAACACAACTAGATAAGTATACTCACAATCTGGGATAAAAACCCAAAGATCCGTGAGAGAGAATTTGGCTTTTCTCTAATTGGAATTCAACTAATGAACCAATTTGGTTCAGAATTCTATTTATAGTCCTGAAATATTTTTGGCAGAAAATATTTTTATTCCTGGAACGAACTCTAATGTCCTAGAGTAATGGAACAACAGTGTTGCACAAAACCCTAGTGCAACCACTCTCCTAATATCTTCTTAAGAGTAAATCCTGAAAACTGCCTAACTTACTTTCGGAGTCTGAATTTTCACTGTAACTGATCTACATCTATTGGCTTGATATGGTTTGTTCAGAATGGAAATTTCGGGTTGTCACAGTTACACCTATAGTTCTTCGGTTGCGTGGTTCCGGAGCATGCCACAATGACCCAACAGCGAAGCGACGCGTGTCGACCTTATCTGAATACTTGCTGTCTATGCTGGATGAACAATTTTATACATGTTTTAAATGATTTAAACTATATAAGTATTTTATATCTTCAAAAATGTTGGGGTAAAACATGGGTAGATGTACTAAGACGATCTATGATAAAATGATGAGAGGCCTTGATGTTGTTGTTGTTGATTCAGTCATCTAGCGGAGTATAGATGACGACCACATACTCTTCTAGACAGTCTAGTGGAAAGCTAGCAGGCTCGCAACCTGTAGGTGTTTGTGAACAATGTGTTTACTGGTGTACTCCATCCCCCACATGGTTGCCTTAAGGATGTTTATTGCTGAGGAATCCCCTTAGCATTAGTGTCCATCCCGATGTTGATCCTTAGTCTAGGTCCCTTATGATAGGTGTTTTAGGGACATAATGTGAGGATAACGGGAACGGGTAATCAGGTTATTGTTGGTTGATGAAATTAATAAACTTATTTATTCTGGGTTGAAAACCCTATGTGCTCACCAGGCTCCCAAGCTTGGCCCACTCAGTTTCATGTATTACAAGTAGTGGCGCTCGAGCATAGATGTGATGTTTTGGATGAGGGATTACGGATATAGGCCTGTAGATATGCAATAATGTAGTAAGGATTACATTGTACTATTTATGCTTTTGATCTGTATCGAACATGACATCCCAAGTCTTTTTAATGAAATACATTTCTGCGGAAATGCTTTGATAAATATTTATCATATTTTATTGTGGGAGCAAATTCCGCAACACTTTTATGAAAAATATTACTCTGATTTTCAAACAAGCATAAACAAAATCGGTCTTTTCTGGAAATGAAAATGGGGATGTCACACCCACTATATCCATCCCCCGCTTCATGAATAGCCAAGGGGAGATGATAGGTTGTAGAGGTTCTGCTGGTTGATGTTCGATATTGCTATGTATTTGACAATCATCACATTTTTGAGTATGTAGGAAGTAATCTTTCTTCATGGTTAGCCAATAGTATCCTGTTCTTAACACTTTGCAACATAAGGATCTGCCCGCAGAGTGATTGCCGCAGTCTTCTTCATGTATATCATTTAGAACTTTTGCAGCTTCTTGATCTTCTAAGCATCTAAGGTATCGACCTACCATAGATTCTTTATATAATTTACCTTGGATTGTTACAAACCTTAAGACCCTTGTTCTGAATACTTTATCACTTTTTTCCTTTTTTGGATCATTCCGTTCTCAAAGCATTCCATAATAGATTGCATCCAAGATCTTGAGGTTGGGGAAGGATCCTTGATGTTAAGATCCTGATAAGGAAACTGAGGATCAAGGTTGTAACGACCCAAAAATCCAGGGTAAAAATTTCATTTTTCATTATAGTAAAAAACGAATGTTACTTAATCCAACCATTCAAAAACATTTCTTAATTAAAACATTTATCGGAGTTACATCTCAAAATCACGTAATGAGGAAAAACAAGGTGTTGTCGTGTGGGCACTACGATCAAGCAGGGCCGTCTTTTCTAAACCAATGATACCTGAAACCATAAACAAAACTGTAAGCAAGAAGCTTAGTGAGTTCCCCATAACATACCCACACAATACATATAATCACATAAACCATATCAATCACATAATCCATGCATATAAACATATAAGGAAGCTGTGGAAACCCTCTAAGGTCTTACTCCAGGTGCCATGGGAACCCTCACATGGTATTAGCCCACTACAATATAAACCACACATACAAACATATAAGGATGCCCTGGAAACCCTACACGGTCTTACTTCGGGTGCCATGGGAGCCCCTACATGGTCTTAACCCAATGACATGGGAGCCTCCACATGGCCTTAAGTAAGGATGCCATGGAAACCCTCCAAGGTCTTACACCCAAGTGCCTCAGGAACCTTCCGAGGTCTTTACTAAGGATGCCATGGAAACCCTCCAAGTTCTTACACCCAAGTGCATTGGGAACCCCTCGAGGTCTTTACTAAGGATGCCATGGAAACCCTCCAAGGTCTTCCACCCAAGTGCCTCGGGAACCCACTAAGGTCTTTACTAAGGATTTCATCGAAACCTTCCAAGGTCTTACATCCAAGTGCCTCAGGCACCCCCCCCCCCCCAATGTCTTTCATGCAAGTATCACAAATACAACTAGCATACCACATACCACATAATCAGCTAGCATACCAAATAGAAAATAATGGGCCGACCTTGGTGCCTTCAACCCATTGGTATGGTGAGGAGACTCACCTTGAATGCAGAAGCTCCTTAGAAGAAATCATTAGCTGCGACCCCGCCGGCTTTCCGAGCTATCAATACCAGAACTAGATAAAATCTTAGTTAAAAGGCTAAAACCCTCAAGCTTGCCCCAAGGTTAAACTTGGTCAAAAGTGAACGGTCAACGGAAGCTAAATTCGACAAATCAAACTTTGTCTGAGTACACCCAACATACTCAGCTCGTACACATGGCATACATACCAACCAGAATCGAGACCCCATACGAGTACGTGCAGCATACTTGAAGGTACGCCTGGCATACCCGATCAAATGGAACTTTTCCATTAATTGCTTAACCTCTTAAGTCCTTTCATCCAACACTCATATCTAGTCCCATAACATCATTCTAAGTCATAAAGCTTCCACCTTTATGACTTTCCATGTCTAGAAAAGATCCAAAAGCTAAAACCTTTACTTACTAATCCATTAAGACATCATGATAATCTCATGGAAGGTATAGAAGGATCAAGATTACATTTTTATGGATTCTAAAAGATCCATAATGGATAAAGTTTCCAACTTTATCCGTTAGAATGGTCCAAACCACCAAGATCTAGCATTTAAGAATCAAATGGGACCAAAAGTGCGTCTTTTTCAACTTAATCCATTAAGTCCAAGTATCCAACTTTATCCATAACAAGGTCATAAACTTTCAAGATCTAAACTTTATGCACTAAAATGAAAAAAAGCTCATAACATCCAAAACTAGATAGATCTAACAAATGCATCATCAAGATCGAAACTTTATACGTCTAGAAGGTAGATCAAGGTGAACAAAGTCCATATCTACAAGCTCCAATGCAACAACACTTCAACAAGAAGCTCCTTCTTCTCCAAGGTGCACCATGCATACTACAAATCACTAAAAATCATCTTCTTTTAGCTCACAAGGCTTATTTAAGGTTACGGATTCATGAAAGGGGTGTTGGAGGGGTGGAGGTTGAGAATAGTAGCGTTTAGGGAAGTTAAGGAGATTAAATTGGGCTTAAACCACGAAAATCAGGTTTCGGCACCAACTTCATATGCCCAACTTACTCAGGATTCCATTAGTATGCCCAATGTGCACCTTTTTGTATGCCCAACATACTCAGCTTGGCCCAAAACCACCCAAACTTCAAACAATCATAACTTCTTCATTCTAACTCCATTTTCGACGTTCTTTATATCCACATAAAGGTATTAAAGAGCTATACAACCCTATATATTTACTTTTTAATTAAAACACATTGAACTAAAATCTATATTTCATAAAACATGTCTGAAACACTACATTCTCATTTTACCCTTTGACTCCAAAGTACAAACCGAACTATTGGGTCACATATCTACATTACCCACATCCAAATGGGCCTAAATCTTACCTTTTTAAAGGAACTAATCCTTATGTTGACCGCTCTTTGGGCCGCAACCTCGAATAGGAATCAATTCGGAATCGGGCGTTACAACTCTCCCCTACTTAAATTAAATTTCGTCCTCGAAATGATTCACTACCATCCCCAACATACCAGGCAACCTGCATAACACAACCACAAACCTGTGAATACCACAGCCTTCCCAAGGCAACCAAGCATCCTTGCATTCAAATAGGGATGTCAACGGGGGCAAACGGGATGGGGATTGCATCCCTGCCCCTGCCCCCAAAATTTTCCCGTTCCCCCGCCCCTGAAATCTCCATCCTTTCCGCCCCCGCCCCCGCCCCTGAATTCCCCTTCTGACCCCCGCCCTCGCCCCCGTTCCCCCGCCCCCGATTGATTTTGGGCTACCTTATTTGGGCTAAAAGAAGTTCTTGTTTGGGCTAAAAGAAACTATTTTTTGGGTAACAAAGAGATATTTATAACATAATTTTACATGTTTAAAAACAACTTAAAAACATGTTTTTTGTAGAATTTTTGTACGTAAAAATCATTTTATTGTTTATTATATTTATATAATTAATATATGTCAATTTATATAATTCATTAATGGGGCCCCCACAAGTGTTTCGGGACGGGACTACAAACCCCCGCCCCCAAAATCAAAACGGTGGTTAACCTTGCCCCCGCCCCGCCCTCGTCCCTGATTTTTTTCAAGAAATGCCTCCATACGGTACGGGGCCCCCACAGGATCGGGGTCCGATGAGACTTTTTGACATCGCTACATTGACCCACGTAAACTTCGAAGGATATCCCATCTAACAATAACTGCCATATCTATACTGCCACTCATGGATCCTTCAACCTTTTTTATCCATTCAATCATGATAGGATGAAAACCTATCGCCAGTGAATCCGATGCAAAAAGGTAAATCCTACCAAAATAATTGTAGTCTTACATCATGCCCGGTCTCCTTCGACCTACTTTTTCTTGATTCCAATTATGTTGCGATGTACTCACAACCTTGCAAAATGGCCCACCATGGTCAAAGTCATCTGAACGAATCCATGAATGCCCCGACTACCCTGCAGTCTTTCTGCACTTTCCACACTATCCGACCGCTTGTGAATGCAATGACTCCCCCGTAGTCTTACAACACTTTCCACACTATTTGACCGCTTATGAATGCTTCGGCTACCCCCGTAGTCTTATAACACTTCCTAGACTAACTGAGTACTTGTTAGGTCACATTTTATGGTTTGGGCTAGGTTTCTTTATGTATAAGTCTTTGTAGGGTATTGGTCCTGTTGGTTTTGTGTTTGCAGTCATGTAGGTGTTCATGGCCGTGAACCCTGTTTGCAGTTGGTCTGTAGAAGTCTATCAAAGTGTTGTCAATGATTTTGCTAAGAGTTGTTCACGGTGTTGTGTGTGTGTGCTCAAAGTGTACCTGACATTTTATGCAATAAACATGTGCATTACTTGACTAATCCTTTTCTCTACTCCATTATTGTTTGTTTGATTGATTACATGTTTGATCACTGGTTTGGTTCCTTGGACTTGGGACTCTACAATTGGTATCAGAGCAAATCTATTGTCAAGCTTATCAATGAGTGTTTTCAGCTAGAAGTTTTTTATCATTTCCGAGGTTGATTCATGTGTGGTTGTTGGATATCTATTTTTGATCAAGATTTAAGGTTGTTAGGATGGAATTCTACTTGAAAACTATTGGTTTTATTGTTTACGGCTTCAACCTGTTGAAGTGTGTACGACAATGATCTAGTATACGACTATGAACCATTCAAAGTTATTGACCGTGAACTGAATCTTTGACCGTGATCCATTCTATGACTGTGAAACCTTCATCCTTTGATCGTGAAACATTCATCTTTAAGTGTGTGGCTGTGAACTGCCTTGTGTACGACCGTGAAGAGTGTATGGTCGTGATCCCTATACAATCGTAAACCCTCTTTGGTCATTGAACAATTTCCATTTTGTACTTTACTGTTTAATTTTGTTTGTTAAATCAACTTAAGAAAAACCAAAAACAATTGGCTCTCAAAACATTGCTGCTCACCAGGAACTTGATTCTATTATGGGCACAACTACGTGCATCCCACGCTTGCTATATGCTGAGGGTTTCCCATAATGGAAATATCACATGGAAAAGTATATTAAAATGAAAGATTTCAAGATTTGAAGATGCATCTTGAAAGGACCTATAAGAATCACCACAACAGTCGAAAATGGAACAGTCGTTGACAAGGAGTTTGAAGAGTATACCTATGAAGAATTTGATAAAATTGAACAACAAGAGAAAGCAATTTCACACTTACTATGGCCCTATCACCAGAGATTGCTTAGGGTTTTCGAGAATATACTTCTGTAAAAGGTCTATGGGAGGCACTGATCGAGCTTTATGAAGGAAACGAGGACATGAAGCAAAGTCGCCAGGATATGCTCAGGAAAAAGTTCAATATGTTCAATCATATTCTGGGAGAATCCCTAGAGGCTCAATTGCAAAGGTTCATCACTCTTACAACCGAGATGAGCTCTGCAGGTATCTTGTTCACCAGGTCCAAAATCAATAAGAAGCTGCTAAACTCATTACCAAAGTCATGGGATATGAAAGTTTTTGTGATCAAGAAGATGAAGGATCTCAACCATCTATGTCTCGTTGAAATCATGGCAATTATCAAAGATTGTGACCTGGACGACAAGCAGAGGGAGATTAATCATGTGATATCTTACTCGACTACCAACCTCGGGATTCATTCCAATAGTGCATTCTCATCCTTCACTACCCCACAAGTTCAACCTTTTGTTGCTCCTCAGCCACCATCTTATGTCACTCCACCCATGCAAAGCGTTCGATCATCAATGTATTATCCACAAGTTGCATCTTCCTCGAAAGCATCTGCTCTAGCTCCTGCTCCCCAAGAAATTCATGAAAACATGGATTTAGCTACTGGCCTTGTCAACAACTACAATGCCTTCATGGCTGGCGAGCTACCTCCACAACTATCCCTTGCTGACTTGGATCAAATACATCCAGAGGATGAGGAGGAGAGGGATATCACATGGAAGATCGTTATGGTCGTGTTCAGAGCAAAACAATTCTCTAAGAAGACAGGCAAAAACAATCAAGGAATGAACGCTGAAAAAAGGGTGGGCTTCAGTAAGGGAAAACTTAGATGCTTCAACTGCATGAGCCTGGCCATTTTTACGGAGATTGCCCGAAGCCAGACAGGAGGGGGAATAGAAAAAGAACAATGGTCCCCGTAGGAAGCAGCAGGGGAGCTACCATCAACAACCAAACCGCTAATCTTGCTGTGGCGACTCAGTCATTTGACTGGGAAGACCAGATATAGTCCCTGAACATTTCAGAACCTGAAAATGCACATCTTGCCCAGATCAACGACATCCCAGAAGGAGAAGCTGAGGTGGACCCATAGGCGGAGATGATGGAACTGGAATTCGCTTTTATGGTGCAGACTACCCCAGAGCTTGCAAAGCCAGAGGTCAATGAAAACTCGTGTTCTCAATCTTGTATTAACACTGTCAAATTTTTAGATGAGCAAATTGAATTGATAAAGATGGGAATGAGGACCTTAAATTGGAGGGTACCAACTTAGGAAAGGCCAAAAACCATTGAAAGAACAACTAGAGGCCATGACTAAGGATTCTAGGAAACTACAAGAGGACTATAGCAACAAGTGTGTCAATTATAGATATGTTCAGAAATAACTTGATACTGTCACTGAGAAACTTAACACATTGAAGATACGTTTTGAAAATGTTGATTTTAACTTTAAAAAATTTGATGTGTTAAGTGAGAAGTGGCAATAATAATTGAAAAGCAAATGAAGTGGAAGGACCAAAAGCAAGTAGGAATAGGTTATGAGAGTGTCCCTCCCCCATTCAATCACAATTAGATTGCTAAATCTTTGACTCAGGAGGAGATTGACCGAGAGCCATCTATGGTTTATGGTAAACCAGCTGCTGGATAGGCAACAAAATGTAGCGCTGGGGAATTAGATAATAATGTTTCTACTTCCCATGAAGATTTGTCAGTAAGGGAAAGCAGGAGGATGGAAAGATCGAGTCTGATAATAATTTTGTGTCAAAATTTAGTGTTCCTATTTTGAACAGTGATGTGTCTGTGCCTATTAAAATTGATTTGATTTGTGATGATTTAGTGTCAAATTCTAATGTTTCTGATACATGTGGTGTTGTCTTTGTGAAATCTGTTGAATCTGACACTAGCACATCCACACCTTCTACACCTGTCATACAATCTAACTCCTGCACTTGCATATGTGGGAAAGTTAGAAGAGTAAAAAAGAGTACAAAATCTGATAAAGGCGGTACCAGTTCTAATGATAAAAAGAAAATATGTTTCAACTATGGTACTGTCGGCCACATTGCTTGCAACTGTACTAATAGGGCATTTGTACATTTTTCAACACCGAGAAGAGAAAACGAGTCTCGAGGAAGGTCTTTAATGAGAAAGTCCTCGAAATCTCATCTTCGTGATGATGATCGGGAAGTTCATAATGATAAGAAAAAGGTTGATCTTAAAACGAACAAACAAGTTTTCACTAAACTTGCCACATGTGCTTTGCCGAAATCGAATGCGGCTAAGCCAAGGTCAATTTCGTCAAAGGGTGCGTCTGGATGTTCGACTAATCCTAGATGAAAATCTAAACGCTCAAATTAAAAGAAAAATATTTCTAAATCACCTTTGAATTCATCAAAACCTAATTATCAATAGGTGCCCAAATCTACACTTGTCCAATCATTGTCAATTTCTGACGGCCCATTTGATTGTAATTCAAAATTGAAAAATCAAAAAGATAAATCTGTGACTATCAAGGGTAAACCTAGGATTCTAATGACCTGGGTCCCCAAATCTAAATGATCTTGCTCATTGTGCAGGAACTGTTGCGGAGGAATGTCGCCAGACCATGGTATGTCGACAACGGTTGTTCCCGGCACATAACAGGAGACATCTCCCAAATGCACAACATTCAAAGTTTTAATGGGGGATAGGTTTCCTTTGTGGGAGGGGATGGTGGAAAGATCACTCAAAAAGGAACAGTTTCCAATGGAGTGCTGAGCTTTGAGAACGTCAACTACACGCCCGAGTTGAAGCACAGTTTTTTGAGTGTCTCTCAAATTTGTGACAAGGGCCACTCGATGCATTTCACCGATAAAGAATGTCTAATTTTGAAGCCAGGCATTGTCATCCCAAATGAATGGATCCTTGTGAAATTGAAATAGGACAGCAATGCATATATCATTGACATGAACAACAATCTCCTTGAACAAGTCACCTGTCTCTTCTCAAAGGTTTACGAGCACAATGCTTTGCTATGGAACCGTCGGCTCGGACATGCTAACGCAAAGAACCTAAATCGACTTGCAAAGAACGAAATAGTATGCGAGATTCCTTTAAAAGATTTCATCACTGTTGAAAAGTGTGTGGATTGCGCTCAAGGAAAACATCATAGAAAGCCACACCTGCCAAAATAGGTTAATTCGACAAACCAGGTGCTCCAATTGCTGCATATAGACTTATTTGGTCTGGTCAACGTCTTCAACATCAACATAATTTCATACTGCTTGGTAGTGATAGATGATTTCTCACGGTTTACGTGGTCTTCTTCTTGTCCAACAAGGCTGTGATTGCTGGCTTGATTAAGAAGTTTGTTGTGATGATAGAGAACCATACCAATCACAGGGTGAAGGCACTCAGAACTGACAACGGGATAGAATTCAACAATCACGTTCTCGATCATTTTTGTGCAGAAAAAGGGATAGTGTGTTCATACAGTGTTGTTCGCACAACACAACAAAATGGTGTTGCTGAATGACAGAACCGAACATTGCACGACGCCGAAAGGCGGATGTTATGTGACTCTAACTTTCGGTTTTGTTTTGGGCCGAGGCGATCAACACGGCGTGCTATGTTCAAAATTGTTTCCTGATCAACAAAGCTCAGATGAAGACCCCATACGAGATTCTCTACAGTCACAAGCCATCTGTTAGTCGTTTCGGTATCTTTGGTTATCCTTGCACCCTCCTTCATTCGGAATCCAACCCTAAATTCAACGCCAAGGCTGATGATTGTTACTTTGTGGGTTATGTTACTCGCATGGCGTACATGGTCTACAACAAGAAGACAAAGAAAATCGTAAAATCGTTCGACGTGTGCTGGTTGGAGGAGAACGAGACAGACGTCCGAGTCGGCCTGCATTGGTTATTTGGTTACACATCTCTTTTCAAATCATTTAATGTGTTTTCAGATGATCTGTCTGGTTCTTGCTCCAGTTCTGATGAATCAAATAATCAAGTATAGAATGAATTATAGAGTTAATTCAAAGTAAGTATGCGAGATTTGAACACCGATGTAAATATGATCTGTTTGGCTCAATTACGCTTTATCAAAGTTTACAGAGTACAATGAATATTCTGTGAAGACTTCGTTACCAAGACACTAGTAACTTCTCCCATTTATCGGAGAGGAAAGCATACGAAAAATATACTAAGGACTAAAACATTATGCTTCGAATATTATGCCTTAGTAAAATAAAAATACAGAAAGATTCGAAGATCCTAAATACAAACTTCGACTATTACAACACTTTAACTCTAACAATCTCCCCCTTTGTAATAAAATTCGAAGTCTTCAGTTTGTAAGTAGAGTGATGGAGTAAAGCAAAACTCTTCGAACTTTAGTGTACCACGAAATGATCTTCTTCATTTCCTTCTTATCGCCTTCATTATTCTTTTTATAGTGGTTCATACGAACAATTAAGTTTGTATATTGAGATGTTGAATATCTCTCCACTTCACTGGCTTGAAACAAAAACCTCTTAGCTTTTCCAGCTTTATCCTTCCCAGCAAAAACAATTCCAAATGGCTTTAAACATATTTCTCCATCTGCATACTTCTTTAACTCAACCTGAGTAAATGAAGAAGCCATTGGAACTTTAACTTCCATCCACTTCGCAGTAGCTAGCTCCACATCAGTTAGTGCAAGGAACTCACAATAGTTTTCAATGAAAATTTTGATGTGAGAAACTCCAAGTTTGAATTCTTCAGGATCAGTATTTTGCAAAAACGAGAAGGATTTGTCTTTAAGAAGTAATGCAACTTGTATAAGATCATGCAAGTTCATTAAAGGAAAGTCAGCAATGGTGAATTCGCATGTTTTACCATTTGCCCTGGCCACAATGTATTTAACATTTTGAACAATATTTTCGAAGACCACATCTTTCTTCATGATAATCACCTTTTTAATCTTGATTAGTGACCAGATTTCCTCAGGTGCTTTACCCAGAACAACATGAAATCGAATCTTCATTTGGGTTCCTTCATCCTTTCCTTTGAAATTCCATTCTGCTTTAAATCGAGGCATGATCAACATCATCTCATTAACAGGGAAATCCAATTGGCAAGCATCAGTGTTTGTAACCACATAACTCTATTTTGGCTTCTTTTCAAATGAGTACATGTGGTTAAAGGCAACCAAGGCTTCGATAGTTTCATAATTGTAATGCTTAGCTGGATCACCTTTGTTCATACCCTTCGGATATCCAGCCCTCTGAGTCATGATGCTTTGAACAAGCCTCATTCTCTGGAGTTCAGCTTCAGCTTCAGCCTTCTTTTCTTCCTTGGATTTTTCAATTAATATTGATTTGCCTTTGTCTTTCGAAGCAGATTTTTCAGCTAAGTCTTTTGGCTTCGAACCACTCCCACCAGACTCCAAAGATTTACCAATACTTCCTCAGGTTTTCCATGTTGTGTACAGACCACCGTTGGTGCCTTTTACGACTCCTATGGTGGATGAAGTTGTTACAAATACTTCCTCAGTTTTGCCCTGCCAAAGAACCGATTCTGATGTTGATGCCACTCCTCTTACACCTGTAGAAAGAGAATTCATGACCAGAGACACTTCCGCTGCAACTCAGACATTCATGGAGTTACTCTTTCCCGAGCTTCTTGCTAACGATTATGTGGCCAACAATTCTAATGATTCTAGATCATCTGAGGTTTCCGATACATCAGATGATAGACACATCAACATCAACAACCTTCCCGTAACGCTCAATGACATCAGCTAGGAGCTTCCCACTAAACTTCAATGCGATCACCCGATTGAAAACATCATCGGTCATCTGGGCGATGGTGTTAGAACGCGAAGTCAAAGAGGAGATGTCAACACATGTCTCTATTCTTGCTTTATCTCTTTGATAGAGCCAAAGAATGTCGATATGGCGCTGAATGAGCCCAGCTGGGTTGATGCATTGCATGAAGAGCTGAATCAGTTCGAAAAGTTAGGGGTTTGGAAATTGGTTGAATTACCTAAAGGTAAGAAGTCCCTAGACACGTGGTGGGTTTATCGCTACAAGCAAGATCATTCAAGGGTTATTGTGCAGAATAAAGCGTGATTGGTTGTCCATGGATTCCGACAAATAGAGGGTCTAGACTACACCAAAGTTTATGCATAGGTTGCTTGCTTGGAAGCTATTCACATTATCTCTAACTTGCAGATGAATGAATTTCTTGCAACATAATTACATTTTCTAAATCTGAAATCTGAAGTCTCGAGATGGTCTGACTCCCTGACAGACCATGCATACTAAATTATTATTGTAGAATCCTACTGCCTTATCTCCCAACTAACTACTCAACTTCTAATAACTTGAGGTTCCTACTAGAAAGAAGAATCACCGACCCAATATCCCTGCAGAACACTGATACTTAACAGTAGGCTCAGATAATCCTTCGAGTAGGAGACTCATCCCTGAAACGGTTAGACTCATACGAGAGTTGCGCATTAGAATCTAATCATTTATTCTAAGATTAATCAATCCCGACTGCAAGTGACCTGACATCGCCTCAAGATAACAAGCTACTCCAAACTCGAGTTCTAAGTCAATCATACCTCCCTGACTTATCTTGAGCCTGTTCACATTGGAACTAATCCAAGACACAATCACGAGAGCTGACCTACCATCCAAAACTAAATCCATTCATTACCCTTGAACCCTTTGATCGTTGCCCTCGGCATATAAAAGTAAAAGTAAAGTTTATACGGTACGGACTATATTAGATAGTATCAAAATATAAATTGACGGATTTTTATGTTATTTGATCATTTGGTTAATTCCAGAAACATGACTAAAAATGTAAATTTCAACATATTACTATTTTTTCCCATAATTATTTTAACTGTGACATCCCCATTTTCACGTCCAGAAAATGCTGATTTTATTTATGCTTTATAAAAAACACAGTACCCCTTTTTATAAAAATGTTGCGGATTTTGTTCCCAGTAAAACATGATAAATACGTTATCAAAGCTTTTCCGAAGAAGAGTATTTTTATTCATTTTAAAATATTTGGGATGTCATCGTCAATACAGAAACATAAGCCTAAACAAAACTTACATTCATTATCACTAGTGATTTATACCTCCTTAATCTCTCAGCGTAATGTGACTTCATATCAACACCTGTGATATAAATAAACTGAGTGGGTCGGGTTGGTAAACCTGGTGAGTACATAGGGTATTCAACCCACAATAATATAATTATTATGTTTAATCTTCAAAAAATTAGTCAGCCCAATTACCCATCCCCATTGTCTTCTTTACTCTTAAGGATCTACCCTAAGAATCAATTATTCCTTGTTCATTTATTTCTAAGGATCATCCTAAGGAATTGGCACGAAGTCCATCGTTACCAAGGTTTATATATTATAGGTTACGAGTCTGCTAGTGTTCCACTGGCCTGTCTAACATAGTCTGTGGTCGTCATCTATACTCCACTAGATGACTGGATCACTATCAACATTGATGTCGTTCATCGTGTTATCACACAACAACTATTTCATCAACCCATGTTTTACCCAACACATTTTGTAGATATAAGATACATATACAGTTTAAATCATTTAAAACATGTATAAAAATCTTTCACCCAGTATAAACACCAAATATTCAGACAATATGCACACATAACACGTAAGTTATATTAAAATATTTCATATCTATGTATAAGATGAAAGTGACAATGCACTCACTACATGTAATTTATATTAAATACTTCATATCTATGTATAAGATGAAAGTAACTATGTACTCACAACATGTAATTTATATTAAATACTTCATAATTATGTGTAAGATGAAAGTAACTATGCACTCACCTGTTGAGGTGGTGATTCCGAACTCATACAGTGCTTCGTTACTCTTAAAACAATTTCCTTCGACAAAACAACTAGGTTTTCTCAAAATGGGCTTCGCTGGAGCAATGTTTTTGAGCCAAAAGCTTTTCTTCTCGGAGTTGTCGGGTGCTTCGGGGCTTCCTTCTCATGCTAGGGAGGTTCCGTAGACTTGGTAGGGGTTTAGGGAGGCTAGAGAGAAGTTAGAGAGAGAGAAAGAAAGGCTTATGGTGTGAAGAAAATATGAAGGATTCATCCTTTATTTATAGGGATTTTATCGTTGAGTAGCCCCTAAGCTTCGTCCGCGTACGAGATCCGTTTTCTATGTTATTTATATTCGCGTGTTGGTATTTACATGTACTACAACTTTCATTTAGACCCCATTGGCTAATTCTCATTGTATCTCAGATTTACAAACTGTATTCAAATTCTCTGCGCTTGAAGAGTAGAGACCAAGCTTCGTCCATATCTATCGCATACGAGCTCCATTTTCGACGTTATTTATATCCACATGTTTGTATTTATGAGTACTACAACTTTCATTTAGACACCATTGGCTAATCTCATTCTATCTCAGATTTAGAAAACTGTATCGAATTCGTCACGCTTGAAGAGTAGAGACTAAGCTTCGTCCATATATTTCGCATACAAGCTCCGTTTTTGACTATCTTTTTATCATTTAACTCCTATGAACGATATCTTCATTTCTCGTTTAGATTATTTTCGCTAAAAATCGATCGATCTAAAATTCGAATTTTCGGGTTGTGCACTGTTATGCTAGATCAGGTTGGGAAACTTGGTGAGTACATGGGGTTTTCTATGACATCCCCAAAATCACGGCCAAAAAAGACCGGTTTCATTTATGCTTTTAAAATAAATTCAGAGTAAATCCATTGATTTAAAAGAGTTGCGGAATTTGTTCCCAAAAGAAAATATAATAAATAAAAGTTATCAAAGCATTCCCTAAACAAATGTATTTTCATATATAACAAAACTCAGGATGTCATGTTCCGATACATGCTTAAAGCATAAACAGCACATTATAAGCCTTACAACATTTATATACAACTATGGGCCTATAAACAAAATATCTTCACAAGTCGTCCAACTTATGCTCTCGCGCCATTACCTCTAATACAAATAAAACTGAGTGGGTCAGGCTTGGGAGTCTGGTGAGCATATAGGGTTTTCAACCCACAATAAATAATTATATTTAATTTCACCAACCAACAATAACCCGATTACCTATTCCTGTTATCCTCACTTTACGTCCTTAAAACAACAACTATCACAAGGGATCTAGCTTAGGAATTTTCAACGGGATGGACACTACTGCAAATGGGATTCCTCAGCAATGAAATATCCTAAGGAAACCATGAGGGGGATAGAATACAAAAAATGAACACCCAGGTTAACTACACCTACAGGTTATGAGTCTGCCAGTGTTCCACTGAACTGTCTAGAAAAGTCTGTGGTCGTCATCCATATTCTACTGGACGACTAGATCACAATCACACCGAGGCCTCTCATCATTTTTTATTTCATCACACATAACTATCTACCCATATTCTACCCAACATATTTGTAAATAATATATATATATACATATATATATATATATATATATATATATATATATATATATATATATATATACAAGATAAAACATGTATAAAACATTCAACCAATACTCATTTCAAATAACATATAACATATAAACATGTAGCACATTTTTTATGGAAATACTTCGTATTTATGTGTTAGAAGAAAGTAACTACACACTCACGTTATAAGATGATTATCGGATAGCACTACGGCTCCACAAGTAGCAATTCTTCGATGAAACCGGGTGATCTTCACAAACACCAAGCTTCTTGCGGACAGAGCTTCGGCTCAAAACTCTTTTCTTCTCGGGATCCTCAAAGCGTCGGGACTTGCTTCGGGTGTCGGGATGATACCGAGACTTTGGGGGTATAACTTGCATGTAAAACGAGGTAATATGGGAGAGAGAGAGAGAGAGAGAGAAGGAATTTGGCAACCAAACTTGGCTGCCTTCGTGTACTATTTATAGGGTGTTGAACCCCTAATTATGCTAGGCGTACTCCCCTATCAACATCTACGATGGGCGTACACTTCATACGTTGGGCGTAGTGGATGGATAAGGCTGGAGGCTTTTGAGGCTGCGACGTGGGTCATCTGTGGCCAAGAACACGAGTATGTTGAGCGTACTCCCTTACATTGGGCGTACGCCACATTTCCAAACTTAAAAAATTTCTAACTTCCGCATACAAGCTCCGTTTTTGACGATCTTTATATCCACGCATAGGTGAGACTATGCTCTATAACTTTCATTTAGACTCCATCGGCAAATTTTGAATTTATTTTTATTATAATATTTTTAGTAGGCCGGGACAGGAAAACTCCATTAGAAATTCATAAATTCTTCATCTAACGTCCGTTTTCGTCTGTCTTTCTTCCATTGCACTACTATTAGTGAGATCTCCAATTGTCGTTTAGATTGTTTCGGTTAGAAATCACGCGATCTCAAATCACACGATCTCAAATATGGGAGAGAGAGAGAGAGAGAGAGAGAGAAGGAATTTGGCAACCAAACTCGGCTGCCTTCATGTACTATTTATAGGGTGTTGAACCCCTAATTATGCTAGGCATACTCCCCTATCAACATCTACGATGGGCGTACACTTCATACATTGGGCGTAGTGGATGGATAAGGCTGGAGGCTTTTGAGGCTGCGACGTGGGTCATCTGTGGCCAAGAACACGAGTATGTTGGGCGTACTCCCTTACATTGGGCGTACGCCACATTTCCAAACTTAAAAAATTTCTAACTTCCGCATACAAGCTCCGTTTTTGACGATCTTTATATCCACGCATAGGTGAGACTATGCTCTATAACTTTCATTTAGACTCCATCGGCAAATTTTGAATTTATTTTTATTATAATATTTTTAGTAGGCCGGGACAGGAAAACTCCATTAGAAATTCATAAATTCTTCATCTAACGTCCGTTTTCGTCTGTCTTTCTTCCATTGCACTACTATTAGTGAGATCTCCAATTCTCGTTTAGATTGTTTCGGTTAGAAATCACGCGATCTCAAATCACACGATCTCAAATATAGGAGAGAGAGAGAGAGAGAGAGAAGGAATTTGGCAACCAAACTCGGCTGCCTTCATGTACTATTTATAGGGTGTTGAACCCCTAATTATGCTAGGCATACTCCCCTATCAACATCTACGATGGGCGTACACTTCATACGTTGGGCGTAGTGGATGGATAAGGCTGGAGGCTTTTGAGGCTGCGACGTGGGTCATCTGTGGCCAAGAACACGAGTATGTTGGGCGTACTCCCTTACATTGGGCGTACGCCACATTTCCAAACTTAAAAAATTTCTAACTTCCGCATACAAGCTCCGTTTTTGACGATCTTTATATCCACGCATAGGTGAGACTATGCTCTATAACTTTCATTTAGACTCCATCGGCAAATTTTGACTTTATTTTTATTATAATATTTTTAGTAGGCCGGGACAGGAAAACTCCATTAGAAATTCATAAATTCTTCATCTAACGTCCGTTTTCGTCTGTCTTTCTTCCATTGCACTACTATTAATGAGATCTCTAATTCTCGTTTAGATTGTTTCGGTTAGAAATCACGCGATCTCAAATCTGAACTTCGGGCTGCATACTGTTAAGCTAAAACTTAGAAAAATCATAACTTCTTCATATGAAGTCAGATTTGGACGTTCTTTTTATGCACGCTCTCGATTTAACGAACTCTATGAATTTCGTTTAGATCATTAATTCTAAATATTGCTCTATTGTAAATTCACTATTTACGTCACGCAATGTCGTACCAGTTCTATCGTGAAACTTCGACAGGTCGTGACTTCTTCGTTATAACTCGGATTTCGGCATTCTTTATACATCCGAAAATCTTGTCACGACCACTACGTCTTCATGTATCGATATCATTTTTATCTAACATTTTATTTTTACGCTTATTTTTATTCTTAATTCAATTAAGTCACACAATTAAGCATAAAACACATAATACTCAAATAATACATTCTTATTATTTGAAAATGACTTACAAAGGTTAACCTAGACTATTACATCGTCATTAATGCCTAGCCCAAAACTAGGGGCGTTACAATTCTCTGCACCTTAGAATGATTTCGTCCCCAGAATCACACATCAACAAACAAATGCGGATAGCGACTCATCATGTCACTCTCCGTCTCCTAGGTGAGATTTGGCCCATTTGTATGTTTCCAACGGACAAGCACTGACTCGACCATATTGTGTCTCAACTTCTTAGTCTTTCGGTCAACGATTGCATATGGTTCTTCAATTAACCTCTTGTTCTATCAAGTCTTAATTTCGAAAGTGGAATCATGTCGGGAACTTCTCCTGTGAACTTCCTCAAATAACACACATGAAAAGTGTTATGAATACCATTCAATTCTTCTTGTAGTTCTAGCTTGTAAGGTTGATTCCCAACCTTCTAAAGAACTTTAAATGATCCAATAAACCATGGACTCAACTTTCCCCTTTTACCAAACCTTATAAGTCCCTTCCATGATGTGACTTTAAGCAAAACTGAATCCCAAACTTCAAAAGTCATCGGTCTTCACTTGTTGTCTGCATAGCTCTTTTGATGATCATGGGCTGCTAACATTCTCACCCTAATTATTTTCAACTTTTCAGCAGTTTGATGGACTATATTGGGTCCCATAAACTGCTTTTCCCCAACCTCAAGCCAACAAGACAACGTACGACATTTTTGTTCGTTCATAGCTTGATAAGGTGCCATCTTTGTGCTCGAGTGGAAACTATTATTGTAGGAGAATTCTACCAAAGGTAAATGTTCATCCCAGTTACCTTGGAATTCCAGGGTACATGCTCTCAACATATCCTTAAGTGTTTGTATTGTTCATTTGCTCTGACCATCATTTTGTCGATGGTAAGTTGTACTCAAACACAACTTGGTACCCAATTCCTCTTGTAGACTCCTCTAAAATCTTGAGGTGAAATGGCTATCACGATCTAACACAATCATTAATGGAACACCATGAAGCCTCACAATTTCTTTCACGTAAGAATTCACAAGCTTATCCATAGACCATTTCTCATTGGTTGCTATGAAATGCACACTCTTAGTGAAGCGATCAACGACCACCCAAATCATGTCGTGACCATTCTTTGTTCTGGGTAGTTTAGTGACAAAATCCATAGCAATATATTCCCATTTACCCATAGACACATGTAAGGGTTCTAAACTCTCGTATGATTTCTGGTGTTGTGCCTTGACTCTTGCACATGGCACACACTTGGCCACATACTTTGCAATATTGAGCTTCATCATCGGCCACCGGTAATAGGGTTTCAGGTCCCTATACATTTTAGTGCTTACAGGATGAACTGAGTACATGGTTTTGTGATCTTCTTCCATCAAATGATCTCTTATTCCTCTTGACTTAGGTACCCGAATACGATCTTGGAACACCTTCAGTTCATGACCGTTTCTACCAAACACCATCGTAGTGCCTAAACGTTCATCTATTGGTCATTCTTTTTAGAAGCTTCCTCTTCAGCTTTCTTTATACTCTCCATAATTGTCGATATAATTTCTATCTTCAATGCTCTTGGCCTTTTTCTCTCAAGATTGACTTTATGATTGAGAGCATCAGTGACAACATTTGCTTTACCGGGATGATAAAGTATCTCACAGCCATAGTTCTTAAGTAGTTCTAGCCAGCGTCGTTGCCTCATATTCAATTCTTTCTAACTAAAGAGATATTGGAGAATCTTATGATTAGTGAAAGTTTGCACTTTGTGCGATATAGGTAATGCCTCCATATCTTCAGAGCGAAAACTACTTCCGTCAGCTCCAAATCATGAGTAGGGTAGTTCTTTTCATTCTCCTTCAGCTGTCGAGACACATATACTATCACCTTTTCTCTTTGGGTCAAAACACAACCCAATCCAACCCCAGATGCATCGCTATAGACAGCGAAGTCTTCAACTCCATCGGGTAGAGATAGAATCAGTGCTTCACATACCTTCTTGTTTAGCAACTCGAATGCTTCTTTGTGCTTATCACTCCAAGCATAAGTCACTCCTTTGTGGGTCAAAGCTGTTAGTGGAGTAGAGATCGAAGAAAATCCTTGGATAAACCTTCGATAGTATCCGGCTAATCCCAAAAAGCTTCGGATCTCCGTGGGAATTTTCGGTTGTTCCCATTTCATCACAACTTCAATCTTAGCTAGATCAACCATTATCCCTTCTTGGTTGACCACGTGACCCAAGAATTGGACTTCTCGAATCTAAAAATCACATTTGGAGAACTTGCATAAATTTCTTTCTTCAAGACTTCCAATACTTCTCGCAAGTGCCTACCATGCTACTCTTGGCTTTTCGAGTAAATCGGAATTTCATCTATGGACACTCTCACAAATTTAACAAGGAACGGTTTACAAACCATGTTCATTAAATCCATGAATGCTGCTGGAGCATTAGTTAGTCCAAACGACATAACCAAAAACTCGTAGTGTCCATATCGTGTTCTGAATACAGTCTTCTTGATATCTTGCTCTTTCACCTTCAGTTGATGATATCTTGACCTTATGTCGATCTTTGAAAAATAACTTGAACCTTGTAGTTGATCGACCAGGTCATCAATCCTTGGCAACAGATATCTATTCCTTATTATGGCCTTGTTCAGCTCTCTGTAATCGATGCACATTCTCATACTTCCATCATTCTTTTTCACAAATAACACCAGAGCTCCCCATGGTGATGAACTAGGTCTAATGAAACCGTTGTCCAATAACTCCTGAAGTTGCATCATCATCTCCTTCATCTCCGTCGGTGCTAGTTTGTAAGGTGCTTTTTCTATCGGCGTGCTTCCTGGTAACAAGTCTATTCTGAACTCCACTTGTCTATCAAGCGGTAATCCGGAAAGATCTTTAGGAAATACTTCCGGATAATCACACACGACAAGAATGCTCTGCATCTCCTTTTTCTCCTTCTTTGCATCAATTATGAATGCCAAATATGATGTACATCCTTTGGCCAAACACTTTCTACCTTTCATTAGCGAAATGATCCTAGAATTTACTCTGCGTTTGTCCCCATACACCATAAATGACTCTTTTCCAGGCGGGTTTACCTTTAATATCTTCTTCCTGCACAATATCTCGGCATCATTGGCGCTAAGCCAATCCATTCCCAACACGATGTCAAACCCATTCAACTCAATAGGCAATAATTCCTCGTGGAACTTATTCCCATTAAAATTGATGAAGATGTTTATCATAATATGGCTAATAGGTACAAACTTTCCACTAGCAACCTTGACTAATAAAGCATTATTTAGTCTATCAACAGGCAAAGCTAGTTTTCTACCAAATTCATGCGAAATAAAGGAGTAGTTGGATTTAGAATCAAATCATATTTGGACAGGCAATTCGTTTACGAGAAAGGTACCTGAAGCGACATCAGCTTCTTATTTAGCAGCTTCCAGTGTCATCTGGAAGGCTCTTGCTTTCGGCTTTAAGGGAATATTAGGTCTAGCTGCCTCCTTCTTCATCAGACAGTCTTTCAAAATGTGCCCCTCTTCGTTACATACAAAACAAACTCTCTTGTTGGACGGACACTCCTTGGCGTAATGCCCCGTCTTTCCATACTAGTAGCAAGTCACTTCCTCACTATATTTCCCATAGTGCTTTCTCTTGCACTTTTCACACCATTTCAATTCGCCCCCTTTTCCTCCTCCAAACTTTTTCGAATCAGACTTCGAAAATTTGCTTTCTTTGCTGGAACCTGAAGTTCCTTCAAACTTTCTCTTTTCACTAACTTCAACTTCGCTGGCGGTTCTTCCCTTGATCATATCCTCAATAGACTTGGCAGCCTAGATAGATGCCACTAGAGTATGTTCCTAACGTACTGGCACTACATACTCCCATGGGAGTCCCTTTGCATACCGGTCAACTTTTGTTAGCTCGTTTGGAACAATGCACAAAGTAAACTCCATTTTGTCGATGAAGGCGTTAGATAAATCGTCGACTGACATGCTGCCTTTTGTCAACATCAGAAACTTGTTGTCACACCCCCAAACCAGAACGACGAAATCGTTCGAGGGCGGATGACTTCATGTAGTATTGTAATAACGCAAAGTAGTAAACAAGCAACAACATCATCCATTGCATTAATAATATAATTTTAATACAAAATGTAAATCAAAATAAAAGGTGAGTCTTGAAGGTGCTCCATCTTCTAAAAATCTGGCATCGGTACCTGTCTACTGATGACCTGAGAATACAAGTTATTTTGAAAGAGTTTATCGGTTTTAAAGCCGGTGAGTTCATAAGCATTCTAGTGTTATTGTTTGTATCAAAATGTTTGTAACAATGTTTGAAGTATAAGTTTGTAAATGTCTGTAAACATTAGTAAATGTTTGTATATCCTAGAAAATCCTATATTTTCTACTAAAAGTAGCCTTCTACCAAGGCTCAAATGTTCTATGGTGTGTTTCTTGTAAAATTGTGTAATTTTCCCCAAGTCAGACCATTGTTATCAAAATATAGTCTGTACATTATCGTATAATGACAAAAACGTTACAAGGTAAATGTATTAGGGAAAAATATTATAGTACTGTAGTTTTGTATGTGGAAATTACCATGGTACTACCTACCTTACGCCTAATGAATTATAAGGAAATGTGAGATTTGTAACGATATTGATTGACAGCTGTAGAACAAAACAATGAAAGATGTCGAAATAAATGTGACATTTGCCACCCCTTGGCTTGGTCGGTCGGTGACTGTAGCTAACAGTCGAGGTGCGGGATAGTATGTCACGTATAAATCTATACACACAATGCCCACTCTCCCTCCAGGAGACTCTAGTTACTAACATGACGACGGTGGAATCCGCATCATGTGGGGGTAAATCTCATATTCTAAATGTTATGTTGGTGTATGTTCCTTCTGTTTACTTGTAAATGTATATGTATACGTTGTCTTCTCTATACTCATATATGTATATGTTCTTGTTTGTTCCTCATAATAGTAAGTTATCTTAGTTTCTCATCATAGTATAGCTGTATAGTTTCTCATAATAGTAAGTATTGACTCATGAATAAACTGACTCTTTGTATGCTTCATTGTACTAGAAGTAATGATGTAGTATCTTCCTAACCTATACCTATTATAGTTTACTAGTAAAATTATTTGTATGACTGAAAGTATTGAACTGAGATAAAAGCCTTTATATCTATACATATATACATAATCTATAACTAAGGATCAAATGACACTCAGACAAATAATAGGGTACTCTAAGTCCACAACCAAATAAGGAACATGACATAAAGTGAGTTATCAGTCATAAGTCCTTAAAACCTTACTTATATAACTATATATGCATTAGACATGGTTTTGACAATATATAAGTTTAAAAAGCTGTAAAGGAAAAGGTTTGACTTATAAAAACAAGTTTGATAAATAATTTAACATGTCAAAGAGTTTGATAAACAGTTGAAGTAATTTGCTTGATAAAACAGTTAAAAGCATAGTAAATCCATTTGTTTTATAGTTATTAATCACATGCGATTGATATAATAACTATAATATTCAACTTGTATTCCCCCATCCCCAATAAAAGCATTTAAAATCATTTTAAAAGGTTGATTAAGGGGGTATGAACTCACATGATAGATTGAAGAAGGTGAGATGAAAACCGAGCAGAACTTCGACTTGAGAAAGTTGATTTCTTGGGATTCTTGAGAATATCGGGAGTGTAAAACCTTCCTTCAGAACTTGGATGTGAAGACCGGGCTTTGGGATGTCTTCAAGGGTTTAAACGCAGAGCTTCGGCATGAGAAAGAAGAGAATTGAGCAATGAAACCTGGAACCCTTTGAGCTCTATTTATAGCCCAATTTTTGGGTCCCACGTCATGGCAAAAGGGTTGCCTATGTAACGGACTTGATCCTATCCCCTTCCATGGACGAGACATTTGCTGCTAAGCCTGAAAACCCATCAGTCATGGTCCCACGTCGTGGCCATCTGCGCCATGTTGTGGCCAGCCTGATAGCCTTAGATTTTGTGTCTTGAAATTGTAAAATCCGTAACTTCTGCGTACAAGATCTGTTTTCGACGATATATATATATATATATATATATATATATATATATATATATATATATATATATATATATATATATATATATATATGCACACGTAGGCGAGAATATGCTCTGCAACTCTCGTTTAGATTTCATTGGCTAATTTGGAATTTATTTTTAATTAATTATTTTTATAGGCCGAGACACAAAAACTCCGTCATAAATCCATAACTTCTTCATCCGACATCCGTTTTTATCAGACTTTTTACCATTGCACTACTATTGTTGATATCTTTGATTCTCATTTAGTTTTTTTCGGCCAAAAGTATCTCGATCTCTATTTCGAGTTTTTAGTTTTCTACTGTTATATCTGTAAGTTGGAAAAATCATAACTTCCTCATACGAAGTCAGACTTGGACGCTCTTTTCACGTACGTTTACGGTTTAATGATATCTTCAATTTTCATTTAGATACCTAAGGGTAAAAATTATTGTATTGAAACTTCACGTTTTACGTTTAACAGTATTGACGGTTTTGCTATAAATCTTAGGCTGGTCATAACTTCTTCGTTATAACTCGGATTTTAGTGTTCTTTATATTTCTGAAACCCTTGAGACGATATCTATCATTTATGCAATCTAGTAGAGACTTTTGAACATTTTATTTTTGACGATAATTTCATTATATCAAAAGAGATTACAATTCTTGACTTTTTAGGTCATTACATTGATTCGAAATATCGAGTTGTAACATCATCCCCTCGTTAGAGGGAATTTAATCCCGAAATTAGAGTTTAAGTAGAATTGATAACTATGCTACTGATAGATATTTCACTTGATCCTCGCATTCCCAAGTGAATATAGGTCCTCGCGTGGCATTCCAGCTAACCTTTCAGTATCGGGATACAACTTTGCTTCGTTCGTTGAACACGCTGATATGATAACTCATGGTTGAATGTTTGTTGAATGTTTTTTTTGTGGTCTGTGAACATAGTACACTTTGCACTACACAGGTAGTGTCTCCAGATCTTCAGAGCAAATACAACTGCTCTTAACTCACGATCGTTTGTTGTGTAGTTGACCTCATGTGTCTTAAGCTGACGGGAGGCATAGGCAATGACCTTTCCTCTTTGTATAAAAACACAACCAAGCCCGTGGATTGGATGCATCACAATACACAACGAAATCTTCTATCCCTTCGGGTAGGGATAGTATGAGTACGATGCACAAGGCTTCTTTCAGTGTTTGGAATGACTTATCTTGTTTCTCTTCCCAGTCAAAGGCCACACCTTTCTGAGTCAATGTTGTAAGTGGCTCCGTGATTCCTGAGGCGTCCTGAATAATCAATGATAGTATTCGGCGAGGCCTAAAAATTTGACGAGTTTTTGTAGGTGTTGACTATGTTCCTCCTTACTACGAGAGTAGATAAGTATGTCATCGATGAAGACAATGATGAACTGTTCTAAGTGAGGACGGCACACCCTATTCATTAGATCTATGAATACTGCTGGTGCGTTGGTCAATCCGAACAGCATCACTACAAACTCGTAATGTCCATAATGAGTTCAGAAGTCTGTCTTGGGGACATCCTCCTCTAGCACTCGTAACTGGGTATACCCGAATGTTAGATTTGTCTGCGAGAAGTAGTTCTCTCCTTAAAGTTGATCAAATAATTCATTAATTCGGGGTAGAGGATAACGATTATTGATGGTAAGTTTGTTCATCTCTTTGTAGTCGATGCACATATGAAATGATCCGTCTTTCTTCATCACGAACCCAATGTTTCTGAGAAATTCGTTAAGCTGACTGGAAAGTTCCTGCATCTCAACTGGTGTTAGACAATAAGGAGATTTCGCTGCTGGGATAGCCCTATAACTAAGTCGATTATGAACTTGACTTGATGTTGCGGTGGTAATCCCGGTAGTTCTTCTTGAAAAATGTCTGGAAAGTCGCGTACTTCTGGGATGTGTGCAAGGAATGCATGATATTCCTTTCGTAAGCACTTCTGTTCCATCTGCACCTCTTGTCCTGGTCAGTAGGAAGGGCATTAGTTTGGCTTTCAAGTTTATTCGCACGGCGGCACGATCACTCGTAGTCTTGAGTAGTCTCCGTCCTGAAGTTCATAGTAGTACTCATACATGGTTCATCAATTATAGTCTCACGTATACGAGTCGTATATAATTTAGATTGAAAAGTCCATCGAATAAATGATTCTTCTCTAACCTCACATCCAAACAAGGAAAAGAAGGTAAAGCGGAATCATCAATTCTAAACCTGCAAAACCTTGATTATGTACCACCCTTACGTATATATTCCTCAGTGATAGATTAATCGTATCGGTCTTCGGATTGAACTTGATGTACTGTACGAGTGGTATTCCAGGGAGGTTTGCTGAGGTTACTTCGGGAAAGCTATGAAGCATAAGGAAATATATGCATGAGTGCCTCAGAGTTCTGGAATGACGGCTTTGCTAGAAAGTCGATTACGAGGAAAAGAATTTCCGCACGAAACTGGCACTGTGAGGATCAAATCGACTCAAGTCAAATGAAAATGTCGAACTACTCGGCACACGAAAACTCCGTCATCAATCTATAACTTCTTCATCGGACACCCATTTTCATTAGACTTTTTACCGTTGCGCTACTATTGGTGAGATCTTCGATTCTCGTTTGGGTTGTTTTGACCAAAAGTCTCTCGGTCTCTATTTCGAGTTTTTAGCAGTCTACTGCCATATCCGGAACTTGCAAAAATCATAACTTCCTCATACGAAGTCATACTTGGATGTTCTTTTCACTTACGTTTACGGTTTAATGATACCTACAATTTTCATTTAGATACCCAAGGCTAAAAATTATTGTACTGAAACTTCGCATTTTACGTTTAACAGTATTGATGGTTTTGCTGTGAATCTTAGGTTGGTCATAACTTCTTCCTAATAACTTGAATTTTAGTGTTCTTTATATTTCTGAAACCCTTGACATGATATCTATCATTTACGCAATCCAGTAGAGACTTTTAAACATTTTATTTTTGATGATAATTTTATTATATCAAAAGAGATTACAATTCTTGACTTTTTAGGTCATTACATTGATTCGAAATATCGAATTGTCACACTTGTTCTCCAATTCCAGTATATTTTGGGTCGAACAGAACTTGTGGTTGAACTGTACAATGAACTATGCCCATGTCAGTTGCAGTGGCTCATTAGGGCTTAGGGTCTTCCCCAGAGTGTTCAACTAACGAACTGCTCCACCCCTGAACTGACGTACTGCGAAAGTGGTCTACAACTTGCCTCTGCAGCCACACGTCATGAACGCTAGCTCCATTTCTGATATCCAATCCATAAACCCGATTGGATCCTCCTTTTCAGTGAAGGTCGGTGGTTTGCAAGTCATAAAGTCTTTGTACTTGCATCCAAGTCCATAAATTCCTCCCTCCTGGTGGTTTTGTCTAACTAACTGTGACAACCCGATATTTCGACTCTATGTAATGATCTAAAAAGTCAAGTATTGTAGCTACTTTTGAAATAATGAAAGTTATAGATAACATTAAACCGTGAGTATACATAAAAAGAACGTCCAAATTTGACTTCGTATGAGGAAGTTATGATTTTTCCAAGATTCGGGTATAGCAGTAGATAGCTAAAAACTCGAAATAGAGCTCGAGATACTTTTGACCAAAACGAACTAATTGATAATCGAAGGTCTCAACATTAGTAACGCAACGGCGAAAATTCTGACGAAAACGGACATCGAATGAAGAAGTTATGGATTTTTAACGAACTTTTCGTGTTCCGGCCTGTTAAAAATAAATAATTAAAAATAAAGTCAAAATTTGCTGATGAAGTCTAAATGAGAGTTGTAGATAATATTTTTAGCTACGCGTGCATATAAAGAACGGAGCTCGTATCCGAAAGTTACGGATTTTACAAGTTCGGGGTCCAAAATCCGAGGCTGTCAGGCCTCCCACGACGTGGCACAGTTTGGCCGCGACCCGGCAAGTGACTGAGGGCTTCCAATCAACGGAATAGGATAAAACTTGCTCCCCACGACGTGGCCAACCTTAGCCACGACGTGGCACACCAGAAATGCCCCTATAAATAGAACTCTTGGGGTGCCGGGTTTATATGCTCCATTCTTCCATCTCTCGTGCTGAAACTCTACGGTTAAGCTCCCGACGCCCTCCCAAAGCCCCGGTTCTCACCTTCAAGTACCGAAGGAAGGTTTTGTGTTCCCGAGATTCCCGAGATTTCCTAGAATCCCGAGATTTTCCCCCGTTTTCAACTCTTCCTGTCGAAGTTCTGCTCGATTCTTCTCTCGACTACTTCAAATCAACCACTTCAATCAAGTGAGTTCATACCCCCCCCCCTTTCATACACTTTCAAATACTTTATAATGTACTTTTAATACATTTCAGGGGAGAATATAAGTAAACACATGGTTATTATCGTGTGTTACATAAAGTTTCACTTTACTCATTTTTATCAAATGAATCATATGTGATTCATAACTATTATACGAAAACTCTTGTTATACTTTGCATGCACTAGATTTATAAAAAGTACATAGTATCCAAAGTATCCATCATTGTTAAACCGTTTTATGCATTCAAAGAACTTATGACTTATGCTTTTTCAAACATTGTGAAAAAGAATAAACTTTGCATACAAAACTACTACTTTAATAAAGACTTAGTTGAGAATCCATGAGACGTTTACATCTTCAAATACTACCTTTTTGCTAAAAGGTACCACTTCAAGTCATGTCTATAACGAGAGTCTCCCGTAGGGAGAACGTGTCAAATATGTATAGATCTATACGGGAAGTCATGATCCCATACCCTGACTGTTAGCTAGAGTCCGTCCTTTAGGGTAACAGTTTGTCATAACGCTACGACGCCTGAAGAATGTCGCTACAGGCATATTATGTTTAGTATGGTTATAAAACTCATCTGATATACAATTATTATAGTACTTCTGATTTATGAATGAGTAGCTATTAAAACTGTTGTTCATCTAACAATTGCGATCTTCTTATAGTTTTACTATATGAAACTATGCCCCAATCTTTTAAAACATGTCAGTTGCTTCCGGTTTTCGTTCTTGGACATTAGACTGCTTGTTACTTTAGGAAAATAAAGGATTTTCCTGTATACAAAACAATCAACTAATAGGAAAATAAGGAATTTTCTTGATTCAACTATCTACATTTTACAACACAAATATTCTCATGCATTTCATACTTTTATAAGAAAATAAGGGATTTTCTTGGAAAACGCACGAACTTTGGAATGGCATACAATTTCTCAAAACCGCTTATGAACTCACCAACTTAGTTGTTGACACTTTTTCTTTTAAATAACTTGTATTCTTAAGGAACCGCTAAGTAGGTTTGGAAATCAACTTTTGGGAATTTACGCGCTGATGTTAATTACTTCTTTTGAAAGATGTTTATGTATTTATCTTTTGAACATGTAATGAATACAATTATGTAGACATTTTGAAAACCTTTATATATATGGTGGTGTGTACTTTCCTTTCTATGAACTGTTATGATATTGAATATCACGTCCTCCGCCCCGAACGTTTCCGCCGTTCTGGTTTGGGGGTGTGACACTAACGGTGGGTTGGCTTGACCAACAGTCCCACTAAAGTTACCTCCTTCTGAATGCCCTTCATTTAACTCGGGCTGTTCAATCGGCATTGAAAGTTCTTCATGATTCTGCCGAAGCAGACGTCTAGTTTCATCCATTTAACGATCCAACATCCTCTGAATAATCAATTGTACCCCATCCATTGTTATTGGCTCAGGTGTTGCTGCTACAACAGGTACTCGCTCAACCACAAGTGGTTGATTCCTGTGTTTGTTCACATTTCCAACTCCACAGTAATGGTTCTTACCATTTTTGATCTACACATCGACTAAGGTGGAATTAGATCCTCAATCACGATAGATAATTAAATCGTCCTTATCACTCCGAAACATTTATATGTAGTTCTAATATTGTCGTCATACGCTTAGAATGCTAAACACAGAAGCTTTTAGACCCGGTTGTCAACAAACCATAGATCTGAACAAATAATATCATACATGGTAAACATATAACATTTAACACATAAAAACATTTTAGGCAACTTTCCTAAAATAACTAGTGCTCGTGTCTAAAATATAACAGACACTCATCTCGCAATCTTCACTTAGCATTCTAAGTTTAACTCTAGAAATCCTACAAATTCCTAGTTCGCTTAAACTAATGTTCTGATACCAACTGTGACATCCCCAAAATCACGGTCAGAAATGACCAGTTTCATTTATGTTTTTAAAATAAATTCAGAGTAAATCCATTGATTTAAAAGAGTTGCAAAATTTGTTCCCAAAAGAAAATATAATAAATAAAATTTATCAAAGCATTCCCTAAACAAATGTATTTTCATATATAACAAAACTCGGGATGTCATGTTCCGAGACATGCTAAAAGCATAAACAGCACATTATAAGCCTTACAACATTTATATACACCTATGGGTCTATAAACAAAATATCTTCACAAGTCGTCCAACTTATGCTCTCGTGCCATTACCTGTAATACAAATAAAACTGAGTGGGTCAGGCTTCGGAGTCTGGTGAGCATATTGGGTTTTCAACCCACAATAAATAATTATATTTAATTTCACTAATCAACAATAACCCGATTACCTATTCCTGTTATCCTCACTTTACGTCCCTAAAACAACAACTATCACAAGGGATCTAGTTTAGGAATTTTCAATGGGACGGACACTACTGCAAATGAGGTTCCTCAGCTATGAATGTCCTAAGGAAACCGTGATGGGGATAGAATACAACAAATGAACACCCAAGTTTACTACACCTACAGGTTATGAGCCTGACAACGTTCCACTAAACTGTCTAGAAAAGTCTGTGGTCGTCATCCATATTTTGCTGGACGACTAGATCACAATCACATCGAGGCCTCTTATCATTTTTATTTCATCACACCACTATCTACCCATGTTTAACCCAACATATTTGTAGATAAAAAAATATAAATATATATACAACATAAAACATGTATAACACATTCAACCAATACTCATTTCAAATAACACATAATATATAAACACATAGCACATATTTTATGGAAATACTTTGTATTTATGTGTTAGAAGAAAGTAACTACACACTCACGTTATAAGGTGATTATGGAATAGCACTACGGCTCTGAAAGTAGCAATTCTTCGATGAAACCAGGAGATCTTCACAAACACCAGGCTTCTTGCGGACAGAGCTTCGACTCGAACCTCTTTTCTTCTCGGGATCCTCAGAGCGTTGGGACTGGCTTCGCGTGTCGGGATGATACCGGGGCTTCGGGGGTATAACTTGCAAGTAAAAAGAGGTAATATGGGAGAGAGAGAGAGAGAGAGAGAGAGAGAAGAAATTTGGCAACCAAACTCAGCTATCTTCATGTTCTATTTATAGGGTGCTGAACCCTTGATTACGTTGGGCGTAACCCCAGAGTACGGTGGGCGTACTCCCCTGTCGACATCTACGATGGGCGTATGATTCGTACGTTGGGCGTACTGGGTGGATAAGGCTGGAGGATATCGAGGCTGCGACGTGGCTCATCCGTGACCAAGAACACGAGTATGCTGGGCGTACTCCGCATTTCCAAACTTCAAAAATTCGTAACTTTCACATACGAGCTCCGTTTTTGACAATCTTTATATCCACGCGTAGGTGAGACAATGCTCTACAACTTTCATTTAGTCTCCATCGGCAAATTTTGATTTTATTTTTATTATAATATTTTTAGTAGGTCGGGACAGGAAAACTCCATTAGAAATTCATAACTTCTTCATCTGATGTCCGTTTTCGGCTGTCTTTCTTCTGTTGCACTACTATTGACGAGATATTCGATTCTCGTTTAGATGTTTCGATTAGAAATCACTCAATCTCAAATTCAAACTTCAGGTTGCATATTGCTAAGTTAAAACTTAGAAAAATCATAACTTCCTCATACGAAGCCAGATTTGGATGTTCGTTTTATGCATACTCTCGGTTTAACGAATCCTACGACTTTCGTTTAGATTACTAAGGCTAAATGTTGCTCTATCGTAAATTCTCTATTTACGTCATGCAGTGTTGTACCGATTCTGTTGTGAAACTTTGGCATGTCATAACTTCTTTGTTATAACTCGGATTTCGACATTCTTTATACATTCGGAAACCTTGTCACAACCACTACGTCTTCATGTATCAATATTGGTTTTATCTAACATTTTATTTTTACGCTTATTTTTATTCTTGATTCTATTAAGCCACACAATTAAGCATAAACACATAATACTCAAATAATACATTCTTATTATTTCAAAATGAGTTACACATGTTAACCTACACTATTACATCATCATTTATGCCTAGCCCAGAAACACGGGTGTTACATTTTCAACCCACAATAATATAATTATTATGTTTAATCTTCAAACAATTAATCAACCCAACTACCCATCCCCATTATCTTCTTTACTTTTGAGGATCTACCTTAAGAATCAACTATTACTTGTTCATTTATTCCTAAGGATCATGCTAAAGAATTGGCATGAAGTCCATCATTACTAAGGTTTATAGATTACAACTGGTGAACACATAGTCCAAAACATCTAGTAAACACTTTGTTCAAAAATATCTAGTGAACACACTCAGTTCAAAAATACATAGTGAACACACTCAGTTCAAAAATACATAGTGAACACACTCAGTGGAAAAATACCTAGTGAACACACTCAGTTCAAAAATACCTAATGAGCACCTAGTTCAAAAACACGTACAGGTTACGAGCCTGCTAGCGTTCCATTGGACTGTTTAGTATAGTTTGTGGTCATCATCTATACTCCACCAGATAACTGGATCACTGTCAACATTGATGTCTTTCATCGTGTTATCATACAAAAACTATTTCATCTATCTATGTTTTACCCAACACATTTTGTAGATACAAAATACATATATAGTTTAAATCATTTAAAACATGTATAAAAATCTTTCACCCAGCATAGACAGCAAGTATTCAAACAATATGCACACATAGCACGTAATTTATATTAAAATACTTCATATCTATGTGTAAGATGAAAGGGACCATGCACTCACTACATGTAATTTATATTAAATACTTCATATCTATGTGTAAGATGAAAGTAACTATGCACTTACAACATGTAATTTATATTAAATGCTTCATATATATGTGTAAGAGGAAAGTAACTATGCACTCACAACATGTAATTTATATTAAATACTGCATATCTATGTATAAGATGAAAGTAACCATGCACTCACCTGTTGAGGTAATGATTCCGAACTCATACAACGCTTCGTTACTCTTAAAACAATTTCCTTCGACAGAACAACGGGTTTTTCTCAAAACCGGGCTTCGCTGGAGCAACGTTTCCAAGCCGAAAGCTATTCTTCTCGGAGCCGTCGAGCGCTCTAGGACTTCCTTCTCGTGCTAGGGAGGTTCCCTAGACTTGGTAGGGGTTTAGGGAGTCTACAGAGAAGTTATAGAGAGAAAGAAAGGCTTATGGTGTGAAGAAAATATGCATGATTCATCCTTTATTTATAGGGATTTTATCGTAGAGTAGCCCCTAAGCTTCATCCATATCTTTCGCGTACGAGCTTTATTTTCTACGTTATTTATATCCACACTTTGGTATTTACGAGTACTACAACTTTCATTAAGACCTCGTTGGTTATCTCATTGTATCTCAGATTTACAAATCTGTATTCGAATTCTTCGTGCTTGAAGAGTAGAGAGTAAGCTTCGTCCATATCCGTTTTCAACGTTATTTATATCCACGTGTTGGTATTTATGAGTAATACAACTTTCATTTAGACACCGTTGGCTAATTCTCATTCTATCTCGGATTTACAAAACTGTATTGAATTCGCCGCGCTCGAATAGTAGACATCCTATTAACGATATCTTCATTTCTCGTTTAGATTATTTTGGCTAAAAATCGACCGATCTAAAATTCGAATTTTCGGGTTGTGAACTGTTATGTTAAATCTTAAAATATCGTAACTTCCTCATACGAAGTCAGATTTGGATGTTCTTTTTATGCACGCTCTCATTTTAACAAATACTATGACTTTTGTTTAGATCGCTAATGCTAGAAATTATTTTATTATAAATTCACTTTTTACGATTCCCGGTGTCGTGCCGGTTTTGCTGTAAAACTTCGACGGGTCATAACTTGTTCGTTATAATTCGGATTTCGGTGTTCTTTATATGTATTGAACCCTTGTAACATATTCTACCACTTGGTTAAGATTATTACTTATAAGTAATCTTCCATCAAAAATTTATTTTTGATGCTCTTTATCTCTAAATTGACTAGCCCGGATTTACGGGCATTACATTAACCACTTAAATGTATTCTTGTGCAACGTGCGAGGTTACGCCTAGTATACTTATAAATGGATTATTTTTTCTTTCACCCATTCATGCAAAACTCTCATATATTTTTCCTTTCACAACATTCATTTAAAACTTCTATGACTTTTTAATTTCTTTCTAATTATAATTATAAGTTGATTAATAAGGTTAAATAAATATCAAACCTAAAGTGAAATCATATATAAACTAAATTTCAATATTAAAATAATATATTTACTTCTACTTTATGTTCTTTAAATTTTAACATATTATACTTAATTATTAGTTTTAATATATTGTTGGATGTAAACATTTATCATTTTAAATATACAACTTTGGCATAATTTGTAAAAAAATACTTAAAGATTAATTTAAATATAAAATTACAAGGCCAACTTATAATATAAATTTTAGTTTAGCTTAAACAAACCAAAAAATATTAGGTAAATAGTTAAAAGTGATAAATTGTGATTATAAGTTGGTTAATAAAGTTAATAAATATCAAACCTAAAGTGTACTCATAAATAAACTGAATTTTAATTTTAAAATAATATATTTATTTCTACTTATAAAGTTATGTCTTCAACTTTTAACATATTATATACTTAATTTATTCGGTTTAAAATGTTGTTGTATGTAAATCATTATCAGTTTAAAGTTACAACTTTTGAACAATTTCGACAAAATACTTAAATTGTTAATTTAAATATAACATTACAGTGTCAACTTAAATATAAATTTTAGTTCCACTTAAACAACCAATGAATATTTTTGTAAATAGTTAAAAGTGATAACTTGTAGAAATGCAAAAACTAAATTGTAATCTCAATTTAACTAAAATATTTCAAATAAATTGTTTAAAATAACTTACAATAATAATATTTAAAAATAACTCTATATAAATGTTTATATTGTTACCTTTAAAAACAAAATTTGATGTTTTAAATAATTATAATGATAAAAATTAAAACTATAAGCAAATAAATTTTAAAAAATTAATTAACATTAACAACAACGATTAATAATATTAAACATTATATTATATTTAATTTTATTAATATGTAACTCGATGATAAAGCTATTCAAATGATCGAGATTATATATATATATATATATATATATATATATATATATATATATATATATATATATATATATATATATATATATATATATATATATATATATATATATATATATATATATCATATTTTACAATTACATTATTGTTATATTTATAATAAAACATATATTTGTAACGATTTCAACTATATAGGTGTTTCTGCGTAATGCATGAGCATTCCCCTATTAGAATTTCATAATATATTTTATTTATTAATAATTATTTTTTAATTAAACAAACCCATGATAAACTTCTAATTTTATTATGTAAAATTGAACCGACGTTCTAGTTACTTGCGCATTAAGTATCAAATCGGTTTCTTTTTAAACATATTTCGCAATCATTATCATCGTAAAATCCAAAATATATAGTGTTATTTAATTAGATGATCATATATCTAACAAGACTCTATATGAGTTTTTACTTTTAAGCTTCTTTTTTTTGTTCATAAACTACCTAGTGCTCCGTAGAAATTGCAAAATTATATCCAAGTTAATTAAATAAGGTCTTTAAATTCAAAAAACAATTTAAGATACATTATCTAATAAAATATTTTTGAGTAATTACACAAATGGTTCCTATAGTTTTGAATAATTTACGTGTTTAATTCCTAATTTTTTTTTATCTCGGAAGTTTTCATGGTATGTTTTTGTTGCATAGTTGGTCTATCAAACATAAAAAAAAAAAAAAAAAAAAAAAAAACAAAAAAAAACTATTTTACACATATATATTTTATATTTTTAGTTTATATATATATATATATATATATATATATATATATATATATATATATATATATATATATATATATATATATATATATATATATATATATATATATATATATATTCCCCTTAATCCCTTATAAACATATGCAACAAATGGAAAAACTCTTCCCATTTACGGGCACCACAACCACAACCCACCCATCTTCCCTCCTCCATTCTTAACACCCGTCGGTATTTCTACCTCCCCAATTTCTACTTTCTTGCGCAAAACTTCATGAAGATGAATCGAAATGCACATCGATTCCTACATACCGGTGAAGAAAGTGGTTGGGAAACCGATTTTGACAAATCAACATCGGCCCCCTCCATACCTAAAATTGATTCTGATATACTCTTGTTGGCTACCACCACACTTTTAAATATCTTGCACTTGACAGCTTCCCACCCCCCCCCCCCCCCCCCCCCCCCTTTTGTTTTTTGGCTTATAACTAGTTTTACTCATTATATATTATAGATATTAGAAATGAAAATATAAAATTTAGGCTTTGTCCTCTACTGATTTTTCTAAGAACTATAGTTTTGGTGTATACGAGGATAGGTATAGAAAATGTACAAATAGGAAAGGATTGGTTGTGGACCATCTTTTGTTATTATAATATTAATAATTATTCAAATAATAAAAATAGAAAAAAATATAAAAGGATAATATAATCTTTTCAGGTATGGTAGAAACTAAAGCGTGAACAAAAACAAATTATAAGAATGGTCTACATTAAAAACAAAAGTTAAGGATGAAAGATACAAATTATCTCAAATCACAGGGACCATTGGTTAATTTACTCAATATTTTATTATTTTAATAAACCAGTAGTATTTTTAATATTTTAAAGGTGTAAAAGAAAATTGGGAGTAACCGAAAGCCATGGAGATTGCATTGTGATCCAAATCATATTAAACTTTCCAAATAATGAATCGACTGTGATTATAAATAAAAATCTAGAAGTGACACATTCTCCGTAATATTCCTACTCTAAAGAACCCTAGAAGCGATGGAAAATTTCGTCATGAATGAAGACAGAATTGAAAAGTCTATTGCAATGCCCTCGTATCTCCCACGATTGTTTATAGCACCATCTTGTCTCCCCAAGTTCACGGAGGTGGTTGAATCAGTTGCAGAGATGAAGGCCAGGCTTTCGAGGAAAACCATTCAACTCAAGGAATCAACGGATAAGAAAGATCAAGAATGCATGGAGAAACTTCATGATGAATGTTCTTCATTGCGTTTGGAGATTTATTTCTTGGAAAATGAAGCTTACGTACTGAGGAAGGAACTGGTCCAGCGGATTTATTTGGAGGTAACATCGGTGAAGGAGTTGATGGCAGTTAACGAACTGATGTCAGTTTCGGGTGTTGGAGCAACCCCTGATATGCAGTGCTTCGGTGGAAAGATTTGCGTGGGTGATAACTTTCCTAAAAACGTTAGCAAGGCAATTACAGATGCTCAAAGATTGCAGCAAACCTTTTAAATTCGCCAGTTATAAACAGTCTTTTGGATTCTTAAATTTCGTTGTTTATATACTAGCCTAATATTTGTTACTGATTATATATAGGCTTTTTTGCATGTTTTCTCTGTATATAATCTTGGTTAATACCTGTCTAATTTTGAATAATATACCCTGAAATTTGGTTAGTATACATCCCATCCTTTCTTTTCCAGAAAGTGCAGGCAGTTATTATATCATCATCTAGTATGAAATCACAGATTCCTTAAAAAACATATCTTCATATGGCTATTATATAGGTGGAGTTTTGTTTAAATTCTAACTACCTCCTTCTAGGAGGAGTGACAAAAATCATGGAGTTTTAGGTCAAACTCAAAGCATCGCCTTCTAGGAGGAGTGAACGAAATTGGGATAAAAATACACAGACATGAATGATGTCGTGTTCGTGTTCAAATTTCGACTTGGTAATAGCATTAAACATCATATTCATGTTCAAAAATTGTGTATGTTTATAGTAGCATTCTATGTTGTTTTATGTTATTTTTTGTAGTCTTATTTGTGTTTAAATAAATTTATTTACAAGAACTTAAGAGATTATGCAAATGGGTATTTTGTCATGCTATCGTGTTTGTCGTGTTTTTTTTATTGAGTTGTGTTCGTGTTAGCGGAAAAAACATGTTTTCGTGTCGTGATGTATTCGGATTAAGAAAAAAATTTGTCGTGTCGTGTTAGGTAAAAACAAAGAACAACTATTCAATTTGCCACCTCTATTGTCTTCTATCGAAACAAGTTGTCTACTCCAAAGCTTTCACTATAGAAAAATCATCAATGCTATAGCCTACAGATAACCAAGAAATAAAAAATCATTTGATTGTTTTTCTCCACTTTCTGGCATCAATCCTTAGCATTAGAAACTCAAATCTCTATTATCTTAAAATCGGTTTCAATGAATTTAACAATAGTAACGGATCATCTGCTATATCAAAATCATTCAACTAGAAAATCAAAATAGAATTTTTGTCTCAAAATCTGTTTCATTGCAATTAATTATGGTTATACCATTTATTGTTTAAGTTGTACACTAATGCTTGAGAATTGCACAAACCTCATGCGAGATGCACAAGAAATAAGGCTAATAGCGACACCACTTTTATCGACGACAGACACTTTAGCGACGAGGTCAGACAAACACACTTTTTGTCGTCGCTAAAAGTACCTATCGTCGCTAAAAGTGGCGTCGCTAAATTGCCTCCCACCGGCGATCCGAGTGTCCCACGCAAAATTGGATCGTGATTGTACATTTTTAAATGATCCATCGGTTAGGTGTCGCCACATGACATAAGAGATCTTGACCCTACGTTTTTCCCTGATCTGATGGCTTACACTCACATAGAAATGACGCGTCTATTTCCCTCCAAGGTGTCACCACTATTGCCTTGCGATCGCTACAAAAGGTTAACCCTATTTGTTTCATCGTTCGTCCTAGAACTGGTACCTACTGCTACTTCTTTATTCCCTACATTTTTCTTTGGCGACTAGACGACTTTACCGGAAAACTGGGCGATTATCACCACTTCATTGACCACTCACTTCACCGACAGCTCCACTTCCCTCCACTCCCACTCAGCTCACCGGATTGTCATCACTCAGTGCGTCGGGCGACAAGAAATGAGCTTCTCCGACTATCTCCAACCTTGGTAACGTCCTCGACGTCACTCCTTTCTCTTTCTATTTCTCTTATGGCCCTAATTTCATGAGTTTTGATGTTATAAGGACCAGTAAAGCCACCATACCACCACCGCTACAACAGGGTTATTTTCCAATGACCACCACCACCATAGAACAACTGACGGATTTTGCATTTCTCCGGCCACGGGTTCACTTTTCCAGCCACCATTTTAATGTTAAAAGTGTAATGGATATGCATGTGTTTGTATTTGGTAGTGAATGGATGTATGTGTATTGAATGTTGTATGCATATCTAGTGAATGTGAATATATCGTGATTTTTCAGTTCTTTGTATATGATTTTCTTAGATTTAGGTTTTTGTGGTCAATGTATATATGTGTATTTGGTAGTGAATGGATCAAAATTTGTTCATATGTTTTTGTGTATATGATTTTTCTTTAATTTAGGTTTTTATGGTCATGTATGAAATTAGTAGTATGTAAAATGTGTATTTGATATGTTTATAGGTGTATTTGGTATTTGGTATGTGTAGATGTATGTAAAATGTGTATTTGGTATGTATATATGTATGTGTACGTATATTTGTATGCATGAAAATAGAAATTATATATATATATATATATATATATATATATATATATATATATATAGTATGTGTAACTATCTATATTTGGTATTTGTGTATATATGTACTTGTATGTAAAATGTTATGATTCACAATGTCATTTAAAGTACAATACTATAACTAAAGAAAAAGGATGTTATAATTTACATTATCATTTAAAGTACAATATTATAATAGAAAAACTACATAAGTAAGATTCTATAGATAATAAAAGTTATCGAAAAATAAATTGCTTTAAATAACAAAAATATACTATAATTCTAATAAGTTATTTAAAATAAAATGTTACAATATAATTAAAAAAAAACTGAAAATATAAGATGTATTCTATTAAATTGTAATTTAATAACACAATAATTTAAAGTAGAATTCTATAATAAAAAAAAAAGTAGTTTTTTTAGTTTAAGTCTCTTTCTTTTAAATCATCAAAAGTACAATACTATAATTCAAAAAATAAAAAAAGTATGATGCTATAATTCACATTATCATTTAAAGTACAACGCTATAATAGAATGTAACGTCTCAAAAATTACAAAGAGATTTTTGAATTTTAAAATATAATAACCAATTAAACCTTCGCTTCGAAAACCACTGAGTAAAATTTGATTGTTTTGAACCATACATTATCAGAGTTAAATTTACAAAAATGAAGAAATAAATATCTTTGATGTGTGTGTATAGTCCAGTTGAGCTCTTCTCATGAACGACCTGCAAATGTTTAATGCACAACTATAAGTATAAAGCTTAGTGATTTCCCCACTATACCACATATTCCATCATACATAGAATGCATCAACACAAGATCTCGGCTCTAGCACCAAGCAACCAAATCTCCTATCCACAAACATACATCATATACAATGGGCCCAAACCAAGTGTTCATGAGCCCAACCGAATTCATCTAACAGAACCCACCCAACGATACATAATGGGCCCCACCCAACCATACATAACGTGCCCCCCCTAAGGAGTTAATGGGTCTCACCCAACTACATATAATGGGCCCTACCCAAGGAGTTAACGGGCTCATCTTAACTGTCACACCCCCGAACCGTCAGAAAAACAACGACGGAAACGTCCGGGGGCGAGTGACGTCATGCGTAGTATCACAACAATCGTATCATAGCAATCAAAGTAAACACAACCAATACATTACAATATGAATATTTACATTTGTTTGAAAACATAGTTTGTACAAACTGTATATAGCAAAAGATAAAGACGAGACTCTAAAAATGCTCCGTCTTCTCCAAAAGCTGTTGAAGGTACCTGTCTATCATTGTCCTAAGAATACAAGAGGTTTTTAAAATGTATTAGCATAAAGCTGGTGAGTTCATAAGTATGTTTTTGTATTGAAAACTAGTCACTGAATTTGTACGAGTGGTTTCTTTTCATTATAAGTAAAATTTCGTTTGTATCGAAAACCATTGTTATCAAGTTCTGAAATATGTATGCATGCTTTCCAAGAAAATCCAATATTTTCTAACATTTTTGTTGATTTCTGTATGAAAAGTATGTTTCGTTTAAAAACCCTAGCTACCACCAGTATGTAATGTAAGTTATGTTCGAAAAACCTGGCTACCACCAGTATGTAGTGTATGTTCAGTTTGAAAACCCTGGCTACCACCTGTATGTAGTGTATAATCTGTTTGAAAACCCTGGCTACCACTAGTATGTATAGAAGTTTGATTACTTAAAATAAAACTTAAGGTTGTGTCCCTGGAATACTCTCTATTAAGTAGATAGGTAGTTTTATTAATTAAAATAAAATTATAGAAGAAAGAAAACCCGTAAACAAAGGTTAGTTAATACTATTGTGAGTTCGTATAACCATGCAAATATGACCGATGACCTCCTTGATGTTTCTTCAGGCGTCGTATGGTTACAAAATTTGTCACCCCAGGCGTTCCCGCCTAACTGTAGCTAACAATTTAGGTGTGGGATTGTCGGTCCCGAATAGATCTATTCACAAATTTCACGCTCTCCCTCCAGGAGACTATGGTTATACTAAAGGTGAGGATTTACTAGTACCCTGAAGGACATAACGAAGATAGGTCTCACAATCCTGTATAAACTAGTTTACGTGTTGTTCTGTGATACTCATGTTCAAAATTGTTTGTATACGGTGTAGAGTATAAATAATTATACACCAAATAATTACTTAGTAAGATACTCATGTTATCTGAAGGTAATAATGGATATACTAAATCGGTCATAGTTTATACGCTTTGACTTTGTACGTGGTCTGAATCTGTAAGACTGGAAATGAAATCAAAAACTATACCTATTATAGTTTGAATGATTTGTTACGTTCATGTACTGTTCTGAAAACTATGCAATTAAGTTTAGAAAAACATCCCTTATGCTCCGCATATTACAAAAGGGATAAAGTATCTAAATGCTTGATGTAAAACTATTGTAATTGCATCAGTTTTTAACTTGTGAAAACTGTTATGTTTGGCTTGTATTCCCCCTCAAAATGTGTAAAAACTGTAAAAGCGTAGGGGTATGAACTCACTGTTTAACGTAGGATCCGAATGTACGATTGGTATGAGTGATGAGTTTCAATGGATGTTTCGTATGCAAGTGGTCCCTATTAACATATAGTATCACATATATGCATTAAATTAAGGTGTTTCATGAGTAAACATGACGAGAAACCACCCTAAGGACTTGGAATTGCTTGAACTAAGTGTTGGAGCCATAAATGATCGAACAAGGGAGGTGTATGGCCATGGAATAAAGGATTTTTGTGTGTGTGCAGCCAGGGTGTGTGTGCGGTTGCACACAGGAGTGTGCGGCCGTACACAAGACTGTGTGGTCGTACACTCTTCATTTATGCTCCAAAAGTCGATTTTTCAAGTGTTTCAAGGCTCGAATCAAGTCCAGCTAGAAGATAGGAGGGTCAAACTCTCACTTTGGAGGGTCTTTGAGGTGTGTACGGCCACCTTATGAAGGTGTGCGGCTGTACACCTTCAAGTGATGAAGAACACTAAGAACATCAAGAGTTTAGGCTTAGATCAAGGTGTCTTACCAGTATAACAAGCTGAATGATGGAGTACTTCACGTTTTTTAGGCCTTTGGAGTGTTCTTGGATGAAGTTTCTAGAGAGAGAAAGTAGAGTGTAGCCAAAATAAAGGAATGAGTGAAGGGGGTCACCCCTTTATACATAGGGGAGTGTGCGACTGGGGGATGGGTGTGCGGTCGTACACACCTCTCAGGAGGGTGTATGGCCCAGTTTTGTCCCTATATGACTTGTTGACTCATTCCTAATCTCATTCCCAGCTATACTCAGGCTTAGAACACTTAAATGAACCCTTAAACGACATTAAAAGGTAACGAAATTGAGTTAATGTTGATAAAGTTGACCAATCGTACAGATTGGAAGTTTCGGGTTGTCACATCATCCCCCCGTTAGAGGGAATTTCGTCCCAAAATTCAAGAATAAAGGTACAAATCATGGATTTGGAAAAAGATGGGGGTAGTTCTATTTCATTGAATCCTTGCGCTCCTAAGTGAATTCAGGTCCCCACTTGGCATTCCAGCGAACCTTCACTATCGGGATGCGACTTTGCTTTGTTCGCTTGACCTCCCGATCCATGATTTTGATTGGCTCTTCCACGAAGTTCAGGTTTTCATTGATTTCAATTTCATCGAGAGGGACCACAAGAGTTTCATTGGATAGGCATTATTTTAGATTCGAAACATGGAATATAGGGTGAATGTTGCTAAATATCTCAATCATCTTAGTCTTGCTGCTATAACTGAAGAACTTAATGCTTTGAAGTGTGGAAAACCAATGAGTTCCGCAAACACTCCGGTCAATGCAGTTTCATGCTCTCAATCTTTTGAAGCTATGATTAAACTTCTTCGTGAACATAATGATTTGCTAAAAAGGGAAGTCGAGGACCTAAAATACGAAGGATATCAACTTAGGAAAGGGCAGAAACCCCTAAAGGCTAAATTAGAAGAAAAAACCAAAGACTTTAGGAGGCTTCAAGAAGATTATAGCAACAAATGTGAAAATTATGACTATGTTAAGAGACAACTTGCTGAATTAACTGCTGAGCTTGACACATTAAAAAGCAAATTTGAAACTGCAGATTTTGATTTCAGAAAATTTGATGTGTCAAGTGAAGTAGTTGCAAACATGAAAGACCATTGTTTGAAATTCAAAAATAACTAGCAAAAGGGTTTAGGGTATGCTAGTGTTCCTCCACCTTTCAATCATAACTACACATCCATCTCTCTGACTAAGGAAGAAATTGAAAAAGAAGCACATCTTCAGTATGGCCAACCCTCTGTTCCAGCTTCAGTTACGACTGAACAATCAGGCCCAACTGAGGGTGTTGAGATGAAAAATACTAATATTTATACTTCCTGTGCAGGTAAAGTAATGGAAGATGAGAACAAGGAGAAAACCACCGATTCCAGTGCAACAGAGTGCATGTTGTAATTGTGCTTGTGGGAAAACCAAGAAACGAGGCAAGGATACGCCACCACGAGCAGGAAGAAACAACTTCACAATGAAGAAAAAAACTTGTTTTCACTGTGGAACACCTAGACACATTGCCAAAAATTGTCCTAATCGTGCATACGTTCCCTACTATACACGAGGTTGGCAGAATGCGCCAAGAGGGAGATACTTCAGAAGAAACCCCTCAAGTTCACATTCAGACAATGGTTACTGGAATGCCAACAAGGCCAATAATCCAACTCCCAAGACCAAGAATCAAAATCTCAAGGTTTAGAAGGGAATGCCAACCAAGAAGTCCAATCCAAGAAACGTTCCAGCGAAACCAAGACCGGCTAGGTCAAAGTCATCTCGGTGATTGGCTTTAAGGTCAAATGCAAGTACTGAGCCTCCCATTAGATCGAACAAGAAATGAGTTAAACCCGAATATAGATGGGTACCAAATGGTGAAAACTCCCAAATCTTCTAATGACTCTAATATTTCATCTTCTATTTAAGATAAGCAGGATATGTCGTGGGAGAGAGTACCGTGCAAGGATGAAAAAGGTCAACCCAGTTTCAATATGGACTGGGTTCCAAAGACCAATTGACCCCGCTCTTTGTCGGGGCAACTATGGAGCCATATCATCAGACTTCGGTTTGTTGGTAGTGGCTGCTCCTGGAATATGATAGGGGACATCTCTCAATTGTAAAACACTCAGAACTTTGTTTGAGAGTATGTGTCCTTTGTGGGAAAGAAAAGAAAGGAGTAAAGGAAGAGATCACAAATAGGATTAGTGCTTAATGACATGAAGAATTTTTGGATTTGTTCTGAGATTATGTGTGCTGTTCTCAGACCTTCTAGATGCAAATTCAATCGGTGAATTACGGTTTGCCTTTTCTTCTCTATAGTCCTGAGTTTATCTTACTCTGATTCATTTTAAAGAGAAATTTTCATTTTCTTAATAATTTTTCGTTAGTAGTTATTATTGGGAAGTGATATCAAGAAAGTGATAATGGGCAGTCTAAAACATGTGTAAAGGACTAAATCTGAATTTGTCTAGACTCTGTGATCAATGTGCTGGTAGGCACGAAGGATTTGACAGTGTGGATTTAGATAGGATTGTTTGGACTGACTATATGATGCTCGGGTAGATTGAACAGTGAGATAAACACGGGAACCCACAAGATACACTAAATTAATATGTATCTAAAACTGTGGCTTAACTCTTCCTTGATCTACGGACTTATGTCCTTAACTCTTGTTCTGATAATGCAACTTGGGGGTTCTGATAAAGTAGGTCTGTAGGAAATTATTTTCTTGCTTTCTATCTGTCAGTCATATGTTGCTTCCTCTGTGTGATTGGAAGAGATCCGACCTGGATTGCAACATATGCAACTCTAATTCTATGCACCTCCTTATCTCTGAAATTCTTTCTATCTGTTATCCATATGATGTCCCCTCTGCATGATCGGAAGATCCGACCTAGGACACAGCATATGCAACATTTTATCTCTCTAACCCCCTATATATGTTAGTCATATGTTGTTCCCTCTGTGTGATTGGAAGACATCCGACCTGGGATACAACATATGCACTTCTATATCTGAATTCTTTCTTAATGATTGAATTCTCACCTAAAGTAAGGAGTTCTTTGGAAGTTCTTAATTACCGGGGTATGTCGGGAAGTGGTAAACACGTTCTAGTTCATCTAAAATTGAACCATTTAATAGGTTGTCTGTAGATCTCACTCTTAATTTAAGTGGACAGCAATATCCTTGGACGTCGTCAGCTAAACATCCATTTAAGAATATAGATATCATTGTCTTGTCACTTATAACCTTATCAATTTGTCAACATCCTTTGTGTTTAAGTGGATCACAATACAGGTGATTGACCAGATCTACACATGTAGGTGTGTGCAGATAACGATATTGGATTGCCTGACAACTATGATCCCAAATATTTTTCTTTTTTGTTAAATTTGTTCATAGTTTTCCTTTATGCACAAATTTAGGGGGAGAATTAAAAAAAATTCAAAAAAAATCAAACAAAAAATCAAAAAATTCAAAATCCAAAAATATTTTTGTTTCTGTTTTCTTTGACTTTTGCTTTGTCTTTAAAAGTGATTTCAGGTGTAGATGAAACTCATGGAGAGTGTATCGAGATTTTCTAAGCCAAAGCTTCATCCGTGATCATCAAAGAATTCTCATTCGAAGGAGCAAGAAATGAAGATTATTCTTTCAACATTCAATCTTTCAACCCAGAAGCAAGGTGAAGCTGCACTTGAGGATTATCTGACGGATTGCATTGAAGCCTCCTCAATCAGTCTGCTACTATTGTTGTACCTACTAAAGTGATATAGAAGATTTGTTATCTCTGATGTTCTCTCTGAAGATTCTCAAGTTGAAAGCGCTATCTTTCAAGAATCAGTACATCAAGCATCCTCACCCAATGTGCGTTCAAAGACAAATTTTTGAAGAAAAGCCCAACTACTCAAGATGAAGTCATTCATTGAAGATTCATCAAGTTCATATTGAAGTTGTGAAGAATTTGAAGATTAATGCTGAAGCCAAGCTCTCGATGAAGATTAACAACAAAAGTCATCTACTTTTTAGGGGAGCTTGTTAGGTCAATTAAGAAAAGAAAGCTATAAACCAAGGGGGAGATTGTTTTCTTAAAAATATGGTTTATACTTTTCTTTTCTAGGAAAATGTATTTTTTGTGTCTTGGACGTAAATCGCTTGGTGTTTACATTCGTATACATGTTTACGGTTGTGTTTACGGCCGTGAACAAGTTTATGGCCGTAAACCCATTCACGGCCCATGTCTACTATATATAGTGTGAGGAGTGCATAATTGTAACAGAATAGAGGAGCTTAAGTTTGTGCATTTGAAGGTGTTATAGAGAGAGATAAAAGAGAGTGTGTGTTAGTGTGTGTGAATCTTGTATCCGGATCTTCATTCCTATCAATACATACAAGATTTATCATCTTCTTCTCCTTCTCTTCTATCTGATCTAACATCATCCGTTTGATTCGGATTCAGCACCAACAAATGGATCTGATCGATACTCAAGTAGATTGGGGACTTATAGTTGGGTGTACTGGGAGTACATAGGGCATACTCCAGACTCATATAAACCCTAATTTAGGGTCTTGGACCCTATTTAATGATCTTAACTCAACTCCAATCCCTCTTATCTTCAGCCTCCATCCCATTAAACCCTATATTCGAAACCCTAGCTTCCATTTGAGCATTTTGAGGTTCTTGGTGTGATTTTGGTGTTCCTTGGAGAAGAAGGAGTTCTTGTTGGAAGCATTTCTTGCTTGGAGCTTGCGGATCCATGCTCCAATCATCTTCATCAACTTCCAGGAGGTATAAAGTTTCTAACTTGATGAATCTATATGTTAGATCTAGTCTAGGGTATGTTTTGGGTTTATTTTGGTCCTTAGAGTCATCCTTGTGAGTATCAGCTACTCCAAGAGCTTAGAATATTGGATCTTATCACTTCTGAGGTTGTGGGTGCATAAAAATGTCATTTTGATGGGTTTAGGTGAGTCCCAATTGAGTTGGTGTTCATATTATGGGTTTAGAAGGATGAAAATGGGTTTTGTGTCCCATTAAGCCATGCAAGATAGTAAAGTTGGAAAGTTTATGGTTTAATACCTTATCTGGGGATCAGATTTGTGTTTGGATAACTTGACTTAACCCAATAAGAGCTGTTGGGCCTCTGATGGGTGCATTGGGCGTACGTAGGAGTACACTCAACATAATGTTAGTTTTATGCATCAAATGCTTGTATGTGGTGCTTTGGGGGTTAGTACGCAGGGCATACGTTTCTGTTACGCATGGCGTACTCCTTAGAGTGTCCATTTAGGGTCTTTTAGGGTTTGGGCTTTGTTGTGCTATTGGACTTTTTAGAAATAGGTCCATGATGGTTTTCGGGCCCAATTAGAAAGTTGGCCATATTGGGCCTTGGGATGCCATTTAGGAAATTAGGCCTTTTAAGCAAATGGGTTGGGTCTTGGTTTGGGCCAAGTAAGAAAAAGGGTAAAATGGTCTTTTACCCTTGATATAAGTAATTTGGATTATTGATTATGGGTCGAGATCCAATTATTAATTGGATATTATTTGATGGTGCTAGCGCACAAGGATTTTCTGGATCGGTAGACCGAGATTTTACTTGAAAAATTCAGCCACTAGAGGTGGTTTCCTTCGTTGTATCCATGGGTCGAAAGCACCAATTACGGACCACTAGTTTATGTTGAAGTATGATGATTGTCTTTGTGACAACTATCAGTTATGTTTGTATTTGCTTGATGACTTTTTGATTCTTTTGTTATGATATTATGTGGTAGTGGTACGGTGACATAGACTCTGTATCTGGTTGAAATAGACTGAAGGGGATTGTAAGCACCCATATATGCTTGACTTTACATGGTTGAAATAAAATGAATGAGATTGAAAGCACCCATATATGTTTGATTGTATCTGATTGAAATAGACCGAAGGGGATTGAAAGCACCCAAATATGCTTGACTATATCTGGTTGAAATAGACCGAAAGGGATTGCAAGCACCCAGATATTGTTGATAGTATGTTTGTATAGTATGGGGTATTTTGGGGGAACTCACTAAGCTTTTTGCTTACGATTTTCAGTTCATGTTTCAGCTACTTCTGTTTTGAAAGGGAAGAGCTCACGATGACTGCATTGCACATAACACATTGTTCCGCATATTACACGACTCTAATGTAATTGGATGTTTATGATATTGTTTCTATAATGGTTTTATTAATCTAAAAATCGAAATAGTCTTAATTTTTAGGATGTTACAAGTTGAATCAGAGCCTTAGCATGAGGGATTCGGGCATACTCTCGGCTGTGTTTGAACTCAAACTGAGGGTTTGGTGGATTTTTCAAAAAGAAATGTTTTATAAAAGGGGTTTTCTAATAAAAGAAAAAAGGCTGTGGTGCATGCAATCGACCGAGCTCAAGTAAGTTTTCCCAAAATACCCATACATGTTTTATGATATGATTTGATTTGTTAACCTGTGAATTGCATGCTAGTTAGGGCTACGGATCGGCTCAGTATTTTCATGATAGAATGCTAGGAGAGATTCCTTTATATGCCTACTACATGAGCTTGTAGACTTTCATGCTAGTACTAATCTGTCAGTGATAGGATGAACTGTTTAGGTTATGTTTGTTTCGATTACTTAATGCTCGAATGTTGCTAGATTTGTGCTTTTAGGAGTTTCAGTTAACTAGTAAGCATGTATATTAAGTTAAATATTGTTCAGACTAGATAATTTTTGAAGGTTAGGTTTTAACTCTATTGCGTAACTCTTAAGTCCAATCGTTGTAGTGTGAGACCTTTCATTCAAATAATTACTGGTGTTAGCGATATGTAATTATATTTGTGAGCTAGTTAGAGGATGTTAGGGAGAGTTCCTTATGCAGCTGATGGTGGGAAGTAGAATGGTGGTTGTCGCAGGTATATCGGTCCTTTTCAGGGTTTCGGCCCGGGTGGGCCGGGTTGCTTATCGTTGGATCTTCCCAAGTTGTTTAGTTAGATCCATAACATGTTTCACGTCTCTTAGTTGCTGAAATGTTTGGTGGATGGATTGGCTTGATGTGTGATGCCTTGTTGCCTAAGAGGAATTGGATGTTATACTATATTTGAATCTTTCTTGGTAGGAAGTGATTTAGATGTCCTCTGTTTGGTTGTGATTTGGAGTGTTACTGCATGAATGCTACTTGATTTGTGCTTTGTGGGACTCATAATAATGTGAGTTAACTGTTAAGTGACTATGTTAAGTCACATGTTGCATATGTTAGATAATCTCAGAGTGACGGATTTGACCCTACTGCGTAGCTTTCGTTTGAGTCTATCCGTTGTAAGGATAAGCCTTTTACTCGAAGGATTATCTAAGCTTTGTTGCATGTCATTGTATTCATGAAGTAGTTAACTGCCATTATTAGGAGTTCTTCAACAGCTAATGGTAGGGTGAGGTCGCGAACCTAGGAGAGCATAGGAGTGTTATATTGGGTTGACCTGTGTTGTTTAGTGATGGGTATTTATTTGAGAACGAGTGTATCAAATTGGATTGGATGGATGTGGACATGAGTGGTTACTTAGAGGACCCTAGATGGTTCTCTAGGAAAGTATAGATATGTTTGGAAGGTAGTATTGGACCCATACTACTGGAAGCACAGGATCCATACTCGACTCGTGGAAAGTTTGGGGTATTCTAAGGAACTGGTTAAGTAAGATGGCATGTTTTGGCACAATGATTCATTGCAGTGTATTTCCACCTTTATCGGTTTATCAGGTATGATCATACAGGTTGAGGATGGGTCATAGGATTGTTTGGGCCTTAGTGGCCATGTTTGTTGATTTTCAATGGTACAGAAACATGAAAAGTAATTGATTCCAAGGTTTGTAGGGCCCTGCTCAAGTAGTGAAGGTTGAGTCGCAAGACTCAAGATGGAAGCGATTGTGATGAGTGGCTCGAGGATTGCAGCCGGAGATTAAGTGATTGGCAGATGGATTGGGATACCACTATCATCAATAGGGGTCATGTACTTCCAGCTTTCCATGATCGGAGGGAAGAGAGAGTAGACATGTGATTTTCAAAGATGGGATGTAGTCCTGACATGATTCTAGAAGATTGTGGTTTTCTTTGTCGATAGGTATGGCATCATAGGAATGCACAAAAGGGTTTTGTGGTACAACTGCCTTGAGATGGGATAAGGGGTCTACTTTCTAGAAATTAATTAGGACAAGTGCTAGTTGATTGTTTCAGGAACCAAGGGAAGTGAATTAGTAAGAGCAACTTCTGTTGTCTCTGATGTATCCTGACTAAGATAATGATGCTTCTTATAATTATGAGTAATGATCGCAGTGAATTGTGTGTTGCGGAATTGGGTGAGGTGTGTGGTAGTTCATTTGTTTCTAGGCGGAGAATTGGTGTCATGAGTGGACAAAACTAGTGTTTGTGCATCTGTATGGGATTCTACTATTAGATTGGGAGGTTTTCAAGGTTTCCATCGGAGATTTGGGATAACTTTGTGTTCGCTTGGTCCTTATCTTGAAGACCAGTTTGAGATGTGGTATGTCTGCAACGTCATTTGGTGGTAGTTTGAACCCTAAGTGGGGGAGAACCAAATATTTTGGTTGAAGGATCATTGTTATGTTTGAGTTTATGATTTCAGAAAAATGTATCTTAGGGATTTGTGGTTCGGGTATGCGGAACTTTGTTTCAGGACTTGGTCTGGATGAAGGTGCGGAGTAAGTTATCATCAGATGTATGTGTTCAGGAATGAAAGAGTCGTCTTCACGGCAAGAAGATGTTGAATAACGAAGCTTTTTGTAGCTAGTGGATCCTTTCAAAATGTCGTTGAATTAATCAAGAGGCGTTTGGGATGATCAGGTTGAGCATCGAGTGCTGAGGGATTCCTCAACTCGTTGTATAGATTGCTATCCCTATTCTAAGGTGAAAAGTATTGATCGGTAAATCATCTTCAAAGTTTGGTATGTTCAGTCTCACATGGGTTTTGTGAATGTAACATCCCGAGTCCAGGAGTTCAACTTCGGGGTTCAAAGCGTAAATTTGAAGGCCAACTCGGCGAGTCCATGGGTGGACTCGGCGAGTAGGGTCGCGACTCAGGTCGCGTGTTAAGTGGCCAACTCGGCGAGTCCAAGTCTGGACTCGACGAGTAGGCGCTGTGTGAAGAAAAACCTAATTTCAGGGGATGAGCCCTATATAAAGGACATTATACCCTCTCCCCAGCCTCCTTACCTTCCCTTGAAGTCCAGAAAACCCTATAAGCGTGATTATGAAGGATTTGAGTGCTTTTGAGCCTTCGAGAAGTGATTTGGAGGGAGATCTTGGAGAGTTAGGAGGCTTGGAACAAAGGGCTTTGCTTAGATTCAGATTTACTTGCTATTGGGGGCTTCCTTTTGAGGTATTATCTCGTTCTTGGGCTGCTATTCATCTAGATTCACCATTTTTGGGATGTGTGGGAAGTTTAGCTTGTGGTAATAAGAGTTTAAGGGTTGGATCTAAGGTTGCTACCTCAGATCTAGAGTGCATTAAAGTCCCTATTATTGAATGTTTGGTGAAGCCATCTTGTCCCAAACCCTAGCCCTAGAGTGTAAAATGCCAAGATCTCTTTGGATTCACGTAAAGTTTGCCACTTTACATGATGGAAGGGTTGTAGAAAGGTAGATCTACATTTTAGATCGATTGCATGGCCTGGAAGGCTTCTATATGGGTTAAGAACTAGTGGTACTCGACGAGTCACAAGGGTGTACTCGGCGAGTTTCTTGAAGGCGGGAAGGAACTCGAAGAGTTTGAAGAACAACTCGGCGAGTTGGTTGAAGATAGCCTTGGACTCGGCGAGTCTGTTCTTGGACTCGGTGAGTCTGGTCTTGAGGTCTTAACCTTTCCTAGTTAAACTAAGAATCGGTGAGTCAAGGGATGACTCAGTGAGTTGAGATGGGTCCTTTTCAGAGATGGGGGACTCGGCGAGTCAGCAGGCTGACTCGGAAAGTAGAGTCAGCCAGAAGGTTGACTTTGAATTTGAATTTGACCAAGAGTTGACCAGTTGACTTCTAAGGGCATTTTGGTAATTGTTGGCTTCAGTTTTGAGTTCAATGTTGGTGCTAGCCAGTGGTGGAGATCGTGTCAGTGGTTGGAGCATGTCGGTCTTATCTTTCCAGTCAGCAGTTGCGAGGTGAGTTATCCTCACTATATCAACACGATCTAAGGCACCAAGGTCAGCCCTTTTATCGGATTGTAATCCGGGTATTGTTGTTATGTTGCTGTTTTACTATGTTTGCATCCTGGTAGTTAGGATGGTATTCGTTAGAGACCTAGTTAAGGTCGGTATCCTGGTATATAGGGTGATGTTATGCTAGTAACCGGTTAGGTCGGTATCCTGCTTAGAGTATGTTGCGTAACGTGATCTGCTAGATCAGTTTGATTGAATGTGAACTGTTATATGATTGTATGTTTATGTGCACATGGTTGTTTGACTGGGGGTTGGGTTGAGGCGAGACCTGCTTTGTGCTGTAGGCCAACATACCCAGGGCGGACCGGTTATTCCGAAGGCCCAACGAGCAGTCCAGATAGGCTGTAGGCCCCACGAGGGCGGACCAGACGTGCCGAGGCTCGGAGAGTGGACCAGGCCGACTGAAGGCCCGATGCGGGCGGACCAGTCATATTGTAGACTCAAAGAGTGGACTAGGTGGGTTGAAGGCCCGGTGAGGGCGGACCAACCATACTGCAGACTCGAGGGATATGACTAGACTCGGAGGGTGGACCAGGTGGACTGAAGGCCCGTCACGGCGGACCAGTCACACAGTAGACCCGAAATGCACGGCTGTTCTGTGATTTGATATGATATAGCATGTTATGTGTGTGGTATATGTGGTTGGTATTTTAGGGGTATCTCACTAAGCTTTCGGGCTTACAGTTGTGGTTTAATGTTTTTCAGGTTCTTCAGGAGACCGTGGAAAGGCAAAGGCGTGATCGTATCGCTCCTCGAGTTTGTGTTTTATGATAAGATTCTGGGAATACTCTAATAATAAATGTATTGAAAACCTTTTTGTAATAACATGATTAAAATGGGTTGTTTTTGGAAAGTTAAAATTTGTTGAAATTTTTGGTCGTTACAAGTTGGTATCACAGCCTTGGTTTGAGTGAATTGGAGGAACATTCGTGTGAATCCAGTCTCAAATTAGGGAGAGTTTTTAAAAGAGAATTTAAAATGGTTTTCAAATTAAGTAAAAGGAGGGCGCGGAGGTACGATCAGCCAGAGCCAGTAAGTAACCCCAAAATATCATGCATGATAATTGTTTTCGAGCTTTGATAGAACAGCATGCTAGTACTACGCTAGGGATCTTCAGGATTTCATAATAATGTTGCCTGTTTTATGATACCTGCTAGCCTAGGGTTTCCTTCTGTATGAGATTTTCAGTGTTCCTCTAGGAGTGAGGATTGAGAGCTTGCTATGTATATATGTCACTAGGGTGTTGTGGTAGTACTTCATAGAAATATGGGTAGGTGTGGAAGGTAGTATGGGCCCGTACTACTGAAAGCACAGGACCCATACGCGTATCAGGAAAACCATGACCCCAAGGGTTGAGTTGGGAGTTAGTTCCCGGGTTAGTAGAAAGTATCTGAGATTTTGTGGTGTTTTTCAGTATGGTGGTTACGAGGCATGCTGGGAGCGGATCCGGGTCAGGATCGGGAGCAGGTGAAGGAGGTCAGGGTGGGTCAGTACCGCCCGAGGTTGTTGGTCAGATAAGCACAGACGAGTTGGATGCTAGGATACGTGAGATCCTGCATGATGAGGTTGCTGCGTTGTTCCGGGCCGAGCCGCCGGAACTATTTGGGTCGATCAAGACCGCCATGGTGGAGTATTTTGATGAGCGTTATACGGCTCTCGCAGAGATGGCTGCCGCGGCGGCTACAGCAGCTGTAGCAGCGGTAGGGGGTGGAGCTGGTAGAGGTTTCCAGTATCGGGACTTCGATAATACGAAGCCCCTATCTTTGATGGATTTCAGGACCCGATTGTTGCTATGAGATGGTTGTCAGACGTGGAAGGGTGTTTCTTCATGTGTTCATGCCTTGCTGATCAGAGGGTTAGGTGTGCTCTGAACTTGTTGAGGCTTAGGGCGAAGGATTGGTAGATATTGATCACGGGGTCATATTCAGATGCTCAGAGGGCTGCGGTTTCATGGGATCAGTTCCGAGAAATGTTTAGCACTCGTTATGTTCCGCGGGTTGAGAGGGAGAGATTGGCTCAGGAGCTCCTTGATCTGAAGCAGGATTCGGAGTCGGTGACAGAGATCACCAGGATGTTCACTGAGAGGGTGATGTTTTGCCCCGAGTTTGCTTCGGAGCAGGCTTAGATGTCCCGATATATGAGTATGCTCAAGAGGGATATCAAACAGTTCGTGTCTACGCAAAGGTGCGAGACTTTGTTAGAGTTATAGGAGGCCGCCAGGAGGCATGAGTTAGAGCTCGAGTTGCAAATACGAGAGCAGAAACAGGTTCCGGTGCAGTCACAGCCGGCACCGAAACGGTCTAAGACCGTCGATTCTAGATTGGGAGATCGGAGCAGCCACACTTGTGGGAAGTGTGGGAAGGGTCACACCGGAGTTTTTCGGTCCGGTGGTGCATGCCGCAAGTGCGGAAGGGAGGGGCACTATGTAAGGGATTGTCGGCAGGCAGTCCCGAGTCGGGATTTGAGGATCTGTTATCATTGTCATCAGGTTGGGCACATTGTCCACATCTTACTGCAGGACCAGTGCAGGCTCTAGCACCGGCCACGTTGAGGATCACGGGTGGAGGTCAGGGTGGAGCGGAGCCCCCAAGGGCTCAGAGTCGTGCTTTTCAGATTACAGTGGAGGAGGTCAGGGTAGTGCTGGATGCAGCTGCGGGTATGTTTCTTCTTGATGACTTATTATTTTATGATTATTGTGCAGCATTGTTTATCTGCTAGTCTCGTTGCATGGTTTTCGGTATTGTATTCTTTGATTTTGAGGGTTATGGCATGGTTATGGGCTTAGTGTTAGAAATTTCGTTGGTTATCATTCATGAGGGTTGTTCGTGGGAATCGGGTGATGGTCTAGATATCAGGTAGCATCTGCAGTCTGAGGAGTGATTAGCTGAAGATTGAGTTTCTTTCGAGTCCGGGATGATCAGTGTTGATGTGTGATTTGTGAAGGTTGCTCGTGCTAGTGGGAATCAGTTCGCGTGTAAGTGTTTGTGTCGGGAAGGTTTGTTGAGGAAGGTCGGCAATGGCGACCGGTGGTTGATAGTCAGTGCTCTAAGTAGGGGAGAATTGGAGAATTCTCCGGAAAAATCGATGAGTATGAAAGGTCGTTTAGCTGCATGGGATTCAGTAGTGACTCGGTCAACCAAAGGCGTAGGCTGGTATGAGTAAGTGGCAGGCGTGCGTGGTGGGATGCAAACCAAGAGCGATTGATTGTGGAAGGCCTAGGATCGGGCTGGGACTAAGTATATCGGATGGAGGTAAAGTTCGGAACCCCTAGAGGGCTAGAACAGTATGCATGGGAGGAGTTTCCCGAAGGAGTAACTCGGAATGTTGATTGCTAGTTGAGCGGTCCGGATAGACTGAAGGCCGATCGGCGTACCAATCAGGCCGAAGGCTCGGAGGACGGTCCAGCCAGACTGAAGGTCCTGGAGGGCGGTCCAGGTCTGTTGAAGGTTATGAGAGTGGTCCAGTGTGGCTCAAGGCCTGGTAAGGCGGTCCAGTCATGCTGAAGACTCTGCATGTGTCGTTAGATCGGTGCGAGGAAATGGAACGAGTATGTCGCGATATGTTAGCGTTAGAAGGCCTGGCCTCGGATATTGATCACGTTTAATGGAGGTAGTGCATGGACTTGAAAGTCTTCGCGTGTGGATTCAAAGTATGTATGGTGCATGGGATGGCGATTATGCCATAAGGAAATGGTGTAGTATTGGGTGAGCACCGTGGCACTTGTGATAGTGTCAAGGCAACCAAGTGGATCTCCTTGGTAAGGAATAAGGAAAGGAATGTAGCTCCGAGGGGGAGTGTAAGTTCACGAAAGTAAAAACAGTTGTGCGGAGTTATGATTGGAGTGCTTCAATTATGGTTATTGCGTAGTGTTTGCGGCGGTGATATGGAATCACATCCGGTTGGGATGTCTTCCAAGGTAAGGGAACGAAACTCCAAGGTGCAAAGTCAAGAGGCTCATAAGGGATGCAGAGATGGAGTCTCGGATTCCCAGCTCGATTTTTGGTTAAGAAATTGTGTATGCAGTGGTAATTCATCATGGGGGATGTTTAGAGGTGTTGTTAGTGTATCGGGTTTTCCAACCCGAGGATGCTAGAGTCAGTTCAACATGGGTATGAGATTACGGAGAGGGACTCATGAGAGTTTCTATAAGATTAAGGGATGTATCATCCTGTCAGCATAGAGTGGGTAGAGTTGAATTCAGAACGGGATTCTGGTGGTTCAGGGATTATCTCTAGCTCGTATGAGTCAAGTGAGTGTTGTGACTTGGATTGAGCGAAGTATCAGGGAGTGGTACTCAGTGGTTAGGTGTGGTTATCAAAGGATGAGGCTGGTGGTCGGTTTGAAGCGGGGGTCAGAACACTGCAAGGAAAGAGAAGGTTGGGTTCGGGTTTCGATGGCTGTGTTTTGAGGAATCTGGTTTGGTTAATGCTAGGAGGTGCATTGCGGAAGTAGTTCTGGAGTTGTGATTGCTGCAGGCTTTGAGGACGAAGCCTAATTTAAGTGGGGGAGAATTGTAACATCCTGAGTCCAGGAGTGCAAGTTCGGGGTTCAAAGTGTAAACTTGAAGAGCAACTCAGCGAGTCCATGGGTGGACTCGGCGAGTAGGGTCGCGACTCAGGTCGCGTGTTAAGTGGCCAACTCGGTAAGTCCAAGGCTGGACTCGGCGAGTAGGTGCTGTGTGAAGAAAACCCTAATTTCGGGGGATGAGCCATATATAAAGGACATTATACCCTCTCCCCAGACTCCTTACCTTCCCTTGAAGTCCAGAAAACCCTAGAAGCGTGATTGTGAAGGATTTGAGTGCTTTTGAGCCTTGGAGAAGTGATTTGGAGGAAGATCTTGGAGAGTTAGGAGGCTTGGAACAAAGGGCTTTGTTTAGATTCGGATTTCCTTGCTGTTGGGGGCTTCCTTTTGAGGTATTATCTCGTTCTTGGGCTGCTATTCATCTAGATTCACCATTTTTGGGATATGTGGGAAGATGAGCTTGTGGTAATAAGAGTTTGAGGGTTGGATCTGAGGTTGCTACCTCAGATCTGGAATGGAGAAGGTCTAGAGTGCATTAAAGTCCATGTTAATGAATGTTTGGTGAAGCCATCTTGTCCCAAACCCTAGCCCTAGAGTGTAAAATGCCTAGATCTCTTTGGATTCACGTAAAGTTTGCCACTTTACGTGATGGAAGGGTTGTAGAAGGGTAGATATACGTTTTGGATCGATTGCATGGCCTGGAAGGCTTCTGTGGGTTAAGAACTAGTGGTACTCGGCGAGTCACTAGGGTGTACTCGGCGAGTTGCTTGAAGGCGGGAAAAAACTCGACGAGTTTGAAGAACAACTCGGCGAGTTGGTTGAAGATAGCCTTGTACTCGGCGAGTCTGTTCTTGGACTCGGCGAGTCTGGTCTTGAGGTCTTAGCCTTTCCTGGTTAAACTAAGAATCGGTGAGTCAAGGGATGAATCAGTGAGTTGAGATGAGTCCTTTTCATAGATGGGGGACTCGGCGAGTCAGCGGGCTGACTCGGCGAGTAGAGTCAGCCAGAAGGTTGACTTTGACTTTGACTTTGACCAAGAGTTGACCAGTTGACTTCTAAGGGCATTTTGGTAATTGTTGGCTTTTGTTTTCAGTTCAATGTTGATGGTAGCCAGTGGTGGAGATCGTGTCAGTGGTCGGAGCATCTCGGGTCTTATCTTTCCAGTCAGTAGTTGCTAGGTGAGTTATCCTCACGATATCAGCAGGGTCTAAGGCACCAAGGCCGGCCCTTTTATCGGATTATAATCCGGGTATTGTTGTTATGTTGCTGTTTTACTATGTTTGCATCCTGGTAGTTAGGACGGTATTCGTTAGAGACCTGGTTAAGGTCGATATCCTGGTATATAGGGTGATGCTATGCTAGTGACCGGTTAGGTCGGTATCCTGCTTAGAGTATGTTGTGTAACGTGATCTGCTAGATTGGTTTGATTGAATGTGAACTGTTATATGATTGTATTTTTATGTGCACATGGTTGTTTGACTGGGGGTTGGGTTGAGGTGGGACCTGCTTTGTGCTGTAAGCCAACATACCCAGGGCGAACCGGTTATTCCGAAGGCCCAGTGAGTGGTTCGGATAGGCTGTAGGCCCCACGAGGGCGGACCAAACGTGCCGAATCTCGGAGAGTGGACCAGGCCGAATGAAGGCCCGATGCGGGTGGACCAGTCATATTGTAGACTCAAAGAGTGGACCAGGTGGGTTGAAGGCCCGGTGATGGAGGACCAACCATACTGCAGACTCAAGGGACATGACTAGACTCGGAGGGTGGACTAGGTGGACTGAAGGCCCATCACGGCGGACTAGTCACACAATACACCCGAAATGCATGGATGTTCTGTGATTCGATATGATATAGCATGTTATGTGTGTGGTATATGTGGTTGGTATTTTAGGGGTATCTCACTAAGCTTTCGGGCTTACAGTTGTGGTTTAATGTTTTTCAGGTTCTTCAGGAGACCGTGGAAAGGCAAAGGCGTGATCGTACCGCTCCTCGAGTTTGTGTTTTATGATAAGATTCTGGGAATACTCTGATAATAAATGTATTGAAAACCTTTTTGTAATAACATGATTAAAATGGGTTGTTTTTGAAAAGTTAAAATTTGTTGAAAATTTTGGTCGTTACAGTGAAGGTATTGTATTAATTTATTGGGTTAGTTGTCAATGCATTCTCGATCGTTGGTCTTTTCGTTCATCATCAAAAGTGGAGGTTCTTCGACAGTTTCAAGTTGTGTCAGTTGAAGTTCCATGGAGCCTCAACCTATCGTCAAGTTCTATATATTTTATATTTTCATTGGTTTCTGGGTATGTTTACCCTCAATTGTGGTGTGGAATTTTGGTGCATAGCAAACCCAAGTTTTGGCAACATTTATAGACCACCTTGTGAGTTTTCTCGAGCTACTTATGTATTGGTGGAATCTATTCAGTTTCAATCAAGAAGTGGGATCTTGTTCGATCGTTCGTGAGGATGTTTCTATTAACAGTTTAGGTTCGTCTAGTTTTGCATTGATATCAGTCTATGATGTGAAAGGAATTGAGCGTGATAGAAGAGTATGGCTCATGTTTTGATAAGATAACATTAATAGGGATGTTATTTAGGTTCCTGCAAGTTGGTTGACTGATGGTTGGGTATCTTTAGTTCCCTTGTGGTGCTGGTTGCAAGTCTTCAGGCTGTGGATGTGATGTCGACAATATCAATTTGTAGCATGAGCGTATCTTTTAGTGGATAGGAGGTGTCACAATGTATTGTGAACTAGTGGTTGTATATTTTATATGGGTAAGAACCGATAGTCTTTTGATTTAGACTCTTAGGTATCAAATCATTAGCTTTATTGGCTTATTTGGGTGTTAGTGCATTGTGGGAGTCAAGAGATTTGGTGACCAGCTGGTTTGGATCGTCTGGGCAGTTAAAGGTTGTTAAGAATGATGGTTGTGCACCAGTAGCCACTTGAAGAGTGTTTACATTATGAACTTTGGTTTCTTGAGGGTTGTCTATCAAGAGTTCGGTTACTAATGTTGGGCATTGGTTATGGAATCTCGAGCCATGAAGTCCATTATGAATGTCTTGAGCAATTCGTGAGATGACATGGGGTTTGGATGTAGCGTGAGAATTTTTGGACTAACCATCCTTATCCTTGTGGGATCAGTAGGTTGGTGATGACTTGTCACAAAGTTAAGCGTGTATTTTGTGACAACCCGAAATTTTCGTTCGGTCAAACCCTAAAGTTAGTCACTTCAAATTATAAGTCAAGTTCATTTTTATTTGTTGTTAGCAAATTTAAAGTTCGTTCGATTATTTTTATAATTATTCTTCAAACGAACGGGTGAAAGGAAGTGTCGTTTCGAGTCTTGAAATTCCAAAACCGCAAGTACCACGTAGTTAGGAAATTCACGGCCAAACTTGTATGTTTGGGCCGTAAATCCTTCCAAAACCTTAAACGCGTGCCTTAAGCATGAGTTTACTCCCCAAAACACCTCACTTCTTACTTGCAATCTCAAGAGCAAACTCCAAACACTCTCAACTACCATCCCATCTTTCACCCGATTTCCCAAAAACGTAAGTACTTCTTGGTTTGATTTGTGGTTATATCATAATAACTAGTGATTATACATCATTTCATCCATTCAACTGATGATTTTCATTAGATCTTCAAAACACCAAGAACACCAAGAACACACACTAGTGTTCTTGGACCTTAAATACCTAATTGAGCTCTGATCTTGTAAGTGCACTTGCTATAGCTTCTTGTATGCTTAGTATGACCCTTATAACACTTGAAAATCATCAAGAAACCATGGAACCAAGGAGTTTATGGCCAAGGATGATCTTGGGCTGTAAACCCCTTTCAAGGTGGTAAATTGGACCTTAGCTCCTTCCTATGCCTTGGATGCCAACCTTGATCCTTCCTAGAAGTGTTTAAGACCTTAAACAACAATCAAAACATGTCCCTAAGAGAGTTTACAACCGTGAACACATAAGAATATGGTGGTCTTATTATGCCCCTAATGCTTTCCTAAGCCTTGGACTTCATCATTTGATGCCCAATCATGACTTGTAAGACCTCAAAACACAATTTGGCACTTAGTACCATGAGTTTAAGGCCCTAAACTCATGGGGGAAATGGTCATGGGCCGCAAACTCCATAAAGGAGTGGTTCATGGGCCATAAACTCCAATGCCATGTCATACAACCCTTAGGTGCAACCCTTTTGTACTTGTAGCACTTGAATCAAAGTGTTTCTATGATCTAGGGTGTCTTAACTTGATTAATTAGTTATTAATTAACTAATTAGATACATATATTTTTGATTATATTTTAACTAGGACCATTGTGTGTGTTCAAGTCCTCACTTGACACCTAGCACCTTGTCCGACACTTCCATCCGATCCGCTCACTACAGGTGAGTTCATACCCCTTAATTAACCTTTTTAAATGTTTTTAAATGTTTTTAAATGCCTTATGGGGGGATACAAGTTGAAACATGCTAGTTATTAAATCAATCACATGTGATTAATAACTAGCATGCAAATAGATTTACTACACTTTTAGCGGTTTTACCAAACAGATTACTTCAAATAACTTTCCAAAACATCTTTACTAGTTTACAACTTTTTATCAAACTTTCTTACATACTGAATGTTTCTTTTCAAAACTCTATTACAATTGTGTTTCCAAAACAAAGGATTCATTATACTTTAAACTGTTCTTATCAAATAAACTGTTTTCAAACTGTTTTACAAACTGACATCAAGTCACCTTTTCTTAGTTCTTAAACTCTTCAAAGGTTTTACAAAACTTCTTTTATACTTTTATATTGTCAATTGCATGCCTAGATATGTATAGTTATATAAGTAATGTTTGAAGGATTTAGGAAGGCTAACCCGCCTTATTTCCTTTTCCTCGTTAGGATGTGGTCTGGTAGGATATCCGGTATCCGTCCGAAGGTCGTTTAACTACTAGTTATATATCATGTGTACATATATACTCATAAAGGTTCTTCCATTCAATTCCATACCCTGGGTAGCAGGGGTATACTTCTATGTTCATACGTACAAGTTATATTACTAGTAAACTACAATAGGCGTAGTTTAGGGTTTTACTAATACTAATACTAGAACAATGAATCATACAAAGAGTCAGTTCATACATGAGTCATAACTTATAGTGATGAGAAACAAACATAATACATAGTAATGAGAAACAAACATTATACATAGTGATGAGAAACAAACATAATACGTAGTGATGAGAAACAAACATAATACATAGTGATGAGAAACAAACATAATACGTAGTGATGAGAAACAAACATACAGCTAGCACATACATTACATATACTTTACATTTAGTTGTGTGAGCCATTAAACGGGTCATGGCACTACCTGCCATGACCGTTTTTGTATCCAGAATCTCCTTAATTGGGGAGCATATGAGTTTATGTATAGATCTATACTGGATTGATTATTCTACACCTTGTTGCTCGCTACAGTGGGACTTGCAAGTCTACGGGTGCCAAATGTCATTTCTTATGGCATCTTACATCGTCGTTTTACTATCAATTCGGTAGCAGGATACAGGCCGATCACATGTTACTTTAAATTTCATTTGGTTTAAGGTAGTTAGTACAACAGTAGTCACTTATTATAAAACTACAGTACATTATTATTTCCCCATTACATTCACTTCGTGAACATTCACACGATCCACGGTAATGTAAACACTATATTTTTGGTTAATGATAGTTAGATTTGGGAAAATACACACTCTTACAAGAGACACAGTCAGATACTAGATGCCTTGGTAGAAGGCTACTTTCAGTAGGAAGCATAGGGTTTTCTAGGTTATTCAAAACTTTTACATACTCATACTTACAAATACAGTCTTACAAATACATTATTACAAATACAGACACTAAAATACTTATAATCTCACCAGCTTTAAAGCTGATACTCTCTTTCAAAATAACTTGTATCCTCAGGTCAATAGTAGACATGTACCGATGCAAGGTTTAGAGAAGATGGAGCTCGTTCAAGACTCATCTTTCATTTTGATTCATACTTTAGTGTCTATTAACATGTCAGAACACTTGTATTAAAATTATATTATTAATGCAATGGATGATGTTGTTGCTTGTTTACTACTATTCATTGTTGTGATATTGTACATGACGTCCTCCACCCCAGAACGTTTCCGCCATTCCTGGTTTTGGGGTGTGACATATTTGAGATTGTTAGGCGCAACCTCCGAATTAGGGATTTGGTGTAATTCACTATCGATATATTTTGAGCATTCTTTCTACATAGTAGAATGGTATTCCTAGTCAAGGACTAGGGGGTAGGTTTAATGAATGAATGATCAGTAGTCCTAGGAAATAATCTTCTGGGGTTTATATTGATAGGTTCATGTTTTACAGAAGTTCAAGATTTGAGTGGTTATCATTGTGTTATGAGGTCTTCCGGTTGGCAAGAATAAGGTAGTTGTTTCAGTTCTCATGTAGGGCAACTAGGCTTCCTTCTTTTGGCCAGAGAGCAGAGTGTTAAGGTTCATTTTTTTCAGAGGTATAAGCAATTTCTGCAAAGACGGAGCTTGGTTGGCAAGTTTAGGAGACATTCTTCGGTACGGGATGATTCTTCAGTCTTAATCAGAATTCAGGAAGTTTGGGCATGATCTTCTAGCTGTGAAGGACATATTAAGGAATGATTTCAAGGGAAAAATCTAATTTAATTCGGGGAGAGTTGTAACCCCCTGTTCAAATCGTTTCAAAATTCGGGGCTGTGACCCGAAGACCAATTGTCATAAGACTTAGGGCCTTTAGGAAACAGACTTAGACCCCTGTTGAGTGTGGATAATGTAGGTTAGATGATCTGAGAGTTTGGTTTGTGTTTTGGAGTCCCAAGGTATATCGGTAAAGTGGTAATTCATTCTTTTTGTGAATTTTGGATTTTAGTTCGGAAAGCTTTATGGGAAGGGGTAGATAGAAGTGTAGAGCTTCTTATTACCTTTCCGTGGATATAAGTTTTGGATTAGGTGTCTAAGCCATAACTATATTTGGTATCGACTTGAACCAGTTGTAGCATGGCCCTTTGGGTTGCCTTCACCAAAGCAAATTGACTAGAAGAATAATAGAGAAAGTGGTTATTATGGTTTATTAATATATTATATGAATAATATATTAAAAGAAAAATCATATTATTTAATTAATATTGGTCAAGAATTAATTTAGAATTAATTTTGTAGCCAAAAGAGATTAATTTAATTAAGGGGACTGAACTTGTAGTTATAAGATAATTGCATAATGGGCTGAGGAACCCTTTGGAAGGGGTTGGACGGAATCTTATGGGAGTCCATAAGGATTTCGTCTAAAGGCTAAGCTTCTGGAAGGATCCTATGGACTGCTTAAGGCCTAAGCAATCTAACGAGGGTTTTGACTAAAACCCTAACAGCTCACCTATATTAGGACCCCCTGGCTTCACATTTTTGGCTACCACAACCCTGGAAGGATTCAAGAGCTAAAAAATACCTCTCCCATCTCTCTCTAAGATTCTCCAATTGTTTTGGTGTTTGTGATTCATTAGAGGCATCACATTTGAGGAGCTAGGTTCTTAAAAGCTCAAGGATCTTCAAGCTACAAATCAAAGGTAACATCTTAACTCTTCATTATATATAGATTTTCATTTCGTTGTATGCTAGTTTAGGGTTTGAGAGGTTTGGATGATTATTACATGTACAAATAGAAAAACCTAGATCCAAAGTTATAGGGTTTTCACGTGCACCATATGATGGATGTTTTGCTCATAACCCAACAGTGGTATTAGAGCCTAGGTCGTTTTTTCTTTTGTATTTGATGCATTGTAAAATTGTTCAAAGCTCAAAAGTCAAAAAATATAGCCTTTGCCTGGTGAACTCGTCGAGTCACCTAATGAACTCGATGAGTTCTTTCTGTGATTCGGCTAGTCGGGCAGTCTAATGGCTTATTTTTCGAGATTTTGACTGAAATTGAATTAGGATAATTACCAAAAACATTTTTAGCTGTTAAAATCTGATTTTTTTCAATAATGTGTGGTATCCTAATGTAATTCAATGATAATTGTCATAAATAAAATAATTACTTGTTTTATATGATAAAGATTAATTATTTGTATTTTGATTTGAATTATCTTGTCAAATATATTAGGTCAAATTATGTGATAAATATTAATAATATGATTAATTAATTATTTTTCAAATTTGATGTAAAAGATGTTTTGAAAAGTTTCAAAACTTCCCTCAAGTTTTGAAATTTAAATTTTTAATTAAAAGTTTTAATTTTGAAATATTTAAATTCCAAACCCTAGAATTTTACAAGTTTATTCAACCCTATACTATTATAATGTTATAAGATTAATTATATATATATATATATATATATATATATATATATATATATATATATATATATATATATAAGATTAAGCTAGTCTTACCGTTGGTAGGCCTTATTCACGAAGTGATGTATAAGGGGGGTATAAGGTCGTTGCCTATAAAATGACAGTTTAATGAGTGTCTACTCTCACCCACCGCTTCCTTGAATGGTAGAGGGTCGTTAGCCGAAGGGTAGGATAGGCCAGCTAATTCCTCATTAGTAAGTATAATGATTAATAAAGTAACTAAATGTTTTTATAAAATTCCCAATCTTAGTTACTTTAGGAAAAATGTGAAATGATGGTATTCTATGAAATTGCACTTTGCACTCTGTCAAGTCGGTAGTGGAGCGTGCGTGGATAACCGACACACTAAGTTGGGACTAGAAATGGTGGTAAAGGGTGGATCGATGTTTATCATAGATCAATGGAGCGTGTGTGGTTAACCGGCACATTGATTAGGTGGTAAATGACATCGAGAGCACCAAGTACATTTTCATGGTTATTCACACCTTGTTTGTGATCCTCGGTATCCCAATCACAAACTTGAAGGGTATATGTAACACCCAAAGTTTGGAAGGCCAAGAAAAGAAAGAAAACCTTAATTTTAAGGGAGACTCCACGAGTTCAAGGATGAACTCAGCGAGTCCGAGCGGGATCCGGGTCGAGGAGTAAGTGACCGACTCGGCGAGTCGGCCAAGGGGACTCGACGAGTCTGGTCTGTGCGAGGAAAACCCTAAAATAGGGAGTTGGAGCCTATTTAAACGTCTCATTCTCTCCCCTAGGGCTCCTTTACTGCCCCTTTCACCCAGAACATCGAACCCTAAGCCCCATTGTTGCTCATTCAAGCTTCCAAGTCATTTGTAGGGTGATTTGAAGGAAGAAGAAGAAGGGGAATCATTGGAGCTTCAAGGATTGGCCTTGGATCCGAAGATTGGAGAAGTTTTCTGAGTTATTGAAGGTATTAAGTTGTTCTCTCCTTTAGATCTAGTATGTTTGTGAGTTTTGGGGGTTTTCTAGCCATGATTAGTTACCTTTTTTGAGTTAGAAGCCAGATCTGAGGTTGCTACTTCAGATCTAAGCTCATTATGGTTTTGAGAAGCATAAAGTAGCAGCCCTTGAGTTGATTATGGAGCCTCTTTGCCTGAAACCCTAGTTCATGGTGTATTTTGCCTAGATCTCCTTCTCTACACGTAAAGTTTGCAACTTTACGTGAGGAATAGGCTTGGGAAGGGTAGATCTACAGTTTGGAGTCCATGCATGACTCAAAAGTCCTCTGCATGTAAGGCGATCTGAATGGACTCGGCAAGTCCTTCGAGTGGACTCGGCGAGTAGCATGAAGGTGAGGAGCAACTCAACGAGTGGGATGAACAGCTCGTCGAGTCAGATGAAGATTGCCTTGTACTCGACGAGTCTGTTCTTGGACTCGGCGAGTTAGGTTGTGAAACCCCAAACCCTTCGAGTTGAGACTTGAATCCGTGAGTCGGATGGAGACTCGGTGAGTTGGACAAGTCAGGACTCAGAAATCGGTAGACTCGGCGAGTCGAGACGCGAAAAGAAGGATTCTGAAATTATGAACTCGGCGAGTCAGTAGGGTGACTCAGCGAGTAAGGTTGACTTGGAAGGTTGACCTTGACCAGGACTTTGACTTGGACCAGGGTTGACTTGGTTATCTTTCGGGGGTCAGTTAGACTCAGTGTTGCATTGATATTGGTAGTTCGGGGAGCAAGGGGAGCAGGAGTTCAGTGAGTTGTCGGGTAGCAGCTAGTGAGTTCATTAGCAAGTTCAGCCAGTGCAGGTGAGTTTCCTTTTGAGTGAATGGGTCTAAGGCCATAATGTCGGCCCATATAGTTATGAGTAGAAGACCCGGGGTTTAGCCCTAGGCACAGTATGCTAGTATGATATTCAGGATGAGGTCCATTAGTAGCGGGCGGGTGCCCAAGGATTTGTTTATATGATAGTTTATACTTGTTGTTTGTGTGATACATGTATGTTCCTGGTAGGGAGGTGAGTGTGGGTGAGGTCCCATATATCACCAATAGCAGAGTGTGGATGGGGTTCCATATCTCATTCGTAGCAGAACAGGGGCGAGGCCCAAGTTAGGGAAGGAGTGAGAGTGGGATGGGCCTGTATCTCACTACCAGTAGGAGCGTGGATCAGGTTCCATGACTCATCAGTAGCAGGACAAGGGCGAGGCCCAGGATAGGCAAGGCCTTAGGACAGGATCGGTCGTATGAGTTTAACTTATGTGTTGTGATATGTTATATGATATTATTAGTTAGCGGGCGAGGCCTTGTGATATGTGTATGTGTTAGTATTTGTTGGCGGGCGGGGCCCTGTGACAGGCGAGGCCTAAGTAAAACAGATCTGTATCCAAGCGGGGCTCGAAGCCAGGCGGGGCCTGGAGCGGCGGGGCCGTTATAGCGGGTGAGGCCCGAGGCAGGGGCGAGGCCCAGGATAGCGGGCGTGGCCTAGTATGTGCAGTATGTGATTATGCATGGTATGTGGTAGGGTGGGGAACTCACTAAGCTTCGTGCTTATGGTTTTCAGTTTTGGTTTCAGGTACTTCCGGTAGTGGAGGGAAGAGCTCGGGGTGATCGCATGGCACACACCATAGATTAGACAACCTGGGAATGTTTACTCTGATAATGAACATGTGTTTTGAAAACTTATACTCAGATTATGTTTTGGAATGATGACTTTGCTTAAAGTAATGTTTTATTAAAAGAAATTTTTTGGTCTTAAATTTTGGGTCGTTACAAGTTGGTATCAGAGCCTTGGTTTGAGGGATTCGGACATGCTCTCGGGTGTGTCTGAACTCAAACTGAGGAATTGGTATAGAAGTTTTCAAAATGAAAAGACTGTTTTGTAAAAAGAGATTTTTGAGAAAGAAAACGGTTTTAGAAAACCAAAAGGAATTCAGAAAGAAAAAGAACTTTGAAAAGAGAAAAGAGGTGTGGTGCATGCAATTAACCTAGCTCAAGTAAGTACCCCAAAATACCCATACAAGTCTATGTTTCGATTATCAGTTAATAGACAACATGCTAGATTAGGATTGAGGATCTAGGGATGATGCCTTATGTGCCTATTATATGTGCTTTTGATCTTCATGATAGTGATGAATAGATAGTAGTAGGATAGCCTGTTTAGGTTATGCCTGAGTTTATGAGTTGTGTTGCATGCTAGTTCAGATTCTTGCTATGTGGATATGATTGCTTGAGTATGTTATGGTTAGATTTTCCCTTTGTCTGAATGCTGCTTGCTTTGTGCATTGTGGGATTCTGAGTGATGGGATTTAGCCATTAGATGGATACGGTACATCACATGTGATCAGGGTTGAATAATCTCAGAGTGTTGGATTTGGTCCTATTGCGTAGCTCTTGTTTGAGTCCAACCGTTGTAGGAACGAGTCCTCTACTTGAAGGATTATCTTAGCCTCGTCACATGTGATGGTATCTAGGTGATGGCTAATTGGCATCACAAGGAGACCTTCAGGAAATGAGGGCTGGTTTGAGTTGAGTCAGAGGTTTCCCTAGGGTAAGCCTAGGATGAGTTAGTGCTAGGAGCAATAGTAGTAGAAAAGGGACCTGGTGGAGTCGAAGCAGTTCTTGAGGAAAGTACGGATAGATGTGGAAGGTAGTATGGGGCTAGGGACCCCATCGCTAGCAGCAGATGGTTGGCTGATGTTGCCAACGCGTTCCGTACGAGCCGGTGTCATGAGGAGGACAAGGTCAGACTCGCTTCCTGTCTTCTGAAGGACAGAGCGAGGGATTGGTGGGAAGATATTGGTCATGCTTTGGGTGATGATGCCGCATTAGACGCGATGACTTGGAGCGATTTCTCAGCTAGGTTCAGGGCAGAGTTTTCGCCAATTATTGAGATGTAGTAGTTGGCACGGGAGTTTCAGGATTTGACGCAGACTACTGAGACTGTGGCGGAGATCACCGCCAAGTTCAGGGAGATGGCCCTTCTTGTTCCGCAGTATGTCACGGATGAGGAGATGAAGAAGGCCCGATATCACGAGATGTTGAGGGCTGACATCAGGGAGTTCGTGAGCAGGTCTGGCTATAAGACGCTCGAAGATATGATTTCTCGGGCCAGGGAGAGGGAAATTGATTTGGAGCAGATCCGGAAGAGGAAGCCGGATGAGGTTCAGGTAGTCGCGAGTTCGGGCAAAAGGCCCAAGGGATCGGATTCGAGATCGAGGGATTATCGGGACTGCAGCCGATTCGGGAAGTGTGGCAGGGCGCACGGGGGTGCGTGTAGGAGTGGTAGCGGTGGTGAGTCTGGCTGCTTCAAGTGCGGTCGGACTGGTCATTTTAGCAAGGATTGTACTGTTACCACCACTCAGGGATCAGACTTGATATGTTTTCACTGCAATCAGTGGGGCTACAAGAAGGCTCAGTGCTCCAGTTTGCTTTCAGCAGGACGGGTGATGGCACCTGCCCCTACAACCTTGAGGATCACAGACGACCGTCAGGGCCGTGCAAAGGCGCCTGCGGTAGGAGGCACAACTTTTCAGATGGCTACTTTGGAGACGCGGGCAGCATCGGACGTCGCAGGTATGCGATTTCCGTTTTCAGTTCTTTTGTTGTGTATGATATTATATTGTTATGGTTCTGCATCATTATCGGTATGAGCATTTCATTTTTGAATGGTCAGATTGTGATCGAGTTATATGCCATCTGCATACCTTGGATATTTGGTTAGTAGTTAAGGGATGGGTTCTATCGAAGAAGGTTACTTAGGGTGCAATAACTGTAGCATGCCTTGGAGGGACTCGGTATGTCTCGCTAGTTCGGAGCCGTATAAGTTTTAGAACTGGACTGGTTAGATCTGTAGCTATGGTAATCATGGGATTCCTCAGCAGATTGATTATGGAATGGTAGCAAGGATTAGGATTTCTATTCATTGAGCAGCGAGGTGTGAGCAGGATTGAAGTGGGGGAGAACCCTCCGAATGTACAAGGGTAAGAGCACGCAAATCCAGAACAAGTACGTGATTTCTGAGAAGGAAAAAGAAGTAGTTCAGCGTTTGATGGATTGAGTAGTTCAGGGTTGGGAGTTTAAGAAACTCCCCATCAGTCCGGGCGTGTAAATGGTGATGGTGAGTATGTGGTTCGGATTCCAGTGAAGGATCACCTGTAGGACTCGTGTGAGTCGGAATGAAGATCTTGAGGTCAGATAGCATGGAAGCTTTCATGTTAGCAGTCAGTAGCAGAAGCAGCATGTAGAGCATGGAAGAGTGGCGGGAGAGCCTCAGCTTTCTTCAGCAGCAGTCAGTGGTGGAAGGTGATGTAAGACTAAGGGGCAGCCGTAGCATTCACTAGCAGTCAGTGGTGGGAAGTGTTGTTAGACTACAGGGCGGCCGTAGCATTCACTAGTAGACGACGATAAAAGGTGATGTAAGACTGCGGGTAAGTCGTAGTATTCCGTAGTAGCTTCGTTGGCGGAGTCAGGGCAAGGCCCTTATCTCCTAGCATTCAGATAGGGATCAGGAATGGGTAATAGATGAGAATGGTAACGAGTTTTCCTGTATAGCCCTTGAGAGGTGAGACCTTGGGAGAGGCCGCTCTAGGATATAGTCGGGTGAGACCCGTGGGCGAGGCCCGTATGAGAATAGCAGTATAGGTGAGACCTGAGAGCAAGGTTGCTCAGTAGTATGGTTGGGTGAGACTTGTGGGCGAGGGCCGTGAGTTTTAACAGCACAGGTGGGACCTGGTAGGGATCTTAATGTTTAGACAGGGGATCGGGGATCCCATGAAATTGTAGTGCCAGCATGGTAGAATAGATTGACAGTATAGGTGATTGAAGTTTCTTCGAATGTCACTGGGAGCGACTAGTGGTTGTGTTGGGTCAGCGATCGGTGGGAGTTGGTAATCCAGATATTGATAGGTTGGTAGGGACCAGGGTGGTCTCAGTTCATCCGGAAACCCGATAAGGAATAGCAGAATTTCCAGTCAATAGCAGTGCGAGTATGCAGTGTATGGTGGAATTCAGTTAGTTGATCGCGGGGGGTGCTCGACACCAAATGATAGTAGAAAGAATGCCCACTGGATACTGGCGACGATAACCCATACTGGGAGTAGCGGGAGTAATAGGTTGGGTGAGGAAAGGTTCTTCATAGTGGCAGAGGGGATAGATGGTTATGGAACATTGCCTTAGGAGGGCAAGGAAATCACGCAAGGAAAGAAGGGGTGAACCCTATGGGTTCGGTTGCTCTACTCAGAGAGTACAAGAAGGATTGTTGGTTAAGAAAGTTATGTTTCCAGAATGTTCAGGGTCAGGATGGACCCGAGATTATTATCCGTAAGGATTGATGTTAGTCTGAATGACTGAGCAGAAGGCCAGCGAAGGTAGGCAGCTGGTGTTAAAATGATTGGTGGAGTATTGGAGACAAATCGCAGGCAATGGATCATGGCAAACTTCGAGGACGAAGTTTAGTTTAAGTGGGGGAGAGTTGTAACACCCAAATTTTGGAAGGCCAAGAAAAGAAAGAAAACCTTAATTTTAAGGGAGACTCGATGAGTCCAAGGCTGAACTCGGCGAGTCTGAGCGGGATCTGGGTCGAGGAGTAAGTGACCGACTCGGCGAGTTGGCCAAGGGGACTCGGCGAATCTGGTCTGTGCGAGGAAAACCCTAAAATCGGGACTTGGAGCCTATTTAAATGTTTCATTCTCTCCCCTAGGGCTCCTTTACTGCCCCTTTCACCCAGAACATCGAACCCTAAGCCCCATTGTTGCTCATTCAAGCTTCCAAGCCATTTTTAGGGTGATTTGAAGGAAGAAAAAGAAGGGGAATCATTGGAGCTTCAAGGATTGGCCTTGGATCCAAAGATTGGAGAAGTTTTCTGAGTTATTGAAGGTATTAAGTTGTTCTATCCTTTAGATCTAGTATGGTTGTGAGTTTTGGGGGTTTTCTAGCCATGATTAGTTACCTCTTTTGAGTTAGAAGCCAGATCTGAGGTTGCTACTTCAGATCTAAGCTCATTATGGTCTTGAGAAGCATAAAGTAGCAGCCCTTGAGTTGATTAAGGAGCCTCTTTGCCTTAAACCCTAGTTCATTGTGTATTTTGCCTAGATCTCCTTCTCTACACGTAAAGTTTGCAACTTTACGTGAGGAATAGGCTTGGGAAGGGTAGATCTACAGTTTGGAGTCCATGCATGACTCAAAAGTCCTCTGCATGTAAGGAGATCTGAATGGACCCGACAAGTCCTTTGAGTGGACTCGGCAAGTAGCATGAAGGTGAGGAGCAACTCGACTAGTGGGATGAACAGCTCGTCGATTCAGTAGTAGGACAAGGGCGAGTCCTTTGAGTGGACGGGGTTCTATGACTCATCAGTAGCAGGACAAGGGCGAGGCCCAGGATAGGCAAGGCCTTAGGACAGGATTGGTCGTATGAGTTTAACTTATGTGTTATGATATGTTATATGATATTATTAGTTGGCAGGCGAGGCCCTATGATATGTGTATGTGTTATTATTTTTTGGCGGGCGGGACCCTGTGACAGGCGAGGCCTAAGTAAAACAGATCTGTATCCGAGCGGGGCTCGAAGCCAGGCAGGGCCTGGAGCGGCGGGGCCGTTATAGCGGGCGAGGCCCAAGCCAGGGGGCGAGGCCCAGGATAGCGGGTGTGGCCCAGTATGTGATTATGCATGGTATGTGGTAGGGTGGGGAACTCACTAAGCTTCGTGCTTACGGTTTTCAGTTTTGGTTTCAGGTACTTCCGGTAGCGGAGGGAAGAGCTCGGGGTGATCGCATGGCACACACCATAGATTAGACAACTTGGGAATGTTTACTCTGATAATGAACATGTGTTTTGAAAACTTATACTCAGATTATGTTTTGGAATGATGACTTTGCTTAAAGTAATGTTTTATTAAAAGAAATTTTTTGGTCTTAAATTTTGGGTCGTTACAGTATATCAAGATTTAAACATGCCATTGAAAATTTCAACGAATCTCAAAAGATCTAGGAATTTCAATACATTTAATACTTAATTGTCTTTTTCAATTTTCATAGTGGAAATTGGTAAATCGTCATTTACCTACCTTCAAATTATTTGCAATTAGATTACAACATCCCTCTTCTGAATTGTAAATAATTATGTTGGGTGCTAGCCCTAATTTCTCATCTAGGTGTTTAATTGGGGATTCTTATCTAATCTAAACTTTGTTCCTTTTATATTTCAAATGTCTACTTCGAACAATAACAACGCTTCTGGATCGACCCCTTCCGACTCATTCTCACTCATGAACTTGTGTGGGAGGGTGGTATTCAATGGGTCCAACTTCAATGATTGGATCGACAACATTCGCATGGTCACCCGTTAAGAGGACTAAGAGTATGTTCTCGACAAGGAGCTGAAGGAGGTTAATGTGAACACTGCCACTCTCGAAGAAATCACTTGTTACGAAAATCATGAGCAAGGTGCTACGAAGGTTCATTGCATCATGCTCGCAACAATGACTGCTAAACTCCAAAAGTCCTACGAGGACTACTATCCCTATGAGATGCACCAAGATTTGATGGAAAGGTACCATCAAAGTGCTAGGCAGGAACGGTATAAGATCATCGCTACGATGATCATTACCAAAATGAAGGATGGAGAGTCCATCACGACCCACTTGTAGAAAATGCAAAGATACGTGGACCGGTTGCTGAAGTTAAATGTTAACTTCGATGAGGAGTTGGCCATAAATATTATTCTACACTCCTTACCTCCTTGCTATGATCAGTTTCGTATGACCTACCACATAAACAAGGAGGAGATCACTCTAAGAAAGCTTCAAGGCCTGCTAAGGACTGCTGAGAGTAGTCTGAAAGGAAAATCTATTGCATCTACTCCTACTACTGCTGCCTCTGTCTTGGCTATTGAGTAAGGAAAGTGAAAGAAAAGGAAGGATCCTTATAAGAGCCACAAGGGAAATTCTCATGATGGTACCTCTTCTAGTGGAACTAAAGTTGGTCCTATTGCTCCCTCTTCCAACCCGAAGGAAGCAGAGTGTTACTACTACCACGAGAAAGGGCATTGAAAACGAAGCTGCTTGAAGTACCTACAGGATATCAATGATGGGAAGATAAAACCCACCTTTGCAGGTATTTATACTATTCAATCTAATAACTCATCACATGCTATGTCTTGGGTCCTCGATATAGGATGTGGTTTTCACATTTGTTCTGATTTGTAGGGTCTAAGAAGAAGTAGGGATGTGGACTATGGGAAGATAAACTTGATCATGGGGAATAGGAAAGCGTCGTTTGTCACCAAGATTGGAGTTTACTCTTTAATGCTTAATCGTGGGTTAGGTCTACATTTGAATAATTGTTTCTATTCGGCAGAAATGACACGAAACATTATTTCTTTTCATGGTTTGTAGAGACAAGGTTTTAGATTTTCGTTTAGTAATGAAAATGGTTCTATTAATGCTTTCTTTAATGGTACTTTATATTTTGAAGCATTTCCTTGTAATGGAATATATGAAACTGTGATGGTTGTAGACAACTTAAGAAACGATGTGTTGCATATCGATTCTTCCAATGGTCTAGATAAAGCATGCTTGTGGCATTGTCGTCTTGGACATGTCAACAAGAAGCGCATAGCCCAACTCCAAAAGGATGGAGTGTTAGAGTCATTCGACCTTAGGGATCATTCTCATATCTACCCAATCAACGATCAATCTGATTTCTTACTTGCCAATAACGTCTTCTATGTTTTACTTCAATTCAATTTTAGTCATGAACACATATTCGTCCTGTTAGTCCTGCCTGCAAGGTGTTTGATGAAATGTCGTTGTGAAGTAACCATAGAAAGTAATAAATGATAACTCAGATCTATTTGATTTCCATGGGTTATATGAAGCCTTTTGCGTGTTTTAGAAGTAGTAATGAACGATTCAAGATATGAATGTTGTCATGGAAGAAGCTATATACAAACATTGTTTCAGGTTGCATCACTACGAAGGAGCTCAGAACAGTTATGAGGTCTCTTGGGCAAAACCCAACAGAGGCTGAACTCCAAGACATGATCAACGAGGTCGATGCTAATGGAAATGGGACCATTGATTTCCCTGAGTTTCTTAATCTGGTGGCTAGGAAGATGAAGGACATGGACTCTGAAGAAGAAATGAAGGAAGCTTTTAGGGTTTTTGATAAGGACCAAAATGTTTTCATTTCTGCAGCTGAGCTTCGTCATGTTATGACAAATCTTGGTGAGAAATTGACAGATGAAGAAGTTGATGAGATGATTCGTGAGGCTGATGTTGATGGCAATGGTCAGATCAACTATGAGGAATTCGTCAAGATCATGATGGCCAAGTGAGGATCTCCAACTTGAAAACTAAAACCCTAAAAAAATATTTCAAATTTCTAAAATTTTAATTGTAGGTAGGATTCTTTTCATATCTTTGAATGCTTGCTTCTTTGGGTATCTGTTTGGATTTATATGTATTCCTGCTTGTTTGTTGTTTAGGTTTTAAGTAGTTTTATTCTTGCTTGCTGTTTTTGTTATAAACATAGAACAAATTCTATGAGGTTCTCTTGATTTTAATTGTTTGTGGTTCATCTTTGAATTCTTTTTTTTGCATGAATGCGTAGTTGTTAAAATTGGGATAATCTTTATTCTTTAGTTTTAATTTTCTTGTGTTCTGTGTAGCTTAATCTTTGTTTAAAGATTAGAATCTTGTTCTTCAGTCATGTCCCTATTAAGTATTTTAAGTTAAGAAAATAAGATCCTTTAGAATCTTTATGATTATATGCTCTTATTCTTTGCCAAATATACTCCACTCACCTTAATTGTTTTTTTAGTTTAAGTTAATACACTTAATGGGATTTGATTTAATATGGTAAGTTACTAAGTTATATATCAATGTTTTATTTTTTCCAAAACAATAGAGTTGATAGAGAAAGTCTAGTGGATGAGATTTTTCTTTTTAGTTAATAACTTTTTTACAAATTTGCTTTTCATATGTGTTTTTCCCCAACTTTTTTTCAATTTTCTAAAAAAAAAAAGGCATTATTTATCCAATAACGTTTTATCCTAACATGAGTTAAATGGGAAAAGTTAGACATTTGGATTAAATAGCTGAGACTAGCACAAAGGTATTCGATATTTTATATCCTACTTGCTAAGTTTATTGCGCATTAAATAGGTCAATTTGGCATTTTTGCCCTCTTAACACACTTGATATCCATCAAGATCTCTCTATAGGTTGGTGAAATATAATGTAAAAGGTCATTGAGCAAATTACCTATGCACGTCAACGAAGATATTCATAGTTTTTAATAATATCAGGGCAACACAGGTCAAGTAAAAGATCGCACTCTTTGAGTGCGATCTCAAACTTAGCCAAAAATTCAACAAACTTAGCCCCAACGGACCTCAATTCCTTAGCCAAAAATTCAACAAACTTAGCCCCACCCAAACTTAAAACTTAGAAGAACCAATTTCAGCTGCAGAAATCAAATCAACGGTGTGGCTATGCGATAACGATAAGGCCCCTGGACCTGATGCTTTCACCTTTGCATTCATAAAAAGCACTGGGATATGATGGAAAGCGACATATGCCTAGCAATTAAAGATTTTGAAACTTCAGGAGTAATTGATCGAGGGTGTAACTCCTCATTCATCATCTTAGTCCCCAAAACATCTGACCCGATTTCCCTCAGTGAATACCGTCTGATCAGTCTAATTGGATGTGTATACAAGATTATTGCCAAGGTCTTGGCAGAAAGGCTAAAAGTGTTGCATCCCCCATGTCGTGATTCATACACAAACGGCTTTCACCAAAGACCGTAACATTCTAGATGGCCCATTGATTATAAATGAAGTGATATCTTGGCTTCGGAAGAAAAATCGGAGGCGTTCCTATTCAAGGTTGATTTTGAGAAGGCATTCAATTGCCTCAATTGGAAATATCTCGAGTCGGTTATGGCTCAAATGAATTTTGGCCAGAAATGGCGCAAATGGATCTTGGGTTGCCTCTCCTCAGCTCGTGCTTCTGTAATCATTAACGGTTCAGCCTCCAAAGAATTATCACTTATAAGGGGAGTACGACAGGGCGATCCCCTGTCTCCATTTTTGTTTATTTTGGCAGCAGAGGGCCTCAACATAGCGCTGGAAGAGGCCAAAGAGCAGGGCATCTTCCATGGAGTTCAATTGCCAAATAATGGCCCTACCATATCGCATCTTCATTACGCCGACGACGCGATCTTCCTCGGCTCCTGGTCAGTACAAAACGCAAAAAATCTGGTTAGAATCTTGAGATGTTTCGAATTATCCTCAGTTCTGAAAGTCAACATGGCCAAAAGCAAACTCTTTGGCATTGGAGTTAGCGAGGTGGAACTAGACTGGCTATCAAGAAATGTCAATTGCTCAATCAGGAACCTCCTCTTCTTATATCTAGGAATGCCTGTGGGCACGAGTATGTCTAGACTGGTTCATTGGAACCCTCTTATAACCAAATTCCAAACAAAATTATCAAAATGGAAAGCCACAAATTTGTCGTTTGGGGGACGATTAACACTATGTAAATCAGTTTTGGGGAGCCTAGGCTCATTCCTCTTCTCCCTCTACAAAGCCCCAGTTAAGGTACTAAAAGCACTATAAAAACTAAGATGTTGCTTCTTCTGGGGTGGTTCCTTCGAGAAAAAAGGATGTCATGGATCGCATGGGATAAAATTCTGTCAAAAAAAAAAAGATGGGGGACTCGACATTGGCAGCTTGAAGGCTCACAACTTAGCACTATTAGGAAAATGGTGGTGGCGCTTCACATCCCATAAACATGAACTTTGGAAAGATGTCATAAAATCAATATATGGGAATGACGGGGGGTTCAATGCCCCATCCAGAGCTAAGAGGAAAGGATATTGTTGGGGTAGCATCGTGAATCTTCATAACTACTTGTCCAAGGATAACCTGGATCTTCGTAATCTCTTCTCACGATCGTTAGCTCGGCAGGACAACAACATGACCTGGAGCCTTGAACCCTCAGGGATATATATTGTGGCCTCTCTTAGGAGATTCATTGACGAAACAATATTGCCAAAAACACCAGCCGGTGCTTGGCAATGGAATAACCTAGTCCCTGGAAAAGTGAATATCCTAGCATGGCGAGTTTGTCATAGACGACTGCCTACCAGAGTGAATCTAAACAACATTGGTATCAGATCCTTGACTACCTGCCCATTATGTAACATTGCTGAGGAAACAGAATCACATCTATTAACTGAATGCTTAATCTCAATAGAAGTTTGGCGTATAGTGAAGAATTGGTGGTATATGTTCCCATTATCTTTCAGTTCACTGAATGAAATGCTTCAGTGCAGGAACTTAGCACCGGGCAGGGATAACCTCGATCAAATTTAGGAAGCAGTTGTGTTAACATACATTTGGGTGATTTAGAAGTTCAGAAATGAGAGAATCCACTTGAACTCAGTCAAACCATTTAAAATGTTGGCAAATGAAGTTCAAATACTAAGCCATTTGTGGATCAACTCAAGAAGCAAGCATAAAAAATTTAGATGGGCGGAGTGGTGTTGTGATCCGATAGTTGAATGCAAAAGATAATAAAAAAAGGGGGTGCGAGGTTTTGGGTGGGAGTTACTCGGTTTCCTATTGGTAAATTTGGTGTCCTTGGTGATGTGCCTAATTACAGCTAGCGTGCGTTTGGTGTGAGTCTCTTTGATAGGGTAGACATACGTTAGGAGTCGGCTGTGATTAGGTTATTTTCGTTGTGTTTCCTTCCGTGTGTGGGACGTGGGATGGGGGACATCACAATAAACTCTTGGTGTGCGTTTTTATCCTTTTTCTGGTGTTGCATCTTTATTTTGCAGGTGTTGTAGAATACTGGAGCTTGAAGTCGGTCAAAGGCATAAGCTAAGATGGAAATTATGGTTCTGGATAGCATGGATGAATTTACCATTATCTAAGAATGGCTGATTTGGAGAGCTCTACACTACACTGCAACTGCGAAACTGATAAAGGGGGGGGGGGTGGTGCGAGGTTTGAGTGTGAGCTCATTGGTTTCTTATTGGTGAATTTGGTGTCTTGGTGTTGTGCCTAATTACAGCCAGTGTGCGTTTGGTGTGAGTCTCTTTCATGGGGTAGACATACGTTAGGAATCGGCTGTGATTAGGTTCTTTTCGTGGTGTTTCCTTTCGTGTGAAAATGGGGACGTGGGATGGGGTACATCATAATAAACTATTGGTGTACGTTTTACTCCTTTTTCTGGCATTGCATCTTTATTTTGCAGGGTTGTAGAACATTGGAGCTTGAAGTCGATCAAAGTTAACTCACGCTGTTGAACACGACTCTTTTATATGGGAAACAACAAGACTTTTATTAAGACACTTAAGAAGATTTTACACTTTGAGAGACTACTACAATTTTCTTACTTGGAGGCTTTTCTTGGATACTTAGATGTTGGATTGTTTGGAGCAAATGAGCTCCACACCTATTTATAGGTGTTTCCACCTCCTTATAGGAAGTCTCTAGGTCTACATACATTCATGGCTATTCTATAACTATCTACCATATTCTATATCTATTACAAGCTTTTATATGTTTCTAGAATGTTCTATAATGTCCTAGATAAGTATAGACATTCTTGTGTTTTCCATAGTGTTCTAGAATGTTCCATAGCCTTCCAGGGTCTTCCGTCTCGTTCTGGAGTATTCTAGAATCTTCCGACATCTTCAACACTCCTCCATCGTATTCCATAATGTTTTAGAATCTTCCAGATCATTCTAGAACATGCTAACTTCTTCTAGACAATAACATGATTCTATTGGGCTAGTGATGACCTTCAACACCCCCCTCAGCACTAGCCCCTATTCGTTGTACCATGTTGAGCTGATAATTAAAGCCCTCATATTTTTTCAGTACTTAACCCTTTATGAACTCCATTTGCTACTTGGTCATTAGTCTTGATATGTTTCATATTGACTTCTTCCTTGAGAACTTTTTCTCTTCCACATGTTTTGTTTTTCCTTAGTTGTTGCAGTCGTTGCTTCGTATATTGTTTCCATAGTTGACAATGACATTCGTGGTTGCCTTTGTTGCACCATAATATTGTTCCTGACTTTGTTGAATTGTCTTGCGTAGTTTCTTATGCCTCCCTTTGAGAAACTTGTAAGCATGTGAGTTGTCCCTTTTACAAGCCTTGGAAAATTCCCACAATATTAACATGTTATGACGTGATCCCTTATTGATCTGCTCATCTCGTTTAGATGTTGCTCTGTTGAGAAATTCTACTCTGCTCTTACGAATTAATGTGTTTTTCTTCTTTTTCTCCTTATCCAGTTTCTCCATCACATGTTCCATTTTTCGTCTAAGATGAGACTTTTTATGCAACTCTGGTGATGTCATGTTCTTATTCTCCTTTGGAATGTCCATCTTCAAGGGAATAACTTCCTCCTTCAAGGTTGTCATAAACTTTGTCTCACTCTTCTTGAAACCTTTGTGTTGGGCTTTGTAGATTGCGTCTTTTGGGCTCGACTGATTATGCTATTTTGTATTCCGGTTTGGGCCTGTCCAACCGTGAACCTTTTATGTTTTGTATATAAGTTTACGCTTGCATGCATATTAGGTAAAAGTTTTTAGAGATCTCAGAATAGCGATACATCTAAACGACAACAGGTTTCTTTGATCGTTCTTGTAACCTTCCAATATTCTACAGTTGATGTTCTTAATCGAGCTCTTCTGAGGATTTTGTTTAATCATTCGACACGTTTGATTCCATCCTGTCTTGTTCTTATTATTGTGTTTATATCATCTTTGTTTACTTACTTGTTCAAGATCTAATCGATCTTTATTGATTAAAGGTTTGTTTAATCTCATAATTGGTATCAGAGCAGGAGGCTGTGTAATTGATACACATCTTTTCTGTGAAAAAGATTTCCATTAGGGTTTTTCCACAATCATCAATATTTATTGAGCCGTCATCTCTTTATTGACGTATCTTGATATTTATTATTTTTCCCTAATCTGCTTTATTACAAGTCTGATCTTTGAACAGGTTTTTACGATCATAATGGACGCGACACAATCAAACCTTATTAATATTTCCAATAGCATTGGTTCGACGACAAAGATTCCGATCTTATACACCCATGACTATGAAGTATGGGCACATCACTTCGAAGACTACGTTATTGGATCGGAGGATAATGGGTATCTCATTTGGGAAGCCATCACCAATGGACCGTTTTCTCATTCTGCAACGTCCAGAATCATCAAGCCACAAAAAGAGTACAATGATCTGCTAAAGGACGTGAAAGATATTGCACAAGATGAAAAGGATAAGTTCCAGTGCAATATCAAGGCATTAAGGTTGATCAGGTTCGCCCTTCAGTCCGATACATTCAGATTGGTTAGCTCATGCACGACGGCAAAGGATGTTTGGGATAGACTTCGCAAACTGTATTCTACAGAAGAGGATCTTGAACATTCTATTCAAACTTTGCTCCTATCTGAGTTTGGAGAATTCAGGCAAGGGGTTGAAGAAACTGTGACCCAGACGTTCGATCGCTTCAATCATCTTCTCAGTAAGATGATCAAACACGATATTGAAAGGAAGCTTATCGAACAAAAGGTTACATTCCTGAATGGTCTGAGGTCTGAATGGAGAGCAGTGGTTTCCACAGTTAAAGCCCATGAGCAGTTTAAATCATATTCTTTGGCGAAACTGGTGGGTATTCTCAAGTCCCAAGAGAAGATGGTGCTGCAAGAAAAGAACGTCGTTTCCAATCTCGGTTCGTTGGCCCTCTTGTCAAAAAGTAAAGCTGTTATGGAGGATGAAGACCTCAACCTGGAGGAATATGATCTCACATCAGAGGATTATGCCATGATGGTGTCCAATCCCAAGAGGTTCATAAAGAAGAGATTCCCCAGCAACAAAAACCGAAACTGGCAGGGGAGTTACAGCTCTGAAAAAGTGATTGATGAACCGAAAGCTGAGGAGCACAAGAAGGAACCGAAGGTGGATGGTGATTCTGGAGTAAGCTGTTTCTACTGTGGTGGGAAAAATCATTATGCTAAGGACTGTGTCCTTAAGAAAATGGCTGAAAAAGATGATGGGAATGATGAGGAAGCCGTGTTGCAGAAAAGACTGGACGAGTTGAGAAAGAAGAAGTCTACCGCTAACCCTCCTATTAATGCTCTTATTGTGCAGGGTTCGGTTCAAGGTGATGAGTTCGGTAGCACGGAAGTTTGGCCTACCGACTCAGAAGACGAGGAAGTGAGGCAGCCTACCCATGGAAAGGCCTACATGTCTAGGGAAGAAAGCAGTGGTGGAAGATGCTTCATGGTAACTGACGTATCTCATATGAGGGGATACAACACCGATGGAGGCAGTGATGGACCGAAGGCAAAGGAGGACATGTGCTTTACGGCCAAACCGCTCAGCCAGCAGTTCAATGAGCTCGATGAACTAATAAAGAAGGTACAATCTGTTTTTATTTCATGCAAAGTACCATCATCCTCTTATGAGAAAGAACTAAAAAACGTCAATACAAGAATTTCTCATCTAGATAGTAGCTTAACTCAAACTCGAGTCACAAATTCTAACCTAACTGATCAATTGAGCAGGGCGGCGTCGAAGAGTGAGGAGCGGAGAATGTGGATAGAGTTAAAGGAGTCAGAATTAGTCAAAATTAAAGATGAAAACATTTATTTGCAAATAGACAATTTAAAATTGTTAAAACAATGAAATGTTTTTTGTTTAATTGCTAAACGTCTGTATACTAATATTACTCAGCTTTATTTGGATTGTGAAATAGGCCAAAAGATCCACCGCATGATCTTGCCCTTCCTAGAGTTTAAGGAAGATGAAATCGATGCTGAAGCCTATAATTGTGAGAGTGTGATATCGTCTGATGATGTCAATCCAACCTACATGTATGGACTGGACAAAATTGAGTCCTTCATTAAATCCAAAGACCACAAGAACATGCTTAAAAATCTTTTGGATGAAAATGACAGACTTAAACTGAGAACCGAAACCATGCAAAAATTTGACTCTTTAAACGCCAACGTAAGCTCAGAAAACAAAATTGATGTTGAAAATGCATCTGAGCTTAACGAGGACGATAACATGAGCGAAATCTCTGTAGAGGACACGGTTGACTGCTCAGAATTTATTAAAACCGAACCTGAAAATCACAAGAATCTAATTTCTGAAAATTCAGTGGAGTTCGCTCGGTTGTCCCATCAAAAGTCCCCAAAATTAGTTGAGAAAGCTATTGTGTATCAAAAGGTCAGGACCACTCCAAATCAAGTATACAAGGTAACAGGAGTAACCGAACATCAAACAGCTGAACTTGTAGCCATTGTAAACGAAGACAATGCTGATGGCTGTGATGAGTACTTCTGGGAAGCTCCAATTGATAATGCAGACGAAACCATTGGTTTATCTGAAAGAACTTCCTGGAAGAGCAAAGGAAGATACATACCTGAACCCTTGAATAAGCCGAACAACTTCGATGAGCCGAGCACCAGTGGTACAAAAGATATTCCTCAGAAGAATGATCACTCGGCAAAAGAAGACATTCCCTCGGCTCCTTCGGCTCAAAGTAAAACTCCTGCAGTTCAAAAGGAACTAGCCAAGGAGTCACCAAAAACGAAAGCAAATGTTCATCATCAACCTTCTCAGATGAGGAATAGGAAGATAGAAAGGAACAACAGATATAGGAAGAACCTTTCTGAAAGGAAACAATTCTGGCATTCCCAGAATGCATATTTCTCTCCTCAAGACAAGAATCTGAAGTATGAAAACAATCCTGTAGGAAAGCTTGAAAGTCACAAAAACCGAAAGCCAAGGTTCGGTTCACAAGAAGATATCAACCGAAGGCAAAGGTTCGGCTCTGAAAAGGACTTCAACCGAAACCAAAGCTTCGGTTCCAAAGACAGTTCCAACCGAACGCAAAGGTTCCATTCTGAAGTCAAAAGAGAACAAAACTCTAAGGTCATTCCCTCCAATGATCAAAAGCAAAAGGGTCACCTAGAGTCTCCAGCCCGGAACTTCTCTCAATCCAAACCCTCTCGTTCTAATTCTTCTTCTCGTTCTTCTAATTCTTCTACTCCCACCGATTCGTCTCCGTCTTACTCTGAAGCTGAGCAAAAGTGGAAGAAAAAAGTCAATGAATCCAAACCAGAGTCCAAACCTAACTCACCCAATCCTAACAAAATAAAAGTTTTTACCATTAAAAAGAAAGATGAAACAACTATTATAAAACAAACTTATCTTGTTGATGTCTCTCTTATTGTTCCCGTTCCCATGCAAAGCTCACGTGGACCCAAGAAACTTTGGGTTCCTAAATCTGTCTAATTTTTGCAGGTTATAAGTGACGAGTAGTTCGACGAAGAATGGTACATCGATAGTGGCTGCTCACGTCACATGACAGGGAGGAAAGAGGAGCTTAGGGAATACAGATCTCTTGCAAATGGTGGCAACGTCAAGTTTGGAAATAATTCTTTCGGCACCATAAAGGGATACGGGATGATAACAAATGGGGACTTTACTATAAGGAAGGTGGCTTATGTGGAAGGACTCCAACACAACCTAATTAGTGTATCTCAGCTTGTTGGAGGTACAGGTCTCAAAGTCTCGTTCGATGATGAAGGTTCTGAAATCATAGAGAAAAAGTCAAAGAAAGTGATTCTCAAGTCAGAGCGAAAGGGTGAAATGTTTCCCTTAAACCTTAAACCCATCAAAGGAAACCCAGCTATATGCTTGTTGTCAAAAGCTCAATCTGACGAAAGCTGGTTGTGGCACCGAAGATTATCTCATCTTAATTTTAAAGATATCAACCGTCTTGTTACTGGAGGTCATGTTAGGGGCCTTCCATTGCTCAAGTTCAACAGGGATCATCTATGTGCTGCATGCGAAATGGGGAAGCAGAGTCGTCAAAGTCATCCATCTATAATCAACACAAAAGTTGTTGAACCACTCGAATTACTTCATATTGATTTGTGTGGTCCTTCATCTATCGAAAGCATCGGTGGTAGCAAGTATATTCTTGTTATCGTTGATGACTTTTCACGATTTACATGGGTGTTCTTTCTAAAGCTTAAATCTGAAGCGACTCAAAAGCTGAAAGTGTTTATCAAGCAAATTGAAGTACAGCTCAAGAAGGTTGTTTGCAACATCAGAAGCGACAATGGTCTCGAATTCAAGAACAGGGAGTTTGAAGAGTTTCTTGCAGAAAAGGAAATTAGTCACAATTTCTCAGCTCCCTACACACCGCAACAGAATGGAATAGTCGAAAGACGAAACCGATCTTTGTGTGAAGCTGCCCGAACTATGCTAAGTTTCGCTTCCTTACCTCTTTATTTTTGGGCTGGCGCTATTTCGGCTGCTTGTTTTACACAGAACAGGTCATATCTCAACAAGAGGTTCACGCTCACTCCATATGAGATACTGAACAACAGAAAGCCAAATGTGAAATTTTTCCATGTGTTCGGCTCAAGGTGTTTCATCTTTAATTCTAAAGAACAACGCAACAAGTTTGATGTCAAAGCCGACGAGGGAATATTTATGGGTTACTCGCTCACATCCAAGGCATACAGGGTCCTAAAAAAGCATTCGAGAAAGATTGAAGAGACATACTATGTGACCTTTGACGACAACTATGTCAAGAAGCTACAGGCTAAAGAAGATATCACTGGGGAAATCTTTCCTCTAAATGGCCAGGTTACAGTCTCGGTCGCCAACTTATTCGAGACATTCATGGACCTCTTTGACGAACCGGAGAATGCTTCACTCTCTGAAGCAGGTGCAGCAGACAACAAAGTTGATCACATGAAACAGATTGTCGAAGATGCTGCAAGAAGAATGCATGAAGAAACATCAACCTCTAACGACTCTCCTTCCAACAACGCTCAAGTCGAGGGGGAGCCAAGCGCTCAAGTCCAGGGGGAGCCAAATTCTACAACTTCAACCGAAGAGGCCTCAACACCAGGAAGCTCAGAACCACAAGAACCACCTGAACCTCATGTCTTCCAAAGCTCATCAACTGAGGGGGGCCATAATGATATGATACTCGGTTACGATAGCCAATCTGAGCTAGACGAAATAATTAATGCTGAACTAGACCCAACCTTTGATCCAAATTACCCTCCTCTTATCAAATGGACCAGAGATCATCCTGTCTCTCAAGTAGTTGGAGATGTCTCTGAAAAGGTTTTGACCCGATCACAACTGAAGGAAAAACAGACTTCCTTATTTTCAAAGGTTGAGTTTTGCATGTTCAACTCCTTCGTATCAAAAGTTGAACCAAAGACAGTTAATACTGCCCTCGATCACTCTGATTGGGTTCAAGTAATGCAAGACGAGCTGAACGAATTTGAAAGGAACAAAGTCTGGTGCCTAATTCCAACTCCTCCTGATGCTTCGGTTGTTGGTCTCAAATGGGTATTTAGGAACAAAATGGACAAGGAAGGTAATGTTATACGGAACAAGGCTCGTCTGGTGGTAAAGGGATACTGTCAGGAGGAAGGGATAGACTATGAAGAGACTTTCGCTCCAGTAGCTCGGCTAGAATCTGTTAGAATATTTCTAGCTTATGCTGCTCACAAGAACTTTGAGGTCTTCCAAATGGACGTCAAGTGTGCATTTCTCAATGGAGAACTCGAAGAAACGGTGTACGTGGAGCAACCTCCTGGGTTCGTGAACGAAAGGCATCCAAATCATTGCTATATTCTGGATAAAGCTGTGTACGGCCTTAAGCAAGCTCCGAGAGCCTGGTATGAAACGCTTACAAAATTTTTAAAGATGTCTAAATTCAAACAAGGTTCGGTTGACCCAACCTTCTTCTGCAAAAAGGAAGGTAACCACCTTATGATAGTTCAAATTTATGTCGATGACATCATCTTTGGCTCCACGAATCCTAGCTTAACAGCTGAATTCAGAAAGCTGATGGAGACTAAGTTTGAAATGAGCTCAATGGGTCCTATTAATTTTTTCCTTGGTTTAAACATAAGACAGGGACCCGAAGGCATCTTTATTAATCAGGAAGCTTACACGAAGACTCTCCTAGTAAAGTTTGGAATGATGGGAGACTCAAAAGTCAAAGTCCCAATGGCATTCGGCACCAAGCTTACCCCATCCCTAGACAAACCGGCTGTCGATATCACGCTCTATCGTCAAATGATTGGCTCATTAATGTATCTTACTGCTAGCAGACCAGATATCATGTTTTCTGTGTGTTATTGTGCTCGATTTCAGGCAAACCCACGTGAACCTCACATGCTTGCAGTGAAGAACATCTTACGATTTCTCCAGCGAACCACCTCCTTAGGTCTATGGTATCCATCCAACTCAGGTTTCTTTGTTCAAGCCTATTCTGATGCTGACCTCGGAGGATGTGGACTCGACCGTAAAAGCACAACTGGTGGTTGTCAATTTCTTGACGGGAAGTTAGTCAGCTGGCAATCCAAGAAACAAACGTGCGTGTCGTTGTCTACCGCCGAAGCGGAATATATTGCAGCTGCATCCTGTACATCACAAGTGATTTGGATCCAAAGTCAACTTCGAGACTACGGACTCAATATGAAGAAGATCCCACTATATTGTGACTCTGAAAGTGCAATTAGGATCTGTCATAACCCAGTGCAACACTCCAAAACCAAACACATAGCACTGAGGTATCACTTCATCAAAGATCACGTGGAAGATGGAAACGTCGAAGTTCACTTCGTAAGAACCACTGATCAACTGGCTGATGTCTTTACAAAAGCTCTTCCTGAAGCATCATTCAATAAAATATTGCAAGACTTAGGAATGATGGTTGCAGAATCGGTCCCAAATCCTCAAGTCTCTATTTAAAAAAAATAAAGGAACCGAAGCAACCAGACCGCTCGGTCACTCTCTGCTCTGGTAAAATAAAGGAACCGAAACAACCAGACCGCTCGGTCACTCTCTGCTCTGGTAAAATAAAGGAACCGAAACAACCAGACCGCTCGGTCACTCTCTGCTCTGGTAAAATAAAGGAACCGAAACAACCAAACCGCTCGGTCCCTCTCTGTCCCAGTAATTTAAAGGCGCTCAAACAAACAGCACGCTCGGTCTCTCTCTGTTCTAAAAGATTTACACAGACCGCTCGGTTCTTCTCGATTTTGATACTATCACCGAAATACACAGATCGATCGGTCTATCTCTGCTTCTTATTTTTATATATTTTATCTTTCTGTTTTATTTATTTTTCAGAAATTTCCAAAATAACAAAAATATTTTATCTTTCTATTTTTATTTATTTTTCAGAAAATTCCAAAATAACAAAAATATTTTATCTTTCTGTTTTATTTATTTTTCAGAAAATTCCAAAATTACAAAAATATTTTGTCTTTCAGTTTTTTTTTATATCTCTCAGTAAATTCCAAAATTACAAAAACATTTTATCTTTCTAGTAGGTGTACGTTTTGCATAGGTGAATACTAGCATCTCCTTCTATATTGTTCACCCAGGTTTGTTTTATCTTTATCAGACTAGTTAGACGTCCCTAGAAGCATGCTGTTGTATGTTGTCGCAAGCCTCTATGACCTCGAGCATGCCTTAATGATTCGATCAATACCTATCGTTTCTTCCCAATCAGGCTATTCTCTCATACTCGGTCTAGAGCTACCTTCTTTTACTCATCTGAAACATGAGTTGCTCTGCTTTGTCCCATTTCTGTAGCAGAAGGTACGTTCGGTCTCTTAACCCTCTCTTCATCTTCTTCATTTGCCTTCGATTCCCCAAAGTAACCCTTGATGCTCTCGGTCTTTACCACTGAGGCTTATGGTTGCACAACATCTGTGTTTATGATCTTAGATTCGTTTACCACGTTCTAAGTGAAACCCAAAATCCAACACCTAAAATGAATTGACGGTGAGTAATTAACTCAAGCTATTACTTGGAAATCTCTTTTTCCTTGTGCGTGATCTTTTATGAAATTGTCTCGTCCTAAGACATTTCTTCCCAAAGAGGTCCAGTTTAATTTTTTTTCAGATTTCTGTATATATCATTCTTGTCACGAAATACTTCCCACCTACCTGTTCAACAGATCTCATCGGTCTCACAGGTAACTCTACCAACATTGTTTCTTTAAAGACAACTGATCGTATTTCTCGGGAAACCACACAAGCACTTCAGGTCTCTCTTGGCTTTGAAGGAAACGATTCTTGCCCGGAATCTTCCGCTTTCTGTCTTCTTTCTAGACAACACCCACTTCCAAACCATTTGATTTATTTCTTTGTCTTTCACACTCTTATGCACGAAATTTTTTTTCCAACATTCTGATTGATGTTTGGTACATAGTTCTAAGTTTCAGTTGTAACCAAACAAGGGCACAAGGAATTTCAAACGGTACGAAAAAGATTTGGGCGCGTGCAAATGATTCGTTTCAAACCCACGTGTGCTGACGTATTCCTGGGATACACCATAACTTCCAATCGCGCTTTTTCAGGCGATGTTTTGGTTTCTTCATCATCACAATTTTCTCTCTCCTGTGAACGGTATAAATAAAACGTGATCGTGTTCTTTGGCAGTTACCTCTCAAGCATTCTCTCTCTGAAAAAGTTACCACTGTTCATCTTCTTCCACAACTCAACAATGGCGACTTCTTCTTCCGCTCAAGATCAATCTGCATCTTCTTCTTTGCTCTCAATCAAACCAAATCAGAATTTGATCATAGAGATGTCCCCATTCCTCTATGACTCATACATGCTATACGTGGTGGAATGCCTCAAATATTCCCACTGTTGTTGGCACTTACACAAGTGGAGGCCGTTCCCATGTCCCTGCTCTCCCAAGTCTACACCACGGCCAGCTACGACAAACATAAAGACCGCATCTTCTTCACCATTCACAACAAGAAGACTTCAGTGTCCAAAACACGGTTTTGCTCTCTTCTAGGGCTTGCCATCGACTCCTCTGTCATCTCACCGGACTTCATCACCACCGCACAACTATTTATGATGATGTATGAGATGGGGTATACAGATGTTCTTACCTCCATTGCCAAAGTCAAGAAATCCTGTCTTCCATCTCAATGGAACGGATTGCTTACCCTTTTGATTAAGGGTTTAGCGGAGAGATGTGGTGGTTCCGACACCACAAGCAAAGGGTTTCTAACAATCATGTATAGTCTTTACAATGGCATTAATCTTGATTATGGGTCCATCATCTGGGCTCAAGTTGTTCAGAGTCTCAACACTACTGCCAGGCACTCCGAGATTTCCTGCGGCAGGTTTTGGACCCTTATCACCAGAAGGGCTATTGATTCTCTTGACATCCCGGTAATGAAGGATGTTCTTACGGCTTCAATTGCCACTTACCACACCAAGAAGATCATAGTCTCCGATCCAACTAAGTTTCTTCACTATGGACTAATCCCTGAGTCCATGTATAGGTGCGTCACGCCCCACAGCACGATCATGGCGGACTACAGCACCAGAACCCCCTTGCCTCCTAGGGTTCTTTCTAAGGAACAACGTGCTGCTCTTGAGGCCTTGGATCAGCCTGCCATCCGAGGCAAGAGGGTGAGCAAAAAGGAAAAGGTAGAGAAGAAAGAAACCGCACCACAAAAGGAGAGAAAGAGAAGGTCCTCCAAACGCAAATCCGAGGCAAAGGCACCTTCTCAGTCTAAATTAAAAAAGGTAAAGAAGATGGCTAAAAGAGCCAAAGGGTCTCCTTCTTCTGAATCAGAACCGAATGCACCATCAGAAACAGAAGCTGCTGATCCTCAAACCGAAACTACACCCGTTCAGTCTCCACAACAACCATCCTCACCAGTATCTCCTCATATTCCCAAATCACCCTCCCCACCTAAATCTCCCCAAATTACCAAATCACCTTCTCCTCCTAATTCCCCAAAACTTCCAACCCCAACCCAATCACCTAAACAGAAGGTCACACTTTCTGTTCCAATATCTATCCCCCAAACCACAACAGAACCTAATATTCCCTTCTCTGTTTCTCAACCTTCATCCTCTATCTCCACACCCATTATCACCGAATCTGTTACCATCACCACTTCCCAACCACCAGTAACGGTCAATGTATCTGATACGGGGGCTGCTACAGTGGTTGAAACCCCGGTCATCAACCTTCCCTCATCTCCTTCTCCATCCTCCAACTCCGGTGCTACCTTAGGGGGTGATGATGAAGACTTCGATTCCATCTATTATAGCCCCTACCGGATTCCTACAGACACCGATGCAGATACCCCTGTGTCAAATCAGCAGCTTCAGGAAATTCATGCCAAACTTGACAGTCTACTAGCTGACAGTAAAGCTTATGGGGGTGCTGTGCTGAAAGCTTTCATAGAGTCTGCGATCCAGACTTACACTGAAGCCTTGGATCGTTCAACTGACGCCTTAGATAATTCAGCAGCTTCATGCTCCAAAGCTACTCAGGAAGTTTCTGAGGTTGTTCATACAACTCAGATCTTTCTTGATTCCCTCAAGGCTCATGCTGACACTAATGCGTCCAAATTTCAAGCGTCAGTAGACTCTTTTTCAGCTACCCTTCAGGGAGAAACCACAAAATTTGAGGCTCTGCGTGCTGATCTCAAAACTGAATCCACCTCATTCCTCAAATCTTTGGATTCACGTTTTGCCTCTCTGGCAGCCGAGAGCACCCTGAAGGAAGATCTTGTAAAACACCAGGCAACCATTGACTTACAAAAGATCCAACTGGCCCAGGCACAACAGGAAATAACTTTGCTACAAACTCAGCGGGCAGTTCTTCAAAGTTGCGCTGGTGACGTTAAGAATATGTTAACAAGTGTTCTTGACACCCATGATCCCTTCCTGACCCTCACTATTCGTCACCATCTCCAGGCAAAACTCCTTCCTCCAATTAATATCTTAAGTGAGATGAAGGGTGTCTCGGAGAAACTTGTTCTTCCGAGACAAGGGGGAGAGGAAGGTGTGTCCAAGACAGAACCGAAGGGTAATGTAGCTTCGGGTTCTGGTAAACAAGTCCTAGTTGAGAGCGAATCAGAATCAGACGAAACTATCACTGAAGCTCTTCAACGCAAGAAAAGGGACAAAGAGCTTGATGAAACTTTAAGGATAGCTCGTGAGGCCGAGGCCAAGGAAACAAAAATCAGGGAGGATGAGGAGGCCATTCAAGCCAAAAAGACTCTGTTCCCAGATTGGGACAGAGACACACTCATCACTCAAGCGATTGAGTTTCCTTCTATTTATTGGTTGGAACCGATTGCATCCTTTGAGTGTGAAAATTCAAAAGACTCGTAGTTCGACATGCCCATAACGCGCAAAGCTTTCACATTTCATTGCTTTGATGTCACTGCCAATGTCCCTCATCCGAACCTGAAGGTTGACAGAGAGCTCATCGATTTCTATCTGAAATACGGTCAACCGCAGTACTTGACATGGAGTGCTCAGAAAATTATTAAAGTCAAGGTACTGAAACCGACACAGGCTGAGAAATTTGTAAACGTCAATTTCAAAATCAACAGAGGAACGGCCAACACCGAACATCTTATTTCTCTAGCAGATCTTCCTAGTCTGAACCCGCATGATTGGATCTTGCTATACAACATTCTTCTCTCCAATCAGAGAGAATATGAACCAATTCTTTCACATCTTAAAAGAATGTTGGCTTCCTACGTCCAGGAGCTCGCCACTATGGATCAGGAAATAGTAAAAGTAATGAACAAGAAACCGACTGTCAAGCCCACTTCCAAGACCGGAGATGTTCATAAAATGAAGTTAGGGCAAATTGATTCTTCCAATCTGACGGTTATGTTCACCAGGGGCGACAAGCATAAGTTTCTGTTTGCTTTGGTAGACAAGCATCTGTTTTCTACAGAGTGTCTGGAGCATATCATCAATATCATTCACCGATGCAAACAGAACTCAACAGCAGACAAGAAGAACTTTACTGACATGCTTCGTTGGTATATTACCTTCGGGCATCATATTCTGGCTTTAATACGAAGATTTTTGAAACGGTAAAGAAGCCCTCTGCTGTGAAAAGAGAGTGAAGGTCTCGCTCCAAATTGACGCAAAGGGGGAGATTGTTGGGCTTTGTAGATTGCGTCTTTTGGGCTCGACTGATTATGCTATTTTGTATTCCGGTTTGGGCCTGTCCAACCGTGAACCTTTTATGTTTTGTATATAAGTTTACGCTTGCATGCATATTAGGTAAAAGTTTTTAGAGATCTGAGAATAGCGATACATCTAGACGACAACAGGTTTCTTTGATCGTTCTTGTAACCTTCCAATCCTCTACAGTTGATGTTCTTAATCGAGCTCTTCTGAGGATTTTGTTTAATCATTCGACACGTTTGATTCCATCTTGTCTTGTTCTTATTATTGTGTTTATATCGTCTTTGTTTACTTACTTGTTCAAGATCTAATCGATCTTTATTGATTAAAGGTTTGTTTAATCTCATACTTTGTCGAGTTGCATAGTTGATAGCATGCGGGATCCAATCATATTTCTCTTCAAGGATACAATGTGAATTATTGAACCCTTGGTGATACGCATGGTATCGTCTCTCTCAAATGACCAGGGTCGTACATTTTCTAAAAAATCCATTCCCAATACCATACGATAGTCATCCATATGCACCACTGTCAAGTCTATGGTGCCTTCCCATTCTGCTATCTTAAGAGGTACTCCATATGCAACACCAATGATAGGCTTGGATAAAGAGTTGACGACTTTCAACCGGCCTGGCATTTTGGTGTATTTGATTCCTAGCTTCCTAGCTTCATCTTCAGCAAGGAAATTATGAGATGCACTTGTATCTACCATTGCCTTGGTGTATCCTCCATTTACCCTGGCCTCCAGGAACATTAACTGTCCTCTTTTAGTCTTATTCTCTTCTATAGCAAATAGTGCCTCAGCATCCCATTCATCCTCTACTTCCTTTTTGGAAGTTATTACATTGCTTTCCACAAACTTTTTCTTTGACCAACAATCCTTGAACATGTGGCCCCACTTTCCACAGTTGTTGCAGTTGCCTTCGAACCTCCTCCCCCGATAACTCTTATTGTCGGTCTTTTGAGATCTCCATGGTTGTGAGGTTCCTGGCTGTCTCTTCCCTTTTTCATCATTTTTGTATCCCTCTTTAGAAGGTGGCTTGAAATTCCTCCGACTTCTACTTGTGTAGAGTGCTTCTTCTTCACTCTTCAGTGTGATGCATCCCATTTGCTTAGCCATAGCTTCTTGGCTGGACAACAAATTCTCAAACTCTACAAGTGATGGTTGAACAGGCCATCCTTGTACAGCAGTAACAAAGCTTCTATATTCCGGCCTCAGTCCATGGATAATGATCCTCTTCATTCGAGCTTCTGCAATGACGGATTGCGGATCTAGTTCAGTAATCTCCTGACATATCGACTTGACCTTGTGGAAATATTGAGCAATCGTCATGGACGTTATGAGATTGATAATAACTCGTTCTCCAAAAGCTGTAGTCTCGTATCATTCTTCTTTGAGAAAAGCATCACAAACGTGTCCCAAACTTCTTTCGGGGTGTTCTCATCCCGAATATGCTCTAACATCTCTTCTTCGATTGTGGTCTTCAAGGAAAACATTGCTTTGCCTGCTTTGATTTTCCATTTGCGCAAAGCACCATTAACATCTTCCTCTGGTGGCGTAGTTTCGCTTCCACCAACGACCTCCCATAGATCTTGTCCTTGTAAGTAGGACTTCATACATGTTTCCCACGTTTTGTAGTTGTTGTTGAGTTTCTTGACTCCTCCGATGACTTGGAGATCACCCATCGTGTTGGCAGTACCTCGGTAATACCAAACAAGCTAGTTTCTACACTAAACTTGCAGAGTCACAGACTACTCACGATACAAAGAGAATCACTCGTTCTCACTATCAAGAAAACTCGCATTGATACCAGATTGTTGAACACGACTCTTTTATATGGGAAACAACAAGATTTTTATTAAGACACTTAAGAAGATTTTACACTTTGAGAGACTACTACAATTTTCTTACTTGGAGGCTTTTCTTGGATACTTAGATGTTGGATTGTTTGGAGCAAATGAGCTCCACACCTATTTATAGGTGTTTCCACCTCCTTATAGGAAGTTTCTAGGTCTACATACATTCATGGCTATTCTAGAACTATCTACCATATTCTATATCTATTACAAGCTTTTATATGTTTCTAGAATGTTCTATAATGTTCTAGATAAGTATAGACATTCTTGTGTCTTCCATAGTGTTCTAGAATGTTCCATAGCCTTCCAGGGTCTTCCATCTCGTTCTAGAGTATTCTAGAATCTTCCGGCATCTTCAACACTCCTCCATCGTATTCCATAATGTTCTAGAATCTTCCAGATCATTCTAGAACATGCTAACTTCTTCTAGACAATAACATGATTCTATTGGGCTAGTGATGACCTTCAACACACGCGTCGCTGATTGAAGCCTCCCAAAGTCGACACTGATCTTGCCTTATCACAGACATAAGCTAAGCTGGGAATTATGGCTTCTGGATATTATGGATGAATTTGCCCCTACCTAAAAATGGTTGATTTGGAGAGCTTTGCACTACACTTTGACTGCGAAATTGATGGAGCTGATGAAGTTGCTTTCTCAATCAAGGAATATATTACCCCACATGGACAAAGAGGTGGTATGAAGACCGAAATGGATTGACTATAAGGAACTACAAAGTTAATATTGACATTTGGTTTGGTGCCTTTGAGTGGTGCCTTACAATTGTTTAGTTTAGTTTATCTTGAACCTTATAACTATTTGATTCTTGTCTCATTCTGTACCACTTCCAGCTATGCATTCTATTTTATATCCATATATATTGCCGTTACAACAAAAAAAAAAAAAAAAAAAAAAAAAAAAAAAAGATCGCACTAATTTGTTAATTATATTTTTACAATTTTAATTTTTTTTTTTTGGAAAAAAAACACGATGACTCTTTTTGAAACTAATCAGTTGTGAAATACTTTTTTTTTTTTAAATCCTTACACTAATATTTTTTGTTTCGGTACCCATTAATTTATGTTTTAGTGGATTATACAAGTTGCATGCTGGACAACTCTTTAAAAAATAAGTTGTGCAGCGAAAAAATTTCGACCATACGACAAAATAGTTTTTGAATTGCAAAATTATTTTTAACAAAAAGAGAAACTTAAAAAAATGTAAAAATCTTAAAGCACTCCTATCTCTCATTCTTTCCTTCTCCCTATCCCACTCTCTTCATCCCACTCTCTTACGTTTAAATTTGTGTTCGTTTTAAAAATTGATCTCACAAATAAATCTTAAATAGATTTAAAAAAAAAAAAAAAAAAAAAAAACATTTTCTATTTCAAAAAGATAAGAACAATTTTGCGACTTATAAGAACTTCGAAATTTTAATTGCGAAATACTATTAACCTTTTTAACACTTCAAAGTTTTTATGTGGATAAAAATAATTTCAAATCTTTTGGAATTTTGGCAACTTTTGAAAAAAATAATAATTTGTCTAAAAAGTAATTAAAACGTTAAACATAATTAAAAATGTGGTTATTTTCGTAATGATTCCTAAAAATTAAGGCTTAAGGCTTTTCATGTGACACGAAAATTGAACCCTTTTAAACGTGGGATTCTAATTGCATCATGTTGAAAACCATTTTAGTAAGTCAAAACCATCATTAATCAGGTGTCATGTCATTAGTTGTTTGCATATCATCCCCTATCCTAATAAATAAGTAGAATTTGTCCACGTGTCAATCTCCCAGCAGCCTTAAATTGTGTTTTCCCGCTTCTTTTCCTCATCTACATTTACGAAACTGCCCTCCAGATCATATTCATATACAGTCAATCAATAAATCCGAAAAATCTGCACCAATTAAAAATATACCGAAGATAGATTTGTTAATGTGGATGAAAGTTTCCAAATAATAATTCAAAATAATATGCAGAAATCGTAAATTCAAATTTCAAATTCATTATATCCAATAAAATATGGAAGTTTGGTTATTCTAATTGGAACAAGCATTGGGTTGATATACCTCCTTCCCGATTTATAAGATTGTAAGTTGTAAGATACTTTGTATACATCGTTCCATTCGAATCCCTACAAAAAAAAAGAAACTCATAAGATACCAAATTTAATATTTAATACTAATATAATTTGATAGTAAAGTAATATAATCATCTCAATTTCTTCATCACACATTGAAATCCCGCATCCTCACTGAAATCATGCATCCTTCTGCATCATCTAAATTCTTCCTGCATCCTCTCAATTCATTCATCACATAGTCATTCATCCCATCCATAATCATAGTATCCTATATAAGAGACTCCAAAGACTCCACCATTATAGGGACCACACAATCACAATAGACCATTATAGGGACCACACAATCACAATAGACGGAAAGTGTATCATCATATATTGGTCCTAATATGTATACCAAATATAGCTCCTGTAATTACTCTATTACTCTGTTGTAAAAGGCCTATAAATGGCTACATAAAGTTCTGTAATATCATTCAAGTTACACAATAATCTCTCAAACCTTACATGGTATCAGAGCACGTCTTGCTCCTCTGAGCCTTCACGATCCTTCAACACCGACATGGCCACCATTGTTGAAATCACCACACACACTCACTTTCCCATTAAACTCACATCAACCAACTTCCCTGTATGGAGAAAACAAGTTCTCTCCACCCTCATTGGTCTCGATCTTGACAAACATGTCAAAGATTCAGTCGACCCACCACCAAAAACAATTGACAGCAAACCAAATCCTCTCTATTAGGCCTGGTATCGTCAAGATCAAATACTACTGGGTTCTCTTCTAGGTAGTTGCTCGGACATCATTCAACCCATTGTCTCTTCCGCAGAGACTGCTCAACAGGCTTTCAAAAGTCTCACTGATAGCTACGCTAGTGTCTCCAGATCTCGCATCATCTCTCTCAAATCCAAATTGGCAAAGAACACCAAAGGCTCAAAATCAATGGCTGAATTTCTTCATGAAATGAAAGCTATTGCTGATGAATTAGCCCTAGCACAATCTCCAGTTCAGGAAGAAGACCTAGTTGTTCACATCCTAGCTCAATTAGGGGATGATTACAAGCATATAACTGCAGCCTTACAAGTCAGAGATACTCCACTTACCTGCTCAGATCTCTTTGCTAAACTGATTGACTATGAACGCTCCCTTCATGAAGCTACTTCAACGCCGACCATCGCCACTGTCAATTATACACAAAAATCAAATACCCGCTCCACAGGTCGCATAAATTATGATCAGAGAAACAATCATCGATCCAACAATTTTGGGCCACGAAATAACAGGCCTTCCCACTCTGGGCCCAATTCTAATTTTAACACTCGTAACTCTCTGTTTTGTCAATTCTGTAACATTCCAGGGCATGACACCAAAGATTGCAGAAAATTAGCATGACTTCTACGAGACAACAACATCATCATCTCATCAGGTCCACCATCAACTCCAATTATTAACCACTCCACAGCTACCACTTCTGCACCAAACCCACCTTGGATGTTTGACAGTGGGGCATCTCATCATGTAGCTTCCGATCGGTCCTCATTGCACACCATATCAGACTTTGGAGGGCCAGATGAAATCATGCTTGGCAATGGTACAAATCTACCCATCTCTCACACTGGTCACACCTCCCTTCCATCCCGATCTCGACCCTTAAATTTACACAATGTCCTTAATGTCCCTCAACTTCGTAATAATCTTATCTCTATTGCAAAACTCTGCAAATCTAATAATGTGTCGGTTGAATTTTTTCCTTTTCATTTTTTGGTTAAGGATCTTCGCATGGGGGCGCCTCTCATGCGGGGAATGAACGTCAATGATTTCTACTATGCAGTCATCAACTCTCTCCGTCGTTTGCCCCAAATAAATTCTACCACAACAGCCACTGGGTCTCTTCTATACTGGCACCACAAGTTTGGACATCCTTCAATCAAAATTCTAATGTTCTTACTTGAAAATTTAGGATTCTCGCACAATAAATTGTCCAGTACCTTTTTTCATTGTGATGCATTAACTATTAATAAAAGTCATAAAATGCCTTTTGGTGAAAACTCCTTCCATGCATCTAAACCTCTAGAACTTGTCTATTCTGATGTTTGGGGCCCGATCCAACCCTCACTTGATGGTTTTACTTACTATGTAATATTTGTTGATTTTTATTCTACATACACTTGGTTCTATCCTATGAAACGAAAGTCTGATGTCTCCATCTTATTTCCCCAATTTAAAACATTGGTTGAGAAATTTTTCCACACGCCTCTCGTCTCACTTTTCTCAGACAATGGTGGTGAATATGTTGGACTTCTTCCCTATCTTCAACAACATGGAATCTCCCACTTCACCACCCCTCCCCATACCCCGGAACAAAATGGTATCGCCGAAAGACGTCATCGACACATTGTTGAAACTGGCCTCTCTCTCCTCCACCATGCAAAATTACCATTATCCTTCTGGTCACATGCTTTTGAAACTGCAGTTCACCTCATAAACCGCCTTCCTACCAAAATCCTTGCATTTAAATCCCCATACACAAAGTTATACAATACTTCACCAAACTACACGAAACTTAAACCATTTGGCTGCCTTTGTTTTCCAAGGTTACGACCATATGCATCATCCAAACTCCATCCCCGCTCCATTAAATGTATCTTCCTTGGATACTCCTCGTCCAAATCTGCATATAAATGTTATGATCCCACTACTCAACGCCTGTATCATTCTCGTCATGTTGAGTTTGTTGAACATGAGTTCCCTTTCGTACCAGATCTTGAATCCACCTCGCCATTACCTACAACTGAATCATTCTTATCTATCGTCCATCCGACCACTAAAATATTTACACCTTCTACACACATACCTGTTCCTACAAATCAGCCCTCTACTTCACCTGCTTCACCCATACCATCCCCCACTCACAACTCGCCTTCTTCCTCCACCACTCTCGATGACCCTGACATTTCCATACCATCCCATACCTCTCCCTCATCTCCAACCTCACCCACTCCCTCCCCTACAACCACCAATAACTCCACCACAACTACACCATAACATCCTTCGCCATCCAACCCACGGCCTCAGCGAGCCAGAAAACAAAACCCAAAATATTTTAATGAAAACCTTATTAACACCACTACTCTTCATCCTATACCACCTACCCTTGAACCCATCACTCCAACTCAAGCCCTTAAAGATCCTCATTGGCGAGCTGCCATGGACTTAGAGTTTAATGCCCTTATTCAAAACCAAACTTGGGATCTTATACCTTCCAACTCACACAAACCAATCAGTTGCAAATGGGTATTTCGTATTAAACGCAAACCCGATGGTTCCATTGAAAAATATAAAGCTCGTCATGTTGCAAAAGGCTCTCTTCAATAATACGGCAAAGCCTACTTTGACACCTTTAGCCCTGTTGCAAAACCAGTAACTATTCGAACCATTCTTTCCATTGCTCTCTCCAAAAACTGGTCCTTAAGGCAACTTGATGTCAACAACGCTTTTCTTCACAGGACACTTCATGAGGACGTCTACATGATCCAACCACCTGGCTATGTCAATCCTCAATTCCCACACCACATCTGCAAACTTAAAAAATGCTTATATGGACTCAAACAAGCTCCGAGAGCTTGGTACATGGAACTTACCACCTTCCTTACTCAGTTTGGTTTTCGTAAATCTCTAGCTGATGCTTCCCTATTCATATATCAACACCATCATATTACTTGCTACTTCATGGTTTATGTTGATGATATTGTGCTCACCGGTAATGATCCCAAATTTCTTGATCACTTTATTCAAGCCTTGAGCAACAGGTTCTCAGTCAAGGATCTAGGAATGCTTCATCACTTTCTAGGTGTTGAAGTCATACCTACTTCCACTGGTCTCTTTCTATCTCAGCATCGTCACATACAAGAAATCCTTCACCAATTTAACATGGATGGCGCCAAAGATGTTCTCACTCCTCTTAGTGCCACAGAACCTCTATCTCTTAATGACCCATCTCCACCAGTCGATGTCACCCCTTACCGCAAGCTTGTTGGCTCTCTCCAATACCTTGCTTTCACTCGTCCTGATGTATCCTACGCCATCAACAAACTCTCTCAATTTATGCATGCTCCTAGACAAACTCACTGGTAATCCTTAAAATGTGTCCTCCGATACTTAAAAGGCACCATCCATCATTGCCTTTTTCTTCAACGTCACTCCCCTCTCACTCTCTCGGCCTTCTCTGATTCTGATTGGGGTGGGGTTAATGATGCCGGTCGGTCCACTACAGCATATGTTCTCTACCTCGGCAACAACATTATCTCATGGAAGTCTACACACCAAAAGTCGGTCTCCCGCTCCTCTACCGAAGCAGAATATAAAGCCTTAGCTAATGCCTCTACTGAACTCATGTGGGTTAAAAGCTTACTTAAAGAACTAGGTGTTGCAAATGAGCAACCACCAACCTTATTTTGTGACAATACAGGCGTTACGTACCTTTGTGCTAATCCAGTATATCACTCTCGAATGAAGCACATCGCTCTTGACTATCACTTTGTACGGGAACAAGTATCAGCTGGGCTTCTTCGAGTCCTCCATGTCAACTCTCAAGATCAGCTTGCTGACATGCTCACTAAGCCGCTAGTGAAAGCCCCATTTCTTCGTAACCGATCCAAGATTGGCGTATCCGATGGATCCTCCATCTTGCGGGGGCGTATAAGAGACTCCAAAGACTCCACCATTATAGGGACCACACAATCACAATAAACGGAAAGTGTATCATCATATATTGGTCCTAATATGTATACCAAATATAGCTCCTGTAATTACTTTATTACTCTGTTGTAAAAGGCCTATAAATGGCTACATAAAGTTCTGTAATATCATTCAAGTTACACAATAATCTCTCAAACTTTACATCCTATATATCAACATTTTTAGTTTTCAAACACATTTAATATATTATATCCCTTAAAATCTGCAATTATTTTTTGAATTTATTCCTCTTACCTTATACCAAATATGCATCTAACATAAAAGGAATGCAACCCTGGACTGCGTTTAAATTCCACCACAATTAATGAATTTTGTTGACTAAAATCTCCTTTTTTATTTTGGTTATAAAACCCGAAGTCTCCGAATTTGATTTTAATAAGCAGACAAAAAGCCCTAAAAAAAGATGAACAAAGAATCGCTACTAACCCTGACTATCTTTTGAAGGAGGTTCCCACTTTTGTCTCTATAAATGTGAATAACTTATTGGAAGACATGAATTGCGATGCAGTGGTTGGTGTAAAAAGCGGTGGTCGTCAAGTACCGATTTTCCCAAGCAACCGCACTAAAAATCCAACAGATTAGCAATTCCCAAAATCTAACAGCCAATATCACGTCCAACAACCAAAGGAATTGAGAGAACCCACCGGGAAAGCTGGTGGCAAGAACTGAAGTTGGTGGCTTGAAGAAGTTCATGAAGCTTGTTCACTACTGGTATCACGATGGAGCAGAAAAGAGTAACAGTGGAAGAGATAGAGCATAGAAATCCAACAGATTAGGAATTCCTAAAACCGAACAGCCAATATCAGCTCCAACAACCAAAGGAATTGAGAGAACCCATGGAGAAATCTTGTGGCAAGAACTGAAGTCGGTGGTTCCACTGGGGGACGAAGGGGACGAAGAAAAGAGGAAAAGTGGGAGACAACATAGAAAGTAATGATGGATAGTTTGGAAGAGCATGTGGTGACATGCATAGATTTTTGGAGCGGTAGATGTACACGTATACAGAAAGACTCACAAATCAATGACACAAAACAAAGAGATTATTAAAAAAACTAATTAAAAATAGAAATAGAGCCAAATTATAAAAACAAAAAAAAAAAAAAACAAAAAAAAAAAAAAAAAAAAAAGTGGTCCAATAGAAAAACAAAAATCTATTCATTAAGAGACTTCAAAATTAAAATATTAAAATATAATGTATCCAGATTAATGTCTTTCACTGAAATGATTATTATTTAGGAAACTCAAACAGCAAATCAATCAAATTTACGAAAAATCTTGCAAGATTTGAAACGAAAATCCTAAAAAAAATCAGAGTATAAGACTTGATTAAAATACGTTAATATTTAAAATTATATATATGTACCAGCTTAATCCTAAATTCCTCTTCTTCTGTATGTTATCTGTATCGTGTTATCTTGCTGAACAAGTCGCCTCCGAATAGGTCATGGGTTTTTGTAAACCATTGTCATCTTCTAAATACTCATCTCAATTAGATCTTGGTTTTATTAATCTTTCATTTGTGTTGTTTGTCTTGCTTAGAGATCAATGAGATTTTGAGGAGTTGGAAATGACTAACACATTACCCCCAAATTTGAAGGTATCAATCCTAATAAGAACTACTCGACAATTACATAGTTAACACCTTCAGTTTTAAAATATTTACGTTTATAAATCCTAATTTATTTCCATTAATTGGTTTTGTAATCAAGAAATATGAACAATAGATGGAAGGATGTGTTGAATTTTATTAACACTTCCAATTTCACAACCTTTGTCTCGATTTACAATCGACGCTAGCAAAAGGTTTTTAACCTAATTTGTTTGAACCAGAATCTCATGATTTATCTGATTCTTATAATTGATTTTGCATTAGGCATATTGGTATGCGAACTCTCCAAAGACATTTGGAGGTATCTTCTTAGTGCAATAAATTGGGTACTTTTTATGCTAACTTACGTGTTTTAAAGTTGTTACTGTACTGTTAGTGATAATGTTTTATGTATTTCACTACAATTTAGAATGCCATTTAAATTTATAAATATCATTTTATATATTATTGTCCACAATTATAAGTAAATATAATTTATATATCATTACACAATATCAACAACTTTAATCACTCTTTTTTTTCTAAACAACTCATCATAAATATCATCAAAACATATTAAATATTGATTACATAATAGAATTAAGTTATAAACTTAAAGACAAATAACATAAATATGTAAATTATTAATTGGCATAATTTAAAATTACCATTTATTTACTAATTGATTATTATTTAATTTTTCAATTAATATTTATTAGAATCACAGGAAATAAGAATCGTATGGGGTTTTCAAAAATCTACATTTCTAATTAAATACTTATCATTTACTTTGTAATTAAATACTTACCGATAACCTAGTTAATATATAAAAAACTATTCAAATATTGATATGATATATTGCTAACATAATTTCAATTCTTCTTATGCTTTTTTCATTTTAACTCCTTTAACTTATATATAAATTTTAAAACACACCTTTATATTTTTTATTTTCATTTCAAATTTAATAACTTGATTATTTATTTGAAATATATAATAAAAATATATCCGAACAATTTAAAGAAAAATTAATGCTTACATGATTTCAATTCTTCTTATACTTTTTTTATTTGGACTTCTTTAATTTATATATAAGTTTTAAAAAGCACCGATATATTTTTTATTTTCATTTCAAATTTCAATAACTTAATTATTTATTTGAAATATAAATACAAATATATGTTGATAATCTTAAAATTTATAGTATTGATGGGTATTTATATTTTATATTTCTTATTTGGTATTATGTACATTAGTATTAATGTATAAAAATATATAAATCCAAAATGATTATAAATTTTAAAAAACTATCCCAATAATAAAAACCTTTAAATAATGTAGATTATAAGCGTTCCATATTTTATTTTTAGCATTGCTTTAAACTTATATCCACTTTCAATAGAGTTTATATTTTACTAATTTTTTTATCATTTTAAAGTTATAACTTTAACGATTGATCAATTATGACATTTTATCATTACGTAAAACAATTATACGTTAAGTTAAATTTAACAAGAAAGTTACTAAACATAATTGTGTTGTCAGCAACCTCACTTTGTAAAGTATTTCTATTTATAATTTTAGCAAGGAAGTTACTAAAATGGAGAACCGGTAACCGGACCTTGTTACCTATTCCGGTTAAATGACCATAAATATAAAGATGGGTTATTTAATGTAATTGTAGGATAAGTTAAATAATCATATTTTAAATTTATTAAAAAGACGTTCGTATATAATTTTACGTATGTATATCGTAAGATCGTAGGTAGGATCATAGGATTGAGATCCAATCCGATCCTACATTTCCTTGATATATATATATATATATATATATATATATATATATATATATATATATATATATATATATATATATATATATATATATATATATATATATTTGTTTTGTTTTGCAAATGAAATTCTTTTACCATTTTATATCTTTTACCATTTGCCAAATTACCCTTTATCATTTTGTATTGTGACTTATGACTAATTAATATTTTAAAGTTTTTATAACTTTTGAGCAAAAATTGAATGTTTCAATTATTTTTCATGTTAAAATTATAAATTAAAATTATGTTTAATTTTGTAGGATATTAGGATCTCGATCCTGATCTTGCAAACCCAAAAACGATCCTACTCATTTAAAAAAAACTCAATTTTTTTTATTAAATTATGTTTTATATAATTATTTAAAACCCGTCGGTCTTATATAATCATGTATTTACGAAAAACTTCATATTACATTTGTTTATACTCAAAATATGAAATAGAAAATTATATATATATATATATATATATATATATATATATATATATATATATATATATATATATTGTCACACCCCCAAACCAATCATGGTGGAAACGTCCGGGGGTGGAGGACTTCATGTATAGTATCATAACCACAATTGCAATAGTAATTTAAGCAAACACAACCAACATATATATAATTGAAAGAGTTACATCATTACATGAGTTACATGTTTCCAAATCAATTACAATATGTTGACAAAACATGAAATATTGACGCCGTAACATCTCATCCTCGAAATGCACTTTGATACCTGTTCAGTGATTTCCTGAGAATACAAGTTGTTTGAAAAAGTGTCAACACAAAGGTTGGTGAGTTCATAAGCTTTTGTTTTAAAACTTGATAAAAGTCTTTCTCTTGTAAATGTCATGTTTGTTTCATAAAATCCGATATTTTCCTTAAAATGTGTAATGTAGTCTTAAATCTGAAGACCAAAAAGTATAAGTAACCTCTCTTACTGATAGAAAATCATATGTGTTTAAATCGACATACACGCGTTTGAATTAAATGAAATTCCCGTAAATTCTTATATTTGTTAATACTTCTGTGAGTTTATTATAACAATGATATGACCTAGTTGGCCTGAAACGACGTTCTTCAGACGTCGAAAATGTTTATGACATTTGTCACCCCAGACATGCCGGTCTAACTGTTGCATGCAGTTAAGGTGTGGGTTTGTCAAACCCAATATAGATCTATACAAAACTATCATGCTCTCCCTCCAGGAGACTCTGGTTACAATACATGACTTATTGGTAAATGTGAAGCGAATGTCTCACAAAGTCTTCAACAAATTTACATGTAATGAAATGAAAATCCCTTATGAGTGTGTTATGTAATGTATCATAAACGATACCTATTATAGTTTATCAAAACAAGAGTAGTAAATGTAATGTACGTAGACTATATTCAACGTGGTTCATTCACTTGTTTGAGTAAAATAGATGTACTTTGATTACAACAAATCGTGTTATCCTTTATATTTCATATGTATATATATATATATATATATATATATATATATATATATATATATATATATATATATATATATATCAAACATCCATTTATTAATTGATGCATGTTTATATACCAAGATAAAATGTCATTCATTTGCAATAACATAAATGCACATAAAGATATACACCTTGCTCAACATGTTACAAGGTGATAATAAATTGTTAGCATTTTTCTGTTAGTAACAGCTTCGATCACTGTTATTAGAAAATTTATAAAAACTTCATAACAGATCCAAATCAGAATCCGTAAATTCTGGGAGTTTGGAAAATGAGTCTAGTTTGTTCATAAATTTTTCCATGATTTTTAGTGACCTCCATCTTAGGTGAAAACGTCCATAAACACAGACTAGTCCGGATTGGCTCTTGAAATGATAGGCAGTTTTGCAAAAATCACCATAAATTTTAAAAAAATCGTATGGAGATGTGAAAGTAGTCATTTTAAAGGTATAAACCTAAACTATTTTCATCTAATACATTTTTGAAAACAAAAATGTTTAATTCGACCAAAACAGTCCGTGAATGGAGCCTAACTTTTCTGATGAAAGCTATTAGAAGTATTTAGTTGTGTTCTTAGTGATTTTAACTTGTATTCCCCCCCCCCCCTTAAAACTTAAGAAAATACGAAATTGTAGGGGTATGAACTCACCTTGAGTGATTTCAGTGGGTGAATGTTGAAGATGAGAAGTGTTCAACTCAAGAACACTTGAAGGATCATTTGAATTTTCGAGGATCTAACATGAATGTGATGATGTTTGTGTAAGAAATCTATGATTTTGAGGAAGAGGGAATGTAATAATCATAAGGAGAGTGATGAAACTTACCAAAAATGAGAGAAAGTTTGGTGATCAACCCTTAAATCTCGAAATTTGAGTGAGAGGATTTGAGAGAAAAGTGATGTTTGATACTTGGTGGAAATGAGGGAAATGAGTGAAGTTAAGAGTGAAAGAGAGTTTTCCAGCTCATTGGACGTGGGTTTGCTGGGAAATGAGTGGCGTAGTGCCTTGAGGTGACTAGGAGTAGTGGGGAGTACAATAGCTGGTCAAAGGAATGGGCATGGGGTGGTTGTTTGTGCCAATTATTATGCCAAGATCTACACTCCACCTCAAGATATCACTTAATAGATTTTATTCTTAAATAAATATTTCCATAAAAATATGATTAAATTATGAGTATTTAGGGTCTTAGATGCTAAAATATGATTTTTGGAGAAAGTCCCACGTTAAAATAATGAAAAACGGGCTTAAAACGGAGTCGTGGTCGAAAACCGGGTGAAAAAGAGGAATTTCCGGAGTTCTAGGCGAGGTCTCGGCCTCAGCAGCCAAGAACCGAAGTAGCAGGTGCAGATCCAGGGGGTCCTGATGCGGGCATGACTGCGGCTAGCTTACTGCGGTCGGGGCTGCGACTCGCTGGCTACGGCTCGCCTGCTGCGGTTTGTAACACTCTAAAAACTCAAGCCAATTTAAACTTTTAAAAAACAACCCAGTTTCGTTAAGTCATTACAAAAAGGTTTTCAATACAATTATTATCAGAGTCTTCCCAGAACCATATCGTAAAACATAAACATGAGGAGCGGTACGATCACGCCTTCGCCTTGCCACGGTCTCCTGATGTACCTGAAAAACATTAAACCACAACTGTAAACCCGAAAGCTTAGTGGGATACCCCCAAAATACCAATCACATATACCACGCATAACATATCATAACCGAACAGAACATAGAACAACTATGCACTTCGGGTCTACTATGTGACTGGTCCGCCGCACCGGGCCTTCAGTCCACCTGGTCCACCATCCGAGTCTAGCCATATCCCTCGAGTTTGCAGTGTGGTTGGTCCGCTATCATCGGGCCTTCAACCCACCAGGTCCACTCCCTGAGTCTATAGTATGACTGGTCCACCCACATCGGGCCTTCAGTTGGCCTGGTCCACTCTCCGAGCCTCAGCACGTCTGGTCCGCCCTCGTGGGGCCTACAGCCTATCCAGACCGCTCGCTGGGCCTTCGATCTAACAGGCCCGCCCTGGGTATGTTGGCCTACAGCACAAAGCAGGACCCGCCTCAACCCAACCCAGTCCAACGACCATGTGCACATAAACATATAACATATAACATATAACCATTCACAAGTAATCAATCCGATCTAACAGATCACATAGCATAGCAACATCCTAACCAGGATACCGACCTAACCGGTCACTAACATATACCATCATACATACCAGGATGTCAACATAACAAAGCAATAACATATCACGACTACTACGCGGATTACAATCCGAATAAGGGTCGGCCTTGGTGCCTTAGACCCTGTCGATATAGTGAGGATAACTCACCTCGCAACTGCTGACTGAAAAGATAAGATCACGCTGCTTCAACCTCTGACACGAACTCCACCCCTGACAATACCAGAAGACCGAACTCAATAAATACCAAATATTACCAAAATACCCCTGAAAGTCAACTGGTCAACTCTTGGTCAAAGTCAAAGTCCTCAGTCAAAGTCAAACTTCCTGACTGACCCTACTCCTCGAGTCAGCCCGCTGACTCGTCGAGTCCCTCAACTCTGAAAAACTCCCATATCGCGACCCAACTCGCCGAGTCCCACGAACTCTGAGTCACTTCCTGCTCAACTCACCGAGTTGTCCCTTGACTCACCGATTCACAACTTAACCATGAAAGGTTAGGACCTCAAGACCAGACTCGCCGAGTCAAAGAACAGACTCGCCGAGTTCCAAGTCTATCTTCAACCAACTCGTCTATTTGTTCTTCCAACTCGTCGAGTTTCTGCTTATCTTCAAGCAACTCGCCGAGTACACCCATGTGACTCGCTGAGTACCACTAGCTCTTAACCCATATAGAGGCTTTCCAAGCCATGCAGGGTCTCAAATCCATAGATCTACTCTTCTACAAGCCATCCATCATGTAAAGTGGCAAACTTTACGTGAATCCAAGGAGATCTAAGCATAATATACTCTAGGGCTAGGGTTTGGGACTAAAAGGCTTCATCAACAACTCTTCAATAGGGACTTTATGCTCCTTTGAATCATCACTACACTAGATCTGAGGTAGCAACCTCAGATCCATCCTCCAAGCTCAAGATAGCACTAGATATACTCCCAAAAACCCCACAAATGATAGATCTAGATTGATAATAGCTCAAGCAACGAATCGTTACCTCAAGAGAAAACTCCAACAGAAGAATAAGCCAAAACCTTGCAAAGCCCCTTGCTCCAAGCCTCTTAATCATCAATGATCTCTTCAACAAACACTCCTTCAAGGTCCAAATGCTCTCTAATTCTCTCACAAACGAATGTTAGGGTTTTTGGACTTCAAAGGAGAGTAAAGAGGCTGGGGAGAGGGTATTATGTTCTTTATATAGGGTCAACCTCCGGGATTAGGGTTTTCTCCACACAGCACCAACTCGCCGAGTCCACCCATGTGACTCGCCGAGTTGGTCACTTAACACGTGACCCGTATCGCGGCTCGACTCGCCGAGTCCATCCATCAACTCATCGAGTCGACCTTCTTATTTACACCTTTAGCCCTTCCACTTTACTTCTGAATTCCATGATGTTACAATTCTCCCCCACTTAAATTAAGTTTCGTCCTCGAAGCCTGTGGCAACACTGTTGGATAAGGTGTCTAAGTCCATAACTATTTCTGGTATGTACTTGACCCGACCCGGCATGGTCCATTTGGGTTGCATGGCACCATGCAATTGGATAGACTAAATGAGAGAAATAATACTTGGAGATTATTAATATATTATAAGTTCTAATATATTAATAATATTATTTGATTAGTTTGATCAAGAATTAATTTAGAATTAATTAAGTGATCAAAAGATAACTAATTAAATATATGGGTTGATTAAGTAAATCATCCATATCTTGTATAGTGGGCTAAAAGGCTCCATGGACCATCAAGTTGGGTTCCACCCATAGGATGCTCCATGGATGCTCCATGGGAGTTACAAACCCATGGATCATGGAAATGAAGAGTCATGACACATTAGGGTTTAACCCTAGATGTGTCAACACTATATAAGTAACATATCCTCCACCCAAAATCGACTACACTAAGAATCAAGAGGGCTTGGCCGATTTTGAAGAAGTGAGTATTCTCTCATAAGTTCTTCCAAGAGCATTTGGTGTTGTGTGAAGCATTTGAGGCATCACACTTGGGGTGCTAGGCTCACAAGGTTTCAAGGAACACAAGCAACAACAAGGTAAGTTATTCTATCTATACTTTATGTTAAAATTGTTCCCCATGTATGCTAGATAGGAATATAACCTTGGAATTCAACTTTGCATGACAATTAGACAAACATAGATCCAAGGTTATTAGGGTTGCATGTACACTTAGGAAGTGTTAGAATGCTCAAAACCCATCAGTGGTATCAGAGCCTAGGCTTGTTTGTTCTTATTTGTGCTTAAAAGTTGAAAAACAGAATCGGAAATTTGCTGTCTGCGAATGGACTCGTCGAGTCTATAAGGGGGACTCGTCGAGTCCATGAGTATCTTCAACCAACTCGGCGAGTCATGTTCATGCACTCGGCGAGTAGGGTCGACTGAGTGCAGAATTTCGATTCAGTTGTTGGAAAATGAATTAGAAACATTACCCTAAACTGTTTTGGTAATTGAAAACTTGTTTTTGGTGGTGTAATGTCTTTGCTAATTCATTTACAACAACTAGTTATCAAAATTACAAAGTTTTATGTAATTTTTGATTAAGTTCATATTCATGTTCTTGTTCTTATGATGTTTTAGATGATCATAGGAATTATTTGTAACCTATTTGGTAGTTTAATTCTTGATCATAATGTGTTTTAATGGAGTCCATAACTTATCCTTAAGTTATGGAAAACCAAGAGTCACACTTGAGTTAAAACCATTAAGAAAACACAAGAGTTATAAAAATGAAGAGTCTTCATTTTATTACTCTATTAAACTCATAAGTTACAAGAAATGAAAAGTTTTGAAAGTTACAAAACTTGCCCTCAAGTTTTGGAACAAGTAAAGTTAAGTTAAAACTTTAAGTTCCAACCCCTAGAATTTTAAAAGTTAAAATTCAACCCTTATACTTATATTATGATAATTTAATAATTATATATATGTATAAGAATAAAGTCGTCTTACCGCTAGTACGCCTCATTCACGAAGCCGGTCTATAAGGTGGGTATAAGGTTGTTGCCTATAAAATGGTGACTTAATGGGTGAATATTCTCACCCACCGCTTGCTTGACTGGTGGAGGGTCGTTAGCCGAACGGGTAAGACAAGGACTTATAAATTCTCATTCAAAGTATGATGAATATAATAAAGTAACTAAATGTTTATTAAATTCCCAATCTTAGTTACTTTAGGAAAAATGTGAATAAGGTGCTAATCCATGAAATTACACTTTACACTTTGTCTGAGTCGTTGGTGGAGCGTGTGTGGTTAACCGGCACACTAACTTGGACTTAACAAGGTAGGTAAAGGGTGACTTAAGGTTTATTATAGTATCGGTGGAGCGTGTGTGGTTTACCGGCACATCGATTGAGTGATAAACTTTAAGGGTACCAAGTGATTTGCATGGTTACTTCACACCTCGTTTTGTGATCCTCGGCATCCCAGTCACAAAACCTGGAGGGCACTCCCGAGATTGAAACATGCCTTTGAAAAGTTCATTGGATCTCAAAGAATCTAGGAATTTCTAAAACCAATAAAAACTAAATATCTAATATTTTGGTTTTCATGGTGGAAATTGGTGAATCGTCATTCACCTACCTTTCAAATATGGTATAGCTTAGATTATGGCATACCTCTTCTAAGTTATATTATATTGTGATTGGATCCTAGCCTTAATATTACATTTGGGTGTTTTATTAAGGACTCTCTTAAATCTAAACTAAACTTGTTCTTCTTTTTCAGATGTCTTCAAATAATGCTTCTGGCTCGAATCCTAATGGCTCCTTTACTCTTATGAGTTTGTGCGGAAAAGTCACCTTTGATGGATCCAACTTCAATAAATGGATCAGAAACATCAGGATGATTACCCGCTACGAGGACAAAGAATATGTCCTTGACAAGGAGCTTAAGGAAATTGACGAGTCCACTGCAACTCCCCAGGAGATCGCTGACTTTCATACTCATGAAATAGATGCAACCAAGGTGGCTTGCATCATGTTGGCCACCATAACAGCTGAACTCCAAAAGTCTTATGAAGATTTCTACCCTTATGAAATGCACCAAGATTTGATGGAAAGATACCATCAAAGTGCACGACAAGAGAGGTACGAAGTCATCTGCTCCATGATAACAACCATGATGAAGGACGGAGAGTCCGTCACGAGCCACATGCAGAAAATGCAAAGGTATGTGGATCGTTTGCTGAAGCTCAATGTGAACTTCCCTGAGGAGCTTGCAATAGATATCATTTTGCACTCCTTACCATCGTGCTATGATCAATTCCGCATGACATATCACATGAACAAGGAAGAGGTCACCCTCAGCAAACTTCAAGGACTTCTCAAGACCGCAGAAACAGGTGTTAAGGGGAAGTCGGTTGCTATCACTCCTACTCCAGACTCAACTCCGGTCTTGGCAATCGGGCAAAGTCGAGGGAGGAAGAGAAAGAGATCTTCAAAGGGTACCAAGGCTCGGACCCTTGATGGCTCTTCTTCAAGTGGAACCAAGAAAGGTTTCATTACTCCTTCTTCTGACCCAAAAGAGGCTGAATGCTTCTATTGCCATGAAAAAGCTCATTGAAAGCGGAACTGCCCAAAGTACCAGCAGGATGTGAAGGATGGGAAAGTCAAACCCAACCATGCAGGTATTTACACTATCATTTCTAATAACTCACCCCATTCGAAATCTTGGATCCTTGATACAGGTTGCGGTATTCATATTTGTTGTGACTTGCAGGGACTAGGAAGAAGTGAGAATGTGGAGCAAGGAAGAATAAACTTAATCATGGGGAATAGGAAAGTTACACCTGTCACCAAGATTGGAGTTTATACTTTATCGCTAAGTAGTGGGTTAAATTTAGATTTGAATAAATGTTGTTATTCGCCAGAAATGGAAAGAAATATTATTTCCTTTCATGCATTATACAAACAAGGTTTCACCTTTTCGTTTGATAATGAAGTTGGTTCGATTAATGCTTTCTTTAATAATGTACTTTATTTTAAAGCATTACCTTGTGATGGTGTATATGAAGCTGTATCTATTGTAGATAACTTAGGAAATAATGTTTTGTGTATTGATTCTACTAATAATAATAACTTGGATAAAGCATCATTATGGCATTGTCGTCTTGGACATATAAGCAAGAAACGCATAGGCCAACTCCAAAAGGATGGAGTCTTGGAGTCATTTGACCTAAAGTCAAATGATAGTTGCGAATCATGCTTACTTGGAAAAATGACAAAGTCACCCTTCACAGGCTCGTGTGAAAGGGGTGAAGGTTTGTTGGACCTTATACACACGGATGTGTGTGGGCCATTCAAACATGCCACAAGGGATGCTAATCGTTATTATTTGACTTTTACTGATGATTACAGTAGATATGGATATGTCTACTTAATCAAGCATAAGTCAGAGACTTTCGAGAAGTTTAAGGAATTTAAACAGGAAGTTGAGAATCAATTGGGCAGGAACATTAAGATGCTTCGATCCGATCGAGGTGGTGAGTATCTTAGTTCAGAGTTCCTCGACTATCTAAAGGAATGTGGGATTGTCTCACAATTGACACCTCCCAGGACAGCGCAGTTGAATGGTGTGGCTGAGAGGCGTAATCGAACCTTGTTGGACATGGTTCATTCCATGATGAGTCGAGCTTCGCTACCAATCTCATTCTGGGGGTATGCCTTAGAGACTGCCGCCCATATCCTTAATCTAGTCCCTGCAAAGAAAGTTGCCAAAACTCCTCACGAGATGTGGACTGGTAAAGTACCTAAACTAGACCACATCAAGATTTGGGGCTGCGAGGCTTTCGTGAGATGCAAGACTCATGTTAAGCTCGAACCCCGAAGCGAGAGGTGTATTTTCATCGGCTACCCACAACAATCCTTTGGTTACCTCTTCTACAGACCTAGTGACAATGTGGTCTTTGTAGCAAGAAGAGGAGTCTTTCGAGAAAGAGAGTTTATAAGCCAAGGAGACAGTGGGAGGCAAGTTGATCTTGAAGAAATTCAAGAGTCAAGTGGTGAAGGAACTTCAAACTCTAGCCCTCAACCTGAGGAGGAAACTCCTGTTGATCCAATTGACGAATCTGTACCTCTGAGGCGTTCCACGAGAGTTAGGAGTGCACCTGGGCATTACTATGGATTCCATATTACTGCAGAAGGTGAGACACTTATTAGTGATGAGACACTAGTAAGTCAAGATGACCCTAACAGCTACGAGGAAGCCATGGCAGGCCCCGAGTCTGCTAAATGGAAAGAGGCTATGGATAGCGAGATACAATCCATGTATGACAATCAAGTTTGGAACTTGGTTGAGAATGTACCAGGTCGAAAGACTGTAGGGTGCAAATGGGTCTTCAAGAAGAAGACCGACATGGATGGTAAAGTACACACTTATAAGGCTAGACTGGTTGCAAAGGGCTTCTCTCAAATTCCTGGAGTGGACTATGATGAGACCTTTTCTCCGGTAGCCAAGATTAAGTCTATTCGGGTTCTGTTAGCCATAGCCGCATTTCATGACTATGAAATTTGGCAAATGGATGTCAAAACCGCTTTCCTTAATGGAAAGTTGGCTGAAGATGTTTACATGAGTCAGCCAGAGGGTTTTGTCAGTAACGAGTACCTTAATAGAGTGTGTAAGCTTGAGAAATCCATTTATGGATTAAAGCAAGCACCTCGCAGATGGAATCTTTGCTTTGATGAAAAGGTCAAGGAATTTGGCTTTTCTAGGAGTGAAGATGAATCTTGTGTGTATGTCAAGGCTAGTGGGAGTATAGTTAGCTTTTTGGTATTGTATGTGGATGACATACTACTCATAGGAAACGACATTCCAACCCTGCAGGAAGTAAAGTTCTGGCTTGGAAAGTGTTTCGCTATGAAGGACCTTGGTGAAGCTGCCTATATTTTGGGGATAAGGATCTTGAGAGATCGGAGTAAAAGACTAATTGGACTTAGTCAAAGTACCTACTTGGAGAAGATTCTGAAGAGATTCAGAATGCTAGACTCCAAGAAAGGAGAGTTGCCCATCCAGAGTAACGCCAAACTGAGTAAGACACAAAGCCCAAGCACTGAGGCTGAGATAGCAGAAATGAGTCGAATACCTTATACTTCGGCTGTAGGTTCGATCATGTATGCTATGACGTGTACTCGACCTGATGTAGCCTTTGCCTTGAGCATGGTTAGCAGGTTTCAGGGGAACCCTGGCAAGGCACACTGGACTGCCGTAAAGACTATTCTCAAGTACCTACGAAGGACTAAGGACTGGATCCTTACCCTCGGTGGGAGTGATGACTTGAGAGTTGTAGGGTATAGTGATGCTAGCTTCCAGACTGATAGGGATAACTTCCGCTCTCAGTCGGGCTGGGTCTTTACCCTAAATGGAGGAGCAATTTCTTGGAAGAGTTCCAAGCAAGAGACAGTGGCAGATTCTACTTGTGAATCAGAGTATATTGCAGCTAGCGAAGCGGCTAAGGAGGCGTTATGGCTGAGGAACTTCATTGGAGACCTTGGAGTTGTACCAGCTATTAAAGAGCCGATGGAAATTTTCTGTGATAGTGAAAGTGTTGTTGCCTTAGCCAAGGAACCAAGGGATCACGGGAGATCCAGACACATCGACAGAAAATACCATTTCATCAGACATCGGATCGAAGAAGGACTCCTCGTGGCAAAGAGGGTATCATCAGATGAGAATCCGGCAGATCCCCTCACGAAGGGACTGACTCGGATTAAGCATCTCCAGCATGCTCGGAGCATAGGGCTGAAGGATGATATTAGATTTAGTAGTTAGATAATCTCGAAATTTGTAAAGTGTAATTGACATTTGATGATGAATAAAAGTGTTTTATTTATGAGTAAAGTGTTACTATCTCTTGTCGATCGTTTACTATATTTCTTTTGCATGTTTTGACTTCCAGAATAATTTTGTTTGGTATAACATATTATTCAAACCTCCACAGTCGTTCATATGTCGGAAGTAGGTATGAATCAAGACTGTCATGTTTGGTTGTAGAGGTCTGGGACAAGCCTACAACAATCATGAGTGCTCATAAGTTCTGAGCATTGGACTCAACCCACGCTCACTGGAATCACTTCATGGAATTCTATCTCGAGTGATCGTGAGACGGTAATATCATATAAGTCTTTAAACCTAGAGATATGATTTGTTACTTACAAGTTGGTTATGCATTGATTGTACGAAAAACGCATTGGTAACTCGATGTTATAAAATCGTGCTCTTGTGTGTAATTCAATGAGTAGTAGAACAAACATATGAGTCGAAGTTTATCTGTTCCTTCTTGGATTAGAAGCTGATATCTGGGCCCCTCGATGATTTTGTTTTGACCTATGTACAGGGCCCGGTCAGAACTAAATTGATGTGTTCAATAAAGTTCTTTGTCAAAGAAATCGGAAATCGGGAAACAAATGTTGGACAATAAGTAAGACATTATTCCATGTATTTGTCCAACTGATATCTAGAACAGAGGATTATATGATCACTTATCTTAAATGGCGTACCATCATCTTCTCAAGTTTCGAGAAACCTTGTAAAGAGATACGATTGCCGATCGGTTCCTGAAGTCATACTTGTAGTAATAGTTATTAGACTTATCCAAGTGGGAGACTGTTGGATAAGGTGTCTAAGTCCATAACTATTTCTGGTATGTACTTGACCCGACCCGGCATGGTCCATTTGGGTTGCATGGCACCATGCAATTGGATAGACTAAATGAGAGAAATAATACTTGGAGATTATTAATATATTATAAGTTCTAATATATTAATAATATTATTTGATTAGTTTGATCAAGAATTAATTTAGAATTAATTAAGTGATCAAAAGATAACTAATTAAATATATGGGTTGATTAAGTAAATCATCCATATCTTGTATAGTGGGCTAAAAGGCTCCATGGACCATCAAGTTGGGTTCCACCCATAGGATGCTCCATGGATGCTCCATGGGAGTTACAAACCCATGGATCATGGAAATGAAGAGTCATGACACATTAGGGTTTAACCCTAGATGTGTCAACACTATATAAGTAACATATCCTCCACCCAAAATCGGCTACACTAAGAATCAAGAGGGCTTGGTCGATTTTGAAGAAGTGAGTATTCTCTCATAAGTTCTTCCAAGAGCATTTGGTGTTGTGTGAAGCATTTGAGGCATCACACTTGGGGTGCTAGGCTCACAAGGTTTCAAGGAACACAAGCAACAACAAGGTAAGTTATTCTATCTATACTTTATGTTAAAATTGTTCCCCATGTATGCTAGATAGGAATATAACCTTGGAATTCAACTTTGCATGACAATTAGACAAACATAGATCCAAGGTTATTAGGGTTGCATGTACACTTAGGAAGTGTTAGAATGCTCAAAACCCATCAAACACAACTCTAGAAACTATTCTCGCAATGCACCACTTGGCATTAACCAAAGCAGGTTCCTCAAACACTACCATCGAAACCCGAAACCCAACTCTTCCCCTGCAGTGTGTTGACCACCGCCTCAAGTAGGCTACCGACTTCATCCTCTGATAACCACACTTATCAACCAAGTACCACTCCATGGTACATCACTCGTTCCAAATCACAACAATCACTTGACTCTTACGAGCTAGATATAACCTTGAACCACCGGGATCCCGCCTCGGTACTGCATAGCTATCATTTTCCTCGTCAGACATATCCTTCACCGAATTCACTGCTGAGACTTAACCTGCTCCCTTTCCGAGTCCAACTCTATCCCTTCCATGCTAACAGGATGACACATCCTTCAGCTTTAGAGCAACTCCCATGAGTTCTCCTCTGCAATCACATACACATGCTGAACTAGCTCTAGCATTCTCGAGTTGGGAAAACCCGACACACTGACGACACCTCCAAACATCCCCCAGGATGAATTACTGCTACATGCATAATTTCTTGTTCACACCAAACTGGGAATCCAAGGCTCCATCCTTGCATCTTTTCTGAGCCTCTTTGGCTCGACACCCTCGGAACTCCTTCCATGTCCTCCGCAGACATCCAACCCGGATGTGATTCCATACCACCGGCGCAAACACACTACTCAATAACCATGATTGGAACACCTCAATCATATCTGCGTGCTGCTGCTTTCACTTCCGTGAACTTACACTCCCTCTCGGAGCTACATATCTTCCCTTTCCTTATCCAAGGAAATCTACTTTGCCGCCTTGTCACTACAACTAGTGCCACAGTGCTCGCCCAATGCTACACCATTTCCTTATAGCATAACCACTATCCCATGCACCACACATGCTCTGAATCTTTTCGCAAGGACTCTCGAGTCCATGAACTATCTCCCACTAATCATGATCAATACTCGGGGCCAGACCTTCCGATGCTATCACATCACAACATACTCATTCCATCTCCTCATACAGATCTATCAACACAGGCAGCATCTTCAGCATGACTAGATCGCCTTTCCAGGCCTTCAACCAATCTGACCACTCTCAGAACCTTCAGCATGTCTGGACCGCCCTTTAGGGCCTTTAGCCTGTGTGGACTGTCCCCGAGCCTTCGGCTTGACTGGTACGCCCACCGGCCTTCAGTCTGTCTAGACCACTCAACTAGCATTTATCATCCTAAATTATCCCTTTGGAAAACTCTCCCATGCATACTGTTCTAGCCCTCTAGGGGTTCCGAACTCTAACTCCATCCTACATACTCAATCCCGGCCTGATACTAGGCCTTCCACAATCAATCGCCCTTTTTACAAAACCCTTGGTCTGTATCCCGCCCCACTTGCTTGTCACTTGCTCATACCAGCCTATGCTCTTGGCTGACAGAACCGCTGCTGAACCCCAAACAGCTAATCAACCTCTCATGCTTGTCGATCTTCCGGAGAATTTTCCAATTCTCCCCACTTAGAGCTCTGACTATCAACCACCAGTCGCCATAACCGACCTCCCTTAACATCCATACACAACACATTCCCTTACACGCAGACTGATTCCCACTAGAACGAACAACCTTCACAAAAGCACATATCAACACTGATCATCTCGGACTTAAAAGAAGCTTGACCTTCAGCTAACCACTTTTTCAGACTACAGATGCTACTCGGCATTTAGACCAAAAGCCTGATTTCCCACTAATAATCCCCATGGATGATAACCAACGAAACTCCCAATATCAAAACCCTTAACCATACCATAACCCTCAAGGAACACCAAATACAATACCAATAAGCACACAACGAGACTAGCAGATATACAATCCTCCATAATAATCACAAGATAAAAAAATATCAAAAAGGAAGCATACCCGCAGCTGCATCCGACACTGCCTTGACCTCTTCTACTGTAAGCTGAAAAGCATGACCCTGAGCCCTCGGGGGCTCTGCTCCACCTTGACCTCCACCAGTAATCCTCAACGTGGCCGGTGCTAGAGCCTGCACTGGCCTCCCAACCAGTTGTGGACAGTTGGCCCTCATGTGACCAACCTGATGACACTGATAGCAAATCCTCATATCCTGGGCTGGGGCTGATTGACGACAATCCCTCGCATAGTGCCCCTCTCTCCCGCACTTGCGACACGTACCACCGGACCTACAAACTCCAGTGTGACCCTTCCCTCACTTTCCACAAGTGCGGCTGCTCTGATCTCCGGACCTAGTATCAACGGTCTTGGACCGTTTTGGCACCTGCTGTGATTGTCCCAGGGCCTGCCTCTGCTCCCTCAACTGTAGCTCAATCTTCAACTCACGCCGCCGAGCGGCCTCCTACAACTCCAGCAAAGTATCGTACCTCTGCATAGACACAAACTTCCTGATATCCCTCTTGAGCATACTCATATATCGGGACATCTGAGCCTGCTCTGAAGCAAACTCGGGCAAAACATCACCCTCTCAGTAAACATTCTGGTGATCTCCGTCACTGACTCTGTATCCTGCTTCAACTCCAGGAACTCCTGAGCCAACCTCTCCCTCACAACCCGTGGAACATAACGGGTACTGAACATTTCCCAGAACTGATCCCACGAAACCGCAGCCTGCTGCGCATCCGAATATGACCCCGTGGTCAATGTCCACTAATCCTTCGCCCCAAGCCTCAACAGGTTCAGAGCACACCTCACTCTTTGATCAGTAGGGCATGAACATGTGAAGAAACACCCTTCCACATCTAACAACCATCTCATAGCGACAATCGGGTCCTGAACTCCATCGAAGGTAGGCGGCTTCATATTATTGAAGTCCCGATACAGAAAACCTCTACCAGCTCCTCCCCCTGCCGATGTAGCTGCCGCGATAGCTGTCTCTGTAAGAGCTGCATAATGCTCATCAAAATACTCAACCAAAGCGGTCTTGATCGACCCATATAGTTCCAGCAACTCAGCCCGGAACATCGCAGCAACCTCATCATGCAGGATCTCACGAATCCTAGCATCCAACTCGTCTGTGCTCATTTGACCGATAACCTCGGGTGGTGCTGACCCACCCTGACCGCCCTCTCCTGCTCCCAATCCTGATTCGGATCCGCTCCCAGCATGCCTCGTAACCACCATACTAAAAGAAAATACCGCAAACATCAGATACTTCCCACTAACTTGGGAACTGACTCTCAACACCGCCCCAGGGGTTGTGACTTCCTTCATACGTGTATGCGTCCTATGCTTTCAGTAGTACGGGACCATACTACCTTCCACACCTACCCATATTTATACCAAGTATCACCACAACACCCTAGTGAAGAACAGCCATACCAAGCACTCAACCCTCACACCTAGAGGAACACTAGAAATCTAATACAAAAAGAAACCCTAGGCTAGCAAGCATCACAAATCAGGCAACACTATCATGCAATTCCTGAAGATCCCTAGCCTAGTACTAGCATGCTGTTCTATCATAAAATATAAACAAATAACTTGCATGGTATTTTGGGGCTACTTACTGGCTCCGGCTGATCGTACCTCCGCGTCCTCTTTTACTCATTTTGAAAACCATTTTAAATTCTCTTTTAAAAACTCTCCTTGATTTGAGACTAGATTCACATGAATGTTCCTCTAATTCACTCAAACCAAGGCTCTGATACCAACTTGTAACACTCTAAAAATTCAATCCAATTTAAACTTTTCAAAAACAACCCAATTTCGTTAAGTCATTACAAAAAGGTTTTCAATACAATTATTATCAGAGTCTTCCCAGAACCATATCATAAAACATAGACATGAGGAGCGGTACGATCACGCCTTCGCCTTGCCACGGTCTCCTGATGTACCTGAAAAACATTAAACCACAACTGTAAGCCCGAAAGCTAAGTGAGACACCCCCAAAATACCAACCACATATACCACACATAGCATATCATAACCGAACAGAACATAGAACAGCTATGCACTTCGGATCTACTATGTGACTGGTCCGCCGCACCGGGCCTTCAGTCCACCTGGTCCACCATCCGAGTCTAGCCATATCCCTCGAGTTTGCAGTGTGGTTGGTCCGCCCTCACCGGGCCTTCAACCCACCAAGTCCACTCTCTGAGTCTATAGTATGACTGGTCCACCCGCATCGGGCCTTCAGTCAGCTTGGTCCACTCTCTGAGCCTTGGCACGTCTGGTCTGCCCTCATGGGGCCTACAGCCTATCCAGACCGCTTGTTGGGCCTTCGATCTAACCGGTCCGCCCTGGGTATGTTGGCCTACAGCACAAAGCAGGACCCGCCTCAACCCAACCCAGTCCAATGACCATGTGTACATAAACATATAACATATAACATATAACCATTCACAAGTAATCAATCCGATCTAACAGATCACATAGCATAGCAACATCCTAACCAGGATACCGACCTAACCGGTCACTAACATATACCATCCTACATACCAGGATGTCAACATAAGAAAGCAATAACATATCACGACTACTACCCAGATTACAATCCGAATAAGGGCTGACCTTGGTGCCTTAGACTCTGTCAATATAGTGAGGATAACTCACCTCACAACTGCTGACTGAAAAGATAAGATCACACTGCTTCAACCTCTGACACGAACTCCGCCCCTGACAATACCAGAAGACCGAACTCAATAAATACCAAATATTACCAAAATACACCTGAAAGTCAGCTGGTCAACTCTTGGTCAAAGTCAAAGTCCTTAGTCAAAGTCAAACTTCCTGACTGACCCTACTCCCCGAGTCAGCCCGCTGACTCGTCGAGTCCCTCAACTCTGAAAAACTCCCATATCGCGACCCAACTCGCCGAGTCGCCCCAAGACTCGCTGAGTCCCACGAACTCTGAGTCACTTCCTGCTCAACTCACCGAGTCGTCCCTTGACTCACCGATTCACAGCTCAACCAGGAAAGGTTAGGACCTCAAGACCAGACTCGCCGAGTTCCAAGGCTATCTTCAACCAACTCGCCGAGTTGTTCTTCCAACTCGTCGAGTTGTTGCTTATCATCAAGCAACTCGCCGAGTACACCCATGTGACTCGCCGAGTACCACTAGCTCTTAACCCATACAGAGGCTTTCCAAGCCATGCAGGGTATCAAATCCATCTATCTACTCTTCTACAAGCCATCATCATGTAAAGTGGCCAACTTTATGTGAATCCAAGGAGATATAAGCATCATATACTCTAGAGCTAGGGTTTGGGACTAAAAGGCTTCATCAACAACTCTTCAATAGGGACATTATGCTCCTTTGAATCATCATTACACTAGATCTGAGGTAGCAACCTCAGATCCATCCTCCAAGCTCAAGATAGCACTAGATATACTCCCAAAAATCCCACAAATGATAGATCTAGATGGATAACAGCTCAAGCAACGAATCGTTACCTCAAGAGAAAACTCCAATAGAAGAATAAGCCAAAACCTTGCAAAGCCCCTTGCTCCAAGCCTCTTAATCTTCAAGGATCTCTTCAACAAACACTCCTTCAAGGTCCAAATGCTCTCTAATTCTCTCACAAACGAATGTTAGGGTTTTTGGACTTCAAGGAAGAGTAAAGAGGCTGGGGAGAGGGTATTATGTTCTTTATATAGGGCTCAACCTCCGAGATTAGGGTTTTCTCCACACAGCACCAACTCGCCGAGTCCACCCATGTGATTCGCCAAATTGGTCACTTAATATGCGACCCGTATCGCGACTCGACTCGCTGAGTCCATCCATCGACTCGCCGAGTCGACCTTCTTATTTACACCTTTATCCCTTCCACTTTACTTCTGAATTCCGGATGTTATACAATTCCAGCCCAAGAGGGTCCGACCTCTAAGAGGCTTCGGCCCTAAAGGGAGGTTCCGGATCCTTTGGGGTATTTTACCCGTACTAACCTCGTTTTAAGCAATTATTGACTCGGTTAAGGGTCGGAATGACCCGAATGACTTCAAAAAGTTATGGGAACTTTTGAGAGAGATTTGGGAGAGATTTCAAATAGAAAGAGGTATAGTGAAAACGATTGAGAGAGGTTTCGTTTGTGACCTTTTTGAGTGTCCGGCTTTGCAATGCGAGGTTCGTAAACCCCGTTAAGTCATGTTTTAAGTTCCTACACACTCCCGATGAGTGTGCAATAGTGTTTTATCGCTTTGGTTCAATGTTTTGCATTTTCACGGCTATGGAAATTGAAACATACGAATTTTCCAATGATGTTTTCTCATTAAAATAGTGAGTTGTTTATAATTATACAATGTAAACCCTAATATAGAAGGGCTAATTGACTCGTCCGGTTTGACTTGTTGACTTTGTTTGATTTTGACTTGACCTGAAATTGACTATTGTCACACACACACAGAATGAAACGGAATGACAAATATGAAATAGAAAAGGAAAATGAAACGGAATGACAAATATGAAAAATAAAAGATATGATGTTAATTAAGAAAAAAGAAAATATCATTTGAATTTAGATTAATAGTGATATCAATTTGGGTTTAAAGTGAAAGTGGTTTTGACTTTTGACTTTACTTAATAAAGTGGTTTTGACCCAAATTTCGGGTGTGATTAATCACACCCCTTGTTTTGAGTTCGAATCATCTTACTTTTGAGTTTATGTAATTGTAAAGTGTCACAATGAACCAAACTAACGTTCATTCTTGTAGAAGATGGGTATGAGTATGGCTTGCTCAGAAGAGACTAGTTTTATGGTTGTTTAAGGGATAATATTAAAATGAAGGAATTTTAATTAGATTATTTACTTTTACTAACTAAACAATATTATGTTTCTTAATTCAGAAAGAGAAGAAAGGAAATAGCCATGCAATCAAGAGTCAAGTCCTCAAGGAGTGGTTGGAGAAAGGCTCGTGGGAGTTGTATTGTACTTTAAATGTGTAATTGATATCTCATTTTCAAAATAAAATTTATCTGTTCGAAAATAATGAGATTGTCCTAGGTTGCATTGGTACATCAATCGACATCTACTTTCACAAAAACATTTAGATTTGAAAAAGTATATACCCTTTCAAGCAAAAGAAAATTAAGACTGAAAAAAATAGTCAACTTTGTATTATGTTATCATCCACAGGTATAAAAATGGTTTTATGATCTTATTTTTTTTTGTAAAATTATAGAAATGAATGACATTTGTATTTTCTAAACATGGTTATGAACGTATCAGACATCAGCATCTGCATCTATCTATCATTCTTAATAAAAGAGTAGTTCTCCCATTACACGTCTCAATCTTCTAATGCCTTCTCTCTAGCAGTAGCCACATGTCATCCTCTAAAACATTTCTTGTATTTAACAATTTAAATTTTGAACTAATTTTGAATTAATATTAATATTTAATAGTTATATGTTGACTACCGATTTGAATGAAAGTCAAATAAATCCACTAAATAAAGGGAAGTAATTCGTACACAACAGATTTTTGCCATATATAACAATTCATGCATTATATAGTTGTACAATACAACATTTTAAAACACCAATTGTTGTATATGGAGAAAATGTACGGATCAACGTTAAATAAAAAAAATTGGTAATATAGATGGCCGGTTTTTTGTATCCCTTCATTTTAGTCATGATATTTGTTGACTACCATATTATCCTTATCTAATTCAACGAAATAATTATGTATTCAAATTAACAAAAATCTTATCTTTGTTTGAAATTTAACTTACCATAGTTATCGATTGAATTCTCCTTTATTGATATTAAAATCGTAAAATAATTGAAGCTAAATCCCAAAAAATTAGGCATACATGATTGTCTCTCCTCTCCTGGCATACCTCTTATATGCCTTTTTCCTGTCAATAATTTTACCACCATCCTCGTCATTTTAATCAACCGATTTTGCTTTGGTTACACAGCTTCCTGCACCACGAGAACATAAAGAAAAATAGAAAAAAACCAATAGGTTAGAACTTCTTTTGTTTATATATGTGAATGTACTTTTCAATTTGTCAGTTACAACATTCTACTTTGAATCATATATCATATTTTTTCTTTATGTACTTTTCAATTTGTCAGTTACAACATCCAACTTTGAATCATATATCATATTTTTTCTTTATGTGATCATTCATATGTTAACCTTTTTTTGGTTATGCTTTTCATGCATTAAATTTCTGATAAAACATAAAAACTAGTTTATAATTGGAATTCTTTTTATGTTTGGTTTTAACCAATGAAAAGCTTTTCTTTTACTTTTCCCTTTTTCGTTTAAATGAAAAAGTAGGATGTTATTTCCTTTTTTTTTATTTATTTTCCAATGATTATTCTTTTGTGTATATATATATATATATATATATATATATATATATATATATATATATATATATATATATATATATATTCTTAATAAAAGTCTATCCTAGAAGCGACATGTCCATCTTTTAGACCACCATTTTGCCATGTGATATTCTCTCCAGCATTACTCTTTACATTTCCCGTCCACTAAATCACAATCAATCGACATTTAATTCCTACATATCAGCATTTCAGTTTTCCTTATTTGAATGATAGTATCTTGTATCTTAAAATATTTATATTTCTTACATTCTTACAAAAAAGGAACTTATAAGCTGTCAAATTTATACTAAAATAATTATCTCGTAGAAAATGTATATACATTTAAATTTCAAATTACATCTATTGCTAGAATTTCAAATAATAAGATTACCTGGCGCAATCCAATTTAAATTTATAATGAATTTATACTGATATACTGATTATATGCAGAACCTTTCAATCACTAATGATACGGTTACAATTCCAGATTAATAGGCTAAAATCATGTATATTCAAATTAGTATATGATCAATTTTATTGCAGTTATAAAAGCCTTTCAGAGTAACAATTTATAGAGCACCTTCGAATTCGTGATTCTTGAATTCTATTGAGCACCTTCGTATTCTACCAACCTAATCCCAGGAAAAAATAATACTCATTAATTTTCAACTCATCAAGCCTCTACACATAGAAGAAATATCTTTTTGTTTCACATAACTTCAATTCATCGGGTTAGTGTATTAAAAAATTTCCCATTTTTTCTTCTATTGACGTTGTTTTACTATACAATATGTGTGTGTGTGTGTGTTTCTATGTGATATCGAAAATTTTTACTATCCGGATGTGTTAAAAAAAATAAAAAATAAAAAAACTTTTTATTAATTTTTATAATGTTTTTTCTATTACATTTCATTTTTAACCAAATAATACAACTATAATAACATCCTGCTTTTGAAAATGTATTTTTAATAGTAATGAACTTTACAATATTAAACAATTTCGTTTTTAAAATAATTCTGAAACTAAAATATGGCAATGTACTTGTAAAATGGTCACATTAAGGCATCCTACTTTGAATAATCTATAAAAAGTATGTTGCTATTTCCTAAAATATCTAAAAGTACTCTAAAATCATATCTATTTATTTTTGGTTGATTCTATTTCTTTTACGTTATACATATTTTATATTTGTTGCATTTTCTGAATTCATATCTATTTTTTTACTTTATAAATATTTTATGTTTATTGCATTTTCTAAGTTTATATCTATTTGTTTTGGCTGATGTTATTTCTTTTTATTTTTTTATCAAAAAACCAAAATACATTGCTATTTATTAATGAGAAATTAAATATCCTATTACATTTTATTTATATTTATCCTCCTATCATATCAAATGTTGATATATGTCATATTTAATGACACATTTAATGGAAGTGATTATATTTTAGACCACTTGTCACCATCTAATGTAGGTATGAAGATAGTAGGAATAAAATGTTGGATGATTTTTAATTTCTCTTTATTTATCCACGTTTTGGTGTTAAATGCATCAAATAGCAATATGCTTTAGAAGTTAACCTTTAATGAATATAAATAGCTCAAATCTCGCAATTATTTATTTATAGTATCATTTTATTTTACAATATCTTACTTTCATATTTCACCCATAATATCATTCTACTATCATATTATTTTATAGGACATGAGGATTTGCTTAATTTGCTCAAACGGTTAGTAAATTTTTTGTTGAATGTTATACAAGTTGTTCTGTTTGGGGTACTAACATTTTAGACAAAGTTTCCATAGACAAGGATCCAATTTGCCATAATGTGTAGTTGACAAAATCTTCTCATCCAATGAGAGTGTGAGATATTCATTAACATCTACCTGAAACAGAAAAACCATCGCCATAAATGCTTTATACCATCAAACGTCCAACGCACAAACTCAACAAGTTGCCAGAAAGTAGCATCAACAGTAAAAAAAAAAAGTTAAATTTGGTGACATTTCTCCTCTTTTTACCAGATTCTCACACCTGATCAGAATTCATTACCTTTATGATTATATTTAGCTTTCAAAATTAATTGATAATGAGTAATCAGATTCTTGAAAAGTATGGTGGTGAAACAAGATTTTTTAATAAAAAAAATTAACTGTAAAACTCATTACAATAGTATATAGTTAGTAATTTACTTCACTATTGGTGCCATGTGTTAAGAGGTAAATAGAATCCTGGATTAAGGGTATAATTTTTAATCATATAGATTATCTTCAAAAAGACAATTGCTATATTTGTAAAACTTTAGAAATATAGCTTACTTTCATAAAACTTCATGTAATCTGTAACTATAGCATCCTTTTTCTATTTAGATTTCTTGCACTATTTTTTCTTTATAACTTCATCTACGTACATAATACCTTTGCCTTTGTAATCCTTTAGTGACTAATAGCTAGAACATCGACAACAAACTGGAGCACCCTTTGCTTGTCGATACTGGTGCAACAAACGGTATTTGGTTTGAAACAAAATACACGAACAATGGGAGGCACTGATAATTCAATTTCATGAATGTACCTCAACTTCAGAAACAATAAACACACTTTTGATTTCCTTTATAGCTTTGAATCCAACTCGCGATTATCTTAAACAAATGAAAGAATTGAGCTTCCATTTTGTCAATCACTGTTTGTAGACACAACATCAGCAAATCCTAAACTCGATCGGTTGCATAAACAAATTCGGTTTTATGGTTAAGTTAAATCATAAATTCAGAATTCATGAGTTTCTTGATTAAAGCCCTAACCAACAGTTGAAAGCGGAAATCAAGAAAAACAAACTATGCATGCATCTAATCTTAAGTTTTATATCTACGTACATAGAAAGAGGGTACATACCTTAAGGTTGCCGGAGAGAGCTATTGCCGCCATCAGTAGTGTTAAAAGACAAGCAATCGCCTAAGGAAAACAATTAACGAGACGATGTGTCGTGGCAATTGTGGCTTTGAATTGAAAGAAGCATTTAATAATCTTTTACCAATATTCAACTTTGCCCATTGTAGTTTTAAAATATATACATGTTTATTGTTAATTTTTAGTTTATTATTACTTTTTTTTTTTATTAAAATACGATATAACATGTTTATGTATAGTTAAGTGAACAACACATTGTTTTGAGAATCAACATAAATATCATAGGTTATTAGCTACCAAAATACATAATATTTCGAATTGTAAAAGTGTGAAGTTTTTAAGGATAACATAATTACACCGTAATGAATATTTTTATTTAAAAAATTTTATATTATTATGTTTTATTCTATTTTTTTTAAATAATATTTTTCTATGTAATTTTCTATCAACCTCGACTAATAATCTATACATCCATTTAAATTGTTAAGCTTTTATATTTTTAACTTGAATCTTTAAAACATTATTTATTTATTTTTAGGTTAACATAGTTTATTCATTGTTTTATTTTGTAATTTATTTTTATTTTGTTCATATATATGTTTCTTACATTACTTTATTTTATACTTTGTCATATAACAATGACATTTTCATGAATGATTGTTTTTTTCTTTTCAATTGATAACAATGACTTAATTTTAGTAAATCACAATTCGTTTATCATTTTAATTTATAATTGATTGTGTTGAGATTATATATATTTATTACTGTCATGTTTAATTTGTAATATCGGTTTATATATTTATTTTAAAACAATAATATAAACTTACTGATATAATTTCTCTCTTTATAAATTAATCATTTTTTTATATTTGATTTGTCGTTATGATTTCAAATTATTAATAATGTTTTTATTAATAATTTAAATGTTCTGTAACCGTTTTATTTATTTAAATATAATTGAATATGTCATTTAAAATTTAATTATATCATTTTATATATTATTGTCAACAATTTATAAGTCACTTTAATTTATATATCATTATACAAGATGAATAATTTTAATTAATTTATACTTAAACAGTCAAAAGCATTTTAAATATTAATTATATTCACATGTTATAAAATTAAACACAAATAATATTAATATGTAAATTAATAATTGTGTCAAAATAATTGATTGCTCACATGATTTACAACTATCATTTATTTGCTATTTGTTATTATTCAATTCGTCAATATATATGAGCTAGCAATATATATATGAGCTAGCAATCGTTTGTAACTCTTACTTTCAAATTGTTAATTTTACTTTTTTAACTTTACTTTATTATTTTTTTATTTTTATTATATATCAAACAAGAACATGGATGCCACGATGCCAGTGAAAGAAGAAAAAATAAAAAGTTACACTTGGATATTCAAACTACTATTGTTTTCGTAATTTCAACCAATAATTATATTATTATCATATTACTGACAAAACATATACATTTATCAATTTATAACGATTTTATTATCATATTTCAATAAATGAGTTATAATTTAATCAAAATTATTTTTAAAATTTTCATTCGTGATGCCTACGTGTTATAACTTGGGGTATATATATATATATATATATATATATATATATATATATATATATATATATATATATATATATGCGCGCCGGATGAAAATTTTAAAAATAATTTTGATTAAATTATAACTCATTTATTGAAATATGATAATAACTCATTTATTAAATAAAGTTTTTTTTGGAAAATAATGGATTGCAATAAATAGCAATTTAAAGTTACTTTTAAATAGTATATGAATACATATTCAACATAATTCTAATAACATAAACCCGTTTGTTTTATATTTATTTTTACTAATTTAAAACAAATGAAAGTAAAATACAATCAATATCATTTATTATACGTTTATTCTCAATATAAATTTTGAAGTGTGTTATATGTTTTATATGAAGTATCTAAATTTTTTTTCAACATTAGGTTAATATTAAATGGTATATATTAATATATATTTTCAGCTGCTTAATATCAGTTTCGACATGGGTATTTATGTCCTTTTGTTATAAGGTAACATTCAAACACACACAAACATGGCAACAAAAATGTTAGGGGACAAAAATTGCAAGAGCATAAAACATAAATTTTTGTAGGCTCATTAACAGGAGGAAATCAAAGTATAATGTTATTATTGATAGTACTTGAATGTGTTAGATGAAGATGTAACCTAAAAAAATTGCAGTTTCTATTATAATATTATATAGTAACACATACAAAAATTTGTTAATGGTATCTTCAGTCGTAAAAGAGTGTTTATCTACATCATTATCATATCTACATCATACACACAAAATATATAGATACACACACAACGTGATACTAATCTAGAAAATACACTACATAAAATCAATCTTTTATTAAGTCATATTAGTCACATTTATATTTAGCATAAATATCCACCTAATATTTAGCATTTTCAAAATTAAAATTTGAAACATCCTCTCTAATAAATGAAAGTTTTTTTTGCCACCAGTCACACTCTTATTCAATTTGTCAAATGTTATTTTGTGGTTATTTTGAAATAATTTTTTTTCCACATGTTATTTTATGAGTTTTTCTATTTTATTTAATTTTACATAATATTTCAATGTAATAATTGCAATAAATGTTGTAATAAATTAATATTAATTTCATTAATAAACTTACTTTTTAATTTCAAAATTCCCAAAATTAATGCTCATTAGTTTTTTTTTTTATTTAAATTCTTTGTTTAAATTTAAAAGATAAAAAACATTATCATTATAATAAATCATTATTTTTCTTATTTTTTTATAAATTCAAAATTCTCAAATATTTTGACATTTATATTTAACATTTTTTTTTAAACTAACCCACGTAATACATGAGTCGCACATCTAGTATACTGATATAGAAATTGCAAAAATACCCGATTCCTTCTTCCACTGTTAAATAACTTTAATCTTTTCTTTTCAACATCTTCATAATTGTGTATCATCTTCAAAGACTAAAATCCTGCAAATCTTCTATGCGTGTCAAACATGTAACTTTTCATATCTACATGCTCATCTTGTGTTAGAAAAACGAACAATCGAAAACATTTGATGGTGTTTTACCCTCAATCTTGTTGTCATGTGACACCCAATATTGTTATGAGTGATTAACATCGGCTTTTACTCAATGTAAATTTGTCTTCATTTACGATTGATTCTATGGATGTATATTATTCTGTTCTTTCATCGACAAAATGAGGATATAATTATTGGGGAAGAGTAATGTAGCCAGAGCAAAGGTAGCCGGTGGCGGCATAATTTTCTATGCCATCGGAATTATTAGGGCAAAATAAAAATAGTAAAGCAATCAGATTGCAGTATATACAATGGGGGTGGAGAGGAGTGATAGTCAGTTGCCTTTTTGGTTCATATTTTTTTTATTTTAATAATATTGAAAACAAATACATATTGTATAGTAGTTGTTTTATATTCTCACTAGAGTGGAATTCCCTGCGACTTTGGCGCAGTGTTTGTTTTTTAGATGACATCGGTATAACAATGTATATTTTTCAAAGTGCAAATTTGATTCGAGGACAACTAGTTATAGAGCAACAGATAACAGGTATTAACTTCCAACATTTCGTTATACCCTTCCAGACTGATGGTGAGCAGTTGGCACCTGAAGCTGTCCTATTTGCCTGAAATTGTGAAATCAAAATCAAATATAAATAGTCAAGTTGTAATATTCTAATAACTATAAGATGGATTGAAGAATATATATATTTATCTTTATTTGTTGTTCCTTTACAAAGTTATTTGATTTTCAAATCAAGGGTTAATACCTGAACTTCACTTTAATAAGAACTTGATAACTATCAAAATCATTTTCATGTTTATCCGCGGAAACACAAAAATGAAATCAATAAAGTGGCTGATGAATATAACCGTGCTCATAAAGTTCAAGTCAATACCTATTCAGAAACTACTTACATGGGTCCATATGTTTTTTTCTGCAATTTATTATGATTTTTATGTAACTGCATATCATTGCAGCTCATTGTGGACTGGTCTAGAAAAACGAACAATTCCGAAGTAGTTAGGATCAATATTAGGTCAGGGAAAAAATTAGAAACAAAGTAGACTAAAATTCTAAGCATTGGAAGTTTGAGGATTCTAATTCCGATTCCTAAAGATTTTTGTAGAACTTTTTTAAGACAATAACAGATTTGATTGATTTGTCAACTCTAAAATATTTTGCAGCTTTGGTTATTATGAGTTAAATGGCATCTTAACCCATTAAGTAACAATGAAAATGACTTAAAACCTGGAATCACTTCAAATCCAACTCAAAGTACAATGCTTTTATGTGCAAAGCGAAAGTATTATGATGTAAGATAGTTATAGACTTAGGGTTTTTGGCTTGCGATCATTGTAACATTTAAAATAAATTATATGAACCATATGGTATTATTAATAAAAAAAATAATCCCAAAACAAACATCACCTTTGATGAAAAAGGATAACATCCGGGGCAACATGTTTTCATGGGGCATTTACATATTATTGTTGACAAACCTAAAAAAAAAAAAAAACTAATGATCATTAACCTAAATCTTACACCTAGGAAAAAAGTGAAATAATGTATGTCTCAAATCTTAACTTTATTGTAAAGGAAAATGTCACACTTATGTTAAAACAATCTAAAATACAAATTATTCTTATACCTAATAAGAATTATACAACATACTCAAGGGTAGGTGCAAAGTAATGGATGTTGTTGTTTGTTATTTACATTTTGCACTATGCAAAAGGATTGTAAGATAGCAACACCCAAAGAATTTTTTTGCATCTGCAACTTGAATTTGTTGCAGTACTTACATGTTATTCAGAGATCAAGTGTAAGCCATCATATGCAATACAATGCACCAATATACCCTTTTCCAACCATACTTAGAGAAATCAACATAATTAACACTAATTTGGAGTGAGCTTTAATTAAAATGTAAGTCAATGTTTGAGTTGATAGACAATGATGTAGACACCTTGATTTATAATAAACTCATTGTTTATGTGAACATAATACACAATGATAACTAAAGGGATAGACTCACATGTATCTGGCCAATCACTGTTGTGAGGCTGTAATCCTGCAAATTACAGAAGTCTATATCGCAGTGGAGAGAGATAAGAATCAAATAGAATATAGGATATGAAATCGATATTTCCCAATTAAGGAAATACAATATTTATTAAAAGATTATATTTAAAACTAATAATTTAATAAAACATCTAACTTTTACTACTTACCTTGACCACCCATTTACCCTATCTAGGCAAACCAAAATAATCAGACCAGTTGAAGAACTGATGGGATGTTTTCATCGACATAGGAAATCAATATATATATATATATATATATATATATATATATATATATATATACATATATATATATATATATATATATATATATATATATATATATATATTACACATTACTCCTTTCATGTTTATTAACAAATCTTATAAAAATTGACACTTGTATATACTATACCATACACGCCATTATAGAATTCTGTCTTTGGTAAGACCGGGAAGCAACTTTTTTGATAGCCCAAATGGTGTATGCCTTAGTAATGGCCTTCTTCTTACCTTAAGAATATTTAACCCCACTCTTGAAAGCCCAATAGCTCTGAAATCAAAATTGAAGGTAAAAATAAAATTCGTTGCATAGATTCACCAGAGATAGATACCAAATCATATTTACTTTCTATTTTCATAAAAGAACTGATCAAAAAGGTTCACCTTTGTTGAACCATGAAATCTTTGTGCCTGGCATTTAAATCTCCAATATTATTGTTAAATTTTGTATCTCTGATTAATGTTTGGTACGGAAGGTTGTAGAATTAACATAGATTTTGATGTACAATGAATAGAATTCAACATTACAGAGGAGAAATAGAACATAAAATAACCATAAAAACATCAACATGTTAACGAATATTCATTCAAATCCTGGCACCACTCAACCCTTGTGGCCATGGAGGTTCGCCTGCAGTGACTCCAGAGCATGAAGCAAAGCTTTATGTTTGCAGCGGGGGATTAGTCGGTGCGCGAAAGCTGTCCCGGAAACCCTCGTTAGGGAAGATCCCTTTCCAAAAAAACCAATAGGTATGAGAAACTAAAGTTCATAACTGATCAACATACCCTATTTTTCGCATAAATATCAACAGATATGAGAGAGAAGGGTGAGGCAGAAAGTGGAGAAGATGAAAGAAAGAGCGATAATTGGATTGGAGAAAAGGGTGAAGCCCTAAGAACATTAGCAGCAAAGAAGGGCTCATACATTTATTCTCATTCTTCACCACTTGATATGATGTAGCTAAGAGAAGTGAAAGATTTAGCGGATGTAAGGGCGCTTCCACAATGACCCGACAATTGTAGGGATGCTTCGACAGTGGTCGAAAAAGGCAATGGAGCTCTGGAACGGGAGGTAACGGATCAGACAGTAGACGCTAAATTATGGTTGACTCCTGAGAACGACTTTAATAGGAGCAATATATCCCACCTACAGAAGCACAACAATTTCAAACTCCACCAAAAAAAATAATCAAAATTATGGTTGACTCCTGAGAACGACTTCAATAAGAGCAATATATCTCACCTATAGAAGCGCGACAATTTAAAACTCCACCAAAACAAATAATCAAATTGTTTTGATCAACTTACAGACGTTCTAAGATCGAGAGAACTATCAACTGAAATAGTTGTGCTCTTGATACGCTTATTGTACGACATGTTCTATGACAACCTGAACCTTTTTCCGTTACGTTAGCCCGATTCCGTTAAATAAATTTTGAATTTTATTTTGTTCTGTCAAATTTTTATGGTTTATAAAATCATTTAATTTATATTAGAGGCGGAACCAAAATCGCGCAAAAACCCGAGTTTTCTTCGAAATTCAGCAAAAATCATGGTTGTTCGGTGTTCACGGCCGTGAACCCGATCACGATCGTAAACCGTTCACAGCCGGGACCCACCACCGACAGTGAACCCAACCTATATATACGTGTTTCTACCCTCATTTATGTTTATCTGGCCGAAAACACACTTTCTCTTTCGAAAAACCATCACCCGAAAACACAAGTTTTCTCCTCATTTTTCACTCAATCCACCTTGGAACTCATTTTGGAGCATCAAACACCCGCCTTTTCATCAAATCAAACATTGTTATTCTTGAGTTCACGACCATAAACCCTTCAAATCTTCAAGGGCCGAAATCAGTTCACGGTTGTAACCCTTCAAACCTTCATCAGGCAGTAAACCATTCAAGTGACTATTCACGACTGAGAACAGTTCACGGCTGCCAACCTCCCTAAGCCGAGAACTCAACTGAAAACCCGCTTTTTCCGATTCAATCGAGTCCTGATAACATTCCTAAACCAAAAGCAAGTGTTTTCCAACACTATAATTAATGGTTTCGCTAATAATACACGTATATGTGTTTAATTATTATTAGGACTCTGTTAATTGTCGCGTACATCAACTCGAGGGTTCTCATTCTAGTTTCTCGGTCCGACACTTTCACGCAACCAACGGTGAGTTCATACCCTTATGCTTTTACTATTTTTAATGTTTTCAGGGGGGGAATACAAGCCAAACATAAATAAATTTGTGAACTTATACAAAAGAGTTTCAACAGGTTTAAAACTTATGAAATTGGTACAATCAAAAGATTTCTACATTTTATATAATATTTAAATATTTTATCCCTTTTGTAACATGTCGAGCATAAGAGGCATTTTTAACTTATATTCGTAATTGCATAATTTTCAGTTCAATATATGAACCAAGTACATAACATACATGCAAACTATAATATGTATAGTTTGGGATTTCAATACACAGTTTTACAAATTCAAAGCTTATACATTAACAAACATATAAACTATGACAAACTTAGTTTATGATATAGAACACTATTTTACGGATAACAAGAATACATTACTAAATAATTATTTAAGTAAATTTTTTTTACTCTACAAGGCATAGATGCGGATTCAAGTACAAAAGAACATTACACTACACGTAAACTAGTTAATACAAGGTTGTGAGACACTACTTCAATTCTACCCTTTGGTGGTTGTCGAGGACAATAAAATTAATACCCTAAATATTACACACGAAATAGTGTATAGTGGTAAATGGATCGTATCCATGGAGATTGGTCCAATTTTATAACTCTATGAGAAATTTCTTTGTAAAAATACTTGTAAAATGACAACAAATTAAAAATGGAGGGTTTGGTCTTTTGAAATACTTGAAATAAACTAGAATTAAACTAAGATTTAAATAGACAATTTCAATGAAAATAAGAGTTTGATGTAAAATCAGTAAGGGAATGATGGTTGACTTAAGGTTTCCTCACTTTAACTTTTGATGAACATATCATTAGAATCCAGTGGTGCAATAACTGTTTTAAATCCTTAATTTGGCTATAGTAACCCAAGAAGCTTGATATTACCTAGACTTTTCTTAGTTGATAAGATGGTTAGAGAAGATCATAAAAATTTCCTTAGTCAAAGTCACAATTTCCATTAAGCATGTAATTAATGAAAGTCAACTAGCATTAAGAACCAAAAAGTCACCAAATCCAAGAGTAGTCAAATGCTTTCACTACCATGTTGGATGAAAAGTTTTTATGATTGTGTGAAGTAAAACTAACACAAAAATCACTTGTTGCTTGCTAATTTGAAGATCTTTTATTAATCAAGAAATTAGCCAACTAATCACTACAAACACATTTAAACTCATGAATAAAAACATACAAGTAGTGATAAGATGTTAAAACACAAAAAAATTCTTATAAAGATTCAAACACAAGTTCATGGAATCTTCAACATTCAACAAATAGTCAAAGTATTTCACCAAAGTAAACCAAGATTTGTCTAGCTAGTCATGGCTAAACTCAAGAAAACAAAGTTAGAGAAGATTGTACCAAACATTTAAAAAAAATCAAGAGGTGAAAAGATGATGTTCTTGAGGTGTTGTTGGCCTTTAAAAGTCTCCAAAACTCCAGAGAGAATGCTAAAAAATCAGATGTACAAGAGTGTACAAAAGATGGGCACCAACGATCCTCAAATAGCCTTGCAAATGGATTTTAGAAATTACCCCTGCAGGGCCTTGTGCGACCCGCATGTTGTTGCATGGGTGGTGCCTGAAATGGGCTTCTTTGAGTTTTTAGGCCTCCCAAGCATATCCCACTGGCCCAGATCGAGTCAAATAAGCTCCTAGCCCATTTTTCTTCAAGTTTTCTTCAACTTAAGACCAATTCCGCTTCTCCAAATGATCCAAAATCGCCCGGTTAATAATCTACGCACGCTTGAATATACTCCCGTATATTACAAATTTAAAGTTGATATCTCTCAAAGACTTCAAATAATCATCAAGCTTGCTCCATGAGTCATCTCCACCACCCATCAAGCCTAAGATCCTTGTTGTCCACCAGTTCCCATCGCTTTCCATACATCCAGAACATTCCCGTTCCACTAGTCTCCATGAAATCTACAATAAAGCTAACGGAACTAGAAAGTACCCGAAATAGTCACAAAATAACAAAAAGGAAAATATGAGTGGAAATTAACTAGATTATGGATGAAATATGCAAAAATAAACTATAAAAAAGAAGTAAATAAAATGAAACTATCAAATCACCCCAAGCTTAAACGTTACTTGTCCTCAAGTAAAATAAGACTAAAATGAACTTGGGATGAACTATCCTAAGAAAAATAAAAAGAATGGATAGAACCACAGAACCTAATCACCGTTAGTCAACATGGTCAGAATTGATCTTGCTATTATCTCATTACTTTTTCATCCGATGACAATGGGACCATAAACCACAGCTAGGACAACTCCTCTAGGTGAGTATGAATGGATGCTCAGTCGGAACCTCAATGGAACATGCATACAATGAAGAACATTTGGAGTAGGGAGAAATCATTTAGATGTGATCGCGTGGAGCTCTTCTTTAAGTGTACACTCTTATCACGAAAGTTGTGTCGGCCACTCTCAAATGTGATTGGGTTTCATTGCTCGGGCACCGTTGTAGGAATCGGTTCACTTAGTGTTGGCCCAAACCTCCCGTAGTATCCGTCTCAACAGTCTCCCTAACATCACCAATTTGCAAAAAAAAAAAAAAGAACTCGATCTATATACAATAAAACATACCTAAATAAATGAATATCAAACATCGGGTGACCAAAATGTAGGATAGTTTGTTCAATAATTGAACCGGTCGCTCATCTAAGATAATCGCCGCTTGGATTTTTTTTTATATTAACATGAAGATAATGCACTAACATATTGATTTTTTTTCAAAATTTGGTTCTCAAAAGTATGTAAGTGGAATCGAGAGGGTAACAATACAATCCAAATTGTCGATGACCTTGTGCAGAGCATAGAAATATAAAATCTGTTTAAAACTTGTGATTTTTCAAAAATAATGAAAGTGTCCAAATGTGGACTAAAAGACTCTTTAAAATCCTAAGAAAATCGCAAAAAAATATTGTAATGCAAAGAGACCGGATATAGATTCTACTCGAGGACAAGCACCAGTGCTTCATGCTAATAGTTCAAACATGATCAAGTGAGATCCTCTCGTCGGTATTGACCGCAAGGATAAAAACATCCATTGCTATAGTATATCCTACAGTTGTTAGTATTGCATGCATAGTTCTTCATGAAACTACCTGGCCATGATCACTTACCCCTTTAAGCTTCCAGCATCTGAACCCAAGTATGAAGTCCCAAACTGCAGCTAGGGGTCCCGGTTTGATGGGTGAGATAGCAACAAGATCCTGGACCAATAATGATACAATAACTGTGAACCTATTCCATGGCATCCAAGGGGGTGAGAATAAACAGACAACAAAAATGCATGAATGCTAATGCCCTAAGCTAAATGTTATGCAAAAATATAAAAGTAGAAAAAAAGAAAATAAAATCTTTTTGGAATTTTAAAGAATAAAAAAAATGAATGCAAGTTAGCTTAAAAACTAATATGTTATGCAACCTAATTAAATAAAAACAAAAATGCATGAAAAAGTAAAAGGAAATACCCCACCCCATGTTTAAGAGCAAGCATTGTCCTCAATGCTTAAGGTAACGACAGAGTTGACCTAAATCGGAGGGTCGGGCAGTGGGAAATGCCCGAGGTGATAGTGGTAATCCCACATATCCTAGACCTGGCAGGAGGTAGGCGGGATGGACTGCTCCAGCTGATCAACACGGGTCACCACATCCTGGATGGCCCGGGTGTTCTCGTCCGTCTGAGTATCGATGCGCTGTATGGTAGAGAACATTGTGGTGAACTGGTCGAAGAAGTTAGGGGGGAAGTATGGTGGGATATCGTGTCCCCCCTGCTGATGCGGCTATTCAAAATGTTGTGGAGGGGCCTGGAAGTGGTCATGCTGAAACATCGGCTACTCCACTGAAGGCTGGTCAAAATGGCCTTCAGCCTCGAGCATCTTGTCTTCCTCTTCGTCATTTTCTTCCTTAGGCTCCTCTGCGTTGTCACCCTCATCATCGCTGAATTCTTGAAAAACACCTGCTTGGGTCAACTGATCTGGAGGAAGCCAAGTTTCGGGGTCGTGCGGGTCGAATGAAGAATCGATCCAAATTAAAAGGATGTAGATCGGGGTTTTGTCAGAGTCTAGCCAACTGTACGTCCAGGTTCCCCGATCGAGCAACATCTCCATTCGAATGAGAGCGTCACAGTCTAGCAGGAAGTTTGGTGGGGTATCAATAGGTATGTACTCGGGAGCAGGGAAGTCTAGGTCGACGACTCGACCTATGATCGTGATAAGTCCTCCGATGAAAATTTCCCCCGTAGTGCGCTGACATATGGAGTCGCATTTGTCTAAAAAGAAGGCTGAAAAACTGAGGGAGAGTCGTGCCTCATGCTTCTGAGGAAAAATAGCTAACATCTGTTGATCTGACCGGGCTCAAGGCTCTCGAAGATGCTTTTCGTGAGAATTTAGTGAGCAATTTGCTAGCAAGGGTGAACGATGTGCTTTGCTCACTGTCGGCTTGGGTTGAAGCTAGTGAGACCGAAAATCCGCATCCAAAAGCGTGCATCCGAGTTACGCAGAAAATCTTGGTACTCTTGATGTTGGGGACTGATGTAGTATGGATCATCAACACCCATGATGGAATCAAACTCTGTGTATGTGAGCCTATGGTACTCCCTTTTCAACTGGAATGTGAGGACTTTCTCCGCATCATCTCGTGCATATGTGCTAAGAAATTCCATTATGGGTTCCACGTAAGTTCTATCACAGAATCTAAGAAAACCACGCCAACTCATTTTTTGGAACAGAAATAATACACCATCGTGCACCCCAAGCTTTTTCATGGACTTTCTATGGTAGAATTTTGTCTTCCGGATTGTGCAACCCCAAAGGTTGGAGTGATGGGTTTTGATTTCAGCATTGGTAATGGAAGAATCGCTTCCCTTTTCTCCTCCTTTTTTTTCGTTTACCGGCTGCTTTGCGCGATGGACCGGCGACATCCTTTTGCGGGTTAGGATCAACGGATGATCCATGGGACCATGGCCGAGTTGTAGATTTCCCTAATTTCAAGACCTACAATATTAAAAACAATTTGTTACACCCCCAAACCAAGGATGGCGGAAATGTCTGGGGGTGGCGGACTTCATGTATAGTATCACAACAACGAGTATAATAGTGCTCAAAGTAAATACAACCAATCATAAATATAATCAGAAAAGAATTACATGGTTTCAAGTACTGCATATTTCAATGATTGATTACAACATGATATGAAAATAATTGTTCAACGCCGTAGCGTACCATCCTAAAAAGCTTGTGATTTCCTGATTTCGTTGATTCCCTAAGAATACAAGTAGTTTTGAAAAAGTGTAAACAATTAAGTCGGTGAGTTCATAAGCTTTTTAGATGAAGGGTTTGGAGACCAATCTTTATAATGAGTTGTGGGTTACCAAGAAAAATCCAATATTTTCCTTATAAAATGTATTGTAGTCTTAAAATTCAAGACCAAATGTATAAGTAATTTTCCATGCTTAACATAAATCATGCAAGTTCAAAGCAACATAAACTTGTTTAGTTGAAAGAAAAATCCGGTACTTTGTAATGTAGCCTTTTTATATGAATGCCTGGTACTGTATGGTCATACCTCGCTTAATGTATAACCTGGTACCGTATGGCCGTACATCTCTTAATGTATAACCGGGTACCGTATGGTCGTACCTCACTTAACGTATAACCTGGTATTGTATGACTGTACCTCGCTTAACGTATGACCTGGTACCGTATGGCCGTACCTCGCTTAACGTGAAAACCTGGCACTTTGTATTCGTACCCCATTTATATGAATAACCTGGCACTTTATAGTTATACCCCACTTAATGAATAAACCGACACTTTATAGTTGTACCCCACTTATGAATAAACCGGCACTTTATAGTTGTACCCCACTTATGAATAAACCTTTTTTAACGAGTTCGAAAAGTAAATGGATCATAAACTATAATTATTATAGTTTATCAAAACGTTTAAATGTAATAGTTATAACTTTGTTTATTATGAATAACTACAATATTTGTGAAGGTAAAAACCCTTTTGTTTACCGGTATATATATATATACATATACATTTTACTAAGGTGAAATAACATATAATATAACAACTAATTAATTACCATGAAAATATAGGGGTATGAACTCACCTTGTGTGATTACAAGATACTCCTATAGTATTTTAAATGTTATGTTTGGTTCTTAGTAACTTTCTTGCATTGCATGTTTTTAGGCTTGTTGCTCACTACGACCATGCCCTAGCATACCATAGTCACACCTCGGATAAATATAGTTGATCAGGCTATATACATCCCAAGTCTAATTAGATATCCCAATGTCTACTTGTAGTATCCAACTCCTCGTATTACTTTTGTATTGTCCAAGATAATGATACTATACTAGCATGTATGTATGTACTCATACTTTTAACAAGAAACTGTTTCATTTCTAAAAGTATAATCGTTTTGAAAACTTTAAATCAGAGACTTTAGTCCCAATGTATTCATAGTTTGTATATCTTATGTGGTTCGATATACTTAGTTCACTATAAACAATACTCTGATACCAATCTGTCACACCCCCAAACCAAGGATGGCGGAAACATCTGGGGGTGGCAGACTTCATGTATAGTATCACAACAACGAGTATAATAGTGCTCAAAGTAAATACAACCAATCATAAATATAATCAGAAAAGAATTACATGGTTTCAAGTACTGCATATTTCAATGATTGATTACAACATGATATGAAAATAGTTGTTCAACGTCGTAGCGTACCATCCTCAAGAGCTTGTGATTTCCTGATTTCGTTGATTCCCTAAGAATACAAGTAGTTTTGAAAAAGTGTAAACAATTAAGTTGGTGAGTTCATAAGCTTTTTAGATGAAGAGTTTGGAGATCGATCTTTATAATGAGTTGTGGGTTACCAAGAAAAATCCAATATTTTCCTTATAAAATGTATTGTAGTCTTAAAATTCAAGACCAAATGTATAAGTAATTTTCCACGCTTATAATAAATCATGCAAGTTCAAATCGACATAAACTCGTTTAGTTGAAAGAAAAATCCGGTACTTTGTAATGTACCCTTTTATATGAATACCCAGTACTGTATGGCCGTACCTCGCTTAATGTATAACCTGGTACCGTACGGCCATACCTCGCTTAATGTATAACCTTGTACCGTATGGCCGTACCATGCTTAACGTATAACCTAGTACCGTATGGTCGTACCTCGCTTAACGTATGACCTAGTACTGTATGGCCGTACCTCGCTTAATGTGAAAACCTGACACTTTGTATTCGTACCCAATTTATACGAATAACCTAACACTTTATATTTGTACCCCACTTAATGAATAAACCGACACTTTATAGTTGTACCCCACTTATGAATAAACCGACACTTTATAGTTGTACCCCACTTATGAATAAACCTTTTATAACGAGTTCGAAAAGTAAATGGATCATAAACTATACCTATTATAGTTTATCAAAATGTTTAAATGTAATAGTTATAACTTTGTTTATTATGAATAACTACTATATTTGTGAAGGTAAAAACCCTTTTGTTTACCGGTATATATATATATATATATATATATATATATATATATATATATATATATATATATCTACCTTTTACTAAGGTGAAATAACATATAATATAACAACTAATTAATTACCATACTTATGAAGGGTAAAAATCCATTTGTTTTCTGATGTATGTCAATACACCAAGACGAAATGACATGTAATGTAAAAACATATATTCACATATTGATACACACATTGCTCAACAAATTACAAGGTGCAAATGAAGTTGATAGCATTTTTCTAGTGTTAACATTTCTATTACTGTTCTTTGAAAATTTATAGAAAAATTATCAAAGTTTCAAATCAGAATCCGTAAATTTTGAGAGTTTGGGAAATGAGTCTAGTTTGTTCATAAATTTTATTGTGATTTTTAATGACCTCCAACTTGTGAGAAAAAGTCCATAATCATAGACTGGTCCGGATTTGCTCTTGAAATGATACACAATTTTGTAAAAATCACCATAAATTGTCGAAAAACTGTATGGATATGTAGGTTGTCATTTTAAAGGTCTAAACCTAAACTATTTTCATGTAAAAATGTTTTGAAAACTAAACTGTTTAAGTTGACCAAAACAGTCCGTGAATGAACATTAACTTTTCTGTTGAAAGCTGTTAGAAGAACTTAGTGGCGTTCTTGGTGTTTTAACTTGTATTCCCCCCTTAAAACTTAAGAAAACATGTAAAGATAGGGGTATGAACTCACCTTGTGTGATTTCAGTGGATGGATGTTAAAGGAGAGAAGTGTTCAACTCAAGAACACTTGAAGGATTGCTTGAAAATTCGAGAATCTAACATCCAAATGGTGGAGTTTGTGTAAGCAGTTAATGATTTGAGTAAAAGGAAATGTAATAACCATAAGTAGGGTGAGGATACTTACCAAATGAAGGAGAAAAATCTGGAAAATTCCTTGGAAATCTCAAATTTATGTGAAAGAATTTAAGAGAAAAGTGGGTTTGATCTTTTGGTAGAAATGAGAGAAGTGAGTGAGAATGAGGAGAGAGAGAGAGAGAGAGAGAGAGAATTGTTCCAGCTCTAAAACGTGGGAATGGTTGGAAAAATGATGAGAAAGTACCTTGACATGACCAAAGTATGGTGGGAGGAGTGACTGGCCATAGAGTGGGTAAGGGGGGGGGGGGTGGTTGCTTGTGTCATAAAGTAAAGCAAGGTCAACACTCCACCTTAATTATTTTGACCACTAAATTTTGGATAAGATTTGCATTAAAAACATGATTAATTAAGACATATGGGTCTTAATATGTTAAAATATAAGTTTGGGTGAAAATCCCCCGTTGAAATAATTAAAAACGGGCTTAAAACTGAGTCGTGGTTGAAAATCAGGTGGAAAAAGGGAAATCCGAAGTCAGGGGCGAGGGTTTCGGACCTTCGCAGCCTTAGAACTGGAGTGGAGACTCAATCGATGAAGCGAATCCAAAGGGGAAGGGACTGCGGTCTGAGGAGGTACCGCAGGCGGGTTCGTCAGGAGGGTCTGAAGCGAGGGTCGGGTGCGATGCTAAACTGCTGGTACGGATCAGCATGGCGGTCTCCGGCAGCCTCGATTCTCAGCAGGTGCGGTCCTTATTCATTGCGGTCCGATGGTTGCGGTTCCTTAAGAGGGCTTTGGTTTTGGTCCTTCGGGCTTCGGCTCAAGGGAGGCTTCGGCCCTATGAATGGGTTTCGGGTCTTTTGGGAGAGATTTGGGAGATATTTCAAATTGAAAGAGATAGAGTGAAAACGATTGAGGGAGGTTTCGTTTGTGAACTTTTTAAGCATCCGGCTTCGCAATGCAAGGTCCGACAACCCTGTTAAGCCATGTTTTAGTGTCCTACACACTCCCGATGAGTGTGCAATAGTGTTTTATCTCTTTGGTTCATCATTTAGCACTATCAAGGCTAAGGAAAATTAAGCACGCGAATTTTCCGAATGATGTTTTCTCATTAAAATAGCGAGTTGTTTAGTAATTACATAACGTAGGACCTAGTATACAAGGGTTAACTGAGTTGACCGGTTCGACTTGTTGACTTTATTTGACTTTGACTTGACCAGAATTTGACGGTTGTCACATCATCCCTCCGTTAGAAGGAATTTCATTTCGAAATTTTCATTTTGGCTGGGACTTCAAGAGTTCGGGAAAAGATGTGGGTATTTTTGTTTCATTTGATCTTTGCATTCCCAGGTGAACTCGGGTCCTCGTTTAGCATTCCAACGAACCTTCACTATGGAAATACGACTTTGTTTCATTCTTTTGATCTCTTGATCCATGATCTCAACTGGTTCTTCGACAAAATAGAGACTCTAATTAACTTCAATTTTGTCGAGGGGTATCATGAGAGTCTCGTCAGACAGACACTTCTTTAGGTTTGAGACGTGAAAGGTAGGATGTACGTTATTAACTTCTTGTGATAATTGAAGTTTGTATGTCAGTGGCCAATCCTAGCAAGAATTTCAAATGGTCCGATGTATCTCAGATTTAGTTTCCCACGTCTATCAAAACGTATTGCTCTTTTCCACGGTGAAACCTTTAGTAGTACACGGTCACCAACCCAGAATTCCAATTGTTTGTGTTGTTTATCTTCGTAGTTCTTTTGTCGATCTCGAAATGCTTTCAGTCTTTCTCGAATTTGTATGATCTTTTCTGTTGTCTCCTTTATGATTTCAGGTCCAATGAGGGTGCTATTTGGGACTTGTTCTTTTGCTAACTATGTATCTCCCACTTCATCCCAGCGCGGTGGTGACCTACCCTTACGACTATAGAAAGCTTCGTATGGAGCGACCTTGATGTTAGGGTGATTGTTGTTGTTGTGCAACAATTCAATGAATGGTAAGTGGGCATTCCCATGCTTTACCGAAGTCAATCACCCAAGCTATTAGCATGTCTTCCTTGGTTTGGATGGTTTCCTTTGCCCTGCCCGTCAGTTTGCTGGTGGTAGGCCGTACTCAAGCCTAGTCTAGTCCCTATAAGGGTTGCCACAATCATGAAAGGAATCTACCATCTCTGATTCCATCAACTTCGGTGTCCAGTTCCGGTTCATGGGATAACATGCCCCCCGTCCGTGCCTTCTAGGATCTTATGATCGGTGAAGATTGTATGCTTCGTGTCATGGATATAGTACCTCTAGACCTCTAAGGAGAACACTACCGCTCCGATTTTGAGGTCATGCATGAACTAGCCGCCCTCGTACGTCCTTAGCTGTCTTAAGTCCTAAGTAATAACTTCTCCTCGGAGCGCTGCATAGGGCCTGCTGTAGTGTTCCTCGATTGCTTAGCTCGGTAGGGAGCATGTAGGTTTGGTTTACACGACTAGACTTATCCGGATGATAGGATGTTCAATCGCCCTCCTGGTAGCCTGGTCCCGAAGTTCCTGGAAGGACTTGTACCTGGTCCATCTATCATTAACTTGCGCATATACGTCGTATGTAAGGTTCGCAAGACAGTTGGATGGGTGACTCTGCCCCAAGTCCACAACCAGACGAGGAACAGGGAATGGGGTGGAAGCACTCATCCAATGTCCATAGTATCTTACTTATACATTATCCTCGCGTATACTCGTAGTAGTGGTAGACTAACCGTATCCATCCCAAGCTTCTGCGCTTGAACCTTTTCTGTTGTATACGTGACATTCTTGAAGGGTCTTCTGGAATTACTTGTGGTAAGGTTTCGGAGGGTATAATATTCCTCTGGTGAGTGTTTTTGAGGTTTTGCAGCGAGAGATGGCCCGGAGGTCCGTGCCGGATTTATGTTTATGAGAGATGAAGGTTCCGATATTCAGCTGGTTAGGTGGAGGGTCTTTTCGTAACATAGGTAATTGATAAGGTGATGATCAAAACCAATCCATATCGAATGACGACACCGTATTTTGTCGATGACATATGTATTGAGTCGTATTCGTAATAGGTATTCGTTAGAGTGGTAGTGCATCCTGTGTTTCTTTTTAGTGTTTTGCTATTTTGATTGATGTTATTGTTACTGCAAATAATTCATACCACGGTATCTCGTGCCGACAGTAAGCATGATCTAATAGCTAATGATGATACTTTATATTGTGATCCCTAACCGATCATTCCATAATCGATTGGTATATGCAAGTCGTATGTCATTTGACGAAATCGACGAGCGAATGGTTCTATCCAAATGCCACCACTAGACTTGGAACAGAAATTTGGATGGAATTATTCGCTTTAATTATGTAGCATTTTGATTCTAATTAATCCTAATGTATACATCATTTCATCACAGCCCACTAGCAATGATCCTATCGTCATATATGAGTGTCTTTGATTTGATTGTACGAGAGAATATTTGAACTACTTTCCGAGAGGCAGTAATTTTAGCAAACATACCAAATTCATTACAAACGTATGGTATTTGAACGTTTTTCATTGTTGGAAACATTACAAAAGTACTAATAAGCTTCCTTGTTGCTTCTGCTGGTTCAGTTGTCCCACTCCTCCTGCTCCCCCGTCATTTCTCTCAGTTGGACAGTCTCTCTTGAAGTGTCCCATTTCACCACATAGGTGGCACGTTGGGCTTACGTTGGTATTGGTAAATGAACTGATGTGCTGAGTCGGGGTTCTGCAGGAGCGAGCGGTATGTCCTTTCCTGTTGCAGTTGATGCAATGTGGAATCCAGCAAGCTCCTGTATGATGGTAGTTACACTTGTTACACTCTGGAAGTGTTCCCATATATTGCATGTCTTGTGCTTGAACGATAGATGTTGTGGCTGATGTCGAGGCATGTGTTGTGACTGCTGTAGTAATTGTAAGGGTGGCCATGGGTTGTTGTCTTTTAGCGAATCTTTGAGATTGGTTGCGCTACTTTTTGTTCCAAAACTTTCGCTTCTTGTTCGTAGGTCTGTGGCCCGAGGCATTTTCGTTGGTAGACGCCCGCTGGTGTTCTTGATTGTTATTGTAGTTAGTATGTCTGACACAGTCTCCGCGCCTGCTGGCGTGGTTAGCATTGAGCTGCGCCATGACGGCTGCCACGGCTGCCGTGACTGCAGCTTGAAAAGTAGCAGAGTCTATCTACAGAGTTGGCGCCTTGCTAGTTGGTTGGTTGCCTCTTGGTGAAGACATAGCTCTGTTTCATGATGAAAAATGACTTCGTGAGTGGGGATAATTATCTCAAGTTCATTCTTTCGATTCATATTCATATATATAAATTCTTGCACATTGTTGTACTATTCTTAGTGTTTCGGCTAACGTTCCTGGGATAAAGTTATGGCAGAGGGTAGAAGTAGGTTTCGTACGGGCGTTAAGCTTTCCTCATCTTAGGATCATGTTTGCCCAAGCACACTTATCCGGGGAGTTTTGATGGAATCCGGTGCATTAGTGCTGGTATGATCGCACCCTATAGGTCAACGAAGAAGGTACCTTTCCACTAAAATGTTTAACAGTGAGACGATAATGAGTTTTTAGAATGTCTAGATGTCGCGAGTTTTCTAACTAAGTTTATCTTAGTTCAACTTGTAACGTAATTTGGTTGTTTATGGTGTTCTAAAAACAATTCATAACGAGAGGCTATATATGGTAAACTCATGTATTTTAGTAGTTCTGTATCCAAGTGAAACCTTGAAATTTGATCCAAGCTAGGTCTTTCTTACGACCATTTGATGTATGCTTAGTGGTATGATTAAGACTTAATAGACCTTTGAGTCTGATAGGTGTGCTGTAAGCCCATTTTTGTTAATATGATTCTAGAAATTTTGGTTTCATAGAAAGTTTTGACCTAGATGTAGGTCTACACCAAATTATTGTAAGGAAAAGTTTTGATAGCAACTAAATCTCTTGATTAGTATAACTGCTTAAATCGCAGTGTCGTGCTACCACCTAGAATAGAGTAGCACCAACATATACTCATGAACTTAATAAACAAAGTCTTGTGAGTGGTATGAACTCCACTCACGACGATCAGTCCCTTGTGATGTCTGAGTCAAAGTCAATGCATCTTGCAGCCTTGCCAATTGACGCTTGGTTGCAATCATCCTCTCTTTGAATGTCGTGTGTCTACCTTGTTACTCTCGTATCTCTACCCGAGCGACTATAAGGTCCTAAAAAGAGAGCTGGTCTCTGAAATAGTAGTCTCTTTCCAAGTTTCAGGCGTGTGAGACAGTGGGGTCTATAGTAGCACTCAATTTTCGAACTTGGTTTGCAGTCTCCCTATGTTAATCCCCAATGTTCGCGATCCGCCAGGTCTTTGTCGGGAGGGCTCTGTCAGTCGGTCCCCCGTGGTTGGGGTCATAGCACCCTCGTTGGTCTCCACATGGTGATTTGCTGTCATTATTGTCGACTCCAACCCTCGATCACGGTTGCCCAACGGGGCACAGGTCCGATGTAGTCGAAATGGTTTGCGGAAACCTTGGCTATGAATGGAGGGTTGATTACCTCCGGTTCCACTTCTAATTCTTCTCATAACCATCCACCATTTCCCTGGTTGGGATAGTGGGGTTCACCTTGTAAGTTGAAAGACCCCAACTTTCGTATTTTTGAAAGACCCAAACTTTCGTACTTCACAATATCATTACTCCAAAACATGCTATTTGCATATTTATAAAAGCGATATTTTACATTGATATAACGGATTTACAAACTATTGGATACAAACCTTCTATTACAAAGTGTTATATATATTACATAACTACCCAGGATATTGTAATTTATACTAACATAAAAAGTAGTACAAAAGTACTATTACAAACTATTCTACATCTTTCAATAGTATGTAAACATACTAGTTATTTATCACCTGCAATTGTTAAACATTGACAGGGTAAGCGGTGACGCTTAGTGAGTTCAAAAATAGATACAATATAATGTTATGTGATATATATACTTCAATGTGGCAAAAGAAAAGAGGAACAACAAGATGTATGTGAGATCATGTGACAAGCGTTCATATCAATCAAAGACATTATTCAAATATATTCCTTTCAATTCTTGATATACATCAATAAAGCTTTGGCCCAATGGCATAGAAGACATGTAATTTCTGATTAACATCTTGTTAGATTTCAGGCTTATAGTCTTGTCTAACCATTTTCCAATGCCATAGAATAGAAGTCATTCTCTTATGGAGACATGCTCTACATGGCCAGAGGCTACGTACCAGTACCAATGTGAATCTAAGTCCTTTCGCTGATCACACGATCAAAGGTATTACAATTGCTATAAACATAGCGAAGAACACGAGAAAATAACTCAGAATAATAATACTGAAAAGCACATAGCACATATAACACATAACATACAATTGTTCCTATATATTGAACTCACCTTAAGTTAACCAGGGGTTAAAATAGTAATTTGGATAACACTTCGGCTTTAAATATGTCTTTCTATGTTGAAAATCGGGAGCTTGATTGAAAACTGGGCTCTGCGAAGGTAGGGCTTCAAAACCGAAAAGATAAAATTTTCGGGCTTTTCGGGGGTCTCGGGACGTGTTTCGGGTGCTAAAATTGATATCGGGGCTTCGGGTAAAGTCAATATGAAGAAAATATGGAAAGAGGGGCTAAAAGTGGCAATCTTTAAAAGTTAGTCGGCAAGGTTCGCAGCCCTCTATATATAGGGCCGAGGCCGAAGTCGGTTTGGGAGGGAATCAAGCAGTGAAGCAGCTCGGTGGTGTCAGGAGCGAGGGGCAGGTGGCGCGAGAGGCGAAGGCCACGAGGCTGCATGCCAGGCTCGGACGGAAGGTAACAAAGCTGCTCGGTGGCGAAGGCGATGCGAAGCACGCGTCGGATCTGGATTGGCTCGCACCTCGGTCCACTCAGCTTGCGACACATGATGCCTCTCGGATCGGCCACATCTCCGGTGACACTGCTGCTTCATGCGAGTGACGTGTCGGAACACTGTTCATGCGAAAATTCTCGGTTTTCGGGCCCCGAACTTCTAAAATCCATAACTTTCGCATACGTGCTCCGTTTTTGACGTTCTTCTTATGCACACGTAGCTAAAATTATGCTCTACAACTTTTGTTTAGACTTCATCAGCTAATTTTGACTTTATTTTTAATATTATTATTTTTAACAGACCGGGACAGGAAAATCCGTTAAAAATTCATAACTTCTTCATCCAACATCCGTTTTCGCCAGACTTTTTACCGTTGTACTACATATGGCGAGACCTTCGATTCTCGTTTAGGATGTATTGGTAAAATATCGCTCGATTTAAAATTCAAGTTTTTAGCTGTCTACGACTAAGTTGAAACTTCAAAAAATCATAACTTCCTCATACGAAGTCAGATTTTGGCGTTCTATTTATCGAATTTCTCGGTTTAACGAATACTACAACTTTCATTTAGATTACTAAGTCTAAAAAGTACTTTATCAAAAACTCACTTTTTACATCATTCGGTGTCGTGCCGGTTTTGTCGCGGATCTTCGCTTGGTCATAACTTCTTCGTTATAACTCAGATTTTGACGAGGTTTTCTCCTACAAATTTCTAACGAGATTCTATGCAACATAAAATAATAAAATTTTACTTATTTAAAATTTCATATTTTCGCTAAATTTCACTATTTGGCTTTTAATTAGAATCTTATAAGACTTCCAATATTTTCTGAGTGATTCTAAACATAGTTTTACTTCACTTCTAGTAAAAACCATCTGTTAGAACTCAACACTCAATTTTACATAATATTTCACAATTTTATTCATTACAAAACACAATTTCAAAACGTGTATGTTACATAAGTAGAATCTTGCCATGCTACACTTGCGAGAATAGGAGGGGTAGGAAGCATATATTAGTCGTATTCTTAGAAATACTTATAGGGGTTTGATCCTCATTAGTTACTTCTATAATGACATAGTGCATACTAATTACATATAACAAGATATGATAGACCTTCGAATAAGTGATCATACCCAAGGTCCACATCCAAACAAGGAAAAGGAAGTAACGCAATGACCACAGATTCTAAGTCTATGATCTCTAAGTTATATATAACTTTAAAGTATCCACTTAGTGACTATAGATCTATTATTAAGGATTTGTTTAGTTTTCACATAAGTTATGATATTACAAGATACTCCTATAGTATTTTAAATGTTATGTTTGGTTCTTAGTAACTTTCTTGCATGGAATGTTTTTAGGCTTGTTGCTCACTATGACCATGCCCTGGCATACCATAGTCGCACCTCGGATAAATATAGTTGATAAGGCTATATACATCCCAAGTCTGATTACATATCCCAATGTCTACTCGTAGTGTCCAACTCCTCGTATTACTTTTGTATTGTCCTAGATAATGATACTATACTAGAATGTATGTATGTACTCATACTTTTAACAAGAAACTATTTCATTTCTAAAAGTATAATCGTTTTGAAAACTTTAAATCAGAGACTTTAGTGCCAATGTATTCATAGTTTGTATATCTTATATGGTTCGATATACTTAATTCACTTTAAACAATGCTCTGATACCAATCTGTCACACCCCCAAACCAAGGATGGCGGAAACGTTTGGGGGTGGCGGACTTCATGTATAGTATCACAATAACGAGTATGATAGTGCTCAAAGTAAATATAACCAATCATAAATATAATCAGAAAAGAATTACATGGTTTCAAGTACTGCATATTTCACTGATTGATTACCACATGATATGAAAATATTTGTTCAACGTCGTAGCGTACCATCCTCAAAAGCTTGTGATTTCCTGATTTCGTTGATTCCTTGAGAATACAAGTAGTTTTGAAAAAGTGTCAACAATTAAGTTGGTGAGTTCATAAGCTTTTAGACGAAGAGTTTGGAGACCGATCTTTATAATGAGTTGTGTGTTACCAAGAAAAATCCAATATTTTCCTTATAAAATGTATTGTAGTCTTAAAATTCAAGACCAAATGTATAAGTAATTTTCCATGCTTAAAATAAATCATGCAAGTTCAAATCGACATAAACTTGTTTAGTTGAAAGAAAAATCCGGTACTTTGTAACGTACCCTTTTATATGAATATCCGGTACTGTATGGGCGTACCTCGCTTAATATATAACCTGGTACCGTATGGCCGTACCTCGCTTAACGTATAACCTGGTACCGTATGACCGTACCTCGCTTAACGTATGACCTGGTACCGTATGGCCGTACCTTGATTAACGTGAAAACCTGGCACTTTGTAATCATACGCCATTTATATGAATAACCTGACACTTTATAGTTGTACCCCACTTAATAAATAAACCGGCACTTTATAGTTGTACCCCACTTATGAATAAACCGACACTTTATAGTTGTACCTTACTTATGAATAAATCTTTTAGAACGAGTTTGAAAAGTAAATTGATCATAAACTATACTTATTATAGTTTATCAGAACGTTTAAATGTCATAGTTATAACTTTGTTTATTATGAATAACTACTATTTTTGTGAAGGTAAAAACCCTTTTGTTTACCGGTATATATATATATATATATATATATATATATATATATATATATATATATATATATGTGTGTGTGTGTGTGTGTGTGTGTGTGTGTGTGTGTATGTATATACACATATACCTTTTACTAAGGTGAAATAACATATAATATAACAACTAATTAATTTCCATACTTATGAAGGTAAAAATCCATTTGTTTTCTGATTTATGTCAATACGCTGAGACGAAATGACATGTAATGTAAAAACATATATTCACATATTGATACACACATTGCTTAACACGTTACAAGCTGCAAATGAAGTAGATAGCATTTTTCTAGTGTTAACATTTCTATTACTATTCTTAGAAAATTTATAGAAAAATCATCAAAGGTTCAAATCAGAATCTGTAAATCCTGAGAGTTTGGGAAATGAGTCTAGTTTGCTCATAAATTTTATTGTGATTTTTAATGACCTCAAACTTGTGCGAAAAAGTCCATAATCATAGACTGGTCCGCATTTGCTCTTGAAATGATAGGCAGTTTTGTAAAAATCACCATAAATTGTAGTTACATCGTATGGAGATGTGAAAGTTGTCATTTTAAAGTTCTAAACCTGAAATATTTTTATGTAATACAGTTTTGAAAACTAAATTGTTTAAGTTGACCAAAACAGTCCGTGAATGAACATTAACTTTTCTGTTGAAAGCTGTTAGAAGAACTTAGTGGTGTTCTTGGTGTTTTAACTTGTATCCCCCCCCTAAAACTTAAGAAAACATGACAAGATAGGGGTATGAACTCACTTTGTGTGATTTCAGTGGATGGATGTTGAGGGAGAGAAGTGTTCAACTCATGAACACTTGAAGGATTGCTTGAAGATTCGAGAATCTAACATCCAAATGGTGGAGTTTGTGTAAGGAGTCAATGATTTGAGTAAAAGAAAATGTAATAACCATAAGGAGGGTGATGATACTTACCAGATGGAGGAGAAAAAGATGGAAAATGCCTTGGAAATCTCGAATTTGAGAGAAAAGTGGGTTTGATCTTTTGGTAGAAATGAGAGAAGTGAGTGAGAATGAGGAGAGAGAGAGAGAGAGAGAGAGAGAGAGATGTTCCAGCTCTAAAACGTGGGAATGGTTGGAAAAATGATAAGAAAGTACCTTGACATGACTAAGGTATGGTGGGATGAGTTACTGGCCATAGAGTGGGTAAGGGGGGGGGTGGTTGCTTTTGTCATAAAGTAAAGCAAGGTCAACACTCCACCTTAATTATTTCAACCACTAAATCTTGGATAACATTTGCATCATGATTAATTAAGACATATGAGTCTTAATATGTTTAAATACAAGTTTGGGTGAAAATCCCACGTTGAGATAATTAAAAACGGGCTTAAAACTGAGTCGTGGTTGAAAATCGGGTGGAAAAATGGGAAATCCGAAGTCAGGGGCGAGGGTTTCGGACCTTAGCAACCTTAGAAACGAAGGGGAGACTCAGTCGCTGAAGCGAATCCGAAGGGGAAGGGACTGCAGTCCGAGGAGGTACCGCAGGCGGGTCCGAAGCAAGGGTCGGGTGCGGATCAGCGCTGCGGTCTTCGGCAGCCTCAGTTCTCAGCAGGTCCGGTCCTTATTCATTGCGGTCCGATTGTTGCAGTTCCCTATGAGGGCTTCGGTTTTGGTCCTTCGGGCTTCGGCTCAAGGGAGGCTTTGGCCCTATGAATGGGTTTCGGGTCTTTTGGGGTATTTTACTCGTTCTAACCTCGTTTTAAGCGATTTTTGACCCGGTTAAGGGTCGGGATGACCTGAATGATTTCAAAAAGTTACGGGAACTTTTGAGAGAGGTTTGGGAGAGATTTCAAATTGAAAGAGATAGAGTGAAAACGATTGAGGGAGGTTTCATTTGTGACCTTTTTGAGCATCCGGCTTCACAATGCAAGGTCCGACAACCCTGTTAAGCCATGTTTTAGTGTCCTACACACTCCCGATGAGTGTGCAATAGTGTTTTATCTCTTTGGTTCATTGTTAATGATGGGTTTTGAGAATTCTAACACTTCCTAAGTGTACATGCAACCCTAATAAACCTTGGATCTATGTTTGTCTAAGATACATGCAAATAATTATTTTTCCAAGGTTCATATCCTAACTAGCATGGCATGGGGAACATGAATCAAATAACGGTAGTAGAAATACTTACCTTGTAGTAGTAGTTGATTGCTTGGAGTTTTAGAGCCTAGCACCAATAGTGTGAATGCCTCAAATGGAAATCACAAATCACCACAAACTTGGAACTTTGAGAGAATAGTCACTACTATCTTGAAATCGGCCCTCTTGCTTTACTCACTTCAACAAGTGTCAACTAGTGTGATTTCAAGAACCAAAGCCTCCTTTATATAGTGTGGTGGATTAGGTTTACATCCATGTAAACCCTAATAACCATGTCTCTTCATTTCCATGAGATCCATGGGTTAAAGCTCCATGGAGTATCCATGGATTTTTCCATGCAAGCCTAGCCCATTCCAAATAAGCATTAGCCCACACTATATAAATATAGAAGCCCATATTTAATTAGTAATATCTTTGATCTCTAAATTAATCCTAGATTAATTATAGATCAATACTAATTAAATAATATGATCTTATATTAATATATTAGAACTTATAATATATTAATAAATCATAACCTGTACAATTCTTAAATATTATCCATAAATTGTTTGGGTGAAGTGCAACCCAAATGGACCATGCCGGGTCGGGTCAAGTACATACCAAATATAGTTATGGACTTAGAAACTATATCCAACAATCTCCCATTTGGATAAGTCTAATAACTATAGTTGCAAGTATGAATTCAGGAATCGATCAGCAATCGTAGCTCTTTAAACTCTGCTAAACTTGAACGTGCCATTTTAGATAAGAGATCATATAATCCTCTGCTCAATATATCAGCCGGACAAATACATGGAACATGGTCTTACTTATTGTCCAACATTTGTTTCCCGATTTCTGATTCGTTTGACATAGAACTTAACTGAACACATCAATTTAGTTTTGATCGGGACCGGTACATAGGTCAAAACAAAATCATCGAGGGGCCCAGATATCAGCTTCTAATCCTAGAAGGAACAGATAAACTTTGACTCATATGTTTGTTCTACCACTCATTGAATTATACACAAAGGCACGTTTTATAACATCGAGTTACCAATGCGTTTTCGTACAATCAATGCATAATCAAGTCGTAAGTAACAAATCATATCTCTAGGTTTGAAGACTTATATGATATTACCGTCTCACGATCGCTCGAGATAAAATCCCATGAAGTGATTCCAGTGAGCGTGGGTTGAGTCCAATGCTCAGAACATATGAGCACTCATGATTGTTGTAGCCATGTCCAACACCTTAGACCTCTGCAACCAATCATGACAGTCTTGATTCGTACCTACTGTTGACATATGACTGACTGTGGAGGTTTGAATAATATGATATACCAAACATAATTATCCTGGAAGTCAAAACATGCAAAAGAAATATAGTAAACGATTAACAAGAGATAGCAACACTTTACTCATAAATAAAACACCTTTTATTCATCATCTAATGTCAAATACACTTTACAATTTTCATAATTTATCTAACTACTAAAGCTTATATCATCCTTCAGCCCTATGCTCCGAGCATGCTGGAGATGCTTAACCCTACTTAGTCCCTTCGTGAGGGGATCTGCTGGGTTCTCATCCGATGATACCCTCTTTGCCACGAGGATTCCGTCTTCTATTCGATGTCTGATGAAGTGATATTTTCTGTCATTGTGTCTGGATCTCCCATGATCTCTTGGTTCCTTGGCTAAGGCAACCGCACTATTACTGTCACAGAAAATCTCCATTGGCTCCTTTATAGCTGGTACAACTCCAAGGTCTCCGATGAAGTTTTTCAGCCATATAGCCTCCTTTGCTGCCTCGCTTGCTGCTATATACTCTGATTCACAAGTGGAATCAGCCACTATCTCCTTCTTGGAACTCTTCCAAGTGATTGCTCCTCCGTTTAAGGTAAAGACCCAGCCCGACTGAGAGCGGAAATTATCCCTATCAGTCTGGAAGCTAGCATCACTATACCCTACAACTCTTAAGTCGTCACTCCCACCGAAGGTAAGGACCCAGTCCTTAGTCCATCGCAGGTACTTGAGGATATTCTTTACCACATTCCCGTGTTCCTTGCCAGGGTTCCCCTGATACCTGCTAACCATGCTCAAAGAAAAGGCTACATCAGGTCGAGTACACGTCATAGCATACATGATCGATCCTACAGCTGAAGCATAAGGTAGTCGACTCATTTCTGCTATCTCAGCCTCAGTACTAGGGCTTTGTGTCTAACTCAATCTGGCGTTACTCTGAATTGGTAACTCACCTTTCTTGGAGTTATGCATGTTGAATCTTTTCAACACCTTGTCCACATAGGTGCTTTGACTAAGTCCAATTAGTCTTTTACTCCTGTTTCTTAAAATCCTTATCCCTAGGATATAAGCAGCTTCACCAAGGTCCTTCATAGCGAAACACTTCCTAAGCCAAGACTTTACTTCCTATAGGGTTGGGATGTCATTTCCTATGAGTAGTATGTCATCCACATACAGTACCAAAAAGCTGACTATGCTCCCACTAGCCTTGACATAAACACAAGAATCATCTTCACTCCAAGAAAAGCCAAATTCCTTGACCTTTTCATCAAAGCAAAGATTCCATCTGCGAGGTGCTTGCTTTAATCCATAAATGGATTTCTCAAGCTTACACACTCTATTAGGGTACTCTGAACTGACAAAACCCTCTGGCTGAACCATGTAAACATCTTCAGCCAACTTTCCATTAAGGAAAGCGGTTTTGACATCCATTTGCCAAATTTCATAGTCATGAAATGCAGCTATGGCTAACATAACCCTAATAGACTTAATCTTGGCTACTTGAGAAAAGGTCTCATCATAAGCCACTCCAGGAATTTGAGAGAATCCCTTTGCAACCAGTCGAGCCTTATAAGTGTGTACATTACCATCCATGTCGGTGTTCTTCTTGAAGATCCATTTGCACCCTACAATCTTATGACCTGGTACATTCTCAACCAAGTTCCAAACTTGATTGTCACACATGGATTGTATCTCACTATCCATAGCCTCTTTCCATTTCGCAGACTCGGGGCCTGCCATGGCTTCCACGTAACTGTTAGGTTCATCCATACCTACTAGTGTCTCATCACTAATAAGTGTCTCACCTTCCGCAGTAATATGAAAACCATAGTAGTGCTCAGGTGCATTCCTAACTCTCGTGGAACGTCTCAGAGGTACAAAATCGTCAATTGGCTCAACAGGAGTTTCCTCCTCAAGTTGAGGGCTAGGGTTTGAAGTTCCTTCACCACTTGACTCTTGAAGTTCTTCAAGGTCAATTTGCCTCCTACTGTCTCCTTGGCTTATAAATTCTCTCTCACAAAAGACTCCTCTTCTTGCTACAAGGACCACATTATCACTAGGTCTGTAAAAGAGGTAACCAAAGGATCTTTGTGGGTAGCCGATGAAAATACACCTCTCACTTCGGGGTTCTAGCTTATCATGAGACTCGCGCCTCACAAAAGCTTCGCAACCCTAAATCTTGATGTGGTCTAGTTTGGGTACTTTACCAGTCCACATCTCATGAGGAGTTTTGGCAACTTTCTTTGTAGGGACTAGATTAAGGATATGGGCGGCAGTCTCTAAGGCATACCCCCAAAATGAGATTGGTAGCGAAGCTCTACTCATCATTGAACGAACCATATCCAAAAAGGTTCGATTACGCCTCTCAGCTACACCATTCAACTGTGGTGTCCTGGGAGGTGTTAGTTGTGAGACAATCCCACATTCCCTAAGATAGTCGAGGAACTCTGAACTAAGATACTCACCACCTCGATCGGATTGAAGCATCTTAATGTTCCTTCCCAATTGATTCTCAACTTCATGTTTAAATTCCTTAAAGCTTTCGAAAGTCTTTGACTTATGCTTGATTAAGTAGACATATCCATATCTATTGTAATCATCAGTAAAAGTCAAATAATAACGATTAGCATCCCTTGTGGCATGTTTGAATGGTCCACACACATCCGTGTGTACAAGGTCGAACAGACCTTCAACCCTCTCACAAGAACCTGTGAAGGGTGACTTTGTCATTTTTCCAAGTAAGCATGATTCGCAACTATCATCCGACTTTAGGTAAAACGACTCCAAGACTCCATCCTTTTGGAGTTGGCCTATGCATTTCTTGCTTATATGTCCAAGACGACAATGCCATAGTGATGCTTTATCCAAGTTATTATTATTAATAGAATCAATACATAATACATTATTTCCTAAGTAATCAACCATAGATACTGTTTCATACACGCCATCACAAGGTAATGCTTTAAAATAAAGAACATTATTAAAGAAAGCATCAACAGAACCAACTTCATTATTAAATGAAAAAGTAAACCCTTGTTGATACAATGCATGAAAGGAAATAATATTTCTTGCCATTTCTGGCGAATAACAACATTTATTCAAATCTAAATTTAACCCACTACTTAGCGACAATGTATAAACTCCAATCTTGGTGACATGTGTAACTTTCCTATTCGCCATGATTAAGTTTATCCTTCTTTGCATTTTCTGCATGTGGCCCATGATGGGTTCACCATCCTTCATGCGAGTTGTTATCATGGAGGAGATGATTTCATACCTCTCTTGACGAGCACTTTGATGGTATCTTTCCATCAAGTCTTGGTGTATCTCATAGGGGTAGAAATCTTCATAGGATTTTTGGAGGTCAACGGTCATAGTGGCCATCATGATGCATGCCACTTTCGTGGCATCCCTTTCATGTGCCCTAAACTCAGTGATCTCTTGAGGAGTTGCAATTGTCTCATCAATCTCCTTAAGCTCCTTATCGATGACATATTCCTTGGCCTCGTAGCGAGTAATCATTCTGATGTTTCTAATCCATTCATTAAAGTTGGATCCATCAAAAGTGACTTTCCCACACAAGCTCATAAGAGAAAAGGAGCCATTAGGATTAGAGCCAGAAGCAGCAGTGTTTGCAGACATCTGAGAAAAAGAAACGTTTAGTTTAGAAATAGGAATAGTCCTTAATAAAACACCCAAATGTAGTATTAAGGCTAGGACCCAATCACAATATATTATACTTAGGAGAGGTATGCCGTAATCTAAGTAATAACATATTTGAAAGGTAGGTGAATGACGATTCACCAATTTCCACCAAAGTCGAAATATTAAAATATTTAATTTGGTTCTTAGAAACTCCTAGATTCTTTTGAGATTAAATGAACTTTTCAAAGGCATGTTTCAATCTCGAGTGTACCCTCCAAGTTTTGTGACTGGGATTCCGAGGATCACAAAACGAGGTGTGAAGTAACCATGCAAATTACTTGGTACCCTTAATAAATTACCCCTCAATCGATGTGCCGGTTAACCACACACGCTCCATCGATACTATGATAAATATTAAGTCACCCTTTACCTACCTTGTTAAGTCCAAGTTAGTGTGTCGGTTAACCACACACGCTCCACTAACGAATTAGACAAAGTGTAAAGTTTAATTTCATGGATTAGCACTAAAACAGTTTAGGGTAATGTTTCTAGTCCATTTCCAGCAACTAAAGTCGAAAATCTGCACTCTCTCGATCCTACTCGTTGAGTGCATAAACCTACTCGTCGAGTAGGTTGAATATAAACATGAACTCGGCGAGTCCCCCCATGGACTCGACGAGCTCCCCCATGGACTCGGCGAGCTCATCAGGTAGACAACAAGTTTTTCGACTTTTTCAACTATTTTGCATCAAGTATAAAACAAACAAGCCTAGGCTCTGATACCACTAATGGGTTTTGAGCATTCTAACACTTCCTAAGTGTACATGCAACCCTAATAAACCTTGGATCTATGTTTGTCTAAGATACATGCAAATAATTATTTTTCCAAGGTTCATATCCTAACTAGCATGGCATGGGGAACATGAATCAAATAACGGTAGTAGAACTACTTACCTTGTAGTAGTAGTTGATTGCTTGGAGTTTTAGAGCCTAGCACCAATAGTGTGAATGCCTCAAATGGAAATCACAAATCACCACAAACTTGGAACTTTGAGAGAATAGTCACTACTATCTTGAAATCGGCCCTCTTGCTTTACTCACCTCAACAAGTGTCAACTAGTGTGATTTCAAGAACCAAAGCCTCCTTTATATAGTGTGGTGGATTAGGGTTACATCCATGTAAACCCTAATACCCATGTCTCTTCATTTCCATAAGATCCATGGGTTAAAGCTCCATGGAGTATCCATGGATTTTTCCATGCAAGCCTAGCCCATTCCAAATAAGCATTAGCCCACACTATATAAATATAGAAGCCCATATTTAATTAGTAATATCTTTGATCTCTAAATTAATCCTAGATTAATTATAGATCAATACTAATTAAATAATATGATCTTATATTAATATATTAGAACTTATAATATATTAATAAATCATAACCTGTACAATTCTTAAATATTATCCATAAATTGTTTGGGTGAAGTGCAACCCAAATGGACCATGCCGGGTCGGGTCAAGTACATACCAAATATAGTTATGGACTTAGACACTATATCCAACAGTTTAGCACTATCAAGGCTAAGGAAAATTAATCACAAGAATTTTCCGAATGATGTTTTCTCATTAAAATAGCGAGTTTTTTAGTAATTACATAACGTAGGCCCTAGTATACAAGGGTTAACTGAGTTGACCGGTTTGACTTGTCGACTTTGTTTGACTTTGAATTGACCAGAATTTGACGGTTGTCACACAACTCACCAAAGTAGTCCCTCACCTCACCACTCTCAAATTAATGTAACTATTTTTTAAACCAAACACAAAAATTCCAATAAATAATCGCATCCAACTTTTTGACATTTCAAAATGGTTTCAAACAACACCACTCGGTTCCATTGGACAATTCTAACAAAAATTTGGTAGATTTCTATTCAAAATGAACAAATCCCAACCAAAGTTTAAAAACTTTAAAGCAAATTCCCAAACAATTTAACCAAATTTAGCTATTCTCAAACCAAATTCTCTAAATATACCGGGCAATAACTAACGATCCTAGGCAATTTTCAAAGCAGAATTCGATGCCAATTATCATATTAGAACAATGCAATATAATAAAAACCAAGGAAAGATGATCCCCGATTCAATCGTTTTCATCCTAAAAATTGAACTTGAACCCGAAAACCACTACCTTACACCCCAAGCTTTAGTGGTTGTTTGTGGGTGCCAAAATGCAAGACTTGATCATTAAAACAATATTTTTCAACTTGATTTTTTTGAAAAATCCATTGGCGGCCCATGGTGGCTCAAAATTTAAGGCAAAATTTTTGGTGAGATTTTGAGGTTTTGTTCGGTTAGATGTATAGAGCTTGAAAGCGAAGTGCGGTTTTCTATAAAACCGCCTGTAAGTGAGCTATGCCTATGCTGTTTTTAATATAGTTTTTATTTAATTATAGTAACGTTATTAGGAACTTATAATAAGTACTTGGGCTATTATTATGGGTTATATAAGTAATGTTTAACGCTTATATAATAGTGATAATAGCTTGACTGTTAATTAGTCATGATTAACGTTATACTAAACCCTAGTGGTATTGATAGTAGGTATTGTCAAGGGAAAATTGTTTTGAGATAAAGAAGTGTTGTCCAAATACCGAGTCACCATCTTCTCAGGTGAGTGCATAGTTAATTTCATCTTACACATAATATGAAGTATTTTGTATAAATTATGTGACGTGTGTGAATATTATTTGTATACTTGCTATCAATGTTGGATGAACGATTTTATACATGTTTTAAATGATTTAAATTGTATATGTATTTTATATCTACAACCCCGATGAATGCCCTTAGACTAGGTCCCTTGTGTTAGACGTTTTAGGGACGTAAAGTGAGGATAACAGGAACGTGTAATCGGGTTTGTTTGGTTTGATAAAGTTAATAAACTTATTTATTGTGGGTTGAAAACCCTGTGTGCTCACCAGGCTCTCAAGCCTAACCCGCTCAGTTTCTTGCATTACAGATAGTAGTGCATGAGCATAGATGTTTGGATAAGAGATAAGGGATTATAGGCCTGTAAATACGAAATAATGTAGTAAGGCTTATGTTGTACTGTTTGTACTTTTGATCTGTATCGAACATGATATCCTGAGTCTTTTAATGAAATACATTTCTTTGGAAATGCTTTTGATAAATCTTTATCATATTTTGTTTTGGGACGAATTCCGCAACACTTTTACTTAAAATGTTACTCTGATTTTCAAACAAGCATAAATAAAATTGGTCTTTTCTGACCATGAAAATGGGGATGTCACAGTTGGTATCAGAGCATTAGTTTAAGCGAACTAGGAATTTGTAGGATTTCTAGACTTAAACTTAGAATGCTAAGCGATGATTGTGAGGTGTGAGCACTAGCTTATTTTAGGAATTGTGCCTAAAATGCCTTTTGGTGCTAAATGCTTTGTGCCTGATATGCTGTTATTTGTTCGGATCTATGGTCTGTTGCTGACCGGATCTAGAAACCTTATGTGTTTAGGATTCTAAACGTACGACTACGATATTAGAACTAACATGTAAACGTTTTGGAGGGATAAGGATGATTTAAATGTCTATCCTGAATAAAGATCTAAATTCACCTTATTTGGTGTATAGATCAAGATGGCAAGAACCCGCAGTGGAGCCGGGAATGCAAATGGAAACACAAACCAACCTCCAGTGATTGAGCAGATACCAGTTGTGGTAGCTTCTCCTAAGCCAATGTCGATGGCCGGAGTATAGGTGATGATCCAGATGATGTTGGATCGTTAAATGGAGGAAACCAGACGTTTGTGTTAGATTAGTGTCTAAGTCCATAACTATAATTAGTATATATACTTGACCCGACCCGGCATGGTCCATTTAGGTTGCATGGCATCATGCATTTGGATAGACTAAAATGAGAGAAATAACACTTAAGGTTTATTAATATATTATAAGCTATAATATATTAATAAGATTATTTAATTAGTATTGATCAAGAATTAATCTAGAATTAATTAAGTGATCAAAAGAAGACTAACTAAATATATGGGTTGATTGTGTAAATCATTCATACTTGTATAGTGGGCTAATGCTCCATGGATTATCAAGTTGGGATAAAACCCATATGATGCTCCATGGATGCTCCATGGTGTATTTGAACCCATGGATCCAAGGAAATGGAAAGCCATGACAATTAGCGTTTACCCTAATTGTGCCACACTATATAAACATATCATTCTTGTCAAAATCAGCCACTAAGTCTATGTGTGGAGGACAAGCCGATTTCATGAAGTGATGATTTCTCTCTAAGTTATTCCAAGTGCATATGATTTTGTGTGAACCATTTGAGGTGTTACATTTAGGGCACTAGGCTCTTGAGCTCCATGGAATCAAGCACCAAACAAGAGGTATGTAATTCTACTAGAATTTATATTATGTGTACTTTATATTATGCTAGTTAGAACAATACCTTGGAAAATTGATATTTGCATGTATAATAGAGAAAACATAGATCCAAGGTATTTAGGGTTGTATGTACACCATAGGAGTGTTAGATTGCTCAAAACCCAATAGTGGTATCAGAGACTAGGCTTGTTTTCACTTATACTTGATGCAAATCGACTTAAAATCGAATTTTGGTGTCGTCTGCACAGTAGACTCGCCGAGTCCATGAAGGGACTCGACGATTCCAAACAACATATCTTCGAGTTGGAACCCCAAACAACATATCTTCGAGTTTTGGTGCTGGAATTGGTCTAGAATCATTACCTTTGACTGTTTTGGACTTATAAAACCTTTTTTTTAAGTGGTAATGATTATGCTAAACCAATTTCAATTCTATAATCAAAGTTTCAGGTTTTATATGTGCTTATGTAATTCTTGAAAAATGTTGATTATGAATGTTCATACTTATGAGTTTTGGTATATCATAGGAATTATGTGCAAATTGTTTGTTAATATAATTCTTGATCTCAATGAAATTATACGGAGTCCATAACTTGTCATCAAATTATGGATTACCAAGAGTTTTATGTTTCCTTGATTTATGAGTTAATTTAGATTAATGAAAAAAAATTGTGGTATAGTTGTTTTCAATCCAAATTAATCTAGAGTTAGTTCATAAAATATGTTTTTGTAACTTGTCTTCAAGTTATATGAAAAGTCATATTTATGAATCTTAGAACTCATAAATGTGTCATAGGTTACATAAAAGATGAAGAGTCTTTATCATTAAATGGTTTTATGAATCCATAACTTGTCCTCAAGTTATGGATGCTGAAAATTCATTTCCTTAAAATTGTTATTAAAAGATAAGGAGTTACATAAAAATGAAGAGTCTTCATTTTAATGTACATTAAACTAATAAGTTATGAAATTAAAAGTCTTGAATAGTTTCAAAAACTTGCCCTCAAGTTTTGGAATTTGTAAAGTCACCCCACGTACACTTTAATTCTAAAACTTAGAATTTTAAAAGGTTAACATTCAAACTTTATGGACTTCATTAAATTAATTAAAGTGTTTAATTAAAAGAGTTAATACTTCCATAAAGACATGGTTTAAGTTTAATTAAATTAATAGTATAGTTTAATTAATAGATTAAACCACCAAATATTTTAAGTGTTTAAAATACACCCTTATACTATTATTATAATTTTAATTATATAGATATGTATAAGATAAACTCAATCTTACCATTAGTAGGCCTCATTCACAAAGCTGGTCTATAAGGGGGTATGAGGTTACTGCCTATAAAATGGCAGTTTAATGGGTGTCAACTCTCACCCACCGCTTCCTTGATTGGTGGAGTGTCATTAGCCGAACGGGTAGGAAGGGATGATAAATAATAAATAACTAAACACTTATAAATTCCCAATCTTAGTTACTTAGGAACATGTGAAATAGGTGCTAACCCATGAAATTACACTTTGTACCTTAACAAGTCTTTAGTACAGCGTGTGTGGCTAACCGGCATGCTAATAAGGACTAGTAAGAGTGGAAAAGGGTAACTTGGCTTTATTATAGATCAGTGAAGCGTGTGTGGTTAACTGTCACAATGATTAGGTGATAAAGTTAAGGGTATCAAGTCAATTTGCACGGTTATTCACACCTTGTTTGTGATCCTCGGCATCCTAGTCACAAACTTGAGAGGGCACAATCGAGATTCAAACATGCCATTGAAAGTTCAATGTATCTCAAAAAATCTAGGAGTTTCAAATCCAATTAAAACTTACTTATATTTCATTTTTCATGGTGGAAATTGGTAAATCGTCATTTACCTACCTTCAACTATTTTATAACTTAGATTACAGCATCCCTTTTCCAGTTATAAATAGGTTGTTGGTTCCTAGCGTTAATATTTCATACTGGATGTTATATTAAGGATTTTAAATCAACTAACTTGAATTTCTCCCTTATAGATGTCTAGTTTAGACAACTATGGTCTTCCCAAATCTTTGAGAACAAGCTTCCTAATGAAGATGAAATCCCAAAAGGCAATCAAGGTGAAAGACTAATCCCTTTATTGAGCACTAACGGGACTGGAAATCATACTTCATTTCCTCCACCTCCTTCAATAAATCTCCCTATCCCACAAGTTTCAAGACTTGAGTAGTTCTAAGTCACGCTGTCCCTATTGGCAATAAAAGTATATACGTGCTTACATCTTGGAGATTAAGTCACATATTGGCAAGCTGGGAGAGTCGGGTGTCAAAGTATCGAGGTAGCTGACTGTTGACTTGGTTCTTCAATCACTCCCGGATGACAGATCACGACATGACCCTTAATGATCTTACCTATTTGCTTGATGATGCTGAATCAGTAATGATTTGGAGCATTGGTAAAGCAAGTTATATTGGAAGATCTACTTCCCAAACCTATTTGGAAATTGACATTGGTGACATTGAAAGTCCAAAAAACCTTTCTCTTCCCAATTGAAAGGGATTGGCCATGGTCAAGTCATTTTGACCCAATGGTAAAGAGAAAGGCTAAGTCTATAATAGTCGCGTGTATCATTTCTAAAGAGTCCACATGTTTCCTTTTTCCAATTGGAGGGGTATTGGTTGCGAAGCTGTCGAATTTACCTGAAGCCTCATAAGGATGGTAAAGTCAAAATTTTGACTCTACTTCAGGTAAAGTCCGTTATCTAACTCTATTAAGTCTCTTTTGGAGATTCTTAATACATGATGTAATGTAATTACATCTTGATGTTTTTGAAGAATCAAAGGAAGCTTAAAGAAAAGGTGTGCTGATTCTGATCGCATGGTTCAATGACCAGAATTTTGAGCCACTGCATAAGAGTTATGAGACATTGCTTAGGAATATATAACAACAAAGTTTTCATATGAATTTTCATTGTAAGGATAAGTTTTTCTACAAGTTTTAAAATAAAAGAAATGGTTTTGATTTTATTTATTTTAAGTATCCTTACAAATGCATTTGTGAAAAATTGTTGTTTATATATTTCCATTGTTAAGCAATATTGGAAAATGAATTTGATTCTTTCATTTGTGGTAGTGTCATAATTTACCAAATAAGGAAAGATTCTCATCACCCAAAGTTAAGTTGGATAGAAACTTGGAATCATGCGACTTGTATCGTATGATGAATAAGAATTTTTCAGCTTTGGGGAATTAAGACTAATTCCTTGTTCACATGCATATGTGAGTCAAGTGAAGGTCAAAGGGATTGGGAACACTTAGGTGTGCGCTAATCAGGTCCACCACAAAGACTATTCTGTTGGATTAATGTCTAAGTCCATAACTATATTTGGTATGTACTTGACCTGACCCGGCATGGTCCATTTGGGTTGCACTTCGCCAACACAATTTATATGGATAGTCTTTTGAGAATAGTATATTTATGATTAATATTAATATATTATGAGTTCTAATATATTAATATGGAATCATATTATTTAATTAGTATTGATCTAGAATTAATTTAGAATTAATTAAGTGATCACTGGAATAGGCCAAGTTCATTAGGTTGGGCTAAGAATTCATGGATAGTCCATGGAGTGTTTAACCCATGGATCATATGAAATGAAAGGTCATAGGTATAAAAATGTCATTGGTTGGTGAAATGGGCACTAGTGTAGTACACTACAAAGGGCTAGCCGATTTCACTAGAGAGAACCAAGTATCCATATTCTCTAAAGTCTTCCAAGGTGTTTTGGTGATTTGTGATTCCACTTGAGGCTTCCACACTATTCGGGCTAAGCTCTTAAAGCTTGAAGACATAAAGCTACATCAAAAAGTATGTCATCTAACTAGTACTTTGTAGTATAAGAACTTCATAATATGCTAGTTAGGATTAAATCCTTGGAAAGATCTTATTTGCATGTATAATAGAAAAAACATAGATGCAAGGTATTTAGGGTTGCATGTACACTTAGGAGTGTTAAAATTATCAAAACCCAATAGTGGTATCAAAGCCTAGGCTTGTTTTCTCGTTATACTTGCAAAACTGCTTAAAAATCGAAGTTGTTTGATGTCTGATCATCAGACTCGGCGAGTCCATGCATAAAAAGTGATCAAGTCGATCCAACTCGCCAAGTTGGTTCATGCACTCGACGAGTTGGAGCTTCAAACAGCATAACTTCGACTTTTTGGCTGGAATTGGACTACGAACAATTCCCTAAGATGTTGTTGGACTTATAAACTTGATTTTGATGTGGTAATGCTCATGCTAATCCAATTTCAAAGATAATTGTCAATAGATTCATGTTTTGTATTATTTTAAAGTTTAGACTAATTACATGAAAAAGTTTGATTTGAATTATCATGTTCTTATGAGTTGCTAAGATTAATAGAAAAGTTAATTGAAATAGTTGCTTTCAATCCATTTTAATGTAAGAGTTGAGTATAAAATGTGTTTGTGTAACTTGTCCTCAAGTTACATGATGAGTCACATTAAAGATTCATAAAACTCATAAAAGTTGGCAATGGTTACAAAAAATGAAGAGTCTTGTCATCATTAATTGTATTTATGACGCCATAACTTGTCCTCAAGTTATGGAGGTTCAAGAGTCACTTCATTAAAGAATAAAGTGTGTAACCTTAATAATTACATAAGTTATAAAATAAAGAAAAGTTAATTCTTTTATTAGTTTAAAGTCTTCCATAACTTGTCCTCAAGTTATGGAACTTGAAGAGTTTTTGGATTAAAACTACTTTAAACACATAAGTTATGGAATTAATTAGTTTTGAATAATTTCAAAACTTGCCCTCAAGTTTTGGAATTTGAATTAGTGTTCTCTTATGAATACTTTAATTCCAAGTTAGCCCTTAGAATTTTAAAAGTTAAAATTCAACCCTTATACTGTATAATATTATAAGTTAATAATATTTATATATAAGTATAAGAGTAAAGTTAGTCTTACCGTTAGTAGACCTCATTCACGAAGCTGGTCTATAAGGGGGGTATAAGGTTACTGCCTATAAAATGGCAGTTTAATGGGTGTCCACTCTCACCCACCGCTTCCTTGACCGGTGGAGGGTCGTTAGCCGAACGGGTTTGACACGACTATAATTCTCCCTTCATTAAAAGTATTAATGAATAATACTAAGTAACTAAACTCTTAATAAATACCCAATCTTAGTTACTTAGGAAAATGTGAATAAGGTGCTAATCCATGAAATTACACTTTGCACTTTGTTTAAGTCGGTTAGTGGAGCGTGTGTGGTTAACCGACACACTAACTTGGACTTAACAAGGTAGGCAAATGGTAACTTAATGTTTATCATAGTATCGATGGAGCGTGTGTATTTAAGCGACACATCGATTGAGGGGTAAACATGTAATGGTACCAAGTAATTTGCATGGTTACTTCACACCTTGTTTTGTGATCCTCGGCATCCCAGTCACAAAACCTAAAGGGCACACTCGAGATTGAAACATGCCATTGAACAGTTCAATGAATCTCAAAAGATCTAGGAGTTTCAAATCCAATTAAAACCTAATCATACATTTTGTTTATCTTGGTGGAAATTGGTGAATCGTCATTCACCTACCTTCAAATATTTTATAGCTTTGATTACGGCATCCCTCTTCTAAGTTATAAAATACTTTGTTGGGTCCTAGCCTTAATATTTCACATTGGGTTTCATATTAAGGACTTAAGATCAACTATCTTGAATATCTCCCAAAAGATGTCTGGTCTAGACATCTATGATCTTCCCAAATCTCTTGAAACAAGCTTTCCTAAATGAAGATGATGTCCTTTGGAAATCATACTTCTTTAACCTCCTCAAATTATTCTCCCTAACACACAAGTTCAAGGTCACTCAAGCCCTACTGGCAAGGCAAGGTCTAGGTGTGATCATATCTTGGAGATGTAGTCACACATTGACAAGCCGGGAGAGTTGGGTGTCAAAGTCTTGAGAAAGTTGGTGGTTCAACTACTTTCTAGGTCACATAGTGAGTTCTTCTGGAACACCTATGAAACAGACTATAACAAGACCCTTAATGATCTTATCTATTTGCCATGATCAACTTCCTAAAACTTTATGGACATTGACAATGATGACATTGAATATCTAGTAAAGCTCTCTCTTCCCAGTGGAAAGGGATCGGACATAGTCAACTCGGTTGACCAAACGGTAAAGAGAAAGGCCGAGTCTGAGATAGTCTCGTGTACCATTATCAAAGGGTCCATATGTTTATATTACCAAAGAAAGGGGCATTAGTTGCAAAGCTGCCAAACATACCTAAGGATGTTAAAGTCAATAAGTTTGACTCTACTTCAGGTAAAGTCCACTATCTAACTCTGCTAAGTTTCTATCTGAGATTCTTGATACATGATGTGACTGGGTCACATGGTGATGTTTTAAGAATCAAAGAAAAGGGAAGAAACTTAAAGAAAAAATATGTTGAATCTAATTGCGTAGATGGATTTCTATCGCGCAACTTGAAGATCGGATTCTTGAGCTACTTCTTAGGAGTTATGAGATATTGCTTAGGAATAGATAACAACAAGGTTTTCATATGGATTGTAAGGATAAGTTTTTCCGCAAAAGTTTTAAAATAAAAGAAAAAATTTTATTTTATTTATTTTAAAATATCCTTACAATGGCATTTGAGGAAAATTGTTGCTTATATGATTCCATTAATAGCAAGAGTGGAAATAGGAAATTGATTCTTTCAGTTGTGGTAATGTCTAAATTTACCAAATAAGGAAAGATTCTCATCACCCAAGTTTCAATAGGACCGGAACTTGGAATCATGCAAGTTATATAGCATGATGAATGAGAACTTTCAAGTATTGGAAAATTAAGACTAATTACTTGTTCAGATGGATGTGTGAGTCAAGTAATGGACTAAGGGATCGAGTACACATTCTTGTGCACTGGTCAAGTCCACCACAAAAGATCGATAAGATTATTCGTCATAATTTACTAAAGCTCAGTAAATATGGTTATACTTACATGCTTAAGTGTAATTCTGAGACATTGGAAAAAGGTTCCAATGTATGGCAGAGCGAATAAGAAGAATCAAATTAGGCAGAAAGATAAAAGTCTCTCAAATCTGAAAAGATGGGAGAGTACTTTGGTATCAGTTTTGTGCATTCTTATGACTAAGAAGAGGAATCTAAAGGAATCTTAGTGCATTCTTATGACTAAGAAGAGGAATCTTGAACTGTTGAAATGGTTAAGCCAGGAAGATGAGTCATGCTTCGTTCCAATATAATTCTTAGAGTCATACTCCAAGATTGTAATTTGAGTGACATGTCTTAAAGAAGGTTTAAAACACTTGTCAATTGTAAGAATAAAAGTTTCCTACTCTTGTACATTTGAAATTGGTAAGTTGTGATCTTTTGGATAAAACAAAGACCAACTAAGGCCAATTGTGTGAAGTGTTTGTGTTGATTAGAATCCGTACTATCTCTTGTATGTTTGACAAGGGAGTCTTATAGGTCAAGAGGACAGTGGGAGTCTTAAATGTCTTGAAAGTCTCAAGAACTAATCAACAATAAAACCTGAAGTTCTTCAATAGCACATGGCTTGAGGTCTATAACCTATCATGTTGACATATTATGTGCCCATTCCAGTTAAAGTTGGCTTTGCATATGAGTTCTTAGAGTTCTCAATTGGGTGCGCAACAACTTGGAAGCAATGACAGGCCCTTGAGCTGCCAGGTGGCAAGAAATCAACATTGAGTTCAGTCCATATGAGTTTGGATTTGTCATTATCCTTGTCTTGTGACTATGGTTTTGACAATTCACATGGATAAGAACACAAACACAATTAAATCTAAGTGTCATAAGGTTTCTCTCCGATTCATGAAAATGATGGTGAGAAAACACTTTCACTACGTAGATTTTAGCTAGATAGCAATTGTAATATTCGCATTCTCAAAGTCGTTAGTGGAGCATGTGTGGTTTACCGGTACACTAACCTGGACTTGTGAGAAGTGGCAAAAAGGTTTAATCATTATGATTACGACATCCCTCTTCATAACTGTTTAGACACACAAGTATGCTATCTAAGGGAAGGTGTATGATTTTGATAAAGTTTTATCAAAACAATCTAGTATCAGAAATCTGAATATTGGTAAGAAAGTCAATAAAGTATTGATTTCTAGAAGTCCAGCTAATTTCAGAGTACATGTCAAAGCTAGTGGGAGCATAATTGTTATGTTAATAATCATCATGTTAGTGGGAGCATTATAATTATGATAAAGGTTGCAAGCTAGCAATGTTAATTATAGAAAACAAAAGTTTCAATTAGGAAAGAGTTGTTTTGCTATAATTAAGGGAGAGGAAATTATACTTCATCTCAAATCTAAAAGCTTAGATTCAGGTTTTAATCGTATTTAGTCAAGGATATATATATATATATATATATATATATATATATATGAATTTCATGTTGGAATGGCTCAACATAAGGAAATTTTGTATATGGGTCCATTATTTGCGTTCTAAAATTCAATTATGATTACGACATCCCTTTTCATAATCTGAATTATGAGAACTTCACAAATAGAAATGGAAATATTATAGCAAAAGACTGGTTTGGTCTTTATGTGAGACATCATGAATCGTGTCCCATATACTTCGGATATAGGATCCATTACATGTGATATAATCATCCTTTCTAAAATTTTCCAAATGTCTGGGGCATTAAGAAGGGAAAAGGTCTAGAATTGGATATGACTAAAAGTGTTAAACAATTGTCGAGGGAAATCTAAGGTTTACCAAAGATTGGTTGCTCAAGGACACTTGGAAGTATAGTGACAATTCTGGAAGGACCATACTAAGATAATCTGTAAGGAGGCAACTCTTGTTCAGAAGTGATAGTCAAAATGAATCTGGAAATGTTTCAAAGTTAGAAATTATTCAATCTGTGTGAGATTAGGAAACTTAATGCAATAAGGATGTTTCCAAGGAGCTGATATCCTTTGGAATACTCTGTAATGATTGGTGCCAAGTCTTTGTGAATTTGTTCATAATCATTACAAGAAGATCAGTGCATATAAGTTTAGAATCTAACAGATTTCAGTAAATGGCATAAATTTGGAATTCTTGCATTTGTAGTAAGGGTTTGGGACTGTGAAAAGATGATCATTGGAGTTATGCTCAATTGATCTATTTCACAAAGTAAAGATCATAGATAAACATAGTGTGCATACTTGGTGTGTGGCATGACTAGTGTTTAGAAAACATAGTGTACATGCTTGGTGCATGGTACAACTAGTGTTTTAATTCAAGTATAAAGTTGATAATACCAAAACAATGAATAATGAGTAATCAATATGGTGATAAATAAAAGTGTTTATTTATATTCATAGGGTTTGATACCATATCTGATTCATTTATTCTTGTGTTACACTTTGCATGTTTTGACTTCCAGAATAAACTAGGTTATTCTTCCGGAATGACTAAGTTATTCAAACCATCCACAGTCGGTCATATGTTGGAAGTAGATATGAATCAAGACTGTCATGGGTTGGCTTGTAGAGGTCTAAGATGTTGGACAAAGGGCCACAACACTCATGAGTGCTCATAAGTTCTGAGTATTGGATTCAACCCGCGCTCATTGGAATCACTTCATGGATTTTATCACGAGTGATCATGAGACGATAATATCTTATATTCTTCAAACCTAGAGATATGAGTTGTTACTATGAGTTGGTTGTACATTGATTGCACGAAAACGCATTCAGTAACTCGGTGTTATAAAACGTGCCTTTGTGTATGATTCAACAAGTAGCAGAACAAGCCATATGAGGTGAAGTTTATCCATTCCTTTTACCTTCGAGATAAAAGGGATATATGTGGGCCCCTCGATAAATTTAATGATGACACATGTGAGTGCTTGGCCAAGCCAGGACTGATTTGATTTATTCAATAAGTCAGTCTTCATGAATCGGAAATCAGGAAACAACAAATGGATAGAGAGAATGATTATAATCCATGTCTCAGTCCATATGATATCTAGAATGGAGGAATATATGATCCCTTATCTAATGGCCAAGTTCGTTGACAAGATCAGAGTTCAACAGCGGCTTTAAGAGCTACGATTTCCAGTTAGGTTTTGAAGTCATACTCAATAATAGTTTTAGACTTATCCAAGTGGGAGATTGTTGGATTAATGTCTAAGTCCATAACTATATTTGGTATGTACTTGACCCGACCCGGCATGGTCCATTTGGGTTGCACTTCGCCAACACAATTTATATGGATAATCGTTTGAGAATAGTATATTTATGATTAATATTAATATATTATAAGTTCTAATATATTAATATGGAATCATATTATTTAATTAGTATTGATCATCAATTAATTTAGAATTAATTATGTGATCAAAATGAACTAATTAAACATGGACTCTTATATATATGGAATGGGCCAAGTTCATTTAGGTTGGGCTAAGCTTTCATGGATAGACCATGGAGTGTTTAACCCATGGATCATATGAAATGAAAGGTCATGGGTATAACCCTAGTCTCCATACTATATAAAGATGTCATTGGTTGGTGAAATGGGCACTAGTGTGGTACACTAAGAAGGGCTAGCCGATTTCACTAGAGAGAACCAAGTATCCATATTCTCTAAAGTCTTCCAAGGTGTTTTGGTGATTTGTGATTCCACTTGAGGCTTCCACACTATTGGGGCTAAGCTCTTAAAGCTTGAAGACATCAAGCTACATCAAAAGGTATGTCATCTAACTAGTACTTTGTAGTATAAGAACTTTATAATATGCTAGTTAGGATTAAAGCCTTGGAAAGATCTTATTTGCATGTATAATAGAGAAAACATAGATCCAAGGTATTTAGGGTTGCATGTAGACTTAGGAGTGTTAGAATGCTCAAAAACCAACATATTCGTCATGATTTACTAAAGTTTAGTAAATATGGTTATGCTTACAAGTTCAAGAGTAATTTTGAAACATTGAAAAGGTTTCAATGCATAACCGAACGGATAAGAAGAATCAAATAAGGCAGGAAGATAAAAGTTTCTCCAATCTGAAGAGATGGGAGAGTACTTGAGTATCTTGCTTAATGATTATCTTTGTGATTATGAAACCATATCACAATTGATCCTCTAAGGACACCTTAGTTCATTTTTTTGGCTATGGAGAGAAATCATGAATTGTTGAAATGGTTAAATCAAAAGATAAATCATACTTCGTTCCAAAATCAAATCTTAGATTCATACTCCAAGATTGAGCCTTGAGTGACATAATCTTAAGAAAGGTTTAAAACACTTGTAAAATGTAGAGTAAAATGTTTTATTACTCTTGTACATTTGAAATTGGTAAGTTGTGATGTTTTGGATAAAATAAAAACCAACTAAGATCAATTGTGTGAAGTATTAATCTTGATAAGAATTATCACCAACTCTTGAATATTTCTCTATCAAGGAATGGTTCTTGACAAAGAGAATCTTATATGTCAAGAGGACAGTGGGAGTCTTAAATAAACTTTAGATTGTTTCAAGAACTAATCAAGAGTATTGTTAATCACTAGCCTACGACTTGGGGTTTGTAACCTATCGTGTTGACACATTCTTATTTCTGTGACCATTCCAGTTAAAGTAGTCCATGCATGTCAGTTCTAAGAGTTCTCAGTTGTTTGCATGACAACCTGGAAGCAATGGTAGGCCCTTGTGCTGCCAGATGGCAAGAAATTAAGATTGAACAAGTTTAGTCCATATGAGTTTATATTTGTCACAAATCTTGTCTTGTGATCAAGTTTATGAAAAATTCACATGGATAGGAACACTTACACCATAAAATCTAAGTGTCATAAGGTTTCTCTTCTATTCATGAAAATGATGGTGAGGAAACTCTTTCACTAAGTAGATTTTGAGTAGATAGAAATTGTGAGAATGACAAAAGGTCTAAACATTATGATTACGACATCCCTCTTCATAATTGTTTAGACAAACATGTGAGCTATATGAGGAAAAGGTGTATGTTTTTTATAAAGTCTTATCAAAGCATCTTGTATAAGAAATCTGAACTTTGGTAAGAACGTCAATAAAGTATTGATTTCTAGAAGTCCAATTGATTTTTGGGTACATGTCAAAGCTAGTGGGAGCATAAGTGTTATGCTAGTAAGATAATAATCATTATGCTAGTGGGAGCATGATTATTATGTTAAGTGTTGCAAGTTAGAAATATTAATTATTAAAAATAAAAGTTTCAATTCGCCTTGAAAAACTTGTTTTGCTATAATTAAAGGAGAGGATTTTATACTTCATTCCAATTCTACAAGCTTAGATTGAGATTTTAATCTACTTTAGTTAAGGATATATAAGAATGTTATGTTGGAATGGTTCTGTTGGGTTTTGAGCATTCTAACACTCCTAAGTGTACATGCAACCCTAAATACCTTGGATATATGTTTTCTCTATTATACATGCAAATATGAACTTTCCAAGGTATTACCGTATCTAGCATACAATCTGTCACACCCCCAAACCAGAACGGTGGAAATGTTTGGGGGTGGATGACTTCATGTATAGTATCATAACAACGATGGTAATAGTGAAGAAAGAAAACACAACCATCATCAATATAATTGAAAGAGTTACATCATAGAGTAAGTTTACATGTTTCAAAATCAATTACATCATGATGACAAAATAAGTTTTGAATTTATCGCTTTAGCGTCCCGTCCTCGAAAGCAGTTGATTTACCTATTTAGTAATTTCCTGAGAATACAAGTTGTTTGAAAAAGTGTTAACACAAACGTTGGTGAGTTCATAAGAGTTTTAATTGAGAAATAAACTATTTTTCCTTGTAAAAGCAATTAAGTTGTTCCATAAAATCCGATATTTTCCTCAAAATGTAAATTGTAAGTTTCTATGTTATGAAATAGTGCATCCTAGAATTCCCTATAGTTTCTTTCTATAATTTCCTTGTGTATATAAGTTATATAAAATTACAATTTGATAAAACATCGAATGTAATGGGTCTGCCCTAGGCTCACAACCAAACGAGGAACACGAAATAAGGCGGACCCACCAATTCTAAGCCAATCACGACTAGGTTCTATACAACTCTAGCATATACACTTAGAAATTATAGTTGAAAACTAACAATGCTATGTTTAATGTAGTCTTAAAACCAAAAACAAAACCTAACCCTAGTGTAGTGTACGAAATAGTAATAGTGGCTGTGAACATAAACTATACATTTCATAGTTCATCGGATAGTGATAGTGACTAGTGAACATGAACTATGGATATTATAGTTTACCAAAGGTGGTGGTGATGGTGAGTATAAAATATACATATCATAGTTCATCAAATAGCGATAGTGGTAGTGAACATGAACTATGCATATTATACCTTATCAAAAGTGGTGGTGATGGTGAGTATAAACTATACATATCATAGTTCAACAAATAGCGATAGTGGTAGTGAGCATAAACTATGCATATTATAGCTTATCAAAAGTGGTGGTGAATTCCTTCTTGTAAGTTTGTAGTGTAGATGAAACATAAATTATACCTATTATAGTTTATCACTTTGTTTGTAATGTATATACGCCATAACTGTACCGATTATAACTAGCATATTCGTTTGTGGGGGTATAATGGACTTACTATACTTATTATAGTTTATCATAATTATTCATAGTGGTAGTAACCCTTTTGTATGTGTAATACCTTTAGTAATGTGTTTATTATGTAAATGAATCCTAAACTATACCTATTATAGTTTATTAACTATTTGTTAGGGTAGTGAGCATCCACTATACTTGTCATAGTTTACCAACGTTTGTATTTCAATGTATATAGCCTTGTAATACCATTTATATATTTACCATACTTGTGAAGGTAAGAATTCATATGTTTTCTGATGTATGTCTATATAAATAGACAAAATGACATATATGGTAATAACATATCATCACATGAAAGTACACACCTTGCTCAACAAGTTACAAGGTGTAAATGAAATTAAAAACATTTTTCTAGTATTACCATTTCTATTCTATTTTTAGAAAATTCATAGAAAAATAATTAAAGGTGCAAATCAGAATCCCTAAATTCTGAGAGTTTGTAAAATGAGTCTAGTTTGTTCAAAATTTTTATTATGAATTTTAATGACCTCCAACTTGTGTGAAAAAGTCCATAATCACAGACTGGTCCGGATTGATGTTTGAAATGATAGGCAGTTTTGTAAAAATCACCGTAAATTGTAGAAAACTGGTATGGAGATGTTCAAGTAGTCATTTTAAAGCTAAAAATTGGAACTACTTGCACCTAAAATAGTTTTGAAAACTAAAATGTTTAAGCTGCCCAAAACAGTCCGTGAATGGAGTCCAACTTTTCTGATGAAAGCTGTTGGAAAAGTTTAGTTATGTTCTTGGTGTTTTAACTTGTATCCCCCCCCCCCTTAAAACTTAAGAAAACATGAAAATACAGGGGTATGAACTCACCTTGAGTGATTTCAGTGGGTGAAGGTTGAAGAAAAGAAGTGTTCAACTCAAGAACACTTGAAGGTTTACTTTGAGGATTCAAGAACCTAACACATTATTTATGGGGTTTGTGTAAGCAACCAATGATTTTAGTTGAATGAAGTGTAATTATCACAAGGAGGATGAATTATACTTACCAATATTGGAAGAATACTTGATGATCAGCCTTGGAATCTCGAATTTGAGAGAGAAAGTTTGAGAGAAAAGTGGAGTTGGATCTTTGGTGAAATGAGAGCAAATGAGAGAAGTGAGGAGAGAGGATGGGTTGTTCCAGCTCTTTGAATGCGGGAGAGGCTGAAATTGAGTGGGAAAAGGACTATGATGTGACTACGGATGGTGGTGAGGAGTGTGGGTTAGTCATGGAGTAGGTATGGTGGTTGCTTGTGTTATACGTTAAAGGAAAGTTAACACTCTACCTCAATTATTCACCCACTAGATTTTATTCCTTTAATAAAGATTTTCATAAAAACAAATTTAAATTATGATTATTTAGGGTCTTATATGTTAAAATATGATTTTTGGAGAAAATCCTGCGTTGAAATCAAGAAAAAGGGGCTCAAAACACTAAAAATATTGAAAACGGGTGAAAAGTGTCAAAAAAATCCGAAGTCTGGCCGGAGGTTCAGCCTCTGATGCTTGGAATCGAGAGTAGAAGAGAAAGAGTGAGAGGAGAGGAAGGGACCGAGAGTAGAAGAGAAAACCAAAAGTGCAGAAGAAGGAACCAAGAGCGAGGCTCGGTCTCGGTGGCCATAAGCGAGGTTCGGTCAGAGAGTTTCGCCCTTCCTAGTTTCAGCCCGAGAGGCTTCGCCTCTTCCCAGATTTGGTTGCTGGGGTTCGGTCTCGGCTTCTAAGGTTCGGTTTCGGCTTCTTAAGGCTGATTTTTGCGTTTTTACCCCGTTTTAAGCCGTTTTTTTACCCAGTTAAGAGTTGGGATGACCCGAAAGACTATGAAAAGTTACGGGAACTTTTAAGAGAGCTTTGGGAGAGATTTCAAATAGAAAGAGATAGAGTGGAAACGATTAGAGGTTTCGTTTGTGACCTTTTTGAGTGTCCGGCTTTGCAATGCAAGGTCCGTAAACCCCATTAAGCCACGTTTTCGTGTCTTACACACTCCCGATGAGTGTGAAATAGTGATTTATCGCTTTGGCTCAATGTTTAGTGCATTTAGGGTTTATGTAATCAAACCACACATATTTTCCAAATGATGTTTTCTCATTAAAATGGCAGGTTGTTTAGTAATTAGACAATGTAAACCCTAATACACAAGGGCTAATTGAGTCGTTCGGTTTGACTTGTTGACTTTGTTTGACTTTGACTTGACCAGAATTTGATGGTTGTCACACAATACTTGATACTTGGGTAATCAAATGGATAGAATACATACCTTTGTTTGATGTAGCTTGTCTTCATGAAGCTTGAGTGGCTAGTGCCCCAAGTGTGACACCTCAAATTATTCACACAACTTCATGTGCACTTGGAATGACTTGAGAGAAATTGGAACACTTCATAAAATCCGCTATCCCTTTCTATCATCTCATAGTCACCGATTTTTCCCAAGAATATGATCTTCATAGAACCTAGTTGTCATGGCTTTCCATTTCCTTGGATCCATGGGTTCAAATACACCATGGACCATCCGATGGGTTTTAGCCCAACTTGATAATCCATGGAGTCTTAGCCCATTATACAAGTATGGATGATTTACACAATCAACCCATATATTTAACTAGTCTTCTGTTGATCACTTAATTAATCCTATATTAATTCTTGATCAATACTAATTAAATAATCCTTATTAATATATTAGAACTTATAATATATTAACAGACCTTAAGTGTTATTTCTCTCATTATAGTCTATCCAAATGCATGATGCCATGCAACCCAAATCGACCATGACGGGTTGGGTCAAGTCTTACGAAGTATAGTTATGGACTTAGACATTAATCCAACAGTCTCTCACTGGGATAAGTCTAAAACTATTACTGCGTATGACTTCAAGAACCGACTGGCAATCGTAGCTCTCAAAAGCTTCTGTCGAACTCTGACCTTGTAGATGAACTCTGACCTTTGTCAATGACTTATCCATTAGATAAGGGATCATATATTCCTCTATTCTAGATATCATCTGGACTGAGACATGGATTTTAATTATTCTCTATGTCCATTTATTGTTTCCCGATTTCTGATTTATGACGACTGACTAATTGAACAAATCAAATCAGTCCTGGCCCGGCCAAGCACTTGCATTTGTCATCACCAAATCATCGAGGGCCCACACATATCGCTTTGATCCGGAAGGTAAAAGGAATGGATAAACTTCGACTCATATGGCTTGTTCTACTACTTGTTGAATCATACACAAAGGCACGTTTTATAACATCGAGTTACCGAATGCGTTTTCGTGCAATCAATGTACAACCAACTCATAGTAACAACTCATATCTCTAGGTTTGAAGAATATAAGATATTATCGTCTCATGATCACTCATGATAAAATCCATGAAGTGATTCCATTGAGTGCGGGTTGAATCTAATACTCAGAACTTATGAGCACTCATAAGTGTTGTAGCCCTTTGTCCAACATCTTAGACCTCTACAAGCCAACCCATGTCAATCTTGATTCATATGTATTTCCAACAAATGACCGACTGTGGATGGTTTGAATAACTTAGTCATCTAGAACAATGACCTAGTTATTCTAGAAGTTAAAACATGCAAAGTGAAACACAATAATAATCGAATCCAATATGGTATCAAAACCTATGAACATAAGTAAAACACCTTTTACTTATCACCATATGATTACACATTATTCATTGTATACTGTTTCAGCTATCAACTTTATTCTTGAATTTAAAACAATAGTTGTACCATGCTCCAAGCATGTACACTATGTTTTCCAAACACTAGTCATTCCATACACCAAGAATGCATACTATGTTTGTCTATGATCAAACTTTGTGAAATATGTCAATTGAACATAACTCTAATGATCCTCTTTTCACAGTCCCAAATCCTTACTGCAAATGAAAGAATTCCAAATTCATGACATTTACTGAAATCTGTTAGATTCTAAACTTATATGCCTTGATCCTCTTGTAATGATTATGCACAAAGTCAGAAAGACTTGACAACAACCATTACAGAGCATTCCAAAGGAGATCAGCTCCTTGGAAACATCCTTCTTGCATTAAGTTTCCATTTTGACTATCACTTCTGAATAAGAGTTTCCTACTTAAAAATTATGTCAATATGGTCCTTCCATAATTATCACTATACTTCCAACTGTCCTTGAGCAACCAATCTTTGGTAAATCGTAAATTGTCCTCGAAAATTGTTTAATCATTTTAGTCATATCCAATTCTATACATTTTCCCTTCTTAATGCCCCAGGCATTTAGAAAATTTTAGAAAGGATGAATATAGCACATGTAATCGATCCTATATTCGAAGCATATGGGACACGATTCATGATGTCTCACATAAAGACTAAACCAGTCTTTTGCTATAACATTTCCATTTCTATTTGACAAGTTCTCATATTTCAGATTATGAAAAGGGATGTCGTAATCATATTCGAATTTGAGAACGCAAATAATGGACCCATATACAAAATTTCCTTATGTTGAGCCATTCCAACATGAAATTCATATATATATCCTTGACTAAATAAGATTAAAACCTCAATCTAAGCTTTTAGATTTGAGATGAAGTATAATTTCCACTCCCTTAATTATAGCAAAACAACTTTTTTTCCCAATTGAAACCTTTTGTTTTCTATAATTAACATTGCTAACATGTAACCTTTATCATAATTATCATGCTCACACTAACATGATGATTATTAGCATAACACTTATGCTCCCACTAGCTTTGACATGTACTCAGATATTAGCTGTACTTCTAGAAATCAATACTTTATTGACTTTCTTACCAAAGTTCAGATTTCTCATACTAGATTGCTTTGATAAAACTTTATCATAATCATACACCTTATCTTAGATAGCTCACAGGTGTGTCTAAACAATTTTAAGAACTATGAAAAGGGGTGTCGTAATCATAGTCTTGATTGTTTAGACCTTTGCCACTTCTCACAAGTCCATGTTCGTGTGCCGGTAAACCACACACGCTTCACTAACGAATTTGAGAATGCAAATATCACAATTGCTATCTAGCTAAAATCTACTTAGTGAAAGTGTTTCCTCGCCATCATTTTCATGAATCGGAGAGAAACCTTATGAAACTTAGATTTAATGGTGTATGTGTTCTTATCCATGTGAATTGTCAAAACCATAGTCACAAGACAAGGATAATGAAAAATCCAAACTCATATGGACTAAACTAAATCTTAATTTCTTGCCACCTAGCAGCTCAAGGGCCTGCCATTGCTTCCAAGTTGTTGTTCAACCAATTGAGAACTCTAAGAACTCATATGCAAAGCCAACTTTAATTAGAATGGGCACAGAATATGTCAACACGATAGGTTATAAACCTCAAGTCGTGTGCTAGTGAAGAACTTTAGGTTTTATTCTTGATTAGTTCTTGAGACTTTCAAGACCGTTAACACTTCCACTATCCTCTTCACATATAAGACTATCTTGCCAAATATTCAAGGGATAGTATGGATTCTAAGCAACACAAACACTTCACACAATTGGCCTTAGTTGGTCTTTGTTTTATCCAAAACATCACAACTTATCAATTTCAAATGCACAAGAGTAGAAAACTTTTACTCTTACATTTGACAAGTGTTTTAAACCTTCCTTTAAGACATGTCACTCAACTTACAGTCTTGGAGTATGAATCTAAGACTTGTTTGGAACGAAGTATGACTCATCTTCTTGATTTGACCACTTCAACAATTCATAGCTCCTCTTCTTAGCTATCAGAATGCACTTAGAGGATGAATTGTGATAAGGTCTCTAAATCATTAAGATGATCATATGACATGATACTAAAGTACTCTCCCATCTTTTTAGATTTGAGAAACTTTTATCCTTCTGCCTAATTTGATTCTTCTTATTCGCTCTGCCATACATTGGAACCTTTTCTAATGTCTGAGAATTACACTTAAGCTTGTAAGTATAACCATATTTACTGAGCTTTAGTAAATTATGATGAATAATCTTCTCGATCTTTTGTGGTGGACTTGACCAGTGCACAAGAATGTGTACTCGATCCCTTAGTCCTTCACTTGACTCATATATACATGTGAACAAGTAACTAGTCTTAATTTTCCAAAGATGAAAAATTCTCATTCATCATGCTATACAAATTGCATGATTCCAAGTTCCGGTCCAATTGAAACTTAGGTGATGAAGATCTTTCCTTATTTGGTAAATTTAGACATTACCAAAACTGAAAGAATCAATTTCCTATTTCCACTCTTGCTATTAATGGAATCATATAAGCAACAATTTTCCTCAAATACCATTGTAAGGATATTTTAAAATGAATAAAATCATCAATTTTCCTTTTATTTTAAAAACTTTGCGGAAAAACTATCCTTACAATGCAAAAGAGCATGAAAACTTTGTTGTTATCTATTGCTAAGCAATTTATCATAACTCCTAAGAAGTAGCTCAAGAATCCGATCTTCAAACTATGCGATAGAAATCGATCTACGTGATCAGATTCAGCATATTCTTTCTTTAAGTTCCTTCACTTTTCTTTGATTCTTAAAACATCAACATGTGACCCAATCGCATCATGTATCAAGAATATCAGAATAGAAACTTAGGAGAGTTAGAAAGTGTACTTTACCTGAAGTAGAGTCAAACTTATTGACTTTAACATCCTTAGGTAAAATTGGCAGCTTCGAAATCAATCCCCCTTCATTTGGCAATTTAAGATATGGACGCTTTGGTACTGGAACATGGGACTATCACAAACTTAGCCTTTCTCTTTACCATTTGGTCAACCGAGTTGACTATGACCAATCCCTTTCCATTAGGAAGAGAGAGCTTTACTGGATATCCAATGTCCTTATTCTCAATGTCCACAAGTTTTAGGAAGTTGATCATAGCAAATAGATAAGATCATTAAGGGTCTTGTCATAGTCGGTTTCATAGGAGTTACACAGGAGCTCACTATGTAACTTAGAAAGTGATTGAACCACCAAATTTCTCAATACTTTGACACCCAACTCTCCCGACTTGTCCATATATGATTACATCTCCAAGATGTGACCACACATAGACCTTTACTTTCTAATAGGGCTTGAGTGACATTGAACTTGTGGGATAGGTAGAATCATTGGTGGAGGTGAAAGAAGTATGATTTCCATGGGACATCATCTTCATTTAGGAAAGCTTGTTTCAAGAGATTTGGGAAGATCATAAATGTCTAAACCAGACATCTTTTTGGGAGATATTCAAGATAGTTGATTTAAAGTCCTTAATATGACACCCAATATAAAATATTAAGGCTAGGACCCAACAAAATACTTTTATAACTTGGAATAGGGATGTCGTAATCTAAGTTATAAAATATTTGAAGGTAGGTGAATGACGATTCACCAATTTCCACCATGAAAAACAAAATAATTTAATTAGGTTTTACTTGGATTTAAAACTCCTAGATCTTTCGAGATTCAGGTTTTGTGACTGGGATGTCGGGGATCACAAAACAAGGTGTGAATAACCATGCAAATATAATTGTTATCCTTAAGTGTTTACCCCTTAATTGATGTGTCGGTTAATCACACACGCTCCATCGATACTATGATAAACATTAAGTTACCCTTTGCCTACCTTGTTAAATCTAGGTTAGTGTACCGGTTAACCACACACGCTCCACTAACGACTTAAGCAAAGGCAAAGTGTAATTTCTTCGATTAGCACCTTATTCACATTTTTGTAAGTAACTAAGATTGGGTATTTATAAAAGGTTTAGTTACTTAGTATTTATCATTACTACTTTTAATGAAGGGAGAATTATAGTCCTTGTCCTACCCATTCGGCTAATGACCCTCCACCTGTCAAGGAAGTGGTGGGTGAGAGTGGACACCCATTAAACTACCCTTTTATAGGCAATAACCTTATACCCCCTTATAGATCGGCTTCGTGAATGAGGCTTACTAACGGTAAGACTGACTTTACTCTTATACATATATATAGATATTACTCACTTATAATATTATAAATTATAAGGGTTGAGTTTTAACTTTTAGAATTCTAAGGGCTAACTTGGAAATAAAGTATTCACAAGTGAAAACATTTCAAATTCCAATACTTGAGGGTAAGTTTTGAAAATATTCAAACCTAATTAATTCCATAACTTATGTGTTTAAAGTAGTTTTAATCCAAAAACTCTTCAAGATCCATAACTTGAGGAAAAGTTATGGAAGACTTTAAACTAATAAAAGAATGTAACTTTTCTCTATTTGTAACACATGGAATTAATTAAGGTTACATATTTTATTACTTAATGAAGTGACTCTTGAAACTCCATAACTTGAGGATAAGACTCTTCATTTTTGTAACCATTTCCAACTTTTATGAGTTTTATGAAACTTAAATGTGACTTTTCATATAACTTGAGGACAAGTTACAAAAACACATTTTAGAATCAACTCTTAGATTAAAATGGATTGAAACTCAATTAACTTTTCTATTAATCTTAGCAACTCATAAGAACAAGATAATTCAAATCAAACTTTTTCATGTAATTACTCTAAACCTTAGACTAATACAAAACATGAATCTATTGACAATTATCTTTGAAATTGGATTAGCATGAACGTTACCACATCAAAAACAAGTTTATAAGTTCAAAAACAGCTTAGGTTAATGTTCCTAGTCCAATTCCAGCGAAAATAGCAAACAACAAGCTGTCAGCACCCAAATCTTGTCGAGTTCCATCAGAAATTCGTCGAGTTCATGCCCGACATGAAGAACTCGTCGATTTTTTGGTATAAACTCATCGAGTTTTATGTTCTGGACAGATTCAACTTTGAAAAAACACATTTGCATCAAGTATAGGAGAAAGCAAGCCTAGGCTCTGATACCACTATTGGGTTTTGAGCATTCTAACACTCCTAAGTGTACATGCAACCCTAAATACCTTGGATCTATGTTTTCTCTATTATACATGCAAATATGAACTTTCCAAGGTATTACCCTATCCAGCATACAATACTTGATACTTGGGTAATCAAATGGATCGAATACATACCTTTTTTTGATGTAGCTTGTCTTCATGAAGCTTGAGTGCCTAGTGCCCCAAGTGTGACACCTCAAATGGTTCACACAACATCATGTGCACTTGGAATGACTTGAGAGAAATTGGAACACTTCATAAAATCAGCTAGCCCTTTTTATCATCTCATAATCACCGATTTTTCCCAAGAATATGATCTTTATATAGTGTCACAATTAGGGTAAAACCTAGTTGTCATGGCTTTCCATTTCCTTGGATCCATGGGTTCAAATACACCATGGAGCATCCATGGACCATCCTATGGGTTTTAGCCCAACTTGATAATCCATGGAGTCTTAGCCTACTATACAAGTATGGATGATTTACACAATCAACCCATATATTTAATTAGTTTTCTTTTGATCACTTAATTAATCCTAGGTTAATTCTTGATCAATACTAATTAAATAATCCTTATTAATATATTAGAACTTATAATATATTAATAAACCTTAAGTGTTATTTCTCTCATTATAGTCTATCCAAATGCATGATGCCATGCAACCCAAATGGACCATGTCGGGTCGGGTCAAGTCTTACCAATTATAGTTATGGACTTAGACATTAATCCAACAGGTTCAACATAAGGAAATTCTATATATGTTGCGTTCTTAAAATTCGATTATGATTACGGCATACCTCTTCATAGTTCGAATTGCGAGAACATGGCAAATAAAAATTTCAAAGCATGAATCATGTCCCATATGCTTTGGGTATAGGGTTGATTACATGTGCTATAATATTTATCCATTCTAAATTTTCCAAATTCTTAGGGCATTAAGAAGGGAAAAGGATTAGAATTGGATATGACTAAAATGATTAAGCAATTGTCGACGACAATTTGAGGTTTACCAAAGATTGGTTACTCATGGACAATTGGAAGTATATAGTAAGGACCATATTGACATATCCTGAAAAGAGGCAACTCTTGTTCAGAAGTGATAGTCAAGGTGGTGATATGGAAATCTTTCCATAGGTGGAAGTTATTCTTTAAATCTGTGTAAGATTAGAAAACTTAATGCAAGGAGGATGTTCAAAAGAATGTACTTTGAATTTGATACTTCATTTCCATGGAATTGCATTCCATTGGAATACTTTGTAATGTCTGTTGCCAAGCCTTTGTGACGTGTGTGCATATTCATTATAAGAGAATCATTGCATATAAGTTTAGAATATAACAGATGACAGTAAATGGCAAGATTTTGGTATTCTTACATTTACAAAAGGGATTGGGATTGTGAAATGAGCATCATTGGAGTCGTTTTCAATTGATCTATTTCCCAAAGAAATGACCATAGGTAAAGAAAGTATGCATGTTTGGTGCATGGCATGACTATTGTTTCAATTCAACTATTAAGTTGATAAATCAAAACAATGAATAATGAGTAATGAATATGGTGCTTAGATAAAAGGGTTTTTATTTACACTCAAAGTGTTGAGGCCATACAAGATTAGTATTATTTCTGTGTTTCACTTTGCATGTTTTGACTTCCATAATAATTAGATCATTCTTCCCGAATGATTAATTTATTCAAAGTATCCATAGTCAGTCATATGTTGGAAGTAGACATGAATCAAGACTGTCAGAAATTTAGCTTGTATGATTTGTCTAATGTGCATTAGACATAGCAAGAGTTGCTACAACATTCATGAGTGATCATAAGTTCTGAATATTTGATTCAACCCACACTTATTTGAATCACTTCATCGATTTTATCACGAGTGAATCATGAGACGATAATATCTTATATTCTTCAAACCTAGAGATATGAGTTGTTGACTATGAGTTGTTTATACATTGATTGCATGAAAACGCATTGGTAACTCGATGTTATAAAACGTGCCTTTGTGTATTATTCAACAACTGGTCAGTACAAGCATATGAGTCGAAGTTTATCCATTCCTTTTACCCTCAAAGGGATAAAAGCGATATATGTGGGCCCCTCGATGATTTAGTGATGACAAAATGTAAGTGCTCGGCTGAGCCTGGACTGATTTGATTTGTTCAGTACTTGGTCGTCATAAATTGGAAATCGGGAAACAATGAACAGATAGAGAGAATGATTATAATCCATGTCTCAATCCATATGATATCTAGAATGGAGGAATATAGGATCACTTATCTAATAGACGTGTCATTGATTTGTTCAGAGTTCGGCAGCAGCTTTTAAGAGCTATGATTGCTGGTCAGGTTGTGAAGGCGTACTTGCAATAAAAGTTATCAGACTTATCCAAGTGGGAGACTGGTTGATTAATGTCTAAGTCCATATCTATAATTGGTATATACTTGACCCAACCCGGCATGGTCCATTTGGGTTGCATGGCATCATGCATTTGGATAGACTAAAATGAGAGAAATAACATTTAAGGTTTATTAATATATTATAAGTTATTTTATATTAATAAGATTATTTAATTAGTATTGATCAAGAATTAATCTAGAATTAATTAAGTGATCAAAAGAAGACTAATTAAATATATGGGCTGATTGTGTAAATCATCCATACTTGTATAGTGGGCTAATGCTCCATGGATTATCAAGTTGGGATAAAACCCATAGGATGCTCCATGGTGTATTTGAACCCGTGGATCCAAGGAAATGGAAAACCATGACAATTAGTGTTTACCCTAATTGTGCCACACTATATAAACATATCATTCTTGTCAAAATCGACCACTAAGTCTATGTGTTGAGGACAAGCCGATTTCATGAAGTGATGATTTCTATCTAACTTATTCCAAGTGCATATGATGTTGTGTGAACCATTTGAGGTGTCACATTTGGGGCACTAGGCTCCTGAGCTCCATGGAATCAAGCACCAAACAAGAGGTATGTAATTCTACTAGAATTTATATTATGTGTACTTTATATATGCTAGTTAGAACAATACCTTGGAAAATTGATATTTGCATGTATAATAGAGAAAACATAGATACAAGGTATTTAGGGTTGCATGTACACCATAGGAGTGTTAGATTGCTCATAACCCAACAGTTTGCTCCAACAGAAATGAGAGGAAGCTTCCATACCCGATCGAACAGTCCGAGTTAAACGAAGGGCAGTCTGAGGAGGGAAACTATAGCAGGACCGTTGGTCAAGCTAATCCGCCAGTGATTAGGAGGAACAATTAAGATGAAGGAGTCGAGGGGAATGGATGCAAGTACAAAGATTTTCTGACTTGCAAGCCACCAACCTTCACCGGGAAGGAAGATCCGATCGGATTCATGGATTGGATCTTTGAGATAGAGCTAGCTTTCATGACATGTGGTTGCAGAGGCAAACTACAGACCATCTTTGTAGTACGCCAGTTCTGAGGAGGCATTGTGCGTTGGTGGAATACCCTGGGGAAGTCTCTGAGCCCCAATGAGCCCCTACAACTGACATGGGCAGAGTTTTTAGTGTAATTCAAATGAAAGTACTGCTCAACCCAAAACTTGCTCGAGCTAGAGAACCAGTTCCTGGCCCTGAAGAAGGGAAGCCTGTCAATCGATGAATACATAAACAACTTCACGAAAAAGATGGAGTTTGCCTTGCATATTGTGCCAAATGAATTGGTGAAGATCGACAACTACGTGAAGGGACTTCCATGGGAGTATGCAGTGCCAGTACGTTAGGCACATACTCTAAAGGCAGCTATCTGGGCTGCCAAATTTATGGAGGATATGATTAAGGGAAGAGCTGCCAGCAACATTGAGGTTGGCGAGAAAAGGAAATTTGAAGGGTCTGCTAAGCCCAACAATAAGAAGAGCAAGTTCGGTTCAAAGAAGTTCCAGGGAGCAGGATATGAATCGAAATGGTGCGAGAGTGTAAGAAGAAGCACTCAGGAAAATGTAGCGAGGAAGTAACGTGCTATAAGTGTGGGAAAACGGGGCACTATGCCAATGAGTGCAACATCAACAAGAGGGTGTGCTACGAGTGCCGTGAAGAAGGGCACATCACCAAGGATTGCCCGAAGAAGAAGGAGGTAGGAAGACCCAACATTCCACCGAAGCCGAAGGGAAGAGTCTTCCAGATGATGCTCGAGGCTGCAAAGGAGGCAATAGACGTCGCTTCAGGTACCTTTCTTGTAAATGGTTTGCCTGCCAATATACTATTAGATTCCGGAGCAAACTACTCCTTTGTGTTGCATAAGTTTGGTGGGAAACTAGCATTGCCCGTAGAGAAACTTGATAATGTCTTAGTTGTGGTAGTTGCCAGTGGCAAGTTCGTACCTGTTAATGATCGTATTAGGAACGTCGTCATCAACCTAAACGGAAATAAATTCCACGAGGAGCTGTTACCCATAGAGTTAAACGGTTTTGACATCATTTTGGGGATTGATTGGCTTAGCGCCAACGATGCTGAGATTCTTTGCAAGAAGAAGATGGTAAGGGTAAACCCACCTGGAAAAGATTCATTTATGGTGTACGGGGACAAACGCAGAGTGAATTCTGGAATCATCTGCCTAATGAAAGCCATAAAATGTTTGTCTAAAGGATGTGCATCATATTTGGCATTTGGAATTTGGCATCGATGCTAAGAAGGAAAAGAAGGTGGTGCAGAACATATCAGTCATGTGTGATTATCTGGAGGTCTTTCCCGAAGATCTTCCTGGATTACCACCTGATAGACAAGTAGATTTTCGAATAGACTTGTTACCAGGAACGACACCAATAGCAAAAGCATCATACCTACTAGCATCGACTGAAATGAAGGAGCTTATGATGCAACTTCAGGAGTTGTTGGACAACGGTTTCATTTGACGTAGTTCATCGCCCTGGGGAGCTCCGATGCTACTCGTGAAAAAGAAGGACGGAAGCATGAGAATGTGTATAGACTACCGAGAGCTGAACAAGGCAACGGTGAAGAACAAGCATCCATTGCTGAGGATTGATGACCTATTCGATCAGCTTCAAGGTTCGAGCTATTTCTCAAAGATCGATCTCAGGTCGGGATATCATTAGTTGAAGGTGACAGAGAAGGATATCGAGAAGACTGCATTCAGAACAAGATATGGACACTATGAGTTCTTGGTTATGTCATTTGGACTAACCAATGCTCCAACAGCATTCATGGATTTGATGAATAGGGTTTGTAAAGCATTCCTAGACAAATCCATGATAGTGTTCATAGATGACATTCTAATCTAGTCAAAAAGTTAGGAGGAGCATGGCAAGCATCTACGAGAGGTATTGGAAGTCCTGAAGAATGAGAAGTTGTATGCACAGTTCTCCAAGTGTCATTTTTGGATCTGAGAAGTCCAATTCTTGGGTCATGTGGTTAACCAAGAAGGGATAATGGTTGACCCATCAAAAATCGAATCAGTGATGAAGTGGGAACGGCCAAAAAGTCCCACAGAGATTCGAAGCTTTCTGGGATTAGCCGGATATTACCGATGATTTACCCAAGGCTTTTTCTTCGATAGCTGCTCCATTAACAACTTTGACCCACAAAGAAGCTACTTATATGTGGAGTGAGAAGCATGAAGAAGCATTCGAGAAGCTAAATATGAAGTTATGTGAAGCATTGATTGTTTCTCTACCCGATGGAGTTGAAGACTTCGCGGTCCATAGTGATGCATCTGGAGTCGGGTTGGGTTATGTTCTGACCCAAAGAGAAAAGGTGATAGCATATGCATCTCGACAATTGAAGGAGCATGAAAAGAACTACCCCAATCATGATATGGAGTTGGCAATTGTAGTTTTTGCCTTGAAGATATGGAGACATTACCTCAATGGCACGAAGTGCAAACTTTTCACTGATCATAAGAGTCTACAGTATCTCTTTAATCAGAAAGAATTGAATGAGGCAACGGCGTTGGCTGGAATTACTAAAGGACTACGACTGTGAGATACTTTACCATCCTGGTAAAGCAAATGTTGTCGCTGATACTCTCAGTCGAAAAGTCAATCTTGAAAGGAAAAGGCCAAGAGCGTTGAGAATAGAAGTTGTCTCAATGATTCTGGAAAGTATCAAGAAAGCTCAAGAAGAAGCTATAGCGAAGAATGACCAAAAGGAAGAACGTTTAGGCAAGACATTAGAATTCGGTACAAATAGTCAAGGGCTGAAGGTATTCCAAGATCGAGTTTGGGTACCTAAGAGGTGAGGGATAAGAAATCTTATGATGGAAGAAGCACAGAAGACCATATACTCAATTCATCCTGGTAGCACTAAAATGTATAGGGACCTAAAACCCTACTATTGATGGCCAACGATGAAGCTCGATGTTGCGAAGTATGTGGCTGAGTGTGTGACTTGTGCAAGAGTTAAGCCACAACATCAAAAACCGTATGGGAGTTTAGAACCTTTGCTTATACCCATAGGTAAATGGGAAGACATCACCATGGTTTTTGTGACTAAACTGCCCAAGATGAAGAGCGGTCATGGCATGATTTGGGTGGTCGTGGATCGTTTCACTAAGAGTGCACACTTCATAGCAGCCAACGAGATATGGTCGATGGATAAGCTCAAAAATGCTTACGTGAAGGAGATAGTTAGAGTTCACGGTATTCCTCATTCGATTGTATCGGATCGTAATAGTTGTCACACCCCAAAACCAGGAACGGCGGAAACGTTATGGGGCGGAGGACGTCATGTATAATATCAACAACAATGTAAAGTAGTAAATAAGCAACAACATCATCCATTGCATTAATAATATAATTATTATACAAATGTGTTCTGTCAAATTTTGATAAACACTAAAGCATAAATCAAAATGAAAGATAAGTCTTGAACAAGCTCCATCTTCCTTTCTCCTTGCATCGGTACCTGTCTATGATGACCTGAGGATACAAGTAATTTTGAAAGCGAGTATCAGCTTTGAAGCTGGTGAGATCATAAGTATTTAGTGTCTTAATTTGTATGTAAGTATTTGTATGTAAGAATTTGTATGTCTATGTATTGTAAGTATTGAAAGTGTATATGAACTGTAAGTGTTTGAAAAACCCTAGAATCCCTATGATTCCTATTAGTATATGAAGGTGTCTTCTACCAAGACCTATCTGTTCTAAATGCAGTCTACTACCAAGACCTAACTATTCTGATTGTGTGTCTCTTGTAAGAGTATGTATTTTCCCAAGTATAACTATCATTATCCAAAAATATAGTTTCTACATTGCCGTGCGTCGTGTGAATGTTCACGAAATGAATGTAATGAGAAAATGAAATAGTACTACGGTGTAGTGCTATAAGAACTACTGCCATACTAATTACCTTAAACCGGATTTATATTAAGGCATTATGTGATAAATTGCACCATACTATCGACTAGTAACAACGACCTAATGAATGGTCGTAATAACGGAATGACGTTTGGCACCCGCATACCTGCAGGTCCGGCTGTAGCTAGCAGCAAGGTGTAGGATTTTCAATCCAGTGTAGATCTATACGCAAACTCACGCTCTCCCTCCAAGAAAATTCTGGCTACAACTCGAGCCATGACATTTAAGTCATGCTCCGATTTAAATCACAATAATTAACGTACCCTTTTATATGTACTGTAATGAACTGTTCTAGTTGTAATGTAATGAACTGTTCTAGCTGTAATGTACGTGCTCTCTACCTAGCAAGCATAGTAATATAATCGTTCTAGTATAGTTGTATAAGTTCTCTTCCTAGTATAGTTGTATATGTTCTCTTCCTAGTATGGTTGTATATGTTCTCTTCCTAGTATAGTTGTATATGTTCTCTTCCTAGTATAGTTGTATATGTTCTCTTCCTAATATAGTTGTATATGTAATGTACTGTAATGTTCTAGAAAGTATTGACTCATGAATGAACTGACTCATTGTATGATATCGCATTCTAGTAATTGTTCTAGTATCTTCCTAAACTACCCCTATGGTAGTTTATTAGTAATCTATCTGGTACGTGTGAACATGGATGTATACCCTTGCTACCCAAGGGCATATGTTGAACTGGAAGGACCTTTTATGACTATATATGTACACATGATATATAACTAATATTTAAATGACTTTCGGACGAATACCCGATATCCCACCAGACCACATCTCAAGGCGCGAAAAGGAAATAGGGTGGATAGCTTTCCTAAGTCTTTTAAACATTTCTTATATAACTATACATATAGAGGCATGCAATTTATAATATAAAAGCATAAATAAGTTTTGTAAGACATTTGAAACATAAATATTATTTCAAGAAAAGATCGACTTGATGTCAATCTATAAAACAATTTGAAGGCATAAGTTTGATAAAGCAGTTTAAGTATAAGGAAACATTTGTTTGAAACACAGTTCTAAATAACTTTGAAAGGAAATGTACAGAGTAAGATGCACAGTTTAATAAGGAGTTTAAAACATATAAAATGTTTATAAAAATATGATTGATAACAGAATGTTGTATATTAATCACATGTGATTGATGTAATAAGTAATATAATCCTACTTACTAATCACATGTGATTGACATAATAAGTAGCATGATTCTACTTGTATCCCCCCCCCCCCCCCCCATAAAAGATTTAAAAATAGTTTAAAACATTAGTTAAGGGGTATGAACTCACCTGCAGTAAGTGATTGGAATTGAACGAACTGTTATCGTACGGAAGGATCGGACAAGTGTTTGGTGTCAAGTGAAGACTTAGACACACACAATGATCCTAATTACATATGAAAACATATGTATATAAATAATTAGGGATTATATCACTAATTATACAAGTATTAACATTTAAATGCGAGGAAAACACTTTTGGTCAAGTGCTAGGAGGCTAATGGGTTGCAACAAAGGAGTGCAATGCCCCTAATGGAAGTTTATGGTCTAATGACCATGTTCATTGGAGTTTACGGCCCAGGGGAGTAAGCTCCTGGCCGTAAACTCTCAACCAAGGCCTAATTGGAGGTTAGAATTATCACAACTCTAGTGGGGAATTGTTTCAAGGCTTAAACAAGTTTTTGGGTACCATATTGACTCCTTTGGGGAGTTTATGGCCCATAGACCATATTCCCTTGGAGTTTACGGCCGTAAACTCCCTTGGGAGGGTTCTTATGGTGCTTTCAAGTCTCAAACATTTCTAGGAACAAATCTAGACTTTAGTACTTCGCTTTAGGAGGGTTTATGGCACCAATTGGTACCATTTTATGGAGTTTACGGCCCTGGAACCTTTTGGGCCGTAAACTCCCTCACTCATGGGGTTCTAAGTGTTTTAACTAGTCCATAACACATTTAGGTACATGCCCAAATTGTCTATTGGCCTAAGGAAGGATTTAGGGTGTCCTTTGACCCCTTAATAGGAGTTTACGGCCCAAGAATTACTCTTGGCCGTAAACTCTTCAACACTTGTGCTTTCCTTATGTTTTCTAGGTCCTAAATACTTTAGGGTATTTGTCTAACATAAAGTCCAAGCTTAAGGAGGTGTTTCAAAGCATTCTTGGCATATTCAAGGGAGTTTAGGGTCTAAGATATTCTTGGGCCATGAACTCCCAAACTTGGGTGTTTCTAGGTTGATTTCATGTCCCTAAAACAAGTAGAATACTTTCTAGGCATTTGTTTAAGGCTATGGAGGACCCTAGGCACACTTTGGTGCCCTTACTTAGTGTTTACGGCCCAAGAGCATTTCCTTGGCCGTAAACTCCATTTAAGGGGGTGTTCTTGGTTGTTTTCTAGCCTCTAATGATCATACATATTATCCTAAAATAGTTGCCTAACAAGGAAATGGGACTAGATGGCCTTTAAGCTTCAAATTGGAGTTTACTCCCCAAAACATTCTTGGGCGGTAAACTCCCCGATCTCATATATTTGACATATAATCTATGTTAATAAGCATAAAACAAGCATTATAACACAACTAGAGAAGTATACTTACAATCTGGGATAAAACCCGAAGATCTGTGAGAGAGAATATTGACTTTTCTCTAAATGGAATTCAACAAATGAACCAATTTGGTTCAGAATTCTATTTATAGTCCTGAGATATTTTTGGCAAAAAATATTTTTATTCTTGGAACGAACTATAATGTCTTAGAGTAATGGAATAACAGTGTTCCACAAAACCCTAGTGCAACCACTCTCCTAATATCTTCTTAAGTGTAAATCCTGAAAACTGCCTAACTTACACTCAGAGTCTGAATTTTCACTGTAACTGATCTACATCTATTGGCTTGATATGGTTTGTTCAGAATGTAAATTTCGGGTTGTCACATCATCCCCCTGTTAAAGGGAATTTCGTCCTGAAATTAGAATTTAGGCAAGGAAGTATGCACGAATGATCGAGTCATGAGGAGGAAACTTCCTAATCGATTGGCTCTAGCGCACTTAAGTGAAATCGGGCTCTCGGTTGGCATTCCAACGAACCTTCACTAACTGGCGACGGCGTTGCTTCGTCCGCTTGACCTCTCGGTCGAGGGTCACTACGGTTCTAATACGAAGGCGAGGATCTCGACGAGTGGACTTGCAAGAGTTCTAAAAGAAAGGTATGCTTCACGATCGAGAATCGAAGAGTAGAAAGTATGTTACTAAGTTCGTGGAGTAGGTCTAGTTTGTGCGAGGCGTGGGACCGATTCTGATAAGAATATCGGAGGTCCTGTCTAACTTGGATTTAGCTTTCCACGCTTTACAAAGCGTATTAAGCTATTCCCAGAGTGAGTTATCCTAAAGAACTTGGTCACTCACTTGGAATCTCAAAGGTTCCTTTTCTTGCGTAACCTCCCAGTCAAAGGCCACCCCTTGCTGGGTCAAAGTTGTACAAGTTTCTGTAGCTTGCGAGGAGTTCTGAATGAACTAAGGCGATAGGTCGGTAAGACCTAGAATTTGGTGAAAGACTGTCGGTGTCTCTGGTTTCGATAAATGCTCAACGGTTTTGACAAATTGAAAGAGTACTCAAAATTTCCCACACTACTAACAGTGGGTCTTAGAAATTTGACTCTTCAATTTCAAAACCCGCGCCTAGAGAACTTCACTAAAGTTCCTCTATATAAAATGTTCCCGTGGGTTTTCTTCTTACTACGAGGGTAGATAAGTAAGTCATTACGTGGAGAAATAACGAACTGATCCAAGTAAGAAAGACGTAACCCTATTCATGTAGCTCCTGGAAACTATGGGCGTATTGGTCCTATCCGAAGGGTATCACTACGGACTCGAAGTGTCTGCATCAAGTTCAGGAGATAGTCTTCTGGATATCTTTCCATAACACTCGAACTGGTGATATTCGGATCTCAGGTCCATTCCTGGAAGTAATTCTTTCCTTGTGTTTGCTCAACCATTTCATCTATGCGAGGCAGAGATAATGATTTCTATGAAAATCTTGACGGAGTCCTCAATAACCGAGGTACATACAATGCGATCCGTCGATCTCTGGAAGAATATGACCGGGGTTCTCTAGGGTGAGAAATCTAGTCTTCTAATTCTATTTCTATGTAGTTCGCTTAGTTGTTTGCACTGTTCTGGTATCTCCGTGGGTGTTTAAACTATAGGGCGATCCGTTTTCGGGATTCGTACTGGGTTCTAAGTTTGTTCGCATGACGATGCGATTACTCGTATACTTAGGCAGTTCTCCGTCCTGAAGTCCATTTTATAATTCATACAGAGCTTCACGATCACAATCTCGTGTATACGAGTCATATATAATTAAGATTAAAAAGGTAGTCAAATAACGTATTCTTCCTTACCCTCACATCCCAATGAGGAAAAGAGTTAAGGCGAAATCATTAATTCTAAACCTGTAGAACCTTGATTATATAACACTCTTATGTATACATTCCTCAGTGATAGATCATCCGCATGAATTCCTGGATTGAACTTGACGTACTGCACAAGTGGTACCTCGGGGATTTCTTCGGAAAGAAAATAACTAAGAGGTACTCCTGGCATGAGTACTTCGGGGATTTCTTCGGAAAGAAAATAACTAAGAGGTACTCCTGGAATGAGTACTTCGGCGTTCTAATGTGACGGTTTCGCTGGAAAAGTGATCTAGAAGAAAGAGATGTACGTGTGAAGTTGTTTTTGTGAGGATCAAACTGAATCAATTCGTATGATAATGTCGAAATCATACTGAAACTTAAAGACATTAGAATTGATCATAAGGCGTTTACAGACAAAACACAACCGTGCAACCATGAACAAAGTTACAGTACTTAAGATTTACTACAAGACTATTGCTGCGAATAAGATATACTACAACAGACAAGTATACGCAGCACGAGACTCCCTATACAGACAGGATCTCGCAAAAGGTAAGACTCTAGTTGCACTAGTTCTGGATAGTTTATAAGTCTGTTACAACGAAACGCCTAAATTACATTTAACGTGGTTCCTGAGCAGGCTCTCCTGCAGCTGTGATCCTGAGAATCCTCCCATCTGCGCTAGAGTTCTTTGCTATCGGGCAATCTTTCTTGAAGTGCCCTGTCTCACCACATTGGTGGCATGACTGGCTAGTACTAGCTCTGGTGACGGGATTTTGGTGTTTAGCCAATGTTATGTGGACACAAGTGCCTTCCTCGTTACTCCACCTTGAAAATTGTTTCTTAAATCGTTTCGTGTTATAACTCATCTTGTGTGTAGGGTTAGTCCCGATGAAAGGGACTTGAGTAATGGGTCATTTCGGTGCTTCGCAGTCACGAGCATGATGCCCTATGTTTAGGCAATTGCAACATTGCATCTCATGGCAAGCCCCATGATGATGGAAACTACACTTATCACACTTCGGGAGTTTTCCCTCGTATGGCCTGTGCGATACGGGAACGGTAGGGGTTTCCACTTGCTGTTGTTGTATAGCCAGCTTTTGGGATCTCTTGCGTTCTTTCCGGGCTTGACGCTTTCGTTTCTTGTTCTCTGCTTTTCGACTTTGCGAGCCTGTGACTGTTACTGTTTGGCAACCTCTTGGATGGATACCACGATTGGAAACATCATTCCCATCAGCACCATTGACTGTGTTGATAGCGCTACGGTGTGCAAGGACCGCGGTTACGGCAGCCACTATGGCAGCTGTAACTGCCGTTTGAAAGGTAGCGGCGTCCATAGGAAAAGCAGAGGTTTCGCGGTTCGACTGATTGCTTCCAGATGACGACATGATTCTGTTAACATGAAAGATAAGGATTTTGTGAGCGATTCTGGTTGACCCTGATGTACTTAGATTGTTCATGAAAAGAGTAAAAGTACGTTCTCGAAAGTTTGACCTACATCCCTATGATGCATTCCTAGTATAGATTGAAAGTATGTTCGCGAAGGTTTGACCTACATCCCTATGATGCAGTCCTAGAAATGAGTAGAAGTGAGTTCGTAGAATGGTCTCAGGACGTTTGTTGTGCAAGCCGAGATATCGTAAGTTCGTGAATAACAAGATCCAACCACTGAAAGAGACTTGGAAATGTCTCCGGATCTAATTTGCTATAGTCCAATGACTTGACTAAAGCATGATTCAGATAGACTCTAATGAACGAATGATAAGAGTACTTGAATGAAGAATGACACAGAAATTAGCCGGCTGTCAATATCTTTGATATTCACGATGTAAAGATTCTGGAAAATGACCTTGTAAAGGTCTTACATCATATCCACAGAAGATAGTTCCTGACAACATAAAGACCCAACTAAAGTACTTACGGAACAAGATAATTTCATAGCAAATGCCACATCAGGCATAGACAGAAAAACACGATTCCTTTTTATAAGGGAAATAAAGTAAAGCGTCTACTACTGGCGACGGTTATCCCCCTGGTGAGCTCTTAGTTCAACCAATTGACGTTCCATGTCAAGTAGGTGTCTTCTGTACACCCTAAGGCATACTCGAAGTTCCATGACTTCGGCTCGTGATTCGGCCAGTGCTTGCAGCAGGGTTTCATGGTTTCTCTCTGATCTCTCGTGTGCATCTTCTAGATGAATGGTGTGGAGGGTATGCATTCTAGCATAGGCGACTACTTCTGTAATCTGATGTAGGGCTGTCCTGCCTTGAATCTCATTTCGGGCCACTCTGCGGACCAAGATTTGCAAGACTCTATCTGCTGAGCCCCCATTGCTCAAGTCGTAAAAGCTCCGGTCGCCATCAAATGGCATAGACTGATCTTGTCCTTAGCTCCATGTTTCCAAGCATTCCACTCACTCAGGTTCGGGCCACGAAAAAGCCAGACGAGGGTTAGGAATTGGAAATGGAGCTGCTTGGGGTAGGTTTTCAACCTCTGGTTCGGAGTTAGCATCTTACGAAAGGTCTTCATCATGGTGATCATTCAGGGGAAAAGGATGATCATTCTCTGGTTAATCTCCAAACCAACCAGCTATGACTTCATTCGGAAGATACTGGTTGCCGAGGGGATGGAGTCCAACTATGTTTTCCATGCGAGAATTTAGGGTAAGAGAATAATCATTAGACGAACTATCTAGATAATTATCTAGCAAACCTTCATTAGTTACATCGCTATTTGTGAAGTGCATACCAGCTATGTGTAATCTAAATAGGATAGACCTTCGAATAAGTGACCTTAATTCCAAATTCACACAGAATAAGGGTAAGGCAAAATTATCACAGATTCTAAGTCTATAACATCCTAATTACATATAGCCTTAGTGTATCTACTTAGCAACTATCAACTTAGTAATGAAGATCCCGTTTTAATTCTCAAGTGTAAAGTACTTATAGTAACACCAAATACTCCTATAGTATTTTAATTTTAATGTTATGTTCTATTGTTCTCATTGTGGTAGGGTTGGTAAGATTTTATCATTATTGCAACCACACACTTAAACTTAGGCACATGCTAGTCAACTCTCGGATAATATAGGTTATCAGGCTATATCTTCCCAGTTTTGACCATATGTCTCTAAGCCCACTTGTGTTGCCCAACAATCGTAATTCTTTTGTACTGTCCTAGTGACACTAATTTTAGTATGAATGCAGCACGTATACTTACTTAAATATTTTACTATTTAAAGTATAAACTCTTGGTCAGAGTATTTTTTAATCCCTTATGTATTTATAGTTAGTATATCTTTTATGGGTTGATATACTTAATTCACTATAAACAATGCTCTGATACCAATCTGTCACACCCCAAAATTAGGAACGGCGGAAACATTCTGGGGCGGAGAACGTCATGTATAATATCAAAAACAATGTAAAGTAGTAAATAAGCAACAACATCATCCATTGCATTAATAATATAATTATTATACAAATGTGTTCTGTCAAATTTTGATAAAAACTAAAGCATAAATCAAAATGAAAGATAAGTCTTGAACAAGCTCCATCTTCCTTTCTCCTTGCATCGGTACCTGTCTATGATGACCTGAGGATACAAGTAATTTTGAAAGCGAGTATCAGCTTTGAAGCTGGTGAGATCATAAGTATTTAGTGTCTTAAGTTGTATGTAAGTATTTGTATGTAAGAATTTGTATGTCTATGTATTGTAAGTATTGAAAATGTATATGAACTGTAAGTGTTTGAAAAACCCTAGAATCCCTATGATTCCTATTAGTATATGAAGGTGTCTTCTACCAAGACCTAGCTACAACTCGAGCCATGACATTTAAGTCATGCTCCGATTTAAATCACAATAATTAACGTATTCTTGTATATGTACTGTAATGAACTGTTCTAGCTGTAATGTAATGAACTGTTCTAGCTGTAATGTACGTGCTCTCTACCTAGCAAGTATAGTAATGTAATCGTTCTAGTATAGTTGTATAAGTTCTCTTCCTAGTATAGTTGTATATGTTCTCTTCCTAGTATAGTTGTATACGTTCTCTTCCTAGTATAGTCGTATATGTAATGTACTGTAATGTTCTAGAAAGTATTGACTCATCAATGAACTGACTCATTGTATGATATCGCGTTCTAGTAATTGTTCTAGTATCTTCCTAAACTACCCCTATGGTAGTTTACTAGTAATCTATCTGGTACGTATGAACATGGATGTATACCCTTGCTACCCAAGGGAATATGTTGAACTGGAAGGACCTTTTATGACTATATATGTACACATGATATACAACTAATATTTAAACGACTTTCGGACGAATACCCGATATCCCACCAGACCACATCTCAAGGCGCGAAAAGGAAATAGGATGGATAGCCTTCCTAAGTCTTTTAAACATTTCTTATATAACTATACATATAGAGGCATGCAATTTATAATATAAAAGCATAAATAAGTTTTGTAAGACATTTGAAACATAAATATTATTTCAAGAAAAGATCGACTTGATGTCAATCTATAAAACAATTTGAAGGCATAAGTTTGATAAAGCAGTTTAAGTATAAGGAAACATTTGTTTGAAACACAGTTGTAAATAACTTTGAAAGGAAATGTACAGAGTAAGATGCAAAGTGTAATAAGGAGTTTAAAACATATAAAATGTTTGTAAGAATCATTTGAAGGAAATTGTTTGGTAAAACGGCTAATGAGTAGCCAAATCATTTGAATGATGTATATTAATCACATGTGATTGATGTAATAAGTAATATAATCCTACTTACTAATCACATGTGATTGACATAATAAGTAGCATGATTCTACTTGTATCCCCCCCCATAAAACATTTAAAAATAATTTAAAACATTAGTTAAGGGGTATGAACTCACGTGCAGTAAGTGACTGGAATTGAACGGACTGTTATCGTACGGAAGGATCGGACAAGTGCTTGGTGTCAAGTGAAGACTTAGACACACACAATGATCCTAATTACATATGAAAACATATGTATATAAATAATTAGGGATTATATCACTAATTATACAAGTATTAACATTTAAACGCGAGGAAAACACTTTTGGTCAAGTGCTAGGAGGCTAATGGGTTGCAACAAAGGAGTGCAATGCCCCTAATGGAAGTTTATGGTCTAATGACCATGTTCATTGGAGTTTACGGCCCAGGGGAGTAAGCTTCTGGCCGTAAACTCTCAACCAAGGCCTAAATGGAGCTTAGAATTATCACAACTCTAGTGGGGAATTGTTTCAAGACTTAAACAAGTTTTTCGGTACCATAATGACTCCTTTGGGGAGTTTACGGCCCATAGACCATATTCCCTTGGATTTTACGGCCGTAGACTCCCTTGGGAGGGTTCTTATGGTGCTTTCAAGTCTCAAACATTTCTAGGAACAAATCTAGACTTTAGTACTTCGCTTTAGGAGGGTTTATGGCACCAATTGGTACCATTTTATGGAGTTTACTGCCCTGGAACCTTTTGGGTCGTAAACTCCCTCACTCATGGGGTTCTAAGTGTTTTAACTAGTCCATAACACATTTAGGTACATGCCCAAATTGTCTCTTGGCCTAAGGAAGGATTTAGGGTGTCCTTTTACCCCTTAATAGGAGTTTACGGCCCAAGAATTACTCTTGGCCGTAAACTCTTCAACACTTGTGCTTTCCTTATGTTTTCTAGGTCCTAAATACTTTAGGGTATTTGTCTAACATAAAGTCCAAGCTTAAGGAGGTGTTTCAAAGCATTCTTGGCATATTCAAGGGAGTTTACGGCCTAATATATTCTTGGGCCATGAACTCCCAAACTTGGGTGTTTCTAGGTTGATTTCATGTCCCTAAAACAAGTAGAATACTCTCTAGGCATTTGTTTAAGGCTATGGAGGACCCTAGGCACTCTTTGGTGCCCTTACTTAGTGTTTACGGCCCAAGAGCATTTCCTTGGCTGTAAACTCCATTTAAGGGGGTGTTCTTGGTTGTTTTCTAGCCTCTAATGATCATACATATTATCCTAAAATAGTAGCCTAACAAGGAAATGGGACTAGATGGCCTTTAAGCTTCAAATTGGAGTTTACTCCCCAAGAACATTCTAGGGCGGTAAACTCCCGGATCTCATATATTTGACATATAATCTATGTTAATAAGCATAAAACAAGCATTATAACACAACTAGAGAAGTATACTCACAATCTGGGATAAAACCCGAAGATCCGTGAGAGAGAATATTGACTTTTCTCTAAATGGAATTCAACAAATGAACCAATTTGGTTCAGAATTCTATTTATAGTCCCGAGATATATTTGGCAGAAAATATTTTTATTCCTGGAACGAACTCTAATGTATTAGAGTAATGGAATAACAGTGTTGCACAAAACCCTAGTGCAACCACTCTCCTAATATCTTCTTAAGTGTAAATCCTGAAAATTGCCTAACTTACACTCGGAGTCTGAATTTTCACTGTAACTGATCTACATCTATTGGCTTGATATGGTTTGTTCAGAATGGAAATTTTGGGTTGTCACATCATAGTCGTTTCATGTAAAGGTTCTGTAGAAGTCTATAAGAGGAATTGGGTACAAAGTTGTGTTTGAGTACAGCTTACCATCTGCAGGCTGATGGCTAGAGCGAAAGAATGCTTCAAACACATGAAGATATGCTGAGAGCATGTACCCTAGAGTTCCAAGGGAACTGGGACGAGCACTTACCTCTGGTAGAGTTTTCCTACAATAACAGTTTCCACTCGAGCATTAAGATGGCACCCTATCAAGCTTTGTATGTACAGAAGTGTCGTACACTGTCTTGCTAGCTTGAGGCTTGAGAAAAGTAGTTTATGGGCCCCGAGATAGTCCATGAGACTGTTGAAAAGTTGAAGGTGATTAGGGAAAGAATGTTAGTAGCTCAGGATCGACAGAAGACCTATGCTGACAAGATGAGACGAATGATGACCTTCGAAGTTGGGGATTAAGTTTTTCTTAAAGTCTCACCGTGGAAGGGATTTATAGGATTTGGGAAACGAGGAAAGTTGAGTCCAAGGATCATTATACCGTTCAAAGTTATTCAGAGGATTGGGAACCAAGCTTACAAGGCTAAGCATTGTAACGCACGAGATTCAAGGCTAAGCATTTTAGATACCATAATAGTCTAGGTCAACTATTGTAACTCTTTTTCAAACAATAAAGATAAATTATTGGATTATTATGTGAATTATGTGTGTTTATGTGCTTATTAATTATTTACAAATGTATAATAAATAAAGAATAACAATAAGCATCAAAATTAAAGTGTGATATAATCCCGATATCTTTACATAAAGTTGTAGTGGTCTAAACAAGGATTATGGGGATATAAACAATGCCGAAATCCAAGTTATAACAAAGAAGTTATGACCCGTCAAAGTTTCACGATGGAACCAGCATGACACTGGGAAGTGTAAATAGTGAATTTACGATAGAGCAATTTTTAGCCTTAGCGATCTAAACGAAAGTCGTAGAATACATTAAACCAAGAGCGTACACAAAAAGAACACCCAAATCTGACTTCGTATGAGGAAGTTATGATTTTTTGAAATTTCGACTTAGCAGTGTACAACCCGAAGTTCAAATATTATAACGAGTGGTATTTAGCCGACACGACCTAAACAAGAATCAAATATCTCGTTAATAGTAGCGTAACGATAAAAAGATAGGCAAAAACGAACGTCGGATGAAAAAGTTATGATTTTTAACGGACTAATCCTGTCCCGGCGTGTTAAAAATATACAACTTAAAATAAATTTAAAATTAACCGACAGAGTCTAAACGAAAGTTGTAGAGTACATTCCCGCCCACGCGTGGATATCAAGAATGTCGAAAACGGAGCTTGTATGCGAAAGATACGAATTTTTGAAGTTGAGGGTGCAATTTGCGAAACCTGTTGCGATAGTGATGATGTGGCTCAGTTTGGGCCGTCCGATGAAGATCAGTCTCGCATCCGATGAACGACGCGTCACCCTTCGCTACGCCCCACATCTGAGGTTGGGTACGCCCAACGTACCTCGACCTTATCCCTTCCGAGTCCGGGTGTGAGCCAGCTGTATGCGAGCTGGACCCTTATCTGAAGCTACGCGCAGCGTAATACTGCTGAACGTGCAACGCAGATCCGAAGTCCAGCCCTATAAATACCATGCAAAATGTTCCAGATTTCTCAATCATTTGTTCATTCTCTCTCTAATTTCTTTCTCTCTCTAGGGTTTCTAACCCCCCTTAAAGCCTAGGTGAACCCCTAGCACCCGAAGTAAGCCCTAAGGCTCCTGGAGTCCCGAGAAAAAGAAGGTCTTTTGGTAGTCCAGTTTTCTATAAAACCCGCTCTAAGTGAGCTATGCCTACGCTATTTTTAATATAGCTTTTATTTAATTATAGTAACGTTATTAGGAACTTATAATAAGTACTTGGGCTATTACTATGGGTTCTATTAATAATGTTTAACGCTTATATAATAGTAATAATAGCTAGACTATTAATTAGTCATGATTAACGTTAGACTAAACCATAATGGTATTGATACTAGGTTTTGTCAAGGGAAAAATGTTTTGAGATAACGAAGTGTTGTCTGAATACCGAGTCACCGCCTTCTCAGGTGAGTGCATAGTTACTTTCATCTTACACATAGATATGAAGTATTTTATATAAATTACGTGATGTGTGTGCATATTATCTCTATACTTGCTATCTATATTGGATGAAGGATTCTATACATGTTTTAAATGATTTAAACTATATATGTATTTTATATCTACAAAATGTGTTGGGAAAAACATGGGTAGATGTAATAGTTGCTGTGTGAGTAAATAAAAAAATGAGAGGCCTGTTATAGATGTTATTGATGATCCAGTCATCTAGCGGAGTATAGATGAAGACAACAGACTATTCTTGACGGTCCATTGGAACACTAGTAGACTCGCAACCTGTAGGTGTTTATTTCAACTGTGTGTTTACCAGCAGTAATCCATCCCCCACATGGTTGCCACCTTTGACATGAATTGTCGAGGAATCCCTGAAGCATGTGTTGTCACCCCGATAAAAGTCCTTAGACTAGGTCCCTTGTGTTAAAGTTAATAAACATATTTATTGTGGGTTGAAAACACTATGTGCTCATCAGGCTCCCAAGCCTAACCTGCTCAGTTTCTTGTATTACAGGTAGTGGCGCATGAGCATAGATGTTTGGATGAGAGATAAGGGATTATAGGCATGTAAATACAAAATAATGTAGTAAGGATTATGTTGTGTTGTTTATGCTTTTGATTTGTATTGAACATGACATCCCGAGTCTTTTAATGAGATACATTTCTTTGGAAATGCTTTTGATAAATCTTTATCATATTTTGTTTTAGGACAAATTCTGAAATACTTTTATTTAAAATGTTACTCTGATTTTCAAACAAGCATAAACTAAATCGGTCTCTTCTGGCCAAGAAAATGGGGATGCCACAACACATATCCGTACGATGTCCCATTGTTGCACATATTCCACAAACTATCACTTGTGGAGTTTGTCCCATGGCTAGCTTTTGTACAATGGAGGTTAGATCTTTGATTTAAGACTCTAGGTTTGATGTTCTGTGACAACCCAAAAATTTCATTTGTGTAATTTCTACAGTCAAACACTTCAAATATTAGTCAAAAACATTTGAGTACATCTTTTACCGGATTTAAGTTCGTTTGGGTGTTTTATTTTTATTTTCGTCAAAACGATTTAATAAAAGGAAGTATCGTTATGAGTAAGCTGTAACAAACAAAATGAACAACCCCATAGTAGGTGTTTATGGTCAAACAATTGGTGTTTGGGTCGTAAACACCATTTTCTCAAGACTCATGCATATAGCATGAGTTTACACACCCTTTTTCCTCATTTCCTACTTCCCACCTCAAGAACACAAAACTTTCCTTTCAAGTATCATAGATTCATCTCTTCAAATCCGCCAAAAATGTAAGTTTTCCTTCCTAGATGCTTTCATACAACACTTAATCTAGTGTTTATACATCATTTCATCCATGGATTCTTGGTTTTTACATAGATCTTTAAGTGTTCTTCAAAACACCGAGAACACCAAGAACACACACTAGTGTTCTTGGGTCCTAAACACTCTTACAAGCTACATATAAGTAAGTATACTCCTCCCAGCTAGCTATTTGCTTAGTATACTTGATAATCCATGGAATGAACACCAAAATCCCCAAGAACACATATGTTTATGGTTTGGGGATCTCCCAAAACCGTAAACACCACTAAGTGGTGTTTATTTGCCCCTAACACCTTCTAATGCTTGAATAAGAGGCTAGAAACCTGCATGCATGATCTAAGAACCACAAAACACGAAAATGATGAAGTGGCCAAGAGTTTACAGCCGTGAACTCAAGGGTTTATGACCTTAAACCCCCATGGAGTGGTCCAAGGACCGTAAACTCCAAAGGAGTGCCATTTCGAGCCCTAACCACTTCCTAAGCCTTCTATTCAACCCTAGGGCACTTCTTTGTGAAGCATGAGACCTTGAAACACACAAATGCACTATTCCCATGAGTTTACGGCCGTAAACGCATGGGGGAAATGGTCTAGAAACCATAAACACCCTTAAGGGCCACCATTTGAGGAGTAAACTCCAATGTAAGGCCATACTCTCTTTAGATACAACCCTTAGCACTCCTAGAACTTGAAACAAAGTGTTTTCATGCATTAGAGTGTCTTTACTTATTTAATTAGTGATTAAATAACTAATTAGATACATTTATGTATCACTACATGTTACATAGGATCCGTGTGTGTGTTCAAGTCCTCACTTGACACCTAGCATCCTACCTGGCACTTCCGTCAAATCCACTCATTGCAGGTGAGTTCATACCCTTTAATCAACCTTTTAAATATTTTTAAATGCTTTTATGGGGGATACAAGTTGAATCAAACAGATTATAGTATCAATCACATGTGATTTATAACTTGCAACCAAAAGGATATTCTATATTTTTAACTGCTTTACCAACAAAATTGCTTTAAATGTTTATCAAACTCATTTTCATGTTAAATTGCTATAAAACTACTTCCAAACTCTTTTAAAGTTCTTTTTTTCTAAATCATATCTACAAAAATATATTTATATAAGTAAGACTTGAAGGACTTAGGACTGATAGCTCATCGTACTTCCTGTTCTTGTTTGATTGTGGACTTAGGGTATATTGTTATCTGTCCGGCCGTCGTTGAGTTCTTAGTTATATATTATATATATTTGTGATGGATATAGAAGTCTTCACTTCAGTTCATTACCTTTTTGTATCGAAGGCTTACTATGACACCTACTAGAGTCAGTACAGTTGTGAGTCAATACATGATAAATACTATACAAAGAGAATACTATATAATAGACAAGAGAATACTCGATACATTATAATAGAAAATACATTTTACAATATTCAAGAGAATATACTATAATTAGAATGTGACATACTACTTCTTGATACGACACTTCACAATATTATCACCGTGTAACCAGAGTCTCCTAGAGGGAGAGCGAGCATTGTGTGTATAGATATATACGGGGCAGACACTCCCACATCCCAACTGTTAGCTATAGTCTGAGCCGACTAGGCCCAGGGGTGACAAAATGTCACCATTCTACATTTGACTCGGAGGGTCATCAGTTATTCGATCGTCAATCAGCATGGTTACATACGAGTTCACATTTAGACCTTTAATTAACACACTAAGAATTAAAGGCAACATAGATTCCCTGAGGTGTACTGTACATTTAATACTACCTGGAGTCTGCATTTTCATTACATTCAGCCGGCAGTTACACTGTTAGGGGTAAAGAATTATTTTCCCAATTACATTATATGAATGAAGTCTAAAACTATACTTGCATACTAATAGTTTCACTGGGAAAACTATTACATTTTCAAAGGATCAAACATGCAAACAACCGGGTCTTGGTAGAATACTACTATTACTGGAAAATATAGGATTTTATATGGAGCACCCTAATTTCAAACATTGATATCAACTATTATACTACATGATTGTAAACATTTTATACAAGCAATGACACTAAATACTTATGAACTCACCAGCTTTATGTTGCTACTCGCTTTCAAAATAACTTTTATTCTCAGGTCATCAGTAGACAGGTATAGATGCAGCTTTTGAGAAGATGGAGCATATACAAGACTCATCTTTTAATTTTGATTATACTTTTGGTGTCTTACAAACTGTACATAACACGCTTGTATTAAAAATTATTATATTAATGCAATGGATGTTGTTGCTTGTCTTTACTTTTATGCATTGTTATGATATCGTACATGACGTCCTCCACCCCAGAACGTTTCCTCCATTCTCGGTTTTGGGGTGTGACAGATTGGTATCAAAGCATTGTTTATAGTGAATCAAGTATATCAACCCATAAAAGATATACGACTTATAAACACATCGGGATTAAAACACTTTGACCAAGAATATATATACTCTTAAGTAATAAAATATTTAACTAAGTATATATATATATACATCCATTCATACAAAGGGTCAGTATCATACTAGAACAGAACCAAAGTTGTAATTTTGTTGAACATCACAATTAGGCTTAGAGACATATAGTCAAATCTGGGTGGATGTAGCCTGATCAACTACATTTTCCTAAGAGTGACTAGCATGTGCCTAAGAGTGGTTGTGTTGTTGAAACCAGTCTAAAAACTTACCAACACTACTACAAGATCATCATAACAAGAATACTATAGGAGTATTCTGCAATTCTATGAATTACATATGTGAGAACTAAAAAGGTCTCTATCAAGTAGGTCAATATTCGTTAAGTGGGTACGCTAAGGTTATATGAAATTCAGGTGTTATAGACTCAGAATATGTGATCTTTGCTTCATTTCCTGTCCTTGTTTGGTTGTGGATTTGGAGTTAGGACCACTTATTCGAAGGAATATCCTACTTCGATTTCATATAACTAGTATACACTACACAAGTATTAACATAACTAATAAAGATCATCAAATAATTATCTTAAGTAGTATGTCTATATATATAAGATTCTTATACCCCTTTTCTCGCGTAGATTTCATGGCTAGATTCCATCATCATGGTGACCCATACTTTCCACCCCACGGCAATGCTAGATGGCTTGAAGAAGAGTCGGATGATGAGCATCAAATCCCTTTGGATGATCATCACGCAAAAGGCTTCTCGGATGGATCTGACTCCGAGCCCGATGTTAACAACCTACCCCCAGTAGGTCAAGACCTAATTAACAACCCCCGACTAGCGTTTCAGGGTCCCACACCCTTGTGGGCAACAACCTTGAATCGATGGAGCGATGAACAGGGTCAGCCTTTACCTTTCAATGGAGACCGAGGCTTTTACAACATAAGTGACAGAAGCTCAGTTGATCGAGCCCTACCCATCATGGTCCGTAGAATTGCTCGGAATGTGGAGCAAGGTCGAGCAGCCATCGGCCGAGTAGTGGAGATTAATGCCAACACCGGTGTTAACATAGTCTGCATTTGCTATCTCGAAGAGGCAATGGAAAGAGCTAGAAGGACTAATGAGACTATGCAATTACAGCTAGCTGCCTCACGAGCTGAAGTCATAAAACTTCGAGTTCGCCAGAGGGCTCATGAACGACACCTCCAAGAAGTGGTCCGTCTGATGGAAGACCTTAGGGTTTGCCCGAGGAATTCTCATCACTGTTAAAAGATGTCTAGCACATCTTTTCTTTTGATTAAGGAATAGCCTTTCGTATGTGTGCTCTATGAAGCACTTGTCTGTAAAATATTCCTATCTTTCAATACACTATGTAGTCTACTAAACTGTCAAATATTTTCCCTCATATGGTTTGATGTAAGACCTACTGTTAGGTCGTTTTTCCCAAACTCATTTACATCAGTAATACCAGTAATATTGGCAATTATCTAATCTGTACTCTTGTGTTTCCCTACTCTATTGTTATGACTTTATCTGATAGTTGGACTATGGAAATTTAGTCCATGAAACACCCTCATCATACTTACAATCGATTCTTACTATTGTCATCATTTTCATGAACTTTCAGTAAAAGATGCCGCCTCACAAGCGTCCAAACAAAAACACGCCTGCAAATCAAACTCCACCACCACCACCTCCTCCTCCGTAGTTCGATGCAGTGATGTTTCAAGCAACTGTGACCGAAACTATGGCCTAAGTAAATTCTGGTAATGCAAGTGGAGCCGGAATGGGCACCAACTCTAGACATGGTGAAATCTATCCACGTACACAGGGGTGTACCTATATGGATTACATGAGCTGCAAACCCACATACTTCAATGGGACCGGAAGGATCATTGCACTGTCCCAATGGATCAAAAGGACTGAAGCCATCTTCAAGATGTGCTCGTGCCCTGAAGAGATCAAGATAAAGTTCGCAGCTTGCACCTTCACCGAAAGGGCCTTGACGTGGTGTAATGGCCATGTCAAATCACTCTCCTTGGTAACAGCCAACACCATGGGTTGGAACACACTGAACGACCTTCTGACAAGGGAGTACTGCCCTAGGGGTGAAATTCAGAAACTCGAGGAGGAACTATGGAACCTCAAGATGAAGGGGACCGACATAGTGGCTTGTACAGCCAGGTTCTGCGACCTGGTAACTCTATGTCCTAACTTGGTCCCCACCTACGGCAAGAAAATTGAACAATACATTTGGGGTTTAGTGCCCCCGTATCAAGGGAACGTTTTAGCATCACACCCTACGACCTTTGACAGTGCCAAGGAATTAGCCCAAAGGTTGATTGATCATGAACTTCCTTACACTCCATCAACAACCACAACGGTTGCCACTGCACCGACCAAGACATCCGACAACAAGAGGAAGTGGTGGGATCGAAAGAAGGGCAAGTCCACTCAATCCTCTTCCAAGAACCAACAGACTGTGGTTGTCCATGCTGCCACTACTCCTGCTACCCTGTACCAGCCAAAACATATGCAGGGAACCTACCCAAGTGCACCAAGTGCTCTTTCCATCATCACGGCCCCTACCGTGAAATGGACTGTACTAACTGTAACCGGAAGGGCCATACCGCCCGGTTTTGTAGATTTCAACCCAAGTCCATCACTTAGGTTCCCAGTACTGGAGTGAGTCAAGCCTGCTACGGGTGCGGCAAGACAGGGTACATCAAAAGAAACTGCCCGAAAGCTGGGAATACGGGAGGAACGGGAAGACTACTTGCTATTGGCCATAATGAATTCGTGGCAGGCCCCACAGTAGTCACCGGTATGTTCCTTCTCGATAACTCTTATGCTTGTATCCTATTCGATAGTGGGGTAGAAAGAAGCTTCGTAAACCAAAACTTTAAACACTTACTCAAAGAATCACCGCAAACACTAAAAGAAACCTTCATCATAGAAATGGCTAACGGCAAGACAGAGAGTTCTAACGAAATCTACATATGTTGCACCCTCACGTTAGATAATCACTCATTCCCAATCGACCTCATACCACTATCGATCAAGAGTTTTGATGTCATTGTGGGCATGGACTGGTTGAGTCTTCATCGTACCGATATCTTGTGCTTCGACAAATCCATCCGTCTAAACCTACCAAATAACGACACCTTGATGATCTACGGAGACAAACCCAGTTCGAGCCTTCATATCATCTCAACTATTCAAGCCCAGAAGTACTTGCCTAAGGAATATCATGCATTCCTTGCACACATTGTCGACACAATCCAGAAAACAAAAGACCTAAAAGACTTCCCCGTAGTATGTGACTTCCCCGATGTCTTTCCAGAAGAGCTACCAGGTTTACCTCCGCAACGTCAGGTCGAGTTCAGGATCGACTTAATTCCAGGAGCTACCCCCTAGCCAAATCGCCCTATCGTCTAGCACATGCTGAGATGCAAGAGCTGTCCAGTCAACTTAACAAACTGCTCAGCAAGGGCTTTATAAGACCAAGCTTCTCACCCTGGGGAGCACCGGTCTTGTTCGTAAAGAAGAAAGACGGATCGTTCCGTATGTGCATCGATTACAGAGAACTCAACAAGCTGACGGCCAAAAATCGTTACCCTCTTCCTCGTATAGAAGATTTATTCGACCAATTGCAAGGGGCGACTTACTTTTCCAAGATTGATCTGAGGATCGGGTATCACCAGTTACAAGTGCTTGAGGAGGATGTCCCAAAAACGGACTTCCGAACTCGTTACGGACACTACGAGTTCATAGTGATGTCGTTCGGACTAACCAATGTGCCCTCAATATTCATGGACTTAATGAATAGGGTGTGTTGTCCTTACTTGGATCAGTTCGTCATCATCTTCATTGATGACATACTTATCTACTCTCGAAGTAAGGAGGAGCATAGCGATCATCTACGACAAGTCCTAGAAACCCTACGATCGGAGAAGTTATACGCGAAGTTCTCTAAGTGCGAATTTTGGATCTGAAGAGGCGATTTCTTAGGACACGTGATTAGAGAAGAAGGAATCCACGTGGACCCATCCAAGATTAAATCTATTGAGAACTAGTCAGCACCGAAGATGCCTACAAAAAATTTTCAATTTCTAGGCCTCGCTGGCTAGTACCACAGGTTCATACAGAACTTCTCTCGGATTGCGAAGCCTCTTACAACATTGAACTAGAACAGCGTGGCCTGTGACTGGTAAGAGAAACAAGAGAAAGCATTTCAAACCTTGAAGCAAACCTGATGCACCGCACCGGTGTTGTCCCTCCTTGGAGGGATAGATGACTTTGTGGTGTACTGCGATGCATACAACCAAGAGCTCGGCTGTGTTTTGATGCAATGAGGTAAGGTCATCACCTACGACAGCTAAAGACACACGAGGTCAACTACACCACACACGAACTTGAATTAGGAGTGTTTGTGTTCACCCTAAAGATCTGGAGACATTACATGTATGGTGCGAAGAGCACTATCTTTACAGATCACAAAAGCCTACAACACATATTCAACCAGAAGGAGCTCAATATGAGACAACAACGATGGGTCGAGCTACTCAATGACTACGAATGCGAAATTTGTTATCATCCGGGTAAAGCTAATGTAGTAGCAGACGCCCTAAGTCGGAAAAAATATTCTGGTCGAAGGGTCAAGTCATTAACAATAACTATCCATTCGCATCTATCCGCACACATTAAGGAGGGTCAGCTCGAAGCCTTGAAACCTGAAAATGTGGCGGGAGAATCCCTACGAGCAATGGATAAGAACCTAGAAGTTAAGGGTGACAGAGCCTTATATCTCATGGACCGAATCTAGACACCGCGACACGGTGGATTTAGAGACTTGGTCATGAAGGAAGCCCACAACACTCGATATTCTGTTCACCCAGATTCATATAAGATGTATCTGGATCTTAAAAAGTTCATACTGGTGGCCTAACATGAAAGCATAGATTGCTACCTTCGTGACTAAATGCCTTACTTGCGCCAAGGTCAAGATCGAATACCAGAAACCATCAGGCATACTCCAGCAACCGGAGATACCTGAATGGAAGTGGAAGTGGATCACTATCGATTTGATAACCAAGCTACCCAAGAAAATGGGTGGACTTGATACCATATGGGTCATCGTTGATAGATTGACCAAGTCCGCACACTTCCTGCCCATCAAGGAAACAGACAAGATGGAGAAACTCACAAGAACATACATTCGGGAGATAGTATGACTGCATGGTGTTCCCATATCTATTATATCCGATAGAGATAACAAATTCACTTCGAGATTATGGAAGTCACTACAAAGCTCCTTAGGAATGAGGTTGGACATGAGTACGGTCTACCATCCACAGACCAATGGATAAAGTGAAAGAGCTATCCAAACTCTGGAAGATATGTTGTGAGCCTTTGTGATCGACTTTGGTAAGGCATGGGATACCCACTTACCCCTTTTCCAGTTTTCCACAACAACAGTTATCACACGAGCATCAAGGCTGCTCCATTCGAAGCCCTCTACAACCGAAAGTGCAGGTACCCTCTATGTTGGGCTGAGGTGGGTGACACTCAGTTAGCTAAAGGGCAAGTTCATGATAGCACTCTCACGGGTCCGGAGATCATACGAGAAACGGCAGAGAAGATTGTTTAGATTTGTGAATGACTGAAAGCCTCTAGAGACCGACAGAAAAGCTATGCAGACAAACAAAGAAAACCCTTGGAGTTCCAGGTGGGAGGCCGAGTCCTTTTGAAAGTCTCACCTTGGAAAAGCTTGATACGTTTTGGAAATCGTGGAAAGCTGTGACAACCCTACTTTAATTCTGTTATATAATTCTGTTTCCACTAACGGAATATGTCATTTATAAAAGTTCCGTAATTTGCAGTCGTGAAATAAATGAATATTTAAGTATTTATTTATATTTCATGTGATTATCATTTTAGTGAAAATAAATATAATTCGTTAATGTTAGTTACATTTAACGAAACAAAGTTATATTATTTTTTCAACCACTTAACCCGGGTAAAAAGTTTAAACCCCGTTACACTTGAGCATCTGGTAGTCGTGTACTGGGTGCAATACCCGAGGCATATATAAGGAAAGTGGATACCACCTTGCACCCTTTACCACCCAAACACACTCTCTCTCACTACTTTCTCTCTCTAGACCCAATTTCAACTCCAAAACCGCAATTTCCGACTTCCAAACGTAAGGCTTTCATCCCTAACTTGTTCTAAACTTGCATCAATGTATATATAGCTGAAAATTCGTATGAATGAGGGGTAAACAAGAAGTTTACGGCCTAAGAAGCTCCTTAGGCCGTAAACACCCAAAACATGGCCAAATGTCCCAATTTTCCTTCCTTTAAGCTTGTATACTAGTTAGGGATTTTACCTAGAAGTGTTTGGCCATCAAAACATGAGATTTTAAAACATAAAAGAGGGTTTACGAGCCAAGCACATGCTTAGCCCGTAAACACCCTTCTTCCATGTCAAAATGCCCCAAAAACTCATCCAATGCATGTTAGACTTGAGATATGATTTTTAGGAAATGCCATTTCGACTTTAGGACCATTAAAAACCACATTTTGAGGGGTAGTTTAGATTTTACGACCCAAGCATAAGCTAGGATCGTAAACTCCCCCAAACATCACCAAATGAGGGTTTAAACCCCCAAATTGGCCCTAGACCTTCACTAGATTAATTAAGGGATTGAATTAGGAGCCTTGGCATCAATTTTGGAGAGTGAACAAGAGTTCACGGCAAAGCTAAGAGGCTTATGGTCATAAACTCGCAAGGAGCGGCCTTTGGGCCGTAAACTCCAAGGGAGTAAACTCGTGGACTCCCCCGTAACCCCTTTTGGCCTTGTACAATCCCCTAGAACCATTTCCAATCCACGAGACCCCGAATCAATGTTAGGATATGTAAATGTTTTAATACAAAGCATAAAATGACTAATATCTTGTAAAACACATATCTCATATGTTAATAGGGTCCTAAACGATGTACAAGTCCTTAATTGACACCAAACGCTCAACCGACACTTAAACCCAATTTACCCGACTTCAGGAGAGTTCATACCCCTTTAATGAACCTTTCAAATGTTTTTATATGTTTTAGGTGGGGGGGATACAAGTCAAATATACATGTTTATGAAGAATAATCACATGTGATTCACTATCCGTAATTCAAATCACATGTGATTTATCACTATGCGTTATAAAAGAACTTTGCGTTTTCAAAACCACTTTGGATAGACAAACTGTTTTCTAAATGTTTTCCTTGGACAAGATTTTTTATTAAATAAATTTTCTTATAAAATGTAACCACACTAATATATTTATATAAGTAATACTTGAAGGACTTAGGACCGATAGCTTGCCTTATTTTCTGTTCTTGTTTGATTGTGGGCTTAGGGTAGTTGTTATACGTCTGACTGTCGTTGATTTCTTAGTTATATATCATGTATATTGGTATTGGATACAAGTATTTTTCATTCCATTCGATGCCTATACTACACAATTGCCTAGAACCATATGCACTAAGTTAACTATAATAGGTATAGTTAAGGCCGCTACTATTCGTTACTGCTACTATTTTACATACTATAATACATATTGTTACAAGACAATACACGAATAAGAGAACACACTACGAACTATATAAAAGAGTACTACACTATAATACAAGGGAAAGCACTAATAAGGAAGATAACAAACTAATTCTCTACAAGATACTCTACTCGCTACGTACTATGCCCAAAGTTTTTCGATAGGAAGACGACGCTACATGTATAGATCTATACGGGGCAGACATTGTTACATCCCGACTGTTAACTTCAGTCTGAGCTGAACAAGCCCAGGGATGACACTACTTCACTACATTGTGTATGATCGGGAAGGTTATGGGGTCCTCTATTACTCACACTATCAGTCACATACAAAGAATACACTATATCCACACTAAAATACAAAAACTAAAGTGTAAATTAATATCCCGAAGTAAATAAGTATCCATTATTAATGGGAGTTTGCACCACTATTACTGACGACAGCCATAACCTTTTCGTAGTTACACCACGCATTGGTAAATTACTAACATACTCTTACAATAAATGGTTTTCAATAATGAAACTTACATGCAACTTAAAGATTTTCACTCACGATGTACTTTCTGGAAAATATAGGATTTTCTAGGGTTTTTCTACTACTTTCAAACTGTAAATCGTAACTTTACACACTATATGTTCTAATGCATTTTATACAAAATTCACACTAAATTCTTATGAACTCACCAGCTTTATGCTGATACTCGTTTTCAAAATAACTTGTATCCTCAGGTCAAAAATAGATAGGTATAGGTGCAGCCTTTTGGAAGAAGATGGAGCATACAAGATCCATCTCTTATTTTTGCATTATTTTTGGTGTCTATTGAAACTTTACAGAACACTCTTGTAACTAAATTCAGTATGTAATGAAATGGTTGTATGTTTCTTGTTTTTACTATTACGCAATTGTGATGAAATTGTACATGACGTCCTCCACCCCGAAACGTATTCCGCCGTTATCGGTTTTGGGGTGCGACAAAAGCTAAATCATAGATACATAGGGCCTTTCGAGATTCTTCCTAGAATCGTCCCCGTAGCTTACAAACTCAACCTACCCCGCGAACTCAGTAATGTACATCCTACCTTCCACGTCTCTAACTTGAAAAAGTGCCTATCCAACGAGACTCTTGTAATCCCACTCGTAAAGATCGAGATCAACGAGAGCCTCAACTTCGTGGAAGAACCTGTGGAGATTATGGACCGAGATGTAAAAAGAACGAAACAAAGGCGCATCCCAATTGTGAAGGTTTGCTAAAACGCCAAGCGAGGACTGGAGTTCACTTGGAAGCACGAGGATCAAATGAAACTTAAATATCTTCATCTTTTTGCTTAGTTATTGTGTAATAACTTAGCTGTTTGAACTCTAATTTCAGGACGAAATTCCCTCTAATGAGAGAATGATGTGACAACCCAAAATTTTCATTTGTGTAATTTCTACAGTCAAACACTTCAAATATTAGTCAAAAACATTTTAGTACTTTTTTTTACCGTATTTTAGTCCATTTGGGTGTTTTATTTTTATTTTCGTCAAAACGATTTAATAAAAGGAAGTGTCGTTATGAGTAAGGTGTAACAAACAAAATGAACAACACCTTAGCAAGGTGTTTACGGCCAAACAAGTGGTGTTTGGGCCGTAAACACCATTTCTAAAGACTCATGCATATAGCATGAGTTTACACACCCTTTTCCTCATTTCCCACTTCCCACCTCAAGAACACAAAACTTTCCTCTCAAGTATCATAGATTCATCTCTTCAAATCCGCCAAAAACGTAAGTTTTCCTTCCTAGATTCTTTCATACAACACTTAATCTAGTGTTTATACATCATTTCATCCATGGATTCTTGGTTTTTACATAGATCTTCAAGTGTTCTTCAAAAGACCAAGAACACACACTAGTGTTCTTGGGTCCTAAACACTCTTACAAGCTTCATATAAGTAAGTATACTCCTCCTAGCTAGTTATTTGCTTAGTATACTTGATAATACATGGAATGAACACCAAAATCCCCAAGAACACATGTGTTTATAGTTTAGGGATCTCCCAAAATCGTAAACACCACTAAATGGTGTTTATATGCCCCTAACACCTTCTAATGCTTGAATAAGAGGCTAGAAACTTGCATGCATGATCTAAGAACCACAAAACACGAAAAGGATGAAGTGGCCAAGAGTTTACGGCTGTGAACTCAAGGGTTTACGACAGTAAACTCCCATGGAGTAGTCCAAGGATCGTAAACTCCAAAGGAGTGCCATTTCGAGCCCTAACCACTTCCTAAGCCTTCTATTCAACCCTAGGGCACTTATTTGTGAAGCATGAGACCTTGAAACACATAAATGCACCATTCCCATGAGTTTACAGCAGTAAACTCATGGGGGAAATGGACCAAAAATCGTAAACACCCTTAAGGGCCACCATTTGAGGAGTAAACTCCAATGTAAGGCCATACTCTCTTTAGATACAACCCTTAGCACTCCTAGCACTTGAAACAAAGTGTTTTCATGCATTAGAGTTTCTTTACTTACTTAATTAGTGATTAAATAACTAATTAGATACATTTATGTATCACTACATGTTACATAGGATCCGTGTGTGTGTTCAAGTCCTCACTTGACACCTAGCATCCTACCTGGCACTTCCATCAAATCCACTCATTGCAGGTGAGTTCATACCCTTTAATCAACCTTTTAAATGTTTTTAAATGCTTTTATGGGGGATACAAGTTGAATCAAACAGGTTATAGTATCAATCACATGTGATTTATAACTTGCAACCAAAAGGATATTCTATATTTTTAACTGCTTTACCAACAAAACTGCTTTAAATGTTTATCAAACTCATTTTCATGTTAAATTGTTATAAAACTACTTCCAAACTCTTTTAAACTTCTTTTGTTCCTAAACCATATCTACACCAATATATTTATATAATTAAGACTTGAAGGACTTAGGACTGATAGCTCACCTTACTTCCTGTTCTTGTTTGATTGTGGACTTAGGGTATATTGTTATCTGTCCGACCGTCGTTGAATTCTTAGTTATATATTATATATATTTGTGATGGATATAAGAGTCTTCACTTCAGTTCATTACCTTTGTGTATCAAAGGCATGCAACCAATATTTCTATTTAACTATAATAGGTATAGTTAAGGATTACTACTCATTTCTTCTATTACCATGACACCTATTAGAGTCAGTACAATTTTGAGTCAATACATGATAAATACTATACAAAGAGAATACTATATACTATACAAGAGAACACTCGATACATTATAACAGAAAATACATTATACAATATACAATAGAATATACTATAATTAGAATGTGACATACTACTTCTCGATACGACACTACACATTAGTATCACCGTGTAACTAAAGTCTCCTAGAGGGAGAGTGAGCATTGTGTGTAAAGATCTAGATGGGACAGACACTCCCACATCCTGACTGCTAGCTACATTCCGAGCCGACTAGGCCCAGGGGTGACAAAATGTCACCATTCTACATATGACTCGGAGGGTCATCAGTTATTCGATCGTCAATCAGCATGGTTACATACGAGATCACATTCAGACCTTTAATTAACACATTAAGAATTAAAGGCAACACAGATTCCCCAAGGTGTATTGTACATTTAATACTACCTGGAGTCTGCATTTTCATTACATTTAACCGGCAGTTACACTGCTGGGGGTAAAACATTATTTTCCCAATTACATTATTCGAATGAAGTCTAAAACTATACTTTCATACTAATAGTTTCATTGGGAAAACTTTTACATTTTCAAAGGATCAAACATGCAAACAATTGGGTCTTTGTAGAAGACTACTTTTACTGGAAAATATAGGATTTTCTAGGGAGCACACTAATTTCACCCATTGATATCAGTTATTATACTACATGGTTGTAAATATTTTATACAAGCAATGACACTAAATACTTATGAACTCACCAGCTTTATGTTGATACTCACTTTCAAAATAACTTGTATTCTCAGGTCATCAGTAAACAGGTACAGATGCAACTTTTGAGAAGATGGAGCATATACAAGATTCATCTTTTAATTTTGATTATACTTTCACTGTCTTACAAACTGTACAGAACACGCTTTTATTACAAATTACTATATTAATGCAATGGATGTTGTTTCTTGTCTTTACTATTATGCATTGTTATGATACTATACATGACGTCCTCCACCCCAGAACGTTTCCTTCGTTCTCGGTTTTGGGGTGTGACATGTTCCCACTTCATTGACTTTTTGTTGATTTTCTCTCGTCATATCTTGGTGCGAGCCAAAATGTTGTGAATTTGCGGTTATGGTGTTGAAGAGTTGTCTTGTTTGTTGCGGAGTTTTGCTAAAGATATCTCTACCACTTGAGGCATCAACTAGTATTCTCTCCGTTGGTAAAAATACCTCATAGAATTGTTGAGTGAGGAGTTGTTCCGAAATTTGGTGTTGTGGGAAACTATAGCACAAGTTGTTGAACCTCTACCAATAATCACGAAAAGTCTCATTTTGACCTTAGCGGATTCCACAAATCTCATTTCTAAGACTTGAGACTCTTGAAACGGGATAGAACTTGTCAAGAAAATATCTTTCCACGTCGGTCCATTAGTTGATTGACCCCGGGGGAATATAGGATAACCATTCCTTTACTCTATCGGCTAATGCAAAGGGGAATGCCCTTAGCTTGATTTGTTCATTGGTTGACCCTTGTGGCTTCATACTAGTGCAAATAATGTGGAACATCTTCAAGTGCTTATAAGGGTCTTCATTCTCCAATCCATTAAAAGTTGGAAGGTGATGGACTAAACTTGACTTTAATTTTGAACCTCGTTCCAGAACCAGGTAATTGATACCGGTTGGAGTTTGTGTAACATCGGTTTCCATCATTTGCCTCAAATTTCACTCAGGAACTTCTCTTCCGCCCGCCATTGCAATTGGTTCAATAATGGGTGGATTTTGTTCAAGGGGTGGTTTTTCGGGAATTTCTTGGCGAGGGTCAGGGTTAGAATTGGGTTCTGTATCACTTGATGAAGCGGTTTCAACCTTTGGATCCCCGTGAGAGTTGGAAGTTTAACCATGTTCTATTCTCTTTTCCTTTGCCAAATGTGGTGCATTTTTTTTCAATTTCCGGATTGTAAATCAAGTCACCTATACGTTGAGATTTGGGCATAGAGAAACAAATTGATTAAAAATAAACCAATCCCCGGCAACGGCGCCAAAATTTTGGTGGTTGTCGAGGCCAGCAAAATTAATACCCTAAATATTACATACTAAATAGTGTATAGTGGTAAAGGGATCGTATCCATGGAGATTGTTCCAATTTTATAACTCTATGATAAATTTCTTTGTAAAAATACTTGTAAAATGACAACAAATTAAAAATAGGGGGTTTGGTCTTTTGAAATACTTGAAATAAACTAGAATTAAACTAAGATTTAAATAGACAATTTCAACGAAAATAAGAGTTTGATGTAAAATCAATAAGGGAATGATGGTTGACTTAAGGTTTCCTCACTTTAACTTTTGATGAACATATCATTAGAATCCAGTGGCTCAATAATTGTTTTAAATCCTTATTTTGGCTATAGTAACCCAAGAAGCTTGATATTACCTAGACTTTTCTTAGTTGATAAGATGGTTAGAGAAGATCATAACAATTTCCTTAGTCAAAGTCACAATTTCCATTAAGCATGTAATTAGTGAAAGTCAACTAGCATTAAGAACCAAAAAGTCACCAAATCCAAGAGGAGTCAAATGCTTTCACTACCATGTTCGCGGAAAATTTTTTATGATTGTGTGAAGTAAAACTAACACAAAAAATCACTTGTTGCTTGCTAATTTTAAGATCTTTTACTTAATCAAGAAATTAGCCAACTAATCACTACAAACACATTTAAACTCATGAATAAAAACACACAAGTAGTGATAAGATGTTAATACACAAAACATTCTTATAAAGATTCAAACACAAATTCATGGAATCTTCAATATTCAACAAATAGTCAAAGGATTTCACCAAAGTCAACCAAGATTTGTCTAGCAAAGCATGGCTAAACTCAAGAAAACAAAGTTAGAGAAGATTGTATCAAACATTTAACAAGAATCAAGAGGTGAAAAGATGATGTTCTTGAGGTGTTGTTGGCCTTCAAAAGTCTCCAAAACTCCTAAGAGACTGCTCAAAGATCGGATGTCCAAGAGTGTACAAAAGATGGGCACCAACAATCCTCAAATAGCCTTGCAAATGGATTTTCGAAATTACCCCTCCAAGGCCTTGCGCGGCCCGCGTGTTTTTGCGCGGGTGCATTGCACAGGTGGTGCCTGAAATGGACTTCTTTGAGTTTTTAGGCCTCCCAAGCATATCCCACTGGCCTAGATGTCACACCCCAAAACCGGAACGGCGGAAACGTTCTGGGGTGGATGACGTCATGTCAAGTATCACAACACATGCATTATAGTAATCAAAGTACAACAAAACATTGCATTAATAGTAATAGTTTTACAAGGTTACATTACAACAATTTAAAGTAATACAAGTAATAGAATAAATACAGCATGGTACAAAGCTATCTTCATCAACAGCTCCGGGGATGTACCTGTCTAATGCTAACCTGAGAATACAAGTTATTTGAAAAGCGAGTATCAGCATTTTTACAAATGCTGGTGAGTTCATAAGCATTTAGTGACATTTCATTCAAATAACTTAATAAAGTGATAGTTTAAGAGATTTCAGTGTATTATAGTTCCTTCCAGAAAATCCTATATTTTCTTTAATAAAAGCAGCCTTCTACCAAGACTGGTCAGTGTAATGTGGTAAGAAGAAGTTTCACTTAATTGCTAATAATATCAAAATACTGAATTTGATTATTAAAGAAAGTAGAGGCATCAGGGAATAACATATGCCTCAGCAGTGAGGACTGCTGACTAAGGCAAAAAAGTCATAGACTCCAGGAAAGTATCGAACTAACGACACACCTGGTTCAGTCTAACAAATGAAGACACAGACCCCATAAGGTACCAAATGAAAGGTACAACTGGTAAGGTCTAAAACAGTGAACGCAGACCGAAGATGATACCAAATGAAAGGTACATCTTGCAAGGTCATAACAATGAAGACAGACCGCAGACGATACCAAATGAAAGGTACATCTCGCAAGGTCAAACAGAGATAACAGACCCCAGACGGTATCAAATGAAAGATACATCTTGTAAGGTCAAACAGAGATAACAGACCCCAGACGGTATCAAATGAAAGATACATCTTGTAAGGTCAAACAGTGTGACTCTGAAAAACAGTGATATCAGCATACAGTGTAAATCGCTGATGAAATACCGTTACCTTAAAGCCATGAATTATAAGGCAACCCAGGATACTCGTAACCATACTGACTAGAGTACTAGACGCCCTACAAGCATCTATATAATATGACATTTGTCACCCCTTGGCTTGGTAGGCCGTGGACTGTAGCTAGCAGTCAGGGTGTGGGGTTGTCAATCCCGTATAGGCCTATACACACAATGTCCGCTCTCCCTACAGGAGACTCTGGTTACCAACTAGACGACGGAGAAGGCCGCGTCCCGAAGATGCATCCCAAATAGAGGATAGTGTGTTACTAGGAGAGAGTGGGTTTCTTATGTAAGTGTAGACTAGAGGTATAGATTCTTAACTAAATTGACTGAAGAAAACTCGTATGTCTATGCTCGTATACATAATATATAACTAATGAATCGAACGACCTTCAGATGGACATCCGATCCCACCAGACCACATCTCAACGAAGAAAAGGAAATAGGGCGGACAAGCCTTCCTAAGTCCTTCAATCATTATTTATATGCATCTATACAAGCATAAACATACATCTAACTACGCTTGAGTGTGTATCATACAGTGAAGTATAAGTGTACAGTGGAACATCTGAGTCGTGAAGTATAAGAGTACAGTGGAACATCTGAGTCGTGAAGTATAAGAGTACAGTGGAACATCCGAGTCGTGAAGTATACGTGTACAGCGTGGGATAATCGAACCATGAAGTATAAGCGTACCAAGTATAAGTGTATCACAAAGCCGAGACGACAATAAGTGATGTAAGAACGTCTATCAAGTATAAGTGGAGTAAAGTCGTTATACAATATAAGTGAAGGAGAAATCGTATCACTAAGTAAGAGCGTGAATAAGTATAAGCGTCATCAAGTATAAGCGACTATAGGTATAAGTGAAAGTGTTACCGAGTCAGAGTATAAAATAAGTATAAGTGAAGCAGCAGTGTTTAACAAGTAAAAGTATACGTCAAAAAGGGAAAATCTTTAATGAAAAGCCTTTATGTACAGAGAAAATCACAAATTGTATTCCTTTGTAAAATACATTTAAAACCTTAGAGGATCTTTCATAAACCAATTTAGGATGAATTTGAATAAATCAGTATAAGTAAAAGTTATGAAACAGGTAAAAGTCATTTTAGTGCCCCACTCGGTAAGACAGTGTGAAAGTGGTAAAATCTTGTGCATGCGGGTTATCAATCATATGCGATTGACATGATAACTGGCATGTTTAACTTGTATTCCCCCCTATAAAACATTTAAAAGCATTTAAAAGGTTCATTCAGGGGTATGAACTCACCTGGTGTAAGTAGGTCCGACGAAAGTGCCGATTGGGCGTTCGGGTCACGCAAGGACTTGAACACACACAAAGACCCATTTTAACATATGATAACATATGTTCACATACAATTAGCATATAATATACTAATTAAACAATTATACACACTCAAAGGAGTGGAAAACACTTTTGGTTGAGTGTTTGGGGTCCCGGGTAGCGTTTACGGGTGCTAAGGGTCTCTTATCAGTTGTGGAACTTTTCTATACTCACATATCAAGTGTGTAAATGGATTTAAAACACCAACATGGACCAAACAAGGAGTTTACGGCCCAACCTAAGGGAGTTTACAGCCGTAAACTCCCAAGGTCAATTTCTTGGGTGTTTGATGCTTCTAGCTTGTTCATAGAATTATTCCAAGCACTTTTCCTAAAAGGTATGTGTGGGTTTGAGGCCTCTAAGGGTACTAAACAAGAGTTTACGGCCTACGAACTCTCCCAAGGGAGTTTACGGCCGTAAACTCTCAACCTTTGAGTTTAGTGAAGTTTTAAGCCCCTATTGCCTTCCTAGAATTTTCTTATGAAGTTTGATGCTATTTTGGGTGATTAAAACCAACATTTGAGGGGGTTTTGGAGAGTTTACAGCCTAGATAAATGCTTGGGCCGTAAACTCCAAATCAGGCCTCATTTCATTATGTTTAAGTCCTTAAATCCTTCCTAGCATTTTATAGAAATAGTCTAAGGCCATTTGGGGGACAAAAACCAACATTTTGGGCATGTTTGGGGAGTTTACGGCCTAAGCATGTGCTTGGGCAGTAAACTCATTTTCATCCTTCATTTTGATGTGTTTAAGTGATCCAAACCCAAAGGAATAAGCCCTTAATTTATGTGTTAAGCCCTAGTGTGGTTTGGGAGTGTTTTTGAGACATTTAAACAAGGTTTAGAGGTGTTTACGGCCTAAGCATGTGCTTGGGCCGTAAACTCTCTTTTATGCCACAAAATGATTGTTTTAAATGTGCAAACACTCCTAGGCTAATTCTTCTATTTATTTCCAAGCCATTTGGGACAAGTTTGGGTCATTTTGGCCTCATTTTGGGTGTTTACGGCCTAAGGAGGTTCCTAGGCCGTAAACTCCTTTTTCATTGCTTCTAAGTCCGATTTTTGGGCTATAAAATCAATTCAATATGTTTAGAATAAGCTAGGGTAAGCGGACTTACTATTTGGAAGCGTTTTGTTGCGGTTTCAGGGTGAAAACGGACTAGAGAGAGAGTATAGAGAGAGTGTGTAAAAAGTCTCCAATTGACTCCACTCACCCTTATATAGGGTTTTGAGTTGGGACACAGTGGAAGTCTACCCGATACTGCCGTTAAACGGAGCTTTTGGTCGCACCCGATTTAGTGGTCGTAATAATAAAACTTGACATTTTCCAAATGAATGAAAATGTGTGTCCTGTGTTTTATTTCCTTTTTCACGACTTAACGACATGTAAACATACACAATTGAAATGTTTATTTAATTTGACGGTTTCTTATTAACGGAACTTTTGAACAGTGGAAAATTCCGTTAACGGTAACGGAGAAATGTAACGGGACAACTTGGGTTGTCACATCATCCCCCCGTTAGAGGGAATTTCGTCCCGAAATTCAGATCTAGGCAAGGAAGTAGGTATGAATGGCCAAGTAGAGGTAAGAGAGTACTTCCTATGTGGTTGTCCTTGCATCCCCAAGTGATCTCTGGTCCGTGTTTGTCATTTCAACAGACTCTCGCGTACGGGATGCGGATTCCTTCTCGTGTAGCTAGTGGGTTCCAACTGGTGTATCTACAAGGTTAGGGTTCTCGATGGATTCTATCAAGATGAGTGAAGCACGAAGAGTGTTGTCGGGAATTCACGTATCAAGTCTAAGAAGTGAGTCGATCGAATGTGAACTTTGTGGTATATCCGAAAGTAGTACGGCCTAAAAAGGGTCGGACCATGTCTCCATGAGGATTCTCGGATGGTCCTAAGCTCTCGGAAAGGAGTAGAGCTTTTCAGTACTAAGAACATAGTGTACTTCTATGGCAAGATCAACACTGGCGTGATTGCCATTACGAAGTTCCTAACGTTCTCGCTTGTTGTCACACCCCGCTAAAGCGGAAACGCAAGGTATGACAGCGATAACGGTTTCATTGCAAAAGATAAAGATACATCACCATAGCAGTATTTAAAAGTTTACAACCCATAGCTTCAAAAGAACAAAATACAAGTTTTTCAAAATAACATTGTTCAAAATATAGCTTCATAATAGCTTCAACACGATGCAGCATGCTCTATGATGATGAATCTTTACATCCACTTACTAATTATTTCCTGAAAAAGCATGTAAAACGAGCGTCAACTATGAAAATAGTTGGTGAGTATCACAAGTTTATAAAATCGAGCGTACAATAAGGCTTTTCGTAAATACAAGTACATTGCTTCAATGATAAACAAGTTGATTGCTATTAATGAATACAAGTTTATTGCTATAACGAGAAACGAGTTTGTATGTGTATGAGCAAACAATGAGTCTCAACCAAACCTATGACTGAAGCCCTATCGAGATCTATGCTTATCGTTCCATAGATGAATATGGTATCATGCACTCCAGCGATTCGGGCGAGTGAGGAGTTGTCAATTCCTAATAGCGCTATCCATAACGACCATTGGCTCAAAGAGTTAATGGTTAGATATAAGGGAAGGGCCTTTGTACGATAAGTTCTCATGTTCCGTGTTGCATAGACATACATAAAGAAACATAGCAATACAATAGCAATCATGTTTGATACAATTCAATTTAAGTACAACATGCAAACAATAGTTTTTCTGGACATGCTTTTCCACCCCAAAACATAAAAAATGAAAATAGGGGAGTGCGTGAATACTCACGATGTTTTGTGTAGACACAAGCGGTACTTCGGGATGCACCAACGTCTTACTACCGGGATCCTACGACACCAAACACACGCACTAGTGAGTTTCCATGTCGATATCTAATGCTAATATACTAAACTCTACATATAGGGAAATGCCAATTTATGTTTTAGTATTGGATTTATATCATTTTGTTACACTTTTTCTGATGTATTGAAATTTTACAAGTCGTGCGATTAATTACAACCTTGGAAGGTTAATTTTCCAAATTTTAAGTCTCAATAACAACATAAATTCACGAAAAATAGTATTCGAGGGATAAAAATTCTCAAACTTTTTATTTAACTGTTAATACACAACACTAAGCTGGGAAAATTATAAAAATGGATTTCCAAGCTGTTTAATTATATTTTATAATTTTTGAGCATTTATTTCAATAAAAATTGAAATAAATAGTAAACAGTTTCCAAAATTACCCAAACTTTTTATTTAATTGTTATTATACATAAATAGGCTGGGAAAAATATAAAATATATTTTTCAGTGGTTATTTGTATTTTTCCTTGTTTTATTTCTTTAAATAGTCATTAATTAAAGAAATATTATTAAACAGTTAAAATAAATTACCATAAATTTTTGTAACATCATTTACAGTATAAATATCTTGGGAAAAATATCAAAAGTGGTTTTCATAATGTATAAACTGGTTTTGGGTATTTATGTATATTTAAGTGAATTTTAGTGCAATTAACTTTAGAAAATAAGGGAAAAATAGTTTACAGTGGAGAAAAATATTCAAAATTTTTATGTAACCTCCTACTATATAATATGATATCCTGGCAAATGTTCATGAATTTTGGATAATCAGAACTATTTTTCCCATTTTTAAGCCATTATAATTACCAAAAATTGGGAAAAATAGCTAGACATGATGAAAAATCTTGAAATTATTTTCTTGAGTCACCCATCACAAGTAAGGTATGCGAAAATTGTTAGATAAAATTTTCACATCCTAAAAAGTGGTTTTGTAATTTATCATGTCCTAAATAAAAGAAAATTAGAAATCATATGAAACAGTAACAAAAATTGCTGAAATTTGGTGAGGGGTCATTATTCCCCATAAGTATCATCCATGAATTTATTTAGGATTTATTGACCTCTGGAAGTATTTTATATGATTTATGCCCTTGGTTTTAGCAATAATTCTAATAAATCAAATAAATAACAAAAGCTCTTGAAATTTTCCAGATTATCTTATGCATGCAAGGGATTTCAAAAGTAAAAATGTTAAGAATGTATTCAGAAGAGAAATGAGGGTAATGATTCCAAACAATTTAAGAAAAGTTGCATGCAATAATGCATGAAGTGTAGATGTGGCTGAGGTTCATGAATTTTTGTAGCCCATTCAGTGAGGTTTTAAGCCACGAAATTTCAACCATAACTCACTAGATATGTTAAGTTTCTAAGGTATTTTTCCTAAGATTTATGGTTGGGTTTAAGACCATTGTTTAAGCAAGATAAAAATAGTGATCACAGAAAAAGAGCTGTATGCGCAACCTTTTTGTAAAATCTGCCAAAAATCGGATATTTAATATTTTACAGTAAGACCAGTTGGGTTTGAAAGTTAACTCGTGGAACTAACCAATACAAAAAGAATATCATGATTTGGTTAAAAAATGACTGAGTTATGACTGTTCAAAGTCGAACAAAATAATCTGGCAGATTGCATGTTTGCTTGTGTGCATTTTTAGGGTATTTCAATAAGAACATCATGCATGTCCTTGGTAAGGCCCGATTTCTAACACATGCATGGAATGAATGAGCATCCAAGATGTACTAGAAATGGTTTAATGCTTTCGTTCATGCATGAACACACAAGAAATGGAGAAGAACATGAAATATTATGTTTTGATGTCACATGATCATATGTGCATCTTTTTCACTCCTTGCATGGGTTTGATCCCGGATTTTCACCATTTCAAACACATGCATTGTGTTATGGTGAGAATCTACAAACCACAAGGGGAGAATAAAGATTTCTAGCCATGGAAAGGCATAGAATCCTAAAAGAAGAGAAAACTAAGAAGGAAAAGAAGTAGAATCATCAAACTATGGAAGAAGATGATGTTGTTTACCTTGGTTATGATCTTGAGAGAAGTAAGAACACTTCAAGGTCTTCAAAGTCTTGAAATTTGGCAGAGAAATGAGAGAAATTTCGTGAGTTTAGAGAGAGAGAGGAAGAGGGTGAAGTGTGTGAAGAGAGTGAAGTGAGAAGAGTGAAGAGAGAAGAGGTGGAGTGTGGGTTTGAGTTTAATCATGAGTTTTGGGAAGAGAGTGCATGGGGAGAGGGGAGATGGCCAGATTTTTGAGGCATTAAAGCCTCCTCTCTCCTAAATTCAAATTTTTATAAAAAATCCCTCCTTAATTTTTATAAAAATCTAATTTTTATAAAAATCTAATTTTTATAAAAGTGATTCTTTAAGCAATTTTTGATTTATTTAAAAATCTTGTTTTTAACTAATAAATTATGATTAATACTTGTAATTTATATTTCTATTTCATTGGTATAATCCATAATTTGATTAATAAAATTTGATATTAGAAAGTTTATAGCCAAATTTTATAAAGTTTTTAAGCTTTAAGATTTATAAATTTGGATTTTTGGCTGTTTAGAGTTTTTGGAACATTGATTGATATTCAACAACATGTTGAAGTATAATTAGAATGTTTTAATTTATTTTTAGAGTTTTATACCCTATTTCAATTATAACAAAGCTTGAAGCTTTATTCTAATTATAGTATTGGCATTTCCTATTGTAGCTAAGCAACTTACTAGAATTGTAAGTATCAAGTATATTAGTCCTAGACCTTAGTTGGATCCTAGTTTATGCAAGATTTTTGACCTAATTTATACTACTAGGTCATGACATGTTGTGCATGAATGGTTATTATAAAGATGCATGAGTCCAAGAATGACCTGAATTGGCAGTTGTCACAGTATCCCCCACTTAAAAAGAATTTCGTCCCGAAATTCATTCTATATCATCGCTTGTCATCGCATGGGAATAGTTGCGGATACTTTTCCTTTATGTAATCCTCGCGCTCCCAGGTGTACTCCGGCCCGCGTTTTGAGTTCCATCGAACTTTCACAATCGGGATCTTACTCCGCTTAAGTTGTTTTACCTCCCTGTCAAGGATTTCTATCGGTTCCTCAACGAAGCTCAGCTTATCATTGATCTTAATTTCCTCCAGGGGTACTATTAATGTTTCGTCGGCTAGACATTTCTTAAGGTTGGAGACGTGGAATGTGTCGTGAATGGCGCTTAACTCTTGGGGCAATTGGAGTTTATACGCTACCGGACCAATCCTTTCAAGGATTTCAAAGGGTCCAACATATCTCGGGCTTAGTTTTCCTTTCTTACCAAAACGCACAAGCCCTTTCCAAGGCGACACTTTTAAAAGTACCTTGTCTCCTACTTGGAATTCTAATGGTTTTCGACGATTATCCGCATAACTTTTCTGACGATCTCTAGCAGCTTTAAGCTTATCTTTGATGATAGTAATCTTGTCAGATGTTTCCTGGATAAGTTCGACTCTAGTCAACTGTCTGTCACCGATTTCTGTCCAGCATAAGGGCGAACGACACTTGCGTCCATACAATGCTTCATATGGAGCACATTGGATACTCGTGTGGTAACTGTTATTGTAGGAAAACTCAATTAGGGGCAAATGAGTATCCCAATTTCCTTTGAACTCAATGACACACGCTCGTAGCATGTCTTCCAATGTTTGTATTGTTCTCTCTGTTTGCCCATCTGTCTGAGGGTGGTAAGCTGTGCTCAAATCTATCTTGGTTCCTAGTGCCCTCTGTAACATCCACCAAAATCGAGATGTAAAACGACTATCTCTATCAGAAATGATAGATAGGGGTACACCATGCAGAGAAACAATTTTGTCGATGTAGATTTGGGCCAATTTTTCCATCTTGAAATCTTCTCGAATAGGGAGAAAGTGAGCGGATTTCGTCAGTCGATCCACTATGACCCAAATTGAGTCATGACCTTTAGCAGTTCTAGGAAGTTTGGTAACAAAGTCCATAGATATTTGCTCCCATTTCCATTGGGGAATTTCAGGTTGTTGCAACAACCCGGAAGGTTTCTGATGTTCAGCTTTGACTATTGAGCATGTCAAACACTTCCCGACGTACAAGGCAATATCCTTTTTCATTCCAGGCCACCAATAGTACTCTTTAAGATCCTTGTACATCTTATCTGCTCCAGGGTGGATGGAGTATTTAGATCGATGAGACTCTTCTAATACCATGTCTCTCAGGTTGTTAACCCTTGGAATCCAGACCCTGTCTTTAAAATAACGAACTCCATCAGGTTTGGTTTCAAATCTTTCTTCCAAACCATGTAAAGTTTCGCCTGGAAGATTTTCCTTGCATAACGCTTTCTCCTGGGCATTAATGATTTGAGATTTCAAGCTTGTCTGAATTACCATTCCCAAAGCTCTCACACGGGAGGGTTTCACTCTTACTTTCCTACTAAGAGCGTCGGCTACTACGTTAGCCTTTCCTGGGTGGTATCGTATCTCACAATCATAATCACTAAACAACTCTACCCATCTTCTCTGCCGCATGTTTAACATTTTCTGATCCAGGATATGCTGAAGGCTTTTGTGATCGGTATAAATGGTGCATTTGGTTCCGTACAAATAATGCCTCCATATCTTAAGGGCGAAAACTATTGCTCCTAGTTCTAGATCATGGGTGGTATAATTCTTCTCGTGCGGTTTGAGTTGTCTGGAAGCATATGCAATGACCCTATCTTTTTGCATTAGCACACATCCTAATCCTTGATGAGACGCATCACAATACACCACAAAGTTCTCTGATCCTTCTGGTAAAACCAGAATTGGTGCATTGCACAGCTTGTTTTTCAGGATTTGAAACGCCTCTTCGTGTTTCTCTTCCCAGAGAAATTTTCTATCCTTTTGGGTCAAAGATGTTAATGGTTGAGCAATCCTAGAGAAATTCTCAATGAAGCGTCTGTAGTACCCAGCTAATCCTAGGAATTGTCGTATTTCTGTCGGGGTTTTGGGGGCCTCCCATTTCTTGATTGCCTCTATCTTAGCTGGATCTACATGGATTCCTCTTTCACCGATCACATGACCAAGAAAATGTACTTCCCGAATCCAAAATTCACACTTAGTGAACTTGGCATACAATTTTTGTTCCTTCAACAGCTCCAACACTAGCTTTAGATGTCTATTGTGATCTTCTTTGGTCCGCGAGTAAACAAGTATGTCATCGATAAAGACAATTATAAACCTGTCTAGGTATGGTCTACAGACCCTATTCATCAAATCCATGAATACAGCGGGTGCGTTCGTTAGTCCAAAAGGCATGACTAAGAATTCATAATGTCCATAACGGGTTCTAAACGCTGTCTTGTGAATGTCCTCTTCGTGAATTCTTAGCTGATGATACCCTGACCGAAGGTCGATTTTTGAGAAGTAGGAAGCGCCCTGCAACTGATCGAACAAGTCATCTATTCTAGGGAGGGTATATCGATTCTTGATTGTCAACTTGTTCAATTCTCTGTAATCAATGCACATTCGGAACGAACCATCTTTCTTTTTGACGAATAACACTGGGGCTCCCCAAGGTGAAGAACTTGGTCGAATAAACCCTTTGTCTAGAAGTTCTTGAAGTTGTCCGGATAGTTCTTGCATCTCGGATGGTGCAAGGCGATATGGTGCTTTTGCTACCGGTGCCGCTCCGGGAACTAAGTCTATCCGAAATTCGACCTGTCTATAAGGGGGTAGACCGGGCAATTCCTCCGGAAATACTTCGGGATAGTTTTGAACCACCGGAATCTCCTTGAGTTGCTTAGCTTCTAGTTCTCTTTCTAGCACGTGGGCCATGAATGCAATATAATTCTTCTTCAGGTACTTGTGAACCTTCACGCTTGATACTATGTTTAAACTTCTTCCTGGCTTCTCACCGTGTATGATAAGGGTTTCTCCATTAGGGAGAGGCACTCTGATGACTTTCTCATAACAACCAATGTCTGCTCTATTTTTGGATAACCAATCCATCCCTACTATCACATCAAAACTACCTAGCTCTATAGGAATTAGGTCAATGCTAAAGAGTTTATCAGCTAAATTCAGAGTACAACCAGGAATTATATCACTAGCCCTAATTTCATACCCATCAGCAAGTTCAATAGCATATGCAATCCTCATCTTTACCGATTTCAAGCCAATTAACGGTCTAAATGCTAAAGAAACAAAACTCCTATCTGCTCCCGCATCGAATATTACTGATGCAAAGTGGTTGTTCAGGAGGAACGTACCTGTTATCACTTCAGGGTCCTGACAAGCTTCTTCTGCACCAATCACAAAGGCTACACCTCTTGGCTGTCCAACTTGATTTCCTTGAAAGTTTTGCCTGGCTTGGCCTTGTCCATTGTTACCAGGTCCATTGTTCAGTTTAGGACATGCTCTACGGAGATGATCATTACTCCCGCACTCGTAACATGTCCTTTTTCCCTCCTTATTCACCTTACAATACTTCGAGTAATGGCCTGTTTGCTTACAGTTTTGGCACACCGGGCAAGCTCCCTTGTGATGGAAGTTACACTTATTGCACTTCGGAAGCGGCCCTGAGTACTGCTTTTGCTCCTGCACTTCTTGTCCTTGAGTTTTCACTGGTTCTTGCTCCTGGGCTCTTAACATAAATTTTCTTGAGACTTTCTACTTCCTCCCTGACTTGCCTCCATACTTCTTCTCTCCCTGATCTGCTGGCTTCCTCTTGCTACTAGAGCTTTCCTTTGTCAATGCTCCCATCCTTATCACATCACAATCAGGAACAGCCCACCAAACACATAATATGCTGTCATCGCATGACCTGCCTCTCGTCTAGCAGCACTAGCAGTGTTAGCAGTCTCCATCGAATGCTGATACAGGATTTCCATTCCTGCTAAAACTTCATCCAAAACTTCTCGATGCCCAGCTATCGCAGCGAGACTGTGACGTAGGCCTGCTGCTATCGACTGCAATCTCCGGGACTCCTCCGGGGTCATACCTGGCTGTCGGACAGGTATCCCTATGACTTGCTGAGGTGAGGATGCTCTTGGTCCTGCATCGCTGGGTCCTACCCCGCTAGGTCCTGCCGTGCCATGTCCTGCTGTGCTGGCGGGTATCCTTCCTGGAATGGGGACACTCTTCCTCGCTGTCCTCCGAATGCGAAGTCCATAGAGCGGTGGCTGTGGCAACACCGATGTCGGTGATGCCTCGCGTCGTTGACTCGGGGCGTTGTCATTGCTGATCTCCACCGAGTTCCCAGTATCTTCCGTATCCTCTGATGGGTCTTCTTCTACTGAGGCGGGGGGGATTACGTCTAGGGATAACAGTGACGTAGCCGGATTCATCGGCTGAGGAGGTAGCGCGGGAAGATGACGATGTTGACATAGTGGACTGTGACATAGTTTCAATGAGATATGAAATAAATGACAATGCATGCCTATAATATGCAATGCTTACGCACACCAAAATTAACCTTTTGAAATTTTGAAATAAAGTTTTCTCAAATATTTTTGTTGAACATATTCCCATTATAATTAGCTCAAGCTTTGTATAAATCTTTTCTTAATTAAACATAGGTGATCAGGCTATGTTTAATCAAGGTCCAATAATACAACTCCCAACCTAATTATACTTGTAATATGTTTGATGTAAAAGGAATTTCTTTGTAAGTTTTAGTTATAGGTTGTGTTTTCTTAAAGAAAAACCGATGTTCTCTATAACTTTAGCTCTGATACCACTTCTGTCACACCCCGCTAAAGCGGAAACGCAAGGTATGACAGCGATAACGGTTTCATTGCAAAAGATAAAGATACATCACCATAGCAGTATTTAAAAGTTTACAACCCATAGCTTCAAAAGAACAAAATACAAGTTTTTCAAAATAACATTGTTCAAAATATAGCTTCATAATAGCTTCAACACGATGCAGCATGCTCTATGATGATGAATCTTTACATCCACTTACTAATTATTTCCTGAAAAAGCATGTAAAACGAGCGTCAACTATGAAAATAGTTGGTGAGTATCACAAGTTTATAAAATCGAGCGTACAATAAGGCTTTTCGTAAATACAAGTACATTGCTTCAATGATAAACAAGTTGATTGCTATTAATGAATACAAGTTTATTGCTATAACGAGAAACGAGTTTGTATGTGTATGAGCAAACAATGAGTCTCAACCAAACCTATGACTGAAGCCCTATCGAGATCTATGCTTATCGTTCCATAGATGAATATGGTATCATGCACTCCAGCGATTCGGGCGAGTGAGGAGTTGTCAATTCCTAATAGCGCTATCCATAACGACCATTGGCTCAAAGAGTTAATGGTTAGAGATAAGGGAAGGGCCTTTGTACGATAAGTTCTCATGTTCCGTGTTGCATAGACATACATAAAGAAACATAGCAATACAATAGCAATCATGTTTGATACAATTCAATTTAAGTACAACATGCAAACAATAGTTTTTCTGGACATGCTTTTCCACCCCAAAACATAAAAAATGAAAATAGGGGAGTGCGTGAATACTCACGATGTTTTGTGTAGACACAAGCGGTACTTCGGGATGCACCAACGTCTTACTACCGGGATCCTACGACACCAAACACACGCACTAGTGAGTTTCCATGTCGATATCTAATGCTAATATACTAAACTCTACATATAGGGAAATGCCAATTTATGTTTTAGTATTGGATTTATATCATTTTGTTACACTTTTTCTGATGTATTGAAATTTTACAAGTCGTGCGATTAATTACAACCTTGGAAGGTTAATTTTCCAAATTTTAAGTCTCAATAACAACATAAATTCACGAAAAATAGTATTCGAGGGATAAAAATTCTCAAACTTTTTATTTAACTGTTAATACACAACACTAAGCTGGGAAAATTATAAAAATGGATTTCCAAGCTGTTTAATTATATTTTATAATTTTTGAGCATTTATTTCAATAAAAATTGAAATAAATAGTAAACAGTTTCCAAAATTACCCAAACTTTTTATTTAATTGTTATTATACATAAATAGGCTGGGAAAAATATAAAATATATTTTTCAGTGGTTATTTGTATTTTTCCTTGTTTTATTTCTTTAAATAGTCATTAATTAAAGAAATATTATTAAACAGTTAAAATAAATTACCATAAATTTTTGTAACATCATTTACAGTATAAATATCTTGGGAAAAATATCAAAAGTGGTTTTCATAATGTATAAACTGGTTTTGGGTATTTATGTATATTTAAGTGAATTTTAGTGCAATTAACTTTAGAAAATAAGGGAAAAATAGTTTACAGTGGAGAAAAATATTCAAAATTTTTATGTAACCTCCTACTATATAATATGATATCCTGGCAAATTTTCATGAATTTTGGATAATCAGAACTATTTTTCCCATTTTTAAGCCATTATAATTACCAAAAATTGGGAAAAATAGCTAGACATGATGAAAAATCTTGAAATTATTTTCTTGAGTCACCCATCACAAGTAAGGTATGCGAAAATTGTTAGATAAAATTTTCACATCCTAAAAAGTGGTTTTGTAATTTATCATGTCCTAAATAAAAGAAAATTAGAAATCATATGAAACAGTAACAAAAATTGCTGAAATTTGGTGAGGGGTCATTATTCCCCATAAGTATCATCCATGAATTTATTTAGGATTTATTGACCTCTGGAAGTATTTTATATGATTTATGCCCTTGGTTTTAGCAATAATTCTAATAAATCAAATAAATAACAAAAGCTCTTGAAATTTTCCAGATTATCTCATGCATGCAAGGGCTTTCAAAAGTAAAAATGTTAAGAATGTATTCAGAAGAGAAATGAGGGTAATGATTCCAAACAATTTAAGAAAAGTTGCATGCAATAATGCATGAAGTGTAGATGTGGCTGAGGTTCATGAATTTTTGTAGCCCATTCAGTGAGGTTTTAAGCCACGAAATTTCAACCATAACTCACTAGATATGTTAAGTTTCTAAGGTATTTTTCCTAAGATTTATGGTTGGGTTTAAGACCATTGTTTAAGCAAGATAAAAATAGTGATCACAGAAAAAGAGCTGTATGCGCAACCTTTTTGTAAAATCTGCCAAAAATCGGATATTTAATATTTTACAGTAAGACCAGTTGGGTTTGAAAGTTAACTCGTGGAACTAACCAATACAAAAAGAATATCATGATTTGGTTAAAAAATGACTGAGTTATGACTGTTCAAAGTCGAACAAAATAATCTGGCAGATTGCATGTTTGCTTGTGTGCATTTTTAGGGTATTTCAATAAGAACATCATGCATGTCCTTGGTAAGGCCCGATTTCTAACACATGCATGGAATGAATGAGCATCCAAGATGTACTAGAAATGGTTTAATGCTTTCGTTCATGCATGAACACACAAGAAATGGAGAAGAACATGAAATATTATGTTTTGATGTCACATGATCATATGTGCATCTTTTTCACTCCTTGCATGGGTTTGATCCCGGATTTTCACCATTTCAAACACATGCATTGTGTTATGGTGAGAATCTACAAACCACAAGGGGAGAATAAAGATTTCTAGCCATGGAAAGGCATAGAATCCTAAAAGAAGAGAAAACTAAGAAGGAAAAGAAGTAGAATCATCAAACTATGGAAGAAGATGATGTTGTTTACCTTGGTTATGATCTTGAGAGAAGTAAGAACACTTCAAGGTCTTCAAAGTCTTGAAATTTGGCAGAGAAATGAGAGAAATTTCGTGAGTTTAGAGAGAGAGAGGAAGAGGGTGAAGTGTGTGAAGAGAGTGAAGTGAGAAGAGTGAAGAGAGAAGAGGTGGAGTGTGGGTTTGAGTTTAATCATGAGTTTTGGGAAGAGAGTGCATGGGGAGAGGGGAGATGGCCAGATTTTTGAGGCATTAAAGCCTCCTCTCTCCTAAATTCAAATTTTTATAAAAAATCCCTCCTTAATTTTTATAAAAATCTAATTTTTATAAAAATCTAATTTTTATAAAAGTGATTCTTTAAGCAATTTTTGATTTATTTAAAAATCTTGTTTTTAACTAATAAATTATGATTAATACTTGTAATTTATATTTCTATTTCATTGGTATAATCCATAATTTGATTAATAAAATTTGATATTAGAAAGTTTATAGCCAAATTTTATAAAGTTTTTAAGCTTTAAGATTTATAAATTTGGATTTTTGGTTGTTTAGAGTTTTTGGAACATTGATTGATATTCAACAACATGTTGAAGTATAATTAGAATGTTTTAATTTATTTTTAGAGTTTTATACCCTATTTCAATTATAACAAAGCTTGAAGCTTTATTCTAATTATAGTATTGGCATTTCCTATTGTAGCTAAGCAACTTACTAGAATTGTAAGTATCAAGTATATTAGTCCTAGACCTTAGTTGGATCCTAGTTTATGCAAGATTTTTGACCTAATTTATACTACTAGGTCATGACATGTTGTGCATGAATGGTTATTATAAAGATGCATGAGTCCAAGAATGACCTGAATTGGCAGTTGTCACACTTGTACTGGATGTGTAGTCCTTCAGGTTAGTCCTTAGGAAGCTCAGGTGGTCTTCGGTTTCGTGTTTTCTTTCAACTGGCTGATAGAGGCTTTCTAGATCGTCGAGTGGGTTGCGTGACTATGGTTATCGGTTTGCTATAGAGTGTCTATCCCGCGCTTGTGCAAAATGAACCTGCACTAACGAAGCTTGAGATACGGAAACCCTGAGGATCGAGAAGTTAGGGTTTCACTAGATGAACGTTGGACTATCTCGGGAGGTGGTTCTACTATCTCTGCGTGAGATAGTATTCGTGGAACACCTAACAGTCCAATGAATCTCCTAGACCGTGGTTTATTCTAGCGTGGAAAGTGCGTGCTCTTGCATAACCCTTCGACTAACACCAGGGCTGGTGTTAAGTCTATAATCTCTTCGGGATCAGGGTCACGAGGCTTAACGCAACTACGTTCGCACTTTACCAAGTATTCTTGGCTGCGAAGGTTATCCTGTGGTTCCCGGCATTCTAGTGTCCTCTTCGGAGAATGTATTCCTTCGTCTACAGGGCGACGACGATTTCCTCCATGCAATAGGGTAGAGGATGATAGGCACCACTTGTCTATAACGAGGTGGACGAAGTGCCGGAGTAGTGTGGGCATATACTGCAACTACTCATCCGGAGATTCTGGGTTTTCTCGATCTAGGTTAAATCTAGTGAGTATAGAGTCTTCTCACTCAGAACTTTTAAGAGTTCAACTCGTAGTGATTTTCTTGACTTCGGCTCCTATGTTATGGAATATGGTGAAGGGGTTTTGCTAAGAGGTCCGTGGTAGAGCTCATACTAAGCCTAACCGCAAATACCGTGTGTATGCGAGCAGTATAAAGTTGAGGTCAGCGGGACGTTCAACTGTGCGACTCCACCCCAAACCCACAACCCAACGAGGAACAGGGAATAGGGAGGAAACACACACCTTTAATCTTTTTGATCTCAATTATATGCCGCCCTTATGCATATACCTGATTATAGCGGTCAGTCTCATGAGTTCTATTCTCTAGGTTCACGAACCTAATGTGCGAGGTGCGAAGGGTCTCTCGGGGAAATTATATGGAGTATGCTTCATTCGGATGTCGTCTTCTAGAGTATCTTGTAGTGTGTTTCACTTCGGTGTTCATCTGACTACGAGGGGTCGGTCAACAGTGTATGGTATCTTCCCTTGGGTGCTTCGGAAGGTTTGAGATAAGAGGGACAATTGACGGATCGTATTAAGTTGGTTTATTTGTGTTAGGTTCAGGTTCGGAAGAACCTTTATTTGTCGATATGGCTATGGAGAAAGTTCTTTTTACACAGCACTTAAGGATTTACACACGGTTACACTAAATCAAACCATGACCAATAGAGTCGTCGAAGTTGGCACACTCCGACATGATATAAAATGAAGATCGATAGAGTCATGTGCCGAACATGCACACCAGTTCGAGGCGTCTCGGGTTTCGTCCCACGTATCACTACCGCGGATACTTGGACTGATAGAGTCGACGCGGAACTATAGAGAGTTCTAAGTATTTCCGAATAGAGTATCTTTTCATGAACGGGTTCTCACAAGGCGTTTCTATAATCGCCTCACATATACTAGTCATGTACATTTAAGGTGGGGAGGACTGTTGACTGAGCGACCCCGCCCTAAATCCACAACCAAACGAGGAACAGGAGATGAGGCGGCATTCGCTCACTCTAGGTCTGTCCATCTTAAATATACATGGTCGTAACGTATATGTTTAGCCACTATAGTTTTACCTAATAAATTTTTAAATTTTATAATAGTGCTGCGACTTTTGCCTTGCTGGAAAGAATTTACATTGAATTAGTCTTTTAATGTATTTAGCTTTGTTATCTGAGATCGAGAGTCGTACCAAAAATCTACTGAGTTCCTTGACATTTCTCCCTAAGCAGTAGTGTCAGGCTCCTTCTGTATCTTTGTCTTTTCCTTCGGTTGGGCAATCCTTCTTGAAGTGTCCGAACTCGCCACATAGGCGGCAAACCTGTGTGGCCGCCGTATTGGCGATTGATGCAATACGTTCCACCGGAGTTCTGCATACACGAGCAGTATGCCCCTTCATGTGGCACCTAGCACAATAGAGTTCTCGGCAGGCACCATGATGATGGTAGCTGCACCTGCTGCAGTGGGGAAGGTCTCCTAGATACGGTCTTCTTGGAGTTGGGAGGGAAGGGTTGACAGGGGTACAGGCTGCCTCAGCTCGTTGCCCTTCGGAAGGTCCTTGAGCCGAGGTACTTCCTTCCTCTATCTTGAGTTTTCTCTTTAGTGGGTTCAGTTGGGGTTCTCGGGTGGCTGAGTATCGAAGTGTGGGTTGATGCTGTCCATTGTCAGGATTGGAATTTCCAACGGGCACCTTGCTAACATTGGCGTTGTTAGCATTCAGGTGAGCCATGACAGCTGCTACGGCTGCGGAAACTGCAGCTTGGAACGTAGCTTCATCGAATAGGAGAGTAGGTTTCTTGTTTGTGGATTGGTTACGCTTCTTTGGTGGCATGATTTTTCCTACACGGAAAGGAATAAAAGGCAATGAGAGACGATGGTTAACCCTGGACATTTCTATCCCGATCGCATTAGGCATAAATTTTTCCCGTGCCACAAGTATCGGTTGTTTGGACGTCGACCTACATCCCTATGATGTAGTCCTAGTAATCAAAGTGAGTGTATGAATATCGGAAAAAGGCCATAAGATGCGAGTCGTTCCTACTAAGTTACCTTTATACTGAGAAAGGTTTCACTCTCCGGTCTGGAGAGATTTGAGAACAGTTCGGAACAAAGCTGCGGGAAGAGAGGCTCATGAGGGCTTATGGCTAAATAACCTCACAGAGGTGTGAGGATCCGTTCTAAGCGCATTACTGGCAACAGGAACAAGGCGATTTACCTAACACATAGCGTGAGCAGTGTAATCACTAACTCACTAAATTGTATTATTTTATGGGTGTATTAGCGTGAAGAACATGAGGAAAAGACACTTCTCGGGGTTCCACGTACTGACTCCCTCGGTCTGCCTCGTATCCTTGACTGGGATCGGCATTGGTTTCCTTCGGGTAGTTTCCTAGTGTTCTCTCCTCGTATGGACATATTGAATTTCTACTCTACCTTCCTTCTGATTCCAACTCTGGGTGTCATCACCTCGCGATGGATGACGGGGAACCTCCGAAGTTTAGGCGAGTTTCTCACCGATGTCCCTAAAAGAACATGGGAACTTGGTGTATTCAATAGTCTCGACCCAGTTCATTTATTTTCGATCAGGAAATCTTCTGAATGAACTTCTTCGGGGTCGGAATCAACTCTTCTATTATGCACTGAAGTGGGTAGGGTTTTCTGCAGGGTTCGTGTGAGAATGGAAATGTCTAAAGAATCCTAATAGATTATTAACATTTCGCTGGATGATCCACATCGAGTCCTGCTACGATTACACAGGGTATACAAATCATATATAGCTTAGATCCGATAGGCCTTCGAATATGTGATACTACTCTAGAACCACATCCCAACGAGGAAAAGGAAATAGAGCGAAACCACACATTCTTAGCCTATGGGGTCCTTATTATGTATAACCTTGGAAGTATACCCTCTGTAGTTGTAGGTATGTCAATAAGGATCTTTTAGTTCTCACACCAGGTTATCTATGTATTCTAAATACCCCTATGGTATTTTAATTCTTGTTTGTTTTCTCATCTTCTGAATGTCATTCTGGGATTAGTGTGAATCTTTTAGCGCTCTAAAATACTCCTATAGTATTTTAACTTTATGTTTGGCTCTAGCAAATCCTAGTTGGTAAGTTTCAGACCTGTTGCACACCACAATCACTCCTGAGCACACGTTCATCGCATCTCGAATAAAGGTAGTTGATCAGGTTACATTTATTCCAGCGTACGATTACATAACTGCCCAGATTTGTCTGTAGTGCTCAACATCCAAAGATTTTTATTCTTGTTCTTCTTGTGATACTTGTGTTCGAGTGCTTAGATTCCGGATGTTATTATACTTTGGTAAAATATGGTTATATTTTAAAGTATAATTTATTGTTCAGAGTGTTTTATCCCATTGCATTTATAGGTTGTATATCTTTTATGAATTGATATACTTAGCTCACTATAAACAATGCTCTGATACCAATCTGTCACACCCCAAAACCGGAACGGCGGAAACGTTCTGGGTGGATGACGTCATGTCAAGTATCACAACACATGCATTATAGTAATCAAAGTACAACAAAACATTGCATTAATAGTAATAGTTTTACAAGGTTACATTACAACAATTTAAAGTAATACAAGTAATAGAATAAATACAGCATGGTACAAAGCTATCTTCATCAACAGCTCCGGGGATGTACCTGTCTAATGCTAACCTGAGAATACAAGTTATTTGAAAAGCGAGTATCAGCATTTTTACAAATGCTGGTGAGTTCATAAGCATTTAGTGACATTTCATTCAAATAACTTAATAAAGTGATAGTTTAAGAGATTTCAGTGTATTAGAGTTCCTTCCAGAAAATCCTATATTTTCTTTAATAAAAGCAGCCTTCTACCAAGACTGGTCAGTGTAATGTGGTAAGAAGAAGTTTCCCTTAATTGCTAATAATATCAAAATACTAAATTTGATTATTAAAGAAAGCAGAGGCATCAGGGAATAACATATGCCTCAGCAGTGAGGACTGCTGACTAAGGCAAAAGAGTCATAGACTCCAGGAAAGTATCGAACTAATGACACACCTGATTCAGTCTAACAAATGAAGAAACAGACCCCAGAAGGTAACAAATGAAAGGTACAACTGGTAAGGTCTAAAACAGTGAACGCAGACCGAAGACGATACCAAATGAAAGGTACATCTTGCAAGGTCATAACAATGAAGACAGACCGCAGACGATACCAAATGAAAGATACATCTCGCAAGGTCAAACAGAGATAACAGACCCCAGACGGTATCAAATGAAAGATACATCTTGTAAGGTCAAACAGAGATAACAGACCCCAGACGGTATCAAATGAAAGATACATCTTGTAAGGTCAAACAGTGTGACTCTGAAAAACAGTGATATCAGCATACAGTGTAAATCGCTGACGAAATACCGTTACCTTAAAGCCATGAATTATAAGGCAACCCAGGATACTCGTAACCATACTGACTAGAGTACTAGACGCCCTACAAGCATCTATATAATGTGACATTTTTCACCCCTTGGCTTGGTAGGCCGTGGACTGTAGCTAGCAGTCAGGGTGCGGGGTTGTCAATCCCGTATAGGCCTATACACACAATGTCCGCTCTCCCTACAGGAGACTCTGGTTACCAACTAGACGACGGAGAAGGCCGCATCCCGAAGATGCATCCCAAATAGAGGATAGTGTGTTACTAGGAGAGAGTGGGTTTCTTATGTAAGTGTAGACTAGAGGTATAGATTCTTAACTGAATTGACTGAAGAAAACTCGTATGTCTATGCTCGTATACATAATATATAACTAATGAATCGAACGACCTTCAGATGGACATCCGATCCCACCAGACCACATCTCAACGAAGAAAAGGAAATAGGGCGGACAAGCCTTCCTAAGTCCTTCAATCATTATTTATATGCATCTATACAAGCATAAACATACATCTAACTACGCTTGAGTGTGTATCATACAGTGAAGTATAAGTGTACAGTGGAACATCTGAGTCGTGAAGTATAAGAGTACAGTGGAACATCTGAGTCGTGAAGTATAAGAGTACAGTGGAACATCCGAGTCGTGAAGTATACGTGTACAGTGTGGGATAATCGAACCATGAAGTATAAGCGTACCAAGTATAAGTGTATCACGAAGCCGAGACGACAATAAGTGATGTAAGAACGTCTATCAAGTATAAGTGGAGTAAAGTCGTTATCCAGTATAAGTGAAGGAGAAATCGTATCACTAAGTAAGAGCGTGAATAAGTATAAGCGTCATCAAGTATAAGCGACTATAGGTATAAGTGAAACTGTTACCGAGTCAGAGTATAAAATAAGTATAAGTAAAGCAGCAGTGTTTAACAAGTAAAAGTATACGTCAAAAAGGGAAAATCTTTAATGAAAAGCCTTTATGTACAGAGAAAATCACAAATTGTATTCCTTTGTAAAATACATTTAAAACCTTAGAGGATCTTTCATAAACCAATTTAGGATGAATTTGAATAAATCAGTATAAGTAAAAGTTATGAAACAGGTAAAAGTCATTTTAGTGTCCCACTCAGTAAGACACTGTGAAAGTGGTAAAATCTTGTGCATGCGGGTTATCAATCATATGCGATTGACATGATAACTGGCATGTTTAACTTGTTCCCCCCCCCTATAAAACATTTAAAAGCATTTAAAAGGTTCATTCAGGGGTATGAACTCACCTGGTGTAAGTAGGTCCGACAAAAGTGCCGATTGGACGTTCGGGGTCACGCAAGGACTTGAACACACACAAAGACCCATTTTAACATATGATAACATATGTTCATATACAATTAGCATATAATATACTAATTAAACAATTATACACACTCAAAGGAGTGGAAAACACTTTTAGTTGAGTGTTTGGGGTCCCGGGTAGCGTTTACGGGTGCTAAGGGTCTCTTATCAGTTGTGGGACTTTGCTATATTCACATATCAAGTGTGTAAATGGATTTAAAACACCAACATGGACCAAACAAGGAGTTTACGGCCCAACCTAAGGGAGTTTACGGCCATAAACTCCCAAGGTCAATTTCATGGGTGTTTGATGCTTCTAGCTTGTTCATAGAATTATTCCAAGCACTTTTCCTAAAAGGTATGTGTGGGTTTGAGGCCTCTAAGGGTACTAAACAAGAGTTTACGGCCTAGGAACTCTCCCAAGGGAGTTTACGGCCGTAAACTCTCAACCTTTGAGTTTAGTGAAGTTTTAAGCCCTATTGCCTTCCTAGAATTTTCTTATGAAGTTTGATGCTATTTTGGGTGATTAAAACCAACATTTGAGGGGGTTTTGGAGAGTTTACGTCCTAGATAAATGCTTGGGCCATAAACTCCAAATCAAGCCTCATTTCATTGTGTTTAAGTCCTTAAATCCTTCCTAGCATTTTATAGAAATAGTCTAAGGCCATTTGGGGGACAAAAACCAACATTTTGGGCATGTTTGGGGAGTTTACGGCCTAAGCATGTGCTTGGGCCATAAACTCATTTTCATCTTTCATTTTGATGTGTTTAAGTGATCCAAACCCAAAGGAATAAGCCCTTAATTTATGTGTTAAGCCCTAGTGTGGTTTGGGAGTGTTTTTGAGACATTTAAACAAGGTTTAGAGGTGTTTACGGCCTAAGCATGTGCTTGGGCTGTAAACTCTCTTTTATGCCACAAAATGATTGTTTTAAATGTGCAAACACTCCTAGGCTAATTCTTCTATTTATTTCCAAGCCATTTGGGACAAGTTTGGGTCATTTTGGCCTCATTTTGGGTGTTTACAGCCTAAGGAGGTTCTTAGGCCATAAACTCCTTTTTCATTGCTTCTAAGTCCGATTTTTGGGCTATAAACTCAATTCAATATGTTTAGAATAAGCTAGGGTAAGCGGACTTACTATTTGGAAGCGTTTGGTTGCGGTTTCGGGGCGAAAACGGGTCTAGAGAGAGAGTATAGAGAGAGAGTGTAAAAAGTCTCCAATAGACTAGGGTTTTGAGTTGGGACACAGTGGAAGTCTACCCGATACTGCCTTTAAACGGGGCTTTTGGTCGCACCCGATTTAGTGGTCGTAATAATAAAACTTGACATTTTCCAAATGAATGAAAATGTGTGTCCTGTGTTTTATTTCCTTTTTCACGACTTAACGACATGTAAACATACACAATTGAAATGTTTATTTAATTTGACGGTTTCTTATTAACGGAACTTTTGAACAGTGGAAAATTCCGTTAACGGTAACGGAGAAATGTAACGGGACAACTTGGGTTGTCACACTAGATCGAGTCAAATCAGCTCCTAGCCCATTTTTCTTCAAGTTTTCTTCAATTTAAGCCCAGTTCCTCTTCTTCAAATGATCCAAACTCGCCCGGTTAATAATCTACGCACGCTTGAATATACTCTCGCATCTTACAAATTTAAAGTTTATTTCTCTCAAAGCCTTCAAATAATCATCAAGCTCGATCCATGAATCATCTCCACCACCCATCAAGCCTAAGATCCTTGTTGTCCACCAATTTGCATCGCTTTCCATACGTCCTGAACATTCCTGCTCCACTAGTCTCCATGAAATCTTCAATAAAACTCACGAAACTAGAAAGTACCCGAAATAGTCATAAAAAAAATATATGTATGGAAATTAACTATATTATGGATGAAATATGCTAAAATAAACTATAAAAAGAAGTAAATAAAAAGAAACTATCACCCTTCGGGGTGTTGGCTAAATCCTATCATAGTATAACCAGAGTCTCCTGGAGGGAGAGCGAGAGATTTGTGAATAGATCTATTCGGGAATGAATATCCCACACCTGAACTGCTAGCTACAGCTAGGCAGGCATGCCTGGGGTAACAAGTGTCATAACGTATGATGCTTGAAGAACATCGTAGGGATCACTAGGTCATATCAAGCATGGTTATACGACTCACAATAGTATAAACTAACCTTTGTTTATGGGTTTTCAATTCTTCAAATAGTTTTATTTTAATTGATAGAACTATCATACACTACACTGGAGTATTCCAGGGATTAAAACACATGGTTTTATTTTAACGAATACAAAGATTATACATTACTAGTGTTAGCCAGTTTTTTTTATATAATACATTACTTTACATTATTGGTGTTGTTGGAATAGTGTCTAATCCCGTAACTATATTTGGTATGTATTTGACCCGGTTGTGCATGGTCCTTTTGGGTTGCCTTAACCAAAGCAACTTGACAAGCTAATTTAAGGAGAAATAGAATAATATATTAACGTAGAAATCATACTTATTTAATTAGTGTTTGTCATAAATTAATTAGGAATTAATTTGGTGACTAAAAGAGATTAATTAAATAAAGGGGTATAAACTGTGAAATGTATGATAGTTAAGTTTTGGGCTAAGGAATCCTTATGGACTTAAGGGGGAATGAAATTATGATGGGGATCCATCATATTTTCATCCAAGGCCTTATTCCAGAAGGTTACTTGGGTATGGAAATCGGCTACATGATTCTAAGACCCCTAGGCTATGGAAATCCTAGTAGCCTGCAAGTATAAATAAGACCCCTAGGCTATGGAAATCGGCTACATGATTCTAAGAGAACCCTAGGGTCGATTTCTAGTATCTCTCACCCTCTCTCATATCGCCTTCTTGCTTGTGGGGTTTGTGAACCATTAGAGGAGTTACAATTGTGATTCTAAGATCAATATCAAGAAGATTACAAGGATTTCAAGCCATTTGAAAGAGGTAAACACTTAGATATGTTCTTATGATGTAAATTTCAAATTTTATATGATAGATCTAGGGTTGCAAGTCATGGATTCAAAGCATGTACAATAGAGAAACCTAGATCCCAGCATTAGGGTTTGTATGAGCACATAGGATTGTTCTTATGCATAAAACCCATAAGTGGTATGTGATGCTTAACTGTTTTGCTTGCTGAAAATCGAGTTTTTTTTCCTCTGCCCGACTCAACTCGGCGAGTCAGTATCTGGACTCGGCTAGTTGGCCCTTACTCGGTGAGTCTAGAGTTGACTTGCCGAGTTTGTGCATCAAGTAGAGGGTATTTCGGGATTTAGTTACTGTTTGACTTGGATTTGATGCCTAAATCGTTTTTTAAAGTTAAAATCCGAATTTTATCTTAATTAAATGATTATCCTTGCCAAAACAATAGATAATATCAAATCTTTTCAATATTGGTGGTTTATATGATAAATATGGATTATTTAAAATTATTTGGTAATTATCTAATGACTAAAATTAGATTAGGTCAAATATAGATAATTATAAAATTAATTGTTTAATTTAAATTATTTGTTATTTGATCCCTTTAGTTTTGAAAAGTTCAAAACTTGTCCTCAAGTTTTGAAATTTGAGTTTTGTGATTAAAAGTTTAACTTTGAAGAATTTAAATTTCAAACCCTTAGAGTTTTACAAGTTTAAAATTCAACCTTATACTATTATATTATTACAAGCTTAATGTGTATATATATATATATATATATATATATATATATATATATATATATATATATATATATATATATATGTATAACTAAAAATGCTAGTCTTACCGTTAGTAGGCCTCATTCACGAAGTCGGTCTATAAGGTGGGTATAAGGTTGCTACCTATAAAATGGCGCTTAATGGGTGTACACTCACACTCACCACTTGCTTAACTGGTGGAGGGTCGTTAGCCGAACGGGTAGGATAAGGCAATCCTCTCCTCATTAAAAGTATAATGTGAAATACAAAGTAACTACATTTTTTTTACAAATTCCCAATCTTAGTTACTTTAGGGTAAAATGTGAAAATGATCTTATTCCATGGAATTACACTTTGTACCCTTGTCAAACGTTAATGGAGCGTGCGTGGTTAACTGACACACTAATTTTGGATTGACATTGGTGGCGAAGGGTGACTCGATGTTTATCATAGATCAATGGAGCGTGTGTGGTTTACCGGCACATTGATTAGGTGATAGAGACATTGAGTGCACCATGTTGATTCTCATGGTTATTCACAACTTGTTTGCAATCCTCGGTATCCCAGTCGCAAATTTGAAGTTCATATCAAGATTTAAACATGTCATTGAATAGTTCAATGAATCTCAAAGATCTAGGAGTTTTCAATACATATAAAACTTAAATCTTATTTTTCATTTTTCATGGTGAGAATTAGTGAATCGCCATTCACTTACCTTCAAATTATTTACTTTTAGAGTATGGCATCCCTTTCTAAGTTGTAAATAATGTTGTTGGGTCCTAGCCCTAATTTCTCATTTGGGTGTTTAATTATGGACTCATTTCTAATAAAATTTTATTCCTTTTCTTTTTCAGATGTCTAAAAACAACAACAACAACAACAACAACACGTCTGGGTCATTCTCGTTGATGAACCTATGTCAAAAGGTGACATTTGATGGCTCAAACTTCAACGAGTGGATGTGGTATATTCACATGATCACTCGCTACGAGGACAAAGAGTATGTTCTTGATGAAAAGCTTGAGAAGATCATCCCAGATGTTGCTAGTCCTGAAGAGTTGGCTGCCTTTGAGGCCCACGAGCGTGATGCTACGAAAGTTCATTGCACCATGCTGGCCACCATGAACCTCGAACTCCAAAAGTCCTACGAGGACATGTATCTGTATGAAATGCATCAAGATTTGTTGGACCCGTACCACCAAAGCGCGAGGCAAGAGCGCTATGAGATCATTACTAACATGATCACCGCTAAGACGGGGAGTGGATAATCCCTAACCTCTCATTTGGTGAAAATGCAGAGGTATGTTGATTGTCTTCTCAAACTTAATGTTAAGTTTGATGATGATTTGGCTATTGACATAATCCTCCACTCCTTGTCCTCCTGTTACAACCAGTTCAGAATGACCTACCACATGAACAAGGAGGAGGTCTACTTGAGCAAGCTCCAAGAACTGCTGAGGACTTCTGAGAGCAACCTCACAGATAAATCCATTGCACCATCCCCTGCTGTTGGCAGCTCCCGTGTTGGCAATTGGTCAAGGAAAGGGTAAGAAGGGAAAGGCTCCCTGTAAGGGAAACCATAAGGGTAAGACCCAAGATGGTTCCTCTTCTAGTGGAACCAAAGTTGGTTCAGCCAAACCCTCTTCCGACCCCAAAGAAGCAGGGTGCTATTACTGCCACAAGAAGGGCCACTGGAAACGAAGCTGCCCTCAATATATGCAAGACATAAACGATGGGAAGATCAAGACTACCTTCGCATGTATGTATTCTATTAAATCTAATAACTCATCATTTTCTACTTCATGCGTTCTTGATACAGGTTGTGGTTACCACATTTGTTTAGATTTGTAGGGCCTAAGAAGAAGTAGGGAAATGGAACATGGTAAGATAAACTTGATTATGGGAAACAGAAGATCTTCGCCTGTGACCAGAGTCGGAGTTTATTCTTTAGTGCTTAGTAATGGGTTAGGGTTAGATTTAGAACATTGTTGTTATTCGCCAGATATGGCAAGAAACATTATTTCATTTCATGGATTGTTTAGACAAGGTTTCAGATATTCTTTTGATAATAGTAATGGTTCTATTAATGTTTATTTGAATGGTGTCATTTATTTCAATGCATTACCTTGTAATAGGATTTATGAATATGTGATAGTTGTTGATAATTTAGGAAATGATGTATTGAATATTGATTCGTCTACTAGCCTAGACAAATCATGTTTGTGGCATTGTCTCCTTGGACATGTCAACAAGAAACGCATAGCCCAACTCCAAAAGGATGGAGTGTTGGAGTCATTCGACCTTAGGGACGATGATGCGTGTGAATCTTGTTTACTTGGGGAGATGACCAAGTCACCCTTTACTAGCACTTGTGAAAGGGATGAGGGTCCATTGGATCTCATACACACCAATGTGTGTGGGCCCTTTAGATCCACCACAAGGGATGCTTGCTGCTTCTACATGACTTTCACAGACGATTATAGCAGATATGGATATATCTACTTAATCAAGCAAAAATCAGAAACCTTTGAAATGTTCAAAGAGTTTAAGAATGGAGTGGAGAATCAGCTGGGTAGGAAAATCAAGATGCTTCTTTCTTGTGGGGTTTGTGAACCATTAGAGGAGTTACAATTGTGATTCTAAGCTCAAGATCAAGAAGACTACAAGGATTTCAAGCCATTTGAAAGAGGTAAACACTTAGATCTGTTCTTATGATGTAAATTTCAAATTTTATATGATATATCTAGGGTTGCAAGTCTTGGATTCAAATCATGTACAATAGAGAAACCTAGATCCAAGCATTGGGGTTTGTATGAGCACATAGGATTGTTCTTATGCATAAAACCCACCAGGTGTTAGCCAAGATTTTTATGCAATACCGTACTTTACATTACTGGTGTTAGCCAGGGTTTTTATACAATACATTACTTTACATTACTGGTGGTATCCATGGATTTTCATATAAAATTACAGACTTCAGTAACAAACATACACTTTGGTCTTAGGGTTTAAGACTACTTTTTGCTACTAAGAAAGTATTGGATTTTCTTAAGAACATACAAACATGACTCATTGATAGGTTTTCGTTACAAAAACATGCTTATGAATTCACCACCTTAATGCTGATACTTTTTCAAAATCACTTGTATTCTCAGGAAATCAGTAGACAGGTACTCCCACAAGCTTTTGAAAAGGCGAAGCGTATAGAGTCATGTCTTTTATATTTTGTTAAACTTTTGATGTATACAAACTATGTATCAAACAGTTGTAAATACATATATTTTCAATGTAATGGTTGTGTTTACTTTGATTATTATGATGCAATTGTTGTGATACTCTACATGATGTCCTCCACCGCCGAATGTTTTCGTCATTTCGGTTTGGGGGTGTGACAGATTGGTATCAGAGCTATTGTTTATAGTGAACTAAGTATACCGAACCTTACATGGTATACAACTATAAACGCTAAGGGGCGAAGTGCTCTGAACTAAAAGTATACTTTTAAAAATATAAATATCTTATATGAAGTATACAAGTATACATACATACCATAAACAATATCGCAAGTAGAACAAAACAAAAGTATTTGGATGTTGGACACTGCAGTTAAACCTAGATAGTTATATAATCATGTCTGGAATAAATATAGTCTGATCAACTATATTTATTTGAGACACGACCAACATGTGTTTGGGAGTGATTATGGTGTTACAACAGGACTAAAACCTACCAAGCTATATACAACAAGAGATCAATAGAATATAACATACAACTTTAAAATACTATAGGAGTATTTTATCTAGAACTGAACTCAGTATAGAGATTCATTCCAAGTGTTGCTACTTATTTCTTTTCTAGTGATAGTTCAATTGTATTGGTAGCCTTTCTTTGTATATCGCTTAGTAGAACACTTTGTCTATTAGGTTGAGATATGTCTTATTCCATATCACTTGATTCTAGGGGACTTACCATCCTCTTATTCTTGATTCTTTTAGAATAAGATGCCTCCAAGGAAGAGACCCAACAGAAAGAACAACAGTCCACCAACAAATTCGACGCCACCACCTTCTCAGTACGACCCATCAGCCTTCCAAGCCGATGTGGCTGCTGCAATGTCCTAAATCAATGCTAACAGTACAAGTGGGGTGGGAAGTGGTGCCCCTACGTAGTATCTCGGTGACAGTCATGGTCACACCAAGGAATATACATACAAAGATTTTTTGAATGCTAAGTCGCAGTCTTTTGATAACACTGGAGGTGTCATTGCTCCGGATTAATGGTTCGAGAAGACAGAGTCAATATTTGAGATATGTGCTTGCCCCGAATCCAGCAAGGTGAAGTTTTCATCGTGCACCTTCACCGACAGAGCACTAACTTGGTGGAATGGCCAAGTCAAATCCCTAACTCTTCTGGTGGCTAATGCCGTGAGTTAGGAGGATCTAAAAGAACTGATGCTCACTGAGTATTGCCCACGAGGTGAGATGCAGAAGCTGGAGGAGGAGTTCTAGAATTTAAAGATGAAAAGCTCTGATATTACTACTTACACTGAGAGGTTTAATGATCTTGCTCTTCTCTGCCCGCGAATGGTCACCCCAGAGAGCAAGAAATTAGAAAGATACATATGGGGATTAACACCCCCAACTCAGGGGAATTTCCTGGCCATAAGACCGCTGACATTTGATAGTTCCAAACGATTGGCGCAGACTTTGATTGATCATGAAGGTTGCTAGGATCCCATGCCAGCTGCCCACGAACCACCCAAGGAGAGCGGTGGAAAGAAAAAGTTTTAGAATAAGCATAAGGGCAAGTCTTTGTTAGAGACCTCCAAGACGCAACAAATAGTGGCAATTCATGCCGCTACTACTCCTGCAGCTGCCCCTACAGCTCAAGCACCTGCTAGTAGATATGCAGGTACCCTCCCAAGGTACGACAAGTGTAACTTCCACCATTATGGACCATTCCGTGAATTGTTGTGCAACAACTATGGCAAGAAGGGGCACACAACTCATTTTTGCAAGACACAAGTCCAACCAACCAATCAGGCTCCTGGAGCTAGAGTGAGCCAAGCCTATTATGGATATGGTGAGACTGGGCACTTCAAGAGCCCAAAGGCAACAACGAAGCTCTTATGGATGCGGAGAGAAGTTTGGATAGTCATGCATTCAAGCATCCACTCAAGCATAAATCCCAACCTCTAACTGAAACATTTACCATCGAGATGGCTAATGGTAATAAAGAGAGCACTAACGACATATTCATAGGATGTACCCTTACCCTAAATGATTATTCTTTTCCCATTGATCTTATGTCAGTCTCCATTAAGAGCTTCGATGTCATTATCGGCATGGACTAGTTAAGTCTTCATCGTGGCGATATCCTTTGTTTCGAGAAAGCCATTCGCCTCAATCTGCTTAATGGCGAAGCCCTCATAATTTATGGTGATAAACTCAGCTCAAACCTCCGTATCATATCATGCATCAAAAGCCCAAAAATATCAGCTAAATGAGTGTCAAGCATTCCTAGCCCATGTTGTTAACGACAAGCAAGAACTTAAAGACCTTGAGAGCATCCCCGAAGTCTGCAACTTTCCTAATATCTTTCCCGAAGATCTTCCCGGAATCCTTCCCGAATGCATATAGAGTCACATAATGGTTGTGTTTACTTTGATTACTGTGATGCAATTGTTGTGATATTGTACATGACATCCTCCACCCCCGAACATATCCGATGTTTCGGTTTGGGGGTGTGACATGTTCACCAGTGGTGTATGTGAGAACACAGCTAATCAATAAGGTTGACCGATACTTCAACTGAGATATAATGTTTAATTTAAGGGAAAATAGATGAACAATAGATAGAAGGAGGTTATCTGGCATTGGTCTAATCAGAGATGAAGCAGCGGCGCCAAGAAGAAAAGAGAGAAGGGTTATCGACTGATATATATATAAGAAAGGGAGCTTCAAAATGAGAATAGATTTACTCAAGGGAGAAGGTTAATGAATGATGTTCATGGCGGTGCAACATCTGATTGGATGGAAGAGGCGGTGGAAGGAACAATCGGTTGTGTATTAGATAAAAGGAGAAAAATCAAATCGAAGATAAGCATCAACCAAAGCACAAGTTACATGGGAAAAATAAGAAAGGAGAAGACTTTCATGCACGGCAAAATAAGCAAGTAGAAGACTTCCGTGGGCAAATAAGAAAGAGAAAAAAGTTAACTGTAGCTAAGGTTTTAAGAATTGATAGTATATACTAATTTGTTAACAAAAATAAGGCCATTAAGATTTAACTAGGGATGTATCCCCCGCATTGCGCGGGGGGGGGGGGGGGGGGGGGTAGTGATGTTTAAAAGGAAAATAATTTATTTATTTATGGATGGATGAGAGGTTCATTACGTACATCAAAACATCAACATGCTTTATTCAAAGATAGGTGTTACAATCAATGTTTACTCGTCATAGATATCTTTCAATTTATTATGTACAGTGAAGCCCTCATGGAATTTTAGTTCCTTAATATTATATCCACTTGGATACAAAATTAAACATTCGGTCATCGGTTAGTACTGGTTTACGAATAATTTTAGTCGGTTAATTGTTTAGGTTGTCGTTTAATGATGATAAAAAATAACATTAAAAAAGAAAGTAGGTTGGTATAAAAATTGGAAAATAAAAAGTACATTGTTATAATCAGGGAAAATATTTGAAAATTTATGGAAAGAATCACAAATCAACCATTTTGGGGAATCCAGATGTAGAAAAATCACAAAAAAAAAGACGAAAAGTACTTTTAGTTAACACCAAATTAGAAGCATATATGATTCAAGCTTCCCTATGAATTGCTTCCGTGCTACAATCGTAGCCAAATATGCAAATATAATGCTATTTTGTTTTCCACTACACAACATAAAAAAGAAAAGAAAAATAGCTTCCATAAGGGTAGAGAATTAACATAAAGTAGAGGCGATTTTAGTTAACGATTTTGTCACAATTTCATTTTACCTCAATATTCTCCCTACACTTTCATCTTACTATGGTTTTGGTCCTTGTATCCTCACCCATAAATTAGAAATGTTAATTTTTTGAAACCAATAAAGTACCCGTGAGGTAGTCTTAATTTTACCACCATTACTCCATATTCTGGATTTTCCAGCATAAGAACCTATTGCAAATAGTGTTTTCCCACCCTACATAAAAACCACCAATTTGAGATATCAGTAAAATCAAAACCATGAGTTGTAAAGTAAAAAGTAAAAACTAAGAAATGACCTTCAAATAAAGTGTGGCCACGAAAGAAAAACAAGATTTTGCTGAAATCATAAACCATGTAAGAAATGACCTTAAAAAAGATTTATATTCAAATTTAATAAAAAGAGCCAACGATACAAATGAATGAGCTCATGTTCTATAAAACCTTATTAAAAACCATGTCAAAAGTATATTTAATGAAAACGTAAATCAACACTAAGATTAAATTAAACAATAGTGAAAAGACTATAGATCCCATGTATATACCCGAGACCAAATCATAACAACGGGGAAGAATGCGAGTGTACAATATATGTCACTTTCTGAATCAAAGCCAACTGATTTCCAATTTCCACATTAGCTTTTAGGATTTCTCACAATAAAATATATGAGGAAAAAAAGACACATAAATAAAAATTGGTTATATTGCAATTTACATTTCATTCCATGATAGGATGAAAACAAATACGATACAAAGGATTAAGAATTAAAAAATGGAAGGATAACATTCCTTTAGCAAAGGTCCACTACACTCCATTAGGCAAAGGCAAAAGAAACTGGTATTTTTCATTCCAGTGGAATGAAAAATTCGATTTATTCTCCAATTCCATTGTACCAAATAATACTTAAAGCTAATTATAAAAAAACGATGATTCTGTTCAAGCCAACAAAAGTAAACAGAGTCTTTAGATGTGGTTCTAAATGCAATGTAAGATAGGGGCTTCCATTTTGTCTCATTCTAGCAACCAAAGAGTCAAACCTGAAAATAGTCTTCAAATTTGGTTACACAAAAGGTTATAACTAAAAATCTAAGTCAAAGTCAAACAATAACCATATATGAACATTTATAATAGGAACACCGACTTATTACTCTAAAATTTTGAAATATAGAATTGGTTATCATTCTTCAAGTAAAAGAAGCTTTATATATTTCTTCCATGTTTGCATCCATAAGACCAACATGTATTCATATTGGTTTTGGACTATAATGAAATTTTAGTGTATTCTGATTGGAAAGTATTAAAATAAAGTAAAACAATTAAAAATTATATATTTCTAGACAATTGACTCTCATTTTCAGCAATTAACTCTCTTATTGAGCATTACAATGTGTAGAAACTCCATACGAAACCTTTACTTTGAGTAGTACTTGATTTGGCATCATAAAAAGTGTTGCGTTTTTTGTTTCAATTTGTGGAGTACCTTCTTATTTACAAATAAATACTTGTTTAATATCATATAAAAAGGTATTTAAGTGTTATGAGCTGCCTAATTTGATAAATTTCTTTGATCAGATATCAAGTCAAGACATCATTAACAAAAAAAAAAAAAAAAAAAGACTGCTTTGATTCAATTGGATAGCATCAAAACCTCAACCCCTAGTTAAATTAAATTAGTTATGTTTTGAAGTGAAAATCTATTGATTTATACCATGTAGAAGAGAAAACTGAGCAAAAAAAGTACAGTTGAAGAATCTTTGATGAAATTAGCAATTAGATGAGGGCAGTCCGCGTGTTGGGACACCACGTAGTGTACAAAGGGTACTTCAGAACTACAAGTTGGTTAAGTTTCTTCACCATAAATTAGCCTCTTGATCAATACATCCATCTCTGCTTAAATCAGCTACAATTTGCACACGAATTCGATAGCTAACCTGCTGAAAAACACATCCCATAATAAAATATACAATTGTATTTAGATAAAAAAAAAACAAAAAAAAGAGAGAGATCAAAGATTTGGGACATTGTAATAACAAAAACTTAATTAAAACCAATTTATGTAAATTTAGGGCAGAAAAATTCCCAAACATGGCCTCTTCCTTCAACACACAGAGACCGAAATCAAACATCATCATAAACATAGAAGAAATAAAATAGGGAAACAATAATCCTGTAAATAAACAAGCACAAGAAATTGTTGGGTTTTGAGCATTCTAACACTGCTATGGTGTGCATGCAACCCTATAAACCTTGGATCTACGTTTGTCTAAATACATGCAAAATAATAGTTTCCAAGGTTCATAACCTATCTAACATAGCATGGGGTACTTTTAAACATAAAAGAATTAGATGAGATTACATACCTTATGATGAGTTTGATTCCTATGTAGTTTGAGAGCCAAGCACCAATAGTGTGAATGCCTCAAATGGAAATCACAAATCACCACAAACACTTGGAAAACTTTGAGAGAGTAGTATACTTTCTTATGAAATCGGCCACCACTAAGTCTCACACAACTAGAGTCTACTTTCTTGGAGCCATATTTCTTGCATCATAGGCTTCTTTATATAGTGTGCATGGTTAGGGTGAAACCCTAATAACCCATGTCTTTTCCTTTCCAAGGATCCATGGGTTAAAAGCTCCATGGACTTCCATATTAGCTTAGCCCATTAACAAATGAGTATTAGCCCACACTATATAAAATATAATAGCCCATAATTTAATCAGTCTTCTTTTTAATCTCTAAATTAATTCATAATTAATTTAAGACTAAAACTAATTAAATAACATGACTTCATATTAATATATTATAACTTATAATATATTAATAATCGTAAGTATACAATTCTCATAAAATTATCCATAAATCGTTTGGATGAAATGCAACCCAAATGGACCATGCCGGGTCGGGTCAAGTATGTATCAAATAAGTTATGGACTTAGACACCTTATCCAACAGACTCCCACTTGGATAAGTCTAATAACTATATTTGCATATGTTACTTTAGGAACCAACCAGCAATCGTAGCTCTCGAAAACTCTTTTGAACTATGAAGCGCCATTTTAGATAAGTGATCATATAATCCTCTATTCTCATGATATCAGCCGGACAATTACATGGAACAACGTCGTACTTATTGTCTAGCAGTTTGTTTCCCGATTTTCGATTTGTTTGACAAAGAACTTAATCGAACACATCAATTTAGTTCTGACCGGCCGGTACATAGGTCACAACCAAATCATCGAGGGGCCCAGATATCGCTTCTATTTCTAGAAGGTACAGATAAACTTCGACTCATATGCTTGTTCTACTACTTGTTGAATTGTACACAAAGGCACGTTTTATAACATCAAGTTACCGATGCGTTTACGTGCAATCAATGCACAACTAACTCATAGGTAACAACTCATATCTCTAGGTTTGAAGATTTATATGATATTACCGTCTCACGATCACTCGAGATAAATTCCATGAAGTGATACAAGTGAGCGTGGGTTTATTCCAATACTCATAACTTATGAACACTCATGAATATTGTAGCAACCATTGCTATGACTAAACCCATTTAGCCATCTACAAACTCGATTCATGACAATCTTGATTCATACCTACTTCCAACATATGAACGGTTGTGGAGTGTTTAAATAACTTAGTCATTCGGAAAGAATAACCTAGCTATTTTGGAAGTCAAAACATGCAAAGTGAAACACAATAATAATCGAATACAATATGGTCTCAGAACCCTTTTGAATATAAATAGAACCACCTTTTATTTATCACCATATTGATTACACATTATTCATTGTATAATGTTTCAAACAATCAACTTAAGTCTTGAATAAAAACAACAGTCGTCCCATGCTCCTAGCATGTACACTTTGTTTTTCTAAACAATAGTTATGTCATACTTCAAGTATGCACACTATGTTTGTCTATGATCCTTACATTGTTATGTAGATCAATTGAACATGATTCCAATGATACTCATTTCACAATCCCAAATCCTTATTGTCAATGTTAGAATCGCCGATTCCTATCATGTACCAAAAAAAATCTGTTAGATTTTAAACTTTTGTGCAATGTTCCTCTTGTAATGATTATTCACAAAGTCACCAAACCCTTGTCACCAGTCATTACAGAGTATTCCAAAGAAGGTCAACTTCTATGGAACGGAAGTCTCATATTCAAAGTACATTGATTTGAACATCCTTCTTGCATTAAGGTTTTCTAATCTTACATAGATTGAATAACTTCCACCTATGGAGACATTTCCATAGTCCCAATTTGACTATCACTTCCGAACAAGAGTTACTTCTTTTCAGAATGTGTCAATACGGTCCTTTCTGACAACCTACATCATACTTCCAACTTTCCCTGAGCAACCAATCTTTGGTGAACCTCAGATTGTCCTCGACAATTGCTTAATCACTTTAGTCATATCCAGTTCTAGACTTTTCCCTTCTAAATGCCCTGAGCATTTGGAAAATTTAGAAAGGATGAATATTATAGCACATGAAATCGATCCTATATCCGAAGCATATGGGACACGATTCATGATGTCTCACATAAAGACATGATACTAGCCCAGTCTTTTGCTACAATATTTTTTTATTTGCCATGTTTTCAAAATTTAACTATGAAGAGGGATGCCGTAGTCATAATTGAATTTTGAGAACGCAATATATATATATAGAATTTCCTTAAGTCGAATTCAAAATTTAACTATGAAGAGGGATGTCGTAGTCATAATTGAATTTTGAGAACGCAATATATATAGAATTTCCTTAAGTCGAACCATTCAGACATAAAATTCATATATATGTCCTTGACTAAAGATGATTAAAATCTCAATCTAAGCTTCTAGAATTGAAATGAAGTATAATTTTCTCTCGCTTAATTATAGCAAAACGACTTTTTCAACCCCTGCAACTTCACGAATTGAAACTTTTGTTTTTCTATAATTAACATTGCTAGCTTGCAATAATAATCACAATTACCATGCTCCCACTAACCTGATGATTATTAGCATAACACTTATGCTCCCACTAGCTTTGACATGTATTCAGAAATCGGTTGGACTTCTAAAATTTAGATTCATACACCTTTCCGTATATAGCTCACCTGTGTGTCTAAGCAATTTCAAGAACTATGAAAAGGGATGCCGTAATCATAGTCTCAATTTCTTAGACCTTTGCCATTTCTCACAAGTCCATGTTAGTGTGCCGGTTAACCACACACACTGCACTAACGACTTTTGAAAATGCAAATAACACAATTAATATCTACATAAAATCTACTTAATGGAAGCGTTTCCTCACCATCAATTTCATGAATCGGAGAGAAACCTTATGACACTTAGATTTTATAGTGTATGAGTTCCTATCCATGTGAATTTTTCAAAACCATAATCACAAGATAAGGTTAGTGACAAATTCAGCCTTACATGGATTAAACTTGTTCAATCTTAGTTTCTTGTCACCTTGGTAGCACAAGGCCCACCAATGCTTCCAAGTTGAACTCTGATAACTCACATGCAAATTCAACTTATTTGAAGTAGGTACAGAAATAAGAATTATGTCAACATGATAGGTTGCAAACCTTAAGTCGTGTGCTAGTGATAAATTACAGGTCTTACTCTTGATTAAATCTTGAAACTCTTTCAGGATCTTTAAGGCTCCCACTATCCCCTTGACATATAAGTTTCTCCAGTCAAGAACCATTCCTTGACAAAACAAATATTCAAGGGATAGTGCGGATTATTATCAAGACTAACACTTCACACAATTGGTCTTAGTTGGTCTTTGTCTCATCCAAGACATCACAACTTACCAATCTCAAATGTACAAGAGTAGAAACCATTTTAATCTTACATTTGACTAGTGTTAATAAATCTTCCTTTATGTCACTCAAGGTTACAATCTTGGAGTATGACTCTAAGAATTGTTTTGGAATGAAGTATGACTCATCTTCTTGATTTTAACCAATCCAACAATTCATGACCTCTCTTCTTAGCCATAACAATGCACTAAGACGTCCTTAGAGTATGAACTTGTGATATGGTTTCATAATCATTAAGATGATCATGAAATATGATACTAAAGTACTCTCCCATCCTTTCAGATTTGAGAAACATTTATCTTTCTGCCTAATTTGATTCTTCTCATTTGTTTTGTCATACATTGTAACCTTTCCAATGTTACAGAATTATACTTAACCTTATAAGTATAATCATATTTACTAATCTTTAGTAAATCATGACAAATCAATCTTTGTGGTGGACCTTGACCAGCGCACACCCAGTGTACTTAATTCCTTAGTCCTTCAATTGACTCACATATACATGTGATCAAAGAATTAGTCTTAATTTTCAAAAATAAAAATTCTCATTCATCATACAATACAACTTGTATGATTCCAAGTATCTGTCCAATTGAAACTTGGGTGATGAAAAACTTTCTTCATTTGGTAAATTCAGACACTACCACAAATGAAAGAATCAAATCCACTTTCAAATATTACTATTACTGGAAACATATAAGCAACAATTTTCCACAGATGCCATTGTAAGGATATTGTTTTTTAAATAAATAAAATTAAAACCCTTTTTTCTTTTATTTTAAAACTTGCAGAAAAACTTATCCTTACAATCCACATGAAAACCTTGTTGTTATCTATTCATAAGCAATATATTATAACTCTTAAGCAATAGCTCAAATTCTGATTACCGAACCATGCGATCGAAACCCACCTTCGCAATTAGAATCAACATATACTTACTTTAAGCTTCCTATCTTTTCTTTGATTCTTAAAAACATCAACATGTGACCCATTTACATTATGTAATAAGAATCTCCAAATAGAAACTTAATAGAGTTAGTCAGTGGACTTTAACTGAAGTAGAGTCAAACTTTTTTACTTGATCAATCTTATGATCTTTCAGGTAAATATGGCAGCTTCGCAATCATTGTCCCTCCCTTTGGCAATAAAACATATAGACCTTTTGGTAATGGCACATGAGACTATCTCAGACTTAGCCTTTCTCTTTACCATTTGGTCAACCGAGTTGACTATGGCCGATCCCTTTCCATTGGGAAGAGAAATCTTTTTCTAGATATCCAATGCTACCATTGTCAATGTCCATTTAAGACTTGGGAAGTTGTTCTTTTAATCAAATTTGCTTTACTAGTGTTCCGAATCATTGTTGAATCTGCAGCACTGGGCAAATAGATAAGATCATTAAGGCTCGTGTCATAGTTTGTCTCATAGTAGTCCCAAAGAGACTCACTATGTTACCAAGAAAGTGATTGAACATCCAACTTTCACGAGACTTTGACACCCAACTCTCCTATCTTGTTAATATGTGACTTTATCTCCAAGATGTGAGCCCACATAAACTGTGCTTGCCAATAGGGATTGAGTGACTTTAAACTTTTCAAGAACTTGTGGGTGAGGGAGAATAATTGGAGGAGGTGGAGGAAGTGAAGCATGATGTTGAGGGACACCATCTTCAAGAGATTTGGGAAGATCATAGTTGTCTGAACCAGACATCTATAATGGGAGAAAATCAAGTTAGTTGATTCAAAATCCTTAATATAACACCCAATATGAAATATTAAGGCTAGGACCCAACACAATATTTTATAACTTGGAAGAGGGATGCCGTAATCCAAGCTACAAAATATTTGAAGGTAGGCGAATGACGATTCACCAATTTCCACCATGAAAAACAAAATAATTTATTAGGTTTTAATTGGATTTGAAATTCCTAGATCTTTTGAGATTCATTGAACTTTTCAATGGCATGTTTCAATCTCGAGTGAGCCCTCTCAAATTTTGTGAATGGGATGCCGAGGATCACAAAACAAGGTGTGAATAACCATACCAATTCACTTGGTACCCTTAATATTATCACCTAATCAATGTGCCGGTTAACCACACACGCTCGATTCATCTATGACAAACATTAAGTCACCCTTCGTGATCCTTACTAGTCCAAGTTAGTGTGCCGGTTAACCACACACGCTCCACCAACGACTTGGTAAGGTACAAAGTGTGAATTCCATGGGCTAGCACCAAATTCACATTTTTCCTAAAGTAACTAATATTGGGAATTAAATAAAACATTTAGTTGCTTTATAATATTCATCATACTTAATGATAATTTATAAGTCCTTGTCTTACCCGTTCGGCTAATGACCCTCCACCAGTCAAGCAAGCGGTGGGTGAGAGTGGACACCCATTAAGTTTCCATTTTATACGCAACAACCTTATACCCACCTTATAGACCGGCTTCGTGAATGAGGCTTTCTAATGGTAAAACAACTTGTTCTTATACATATATATATATATATATATATATAATAATTAACCATTAATCTTATAATAGTATAAGGGTAGAATTTTAACTTTTAAAACTTCTAGGGTATGGAATTAAAGTTTGTGTGAGACTTTACAAATTCCAAAACTTGAGGGAAAGTTTTCAACAATTCATAAACTTTTGGATATTCATAACTTATGAGTTTTAATTAAGTGTTTAATACTTTTAATGAAGAGTCTCTTGGAAATCCATAACTTGAGGACAAGTTATGAAGTCCATAAAAACATTTATTAGAAAAACTCTTCTAAAGTGTAACTTATGACTTCTTAAAAAAAACAATTAAAAGAAAAAACTTTTGGAATTCCATAACTTGAGGACAAATTATGAATTCCATTAAAACACATTAAGATCAAGAATTAACTAACAAACAATTTGCAAATAATTCCTATGATCCAACAAAACTCATATGAACATGAACATCCACATCAACAATTTCAAGAATCATATGAACACATATAAACTTGAAATTTTGATTATAAATTTGAAATTGGTCCACCATCATCATTACCACATCGAAAACAGGTTTTATGAGTCCAAAACAGTTTAAGGTAATGATTCTAGACCAATTCCAACACCAAAACTCGAAGATATGATGTCTGGGGGTCCAACTCGTCGAGTGCATGAACCAACTCACCGAGTTGGATGAATTTTGTCTTGGACTCGTCGAGCCCTTCATGGACTCGGTGAGTCTGCTATGCAGACAGCACATAAACTTCGATTTTCAGCAATTTGCATCAAGTATTCAAGAAAACAAGCCTAGGCTCTGATACCACTGTTGGGTTTTGAGCATTCTAACACTCCCATGGTGTGCATGAAACCCTATAAACCTTGGATCTATGTTTGTCTAAATATATGCAAAATAATAATTTCCAAGGTTCATAACCTATCTAACATAGCATGGGGTACTTTTAAACATAAAAGAATTAGATGAGATTACATACCTTATGATGAGTTTTATTCCTATGTAGTTTGAGAGCTAAGCACAAATAGTGTGAATGCCTCAAATGGAAATCACAAATCACCACAAACACTTGGAAAACTTTGAGAGAGTAGTATACTTTCTTATGAAATCGGCCACCACTAAGTCTCACACAACTAGAGTCTACTTTCTTGGAGCCATATTTCTTGCATCATATGCTTCTTTATATAGTGTGCATGGTTAGGGTGAAACCCTAATAACCCATGTCTTTTCCTTTCCAAGTATCCATGGGTTAAAATCTCCATGGATCATCCATGGACTTCCATATTAGCTTAGCCCATTAACAAATGAGTATTAGCCCACACTATATAAAATATAATAGCCCATAATTTAATCAGTCTTCTTTTTAATCTCTAAATTAATTCATAATTAATTTAAGACTAAAACTAATTAAATAACATGACTTCATATTAATATATTATAACTAATAATATATTAATAAATCGTAAGTATACAATTCTCATAAAATTATCCATAAATCGTTTGGATGAAATGCAACCCAAATGGACCATGCCGGGTCGGGTCAAGTATGTACCAAATAAGTTATGGACTTAGACACCTTATCCAACAGAAATAACATAATTTGGCATATCTGAAGTCTTTAATCTAAGGCGTCGCTGGTGGAGAAAAGCTCGAGCCGATGATGGGAATTCGAGGATCTAGAGAAACCCAAAACTCATCGAACGAAGATAACGGAGAAGGCTGTAATGTGAAGGTTGGAATAGAAATTTTGCTCTAGATCATCAACGAAAAAAAAACAAAGAAAACGTGAATCCGAGAAAGTGAAGCACCAACTTGAATTTATGGTAACAAAATCGAGTAGATGGAATGTATAGACCTTCAAAACTAGAATAGAAATCAAAGAGAATAATCGAGAGAGGGAGAGTAACCTATGAATCTTAAGGGTGGAAAAACCTAAAGCAGATTAACTGACAGAGGCAGTCACTGTAGCAAACCGATGACGATGCACATTTCCAACAAAGGAAAAGTAAAAACATAAAGCACTTGTATAGCATGAACGGTGGAAGAAAACCAGACGAAAAGAAAATGTAAAAGAAACATCTTTTTCACTCAAAAAAGAAAAAAATAATAATAATCCACAAATGAAAGGAAACTAGTGTTCCTAAAGGAACACAAAATTTATATATATATATATATATATATATATATATATATATATATATATATATATATATATATATATATATATATATATATATATATATATGTTCAGGTGTTTTAAGTAAGTGTTGTGTTATTCTATGCATAAATGTGGGTCAATCAAAATTAAATAGAAATTTAAATAATTAAATACATAAACAAGGGTATTTTCGTATTTTGATAAATCGATTCCACAAATAGTCCCTATAATCATTCTAGCATTCACTTTAAACCTATTTTTTTTCTTATATACAGCCGTCATCAGTCAAACACCTTCTCTCCATCGTTTTCTAGTCGTCGGCTTCTGATTGCATCAGCGCATCGTCCATCGTCTCCCCATCCCTTCATCGGTGCTTCTGATTCACGTTAGCATTAGCGCTCATTGTTCACGTCGGCGTCGACACTCCTCTTCACCCTCGTGTCACACCCTTTACTTCTCTCCTTGACTCTGACTGCTTCCCCTCCAATCCAATCCACATGTCGTCACAACCTTCTTGTCCGACGCAACATCCTTCCCTGGCGCAACCTCCTTCCTCGTCGTTGGTCAGCCACCCTTCATCACGTATGTTTTTTTTCCACTTATAGTTGCTTCTACCTTTTTTTTATTTGTTTTTTCTTGTTGACTCTCGATTCTATCTTGCAAACTTGTTATGAAATTGATTGTTCCTGAAATCAGTTTTTTAGAAATTGATTTATGTTCCAGGTAATTTTTTGAAATTGATATATTCTCTTGGTAATTTTTTCTGATTTATCATTCAAATGTTGTTGAAATTGATTTCATTTTGTTGAAATTGATTGTTGTTTCAAAATGTTGTTGGTAAGATTCAGAGACATTATTACTGGTAAGCTTCAACAATATTTGTTCTCCCTGAGATGAAAAAACTATCAACTGGAGTTAAATTTGGCTCTCTTGTTGCATTGTTTGTTAGCTGTGGTATGACATTTATTTCGATTTTGAATTTTGATCTGCTTTTGCAGCTAATACCACGAATATTCATACGTATATACTCTTTACAATTTTGTTTCACGAGAGAGGTGTGGAGCAAGCTTGGTTGTATGCAACAGGTGTGTTTCTATATAAGTTCTTGATTTGTTCAAGACAAGTGAATTACAAGCTTTTGAATGGTGGTACATTATTAATTTGATGTTTAGGTGTGTGAGCACTAGGTGTTTGACGATTTGTCTGATAGAAATAATTTATTTGTCGTAAAATGTCAGATTCTTACTTAGATTATTGCTTTCAGGATACAATATCCTTGTACGTTTTTTAGTAATGCTTAGATCTTTTAGTTTCAAATCTTATTACTTGTTGTTTAATTTCAGAGGAATCGAGTAAAGAGCAAGTTGGAAGAACTTAATCATATTTGCACTGCTACAGATGATGGCGAATTCCGATTCTGTGGGAATTAAATCTCGATATTTCCTTTGTAATTTGTGTATTTTCTATGATTGTAGTTCTATTGGGATACAATCACGAATTCCAGTTCTACTAGAATGGAATCTTGAATTCTGATTCTATCATAATAGAATCTTGAAGATGAACAATGTATGGGATGAAGATGAACAATGTATAGGATGAAGATAAACAATCCACCAATCTTCCAAAAAGCATGGATTATTCTACCATAAAAATATACAATGTATTGAAAAAAAAATATATGTAATACTATATTCTGGTAGAATGATTTATATACTGTGTTTTTTTGTTATTAATAAGTGTAATAATATATTCTGGTAGGATGATTTACCTTATTCTATAAGAAATTATGTATTTTTTGTTTTTATTCTTCAATTGATTGTTCAATAATTTGTTATTCTACAAGAAGTTATTAAAGTCATGATAAAGAAATAGGTTCAAGAATATTTTTATTATTTATGGTCTAAGAATATTTTTATTTTGAAATATACTCATAACATTATCTGTCAGAATGTCCGAATTAAAATAATTATCATTCATAAAATCGGATTTTTAAAATTAATAGAATATATGATCCTTTAAAATATGTGATTTTCCTTTATTAAATCTATATTAATTGACTAAAATACCCTTGTAATTAAATTAGATGATAATTTTCAATTATCTTTAATTCAAAAATATATATTAATCACTTTCTTAAAATAAGTAAAATTGATTGGCCCACATTTATGCATACAATAATACAATAATTACTTTAAATATAATAACCTAAGCTCTCTCTCTCTCTCTCACTCTCTCTCTCTCTCTTTCTCTCTCTCTCTCTCTCTCTCTCTCTCTCTATATATATATATATATATATATATATATATATATATATATATATATATATATATATATATATATATATATATATATATATATATATATATATATATATATATAACCATATATATATATGGTTAGGTTCATGTGAGACGGTCTAATTTTGTGAGATCGTGAGATGCATTTTTTTTTTTTAATTTTTTTTAGTTAATTCAAGTTCCGAAAATAATATTTTAAAAAAAAAAAAGATTTTTTGGATTTTTTCATTTATTTTGACTTTTAAAATTATTTTTTAGAACATATCAGTGTAATATTCTATTAGAATATTTTACGTATTTTTAAAAAAAATGGAATTTATTTTTATTTTTTTTATTTATTTTTAGTTAATTCAAGTTCCAAAAATAATATTTAAAAAAAGAGTTTTTAGATTTTTCCATTTATTCTGTATTTTAAAATTATTTTTAGAATATGTCAGTGTAATATTCTATTAGAATATTTCACTTATTTTAAAAAAAAAAAACGGAATTTTTTTTAGTTAATTCAAGATCCGAAAATAATATTTAAATTTTTTTTTTTATTTGTATATTTATTTTGCATTTTAAAATTATTTTAGATTTGATCTAATGGTCTCATAAAATTAGAATGGTCTCAAATGAACCTGAACCTATATATATATATATATATATATATATATATATATATATATATATATATATATATATATATATATATATATATATATATATATATATATATATATTAGTTTACACATAAGCGATTTTTTATTTATTTTCTAATATGATCATACAAATGTTTTTTTTAGAAATATTTACAAGATTGATAATATATATATATATATATATATATATATATATATATATATATATATATATATATATATATATATATATATGGTCAAAATAATTCAAAAATTAATTTGAATCAAGAGTTACAAAATATGAACAAATAAATATGTTAATATGTAATTTAATAACTATTTCAAAATATAATTAATTTTTACTAAATTACTATTACTATAAATAAAAACAACCATTATAATTTTACATAAATAAAAGCATAAATCTTATAATAAGTATTTATTTGAAATAATTGATTATCAATTATGACCTTTTTTTATAAAGATTTAATTATAAAAAACAACCGTGGATCCCAAGGATATAACATAATCTTCTATCTTAATAAATTAGTATCCAATTGATACGTGACAGTTGCTCAGCCTCTCCCAATGAATTTTACGTTCAAATCATCTGTGTGAAGTTCCGAAAATCCCCTTTCTACCTCCTAATACACCATCTGCCTTTATTCTCGCTCTATTAAGAGTTTCTAACTCTATGCGATAAATCAACCCCAAATTCCAGAATTCAGGGATATAATCCCGTAAAAAGCTGTAGTGATTTGGTACTCATTTAACCTACATTTTTCTTCTACATAATAGACACATTAATCGCCACCTGGACGTAGATTTTTTGTTTTGGTTTTGTAGGTTCAATTTCTTTCTTTGAATGTGGTAATTTTGGTTTAACATATTCGATTTCACAATCTCATTGGTACGTAGTCTTTAGAATTTAAAGAACATTTTAGATCTAGATGAAAATGAACCAGAGTAAAGATTAAAGATGAACTTTTGAAACATTCAGAAGGTATCAAAGCATATGGAGAAGATGCTCATCATTTTGATTTTGAGGTAGGGGTGTTCATAAAACCGCATAAACCGCCCGCACCACATTATGCGGTTTAGAACTTTAGTGGTGCGGTTTGCAGTTTGAAATTTATTAAACCACACTTTGCGATGCGGTTTTCGGTTTATAATTATAAGATTGCGGTCTAAACTGCACCACGTATATATATATATATATATATATTCTTGGAAATGCGTAGCTTGATAACCAAATGGTTATTATAGTTTATCCTTATATATCTTTAAATTTCAAGATCTCACGGGTAAGCTGTAAGAAATATTTGTTATGAATTGCATGATTGAATATAAAGAACTTCACATCTTATGTATATGATTTTTACTTCAATTTCACTATTAAGTACTATCTATGTATTTTAATTACTGTTATTATGGTATTAATTAATTCTTAATAATATTGTTTTTGAAAACCATCAATAATTATAGTTCTTGTTAAAAGTGATACTATTAGTGAGACATATAAGTTATACAAATGGATATTGCATCATAAAATCAATGTATCTAGACAACACGCATATTTGGTCCACTACTGGGGTTCAGCAAGGAGACCCCTTGGGACCCCTTCTCTTTGCTCTTGTGTTACACCCGCTCTTGCAAAATATTAGCAACAATTGCAAACTTCTTCTCCATGCATGGTACCTTGATGATGGCACACTTATTGGAGATTCGGAGGAGGTGGCCAAAGCGTTGGACATCATTACGGTGATTGGCCCAAAATTGGGCCTTCAACTGAATATCAAGAAAACCGAGCTCTTTTGGCCCTCGTGCAACGGTAGGAAGCTGTGTGAGGGGCTATTCCCGGCTGACATCGGGAGGTCACATTTGGGGGTGAAACTTCTTGGGGGAGCTGTTAGTAGAGATGCTAATTTTATTAGCAACTTAGCCATAAAGAGAGCCGAAAACGTTGTGAATTTGATGCGCCTTCTTCCTCAATTGCCTGACCCTCTGAGTGAGCTCCTTCTACTTCGGTCTTTTATGGGTATTGCTAAGCTTTTCTTTGGGATGAGGACGTGTCAACCCGTTCACATGGAGGAGGCGACAATATTCTTTGACAATGGGTTGCACGGGGCCATTGAGGACATTGTGGTCCGTGGTGGCCCTTTCTTTGGTGACATACAATGGCGCATTGCTTCCTTACTCATTAGGTTTGGTGTTTTGGGTTTATACTCAGCAGTAGAGGCTACTTCATATGCTTTTGTTGCCTCAAGGGCCCAAACTTGGGTATTGCAAGACCACATCTTACGGGATAGCGGCATATATGGTATGGATTCTGATTATGATGGTGTCTTGGCTTCTCTTCGTAACACGCTTCCAGATTCTGACCTTAGCAGTTTTACTACTAAAGACACCGCCCCCCTAAATCCTAGAGTACGCTAGTGAGTGCCCTTTTTCGTAAAATTGTCCAAGATATGGAAGTTCATCTCGACATAACAGCCCGTCAGAAAGCGGTTTTCCAGTGCTTACGTGCACCACATGCCCAAGATTTTCTTCTTGCTATTCCTATAGATGGGATTGGCCAACATATGTCTCATGTGGAGTATCGTACTATCCTCAAATATCGACTCGTGATTCCAATATTCCCAGCTGACGAGATATGTCCGGTGTGTCGCAAGGCATGTTTGGACTCCTTTGGAGAGCATGTAGTTCACTGTAAAGAACTCTCGGGGTTCAAATACAGGCACGATATGGTCAGAGATGTTTTGTTCGATATATTTAAGCGTACAGGAGTCTCCGCTAAGAAAGAGGCACCTGTGAATTTTTTGACTGACCCGACAGAAGGAAGGTCAACCCTTAGACCGGCTGACATTTTGATTTTTGGATGGGTCGGAGGGAAACATGCATGTGTGGACCTTACAGAGGTATCCCCTCTCGTGGGCTTGAGGGCGGGGGGTTTCATGGCAAGACTGGCTGCTTTAAAAGCTGCTACAGGCAAAGTCAACAAAACATGAGAAATCGTGCATGGAAAATCAACACATGTTTATACGATTTGCGTTTGATAAGTTTGGTTTCCTCACACAGAATGTTGTAGAGCTTCTTAATAGAGTACAACGGATTATGCATTGCAATGGTATATCCCCTAGTTCTATGAATGTAGTCTTTAAAAGATTGAGTTTTGCTATACAAAAAGGCTTAGCGGCGCAGCTTGTTGCCCGTTTGCCATCTCAATTGTTGTACGATGATAATTTAATTTATGTGTATTTCCTTTAGGAAAAAAAAAGTTATAAAAAGAAACATAAACGCTATACAAAATGTTGCATGAAACTTAATTTTCCATATGTAAATCATAATGAAATGAGAGAATGTTATTTTGTAATTATGAATTTAAGATTAATCATATGTTACACGTGTTATGCATAAGTTATATATCGTTGTCTCGAATTTGATTTGTAAATATATTAGGTTGTAGGGGAGTTTGTCAAACCGCAAAACCGTAAAATCGCACAAAACCTCCCGCATCAAACCGCACCATACAACGCGGTTTACAGCTTTCATGGTGCGGTTTGCAGTTTCCGATAAACTCAAACCGCATATGCAATGTGTTTTGTGGTTTTGGGTATAAACAGCACCAAACCGCACCGCGCACACGCCTATTTGAGGTATATATTTATCTTATTCTCTATGGTTAGGATGTAACCGATGCATCAAGGTTGTTTTTGATTTTTTTTCATATTTTGGAAAAATGAATTATTATTTGAAGAAAACACCGAAAGAATGAGCAGTATAAGAACTAAAATGTTGTTATTTTTGGGTTTATAAAGCTTAGACCATCTCCAACTCACTTCCATTCCCCCCCCCCCCCCCCCCCCCACCCACCCACCCAAAATGAATGAAGTAAAAAATAGGATAAATAGTGTTTCATCTCCAACCCTACTCCATTTTTTACATCATTTTTACCCCCAAAAAGTATATTCTTAGTATATTCCATTTTCCCAACTTATATAGATTGTCAATTATATTCCTTCTACTAATTTGTGTTTAACAAATATATAATCTATATTTTTTATCATTACAATACTTTTAAATAAATAAGATTATATTTATAACACATAATTATAAGCTTTTGTAAAATACATTATCTTATTTTAAATTTTCAATATGTATTTAAATTTTCATATGAATTTGATAAACAAAAAATAAACTTTATAGTTATAATTAATTAATATAATTTAATACATAATACAATATTATAAGTATTAAATAATAGATTTAAATTATGATTAGTAGATAAAATAAACTAATAATATATAAATATAAAAAAAGATGGACTAAAACTGAAAACTGAACTTCCCCATTTTTGAGGAAATAAATAGTATAACACCATATTTAGTGTTATACTATTAATTTCCCCCAAAATGGGGGAATAAATAGGATAGGGTAGAGAGAAATGGAAGAAGAAATGGGAGAAATGTTGGAAAATAGGAATGGGTTGGACATGCTCTTATGATCATGTGGAAGGCTTATAATCATGTTCGGATCCCAAATAATCAGCAAACATTCCTTAATTGTTGATTTCATCCTTATTAGGTAGAAAATCCCATCCAAAATTGAAATCGATGTAACCGATATCCCAAATAACCAGGGATATTCGTTGCTTCCCTCCTACAATATTATCGCTCATAGGTTTCATCGTCTCCCTTCTCATTTGGACCCTTGCTTCATATCACTGGTTGTTGGTAATCTTTATTGTTTCTTTTTTCTGGAAATCATGAGGTTTGACATTTAGTTTTTCCAATTCCACCCTTCACCTTTTTCAAGAATTGCAGATTCTAAGCATCTAGGTTTTTAGGTTTTAAAGACTTTATCACCGCTATGTAGGCTCGTCCATGTTATTCTTTTTGGTTCTTTCAATATTCACATTTTACTAATCCCTTTTAAGTTTCAAGTTTTGTACCCTAGTTCGCTAATTGAATTTTTTTTTCTTCCTGATTTGCGGTATCATTTAATTGAATCCTTCTTTCTGATTTTTTATATCTATTATAGTGAATGCTTAGTTGGATTGTTAGTCCATCAAACTTACCATTAGTTATTCCTTTTTAATATCAAGATTACATTTAGTTATTCATTTTCAATCTGATTAAGTTATGTAATGGTTTTCAACCTGATTTTATAACCTAACAATTGGTGTTGTATTATTTTTAATTACTTCTTATATACTAATCCTTATTTTTATTTATTCATTTATTGTTAGAATATATTAATTAGGATTCACTTGTGCCAAAACAAACTTTTGATTGGTGATGATGCTCGGACGTGGATGATTCATGACTCTATATGTAATTGACCACATAGTAAAGCCTTAGTTTGTTTTGTTGGATCAGATTGTTAATTGAAAAATCTTCTGTCAAAGGCTATTGATTTTTAATCATGGATGTTTTTTTTTTCTACTTTGTGATTTTGGGAAGGTGATATTTCGTTATTTAACTCCACAAATGGGTTATTCCATGATACATTTAACCAAAAGCTTTTAGAATGTGGTCTTGCATGAGTATCTACAATGGTAAGTATTTTTATGTACTACTATAGTTAAATATCTTTTTTGGTTTCTAACATGGTATCTTTTTTTTTCACACCCCCAAACCAAGGATGGCGGAAACATCCGGGGGTGGATGACTTCATGTAGAGTATCACAACAATGAGTATAATAGTGCTCAAAGTAAATACAACCAACACAAATATAATTGAAAACGTTACATCGAAGCACATGTTTACATGATTCACATCAATTACATTATGATACAAAATGAACTGTTTGACGATTTATCGTCCCATCCTCAAAACGTTGTTGATTTCCTGTTTTCACTGAATTCCTGAGAATACAAGTAGTTTTGAAAAGTGTCAACACAAAGGTTGGTGAGTTCATAAGAGATTTCGTTAGAAAAGTAAATCGTTTTCCTTGTAAAAGCATTAGAATATGTATCCAGAAAATCCGATATTTTCTTTAAAATCTGTGTAATGTAGTCTTATGACTGAAGACCAAAATGTATAAGTAACCTTTCTTATTAATAGAAAATGTTATGTATTTAAATGGACATGGACGCTTTTGAATTAAATGAAATTTTTGTACGTTCTCATGTTTGTTAATACATTATATATATGTAGTCCTAAATTAGAGGACCGAGTAATAACAAGTATTGACCATACTTAAAGGTATAAATGTGGTTTCAAATGATGTGTAGTCGTAACTACCAAAACCAAAAGTGTACAGTAAAATCTGTACTCATAGAGATAAAAAGTGATTTTAAATCGACATAAAACTCATTTAGGTTTTAAAAATAAAATCCCGTAAACTTATGGATTGTTATATCCTATGTGAGTCGCTATAATCATACTATGACTATGTGAACCTGCCACGACGTTCTCAGGCGTAGCGAAAACTGAAATGACATTTGTCACCCGTAGACCTGCAGGTCCCACTGTAGCTAGCAGCAAGGTGTGGGGTGTCAAACCCAATATAGATCTATATACAAGTATCACATTCTCCCTCAAGGAGATTCTGATTATAACTACTAGGAATTATATCCCGCACTCGGACGTACGGGGAGAGAGAGAGAGAGAGAGAGAGAGTCTCACAATATAGGATAACAAGTTTACGTGAAATGTGTGTGAATATAAATCTTTCTTGTATGAATGTACCCTTTTTGTACGAGTGTGTTGAGTGATGTATCATAAACTATACCTATTATAGTTTATCTAGAATGTATTAATATGTATGAACTCTTTTATGGAAATGTATTAGTGTTATGAATTTATCAAACTATAGGTTAACATGTTTACGTGAAATGTGTGTGAATATAAATCTTTCTTGTATGAATGTACCCTTTTTGTACGAGTGTGTTGAGTGATGTATCATAAACTATACCTATTATAGTTTATCTAAAATGTATGTAATATGTATGAACTCTTTTATGAAAATGTGTTAGTGTTATGAATTTATCAAACTATACTTTTTATAGTTTAATATACGTGTTCTAAAATGAATGAATAATATTTATTATGAATGACTTAGTTTCAGTTCATGATGATAAACTAAAAAAGAAACACATTCAATAATTTGAACTTATGATTATACACTTTGCTCAACATAATACAAAGTGTTATGATATTTACATGTTGTTGGCTAACTTTAGCCATTCTGCACTGTTTTGGAAAAATCATAGAAAAATCATACGAAGTCGAAAACTAGATCCATAAATTTTGATAGTTCATAAAATGTATCTAGTTTACTCATAATTTTTATCACGATTTTTAATGACCTCCAACTTGGGTGAATAAGTCCAAAATCACAGACTGGTCCGGATTGTTGTTTGAAATGATAGGCAGTTTTGTAAAAATCACCATAAATTGTAGAAAAATCGTATGGAGATGTGCAAGTAGCCATTTTAAAGCTAAGAACTTGAACTATTTGCACCTTGTACAGTTTTGAAAACAAAAATGTTTAAGATGCCCTAAACAGTCTGTGAATGGAGTTGAACTTTTCTGATGAAGGTTGTTAGAAAAATTTAGTTATGTTCTTAACATGAAAATGTAGGGGTATGAACTCACCTTGAGTGATTTCAGTAGATAAGTGTTGAAGAAGAGAAGTGTTCAAGCCAAGAACACTTGAAGAATCACTTGAAGATTCGAAGCTCTAACACAAATATGATGGAGTTTGTGTAAGATATCCATGATTTGAGTGGAAATAAGTGAGATAATCATAAGGAGAATGGATTATGCTTACCAAATGTGGAAGAACACTTGATAATCAGCCTTGAATCTCGAGTTTGGTGGAGAAAAAGTTTGAGAGAAAAGTGGTGTTTGATACTTAGTGAAATGAGAGAAAATGAGAGAAATGAGGAGAGATGATGTTTGTTCCAGCTCTAAAAAAGTGGGAATGGGTGGAAAATGAGTGCAAGGGGCATTGATGTGACTTAGGTAAGGTGGGGAGGTATGGCTGGTCATAGAGTGGGTGTGGGGTGGTTGCTTGTGACATTGGATAAGGCAAAGTCAACACTCCACCTTTAATAATTCACCCATTTGATTTTTATTATTTAGATAATGATTTTCATCAAAATAAGTTTAAATTATGAATATTTAGGGTTTATTATGTTAAAATATAATTTCTGGAGAAAATCCCGCTTTAAAATCACAAAAAACGGGCTTAAAATGTTAAAAATATCAAAAATTGGCTAAAAGTGACAATTTTCCGAATTCTGGCCGAGGTTCGGCCTTCTGATGCTGAAACCGAGAGGAGTGAGGGTAGAAACCGAGAGGGGAGAAGGGAGAGAGCAGGAACCGAGAGTGGAGAAGAGAGAGGACAGGAACCGAGAAGAGGGAGGAGAGAACAGAGAGGCGCGAAGAGACAGAGAGGAGAGAAGGAGCAGAGACCAAGAGGAGGGAAGAGACAGAGAGGCAGAGTAGAGACCGAGAGGAGGGAAGAGACAGAGAGTGAAGAAGCGACAGAGACGGCGACAGAGACAGAGCGAGAAGCGAACAGAGGAGGCGACAGAGACAGAGCGAGAAGCGAACAGAGGAGGCGACAGAGACCGAGACTCGGTCTGGTCTGTGCTCTTGGTCCTAGGTCTCGGCCTTAAGGAGCTTCGGCTCCTTGAGAAGGGTTTCGGTTCCTAAGGTCCATTTTTCTCGTTTTTACCCCGTTTTAAGCTGTTTTTGACCCGGTTAAGGGCCGGAATGACCCGAATGATTCTAAAAAGTTACGGGAACTATTTGAGGGAGATTTGGGAGAGATTTCTCATACTTGGAGAGATTTGGGAGAGATTTGATATTCTTGGAGAGATTCCTCATACAAAGAGATATTTGAGAGAGATTTCACATACTTGGAGAGATTTGGGAGAGATTTGACATTCTTGGAGAGATTTCTCATACAAAGAGATATTTGAGAGAGATTTCACATACTTGGAGAGATTTGGGAGAGATTTGACATTCTTGGAGAGATTTCTCATATAGAGAGATATTTGAGAGAGATTTCACATACTTGGAGAGATTTAGGAGAGATTTGACATTCTTGGAGAGATTTCTCATACAGAGAGATATTTGAGAGAGATTTCACATAATTGGAGAGATTTGGGAGAGATTTGACATAGAGAGAGATAGAGTGAAAACGATTGAGAGAGGTTCCATGTGTGACAATTGTGAGTGTTCGGCATCGCAATGCATGATTCATAAACCCTATTAAGCCTTGTTTAAGGATCTTACACACTCCCGATGAGTATGCAACATTGTTTTATCGGTTTGGGCTCGCCACGTACCACAGTTTTAGGTTAAGGAGATCTAGATGTTCGCACTTTTTGATTTATGATCTCTCATTAGAATAGAGAGTTATGTAGAAATTTCATAATGTAAATTCTAGTACCCAAGGGCAAATTGAGTCAAATGGTTTGACTTGTTGACTTTAGTTGACTTTGACTTGACCGAAATTTGACAGTTGTCACATTTTTTTATGCTACTCAACACCAAGTCGGCTTGTAAAGTTCAGTTTATGATTTTCTTTTTATCATTTATCAAGTCCAATAATTATTCCTCAATTGAATTGTTGAATTTGCTAAAGTTTTTGAGAAACTTTTGGCTTTAATGAAATAGATTATATTGTGAAAACCTGAATTTTAAACCTTAATTTCTAGTTTATTTCAGAAAAAATATGTTTAACTTTAAGCTATTGTGATGAATGTTTGAATAAAGGGTCTTAAAATTATGACTAGCAATTGATGTATCCAGTTTGATGAGATTCTTCACTAGAATTTCATTCCTTTTAGTAATCATAATTTGCAAAATGAAATACTTTGTTGGATTTGATAAAGTTTTTGAGAGATTTATTTGGCTTTAATGAAATAGAATATATTGTGAAAACCTGAATTTTAAACCCTAATTTCCAGTTTATTTCAGAAGAAATATGTTTAACTTTAGGGTATTGTGATGAATGTTTGACTAAAGGGTCTTAAAATTATGACTAGCAACTGATGTATCCAATTTGATGAGATTCTTCACTAGAATTTCATTTCTTTTAGTAATCAGATTTTCCAAAATGAAATACTTTGTTGAATTTGATAAAGTTTTTGAGAAATTTATTTGGATTTAATGAAGTAGATTATATTGTGAAAACCTGAATTTTAAACCCTAATTTCCAGTTTATTTCAGAAAAAATATGTTTAACTTTAGGTTATTGTGATAAATGTTTGAATAAAGGGTCTTAAAATTATAACTAGCAATAGATGTGTCCATTTTGATGGGATTCTACACTAGAATTTCATTCCTTTTAGTAATCAGATTTTACAAATGAAATACGTTGTTAAAAGGTCTTAAAGTTGATTTGTATTTTATGTTTGAATTTCGGGACGAAATTCCCTCTAACGGGGGATGATGTGGCAACCCGAAACTTTTTCCATTATCTTTAACCGATTCCCGTTAATATAATTTGAATTTTATTAAGTTTCCGTCAAATCTTCATGGTTTAGGAAATCATCTAGTTTTATATAATTAAATTTATATAAGCGAGTCGGAACCAAATCACGCGAACACAAAACAAATCAGTTTTCAGCCTAGGTGGGTGTACGACCATACGCCTGTTTACGGTCGTATACCTGTTTACGACCGTACACCTTTTTACGGACGTAAACCCGTGTACGGTTGGTGTCAGGTGGACCCCACCACAGACTATACCCCAACTTATAAATACAGGACCCCCACCTTCATTTGAACCTTCTTGGCTGAAAACTCTCTCATTCTCTCTTTAAGACATCTGGCCGTAAACACCTAAAACACCTCTTTTCTTCCGAAAAACATCAAAAATCATCATTAGGGGTCGATTGGGAGCATCCGGTGCACGTTTTCATCGAAATCAAACACCCTTGTTCTTGAGTTTACGATCGTACACCCTTCGAATCTGCAAGGGCTGTAAACCCTTCAAAAAGGAGTTCACGACCGTAAACTGCCTGTTGGCCGTAAACCACTATTCACGGCCGTAAACCCTTGTTCACGATCGTACATGTCTCCTAAGTGGTGAAAAACCCATTCTCTCGATTCAATCAAGTCCCGGTAACATTCCTTAACCGAAAACAAGTGTTTTTCTAACACTTTATCTAACGAAATCGCTAATTTATATATATATATATATATATATATATATATATATATATATATATATATATATATATTTGATATTAGGATTCCGTTAAGTGCCACGAACAACAAATCGCTGATCTTTGTTTCCAGTCGACGTTTGCGCACAACTACCAGTGAGTTCACACCCCTACGCTTTTATGGTTTTTAAACGTTTTCAGGGGGAATACAAGCCAAATACAAATGATTTGTCAACTAAGACAAAATGGTTTACAACAAGTTAAAGCTTTTGCAATTGATACAGATCAACGTTTTCATAAAACAAATAGATATTTTATCTCTTTTATAGTATGCTGAGCATAAGTGACATTTTCTAAACATAATTTCATAGTTTTTAGAACAAATCATGAACATAACTTTTTAATTAAACTATAATAGGTATAATTTGGGGAAATTCATTACCAGTCTTACCGATACGAACTACTTACTTGGTCAATCATATAAACTATGACAGATTTAGTTCATGATATTCATTACTACGTTCAGATAACAAGAGTATAACACTAAAAATAATTATTTTGCGTATAATTATTTTTACTTTACCAAGTATATAAACGATTTCTGTAACGCCCGTAGATCCGGGCTAGTCAATTAGAGACGTTAACCGTCAAAAAATGACTTTTTGATGGAAGATTATTTTGAAGGAATAATCTTAATTAAGTTATATTATATGTTCCAAGGTTTCCGTGCATATAAAGAACGCCGAAATCTGAATTATAATGAAGAAGTTATAACATGTCGAAGTTTCGCGACACAACCGGCACGACACAACGCGACGTAAAAAGTGAATTTACGTTAGAGCGATATTTAGCCTTATCAATCTAAATGGAAGTCGTAGAATACGTTAAACCATGAGCGTGCATAAAAAGAACGCCCAAATCTGACTTCGTATGAGGAAGTTATGATTTTTCGAAGTTTCGACTTAGCAGTATGCAGCCCAAATGCTCGATTTGAGACCGAGCGGTTTTTAGCCGAAACAATCTAAATGAGAATTGAAGATCTCATTAATTGTAGTAAAACGATAAAAAGGTAGGCGAAAACGGACGTCGGATGAAGAAGTTATGATTTTATAACGGAGTTTTCCTGTCCCAACCTACTAAAAATAAATAATAAAAATAAATTCAAAATTAGACGATGGAATCTAAACGAAAGTTGTAGATCATAGTCTCACCTACGCATGGATATAAAGAACGTCAAAAACGGAGTTCGTATGAGGAAGATATGAATTTTTGAAGTTTATTTAATAATTTCGATATTTAATTTAAATAAAAATTGGCCGATATTATCCATGGGGGGAGTCAGCGACCTTATCGTCGTTACCCCCTGCGTAATGAAATTCACGCCCCGCGTAAATCGGGCTTCAACCCCCTATAAAAGGAAGTCGAGTGCAGCCGGTTCAGTTGCTCATTTCTTCCCGTTTTCTCGCGTTTTTGCATCGTTTTTCGTGCAAGAAATATCCCGAAGCCCCGGTATCATTCTCGAGCCCCGAAGCAAGTCCCAAGGCACCGAAGATCCCGAGAAGTTCAATTCCCGAGCCGAAGCTCTGCCCGCGAGGAGTCCGGTTTTTGTGAAGATCTTCCATATCTACCAAAGAATACTACTTCTACAAGCCGTAGTGCTGTCCGATCATCTTCTGATCAAGTGAGTGTGTAGTTACTTTCTTCTAACGCATAATTATGAAGTATTTTATACGAAATACGTGTTATGTGTATATATATTGTGGTTTATATGTGTGAGTGTGCGGTTACTCTCTTCTAAACACATAAATATAAAGCATTAGCTATGAAATACGTGTTATGTGTTATATATTAATTGTCTATATGAGATGGGCTTGGAATTGATGTTTTTATATGGGTGTTAAATGATTTAAACTATATATGTAATTTATATCTACAAATATGTTGCGTAGAACATGGGTAGATGAAATAGTTGATGTGTGTTGAACGAATGTGATAAGAGAAAGGTGAGGATATGATGGTGATGATAATTTGGTGATGAGAAACAGGTGATGATGATTAGGTGATGAGAAATAGGTGATGATAATTAGGTAATGATAAATAGGTGATGTGAGATGAGAGGAGATACCATAACCTTGACCGGCGATGTGGAAATTTGGCGATGTAGTCATCTACCAGAGTATAGATGGCGACCACGGACTATTCTAGATGACCCCGTGGAAACACCAGCAGGCTCATAACCTGTAGGTGATTAATTACGAGTCGAGGCGATGTTATGGCTACGTATTCATGTGATGATACTCTAACCCTTACTATGAATTTCGAGTCCAGGCGATGTTGTGGCTATGTATTCATGCGATGATAGTCTAACCCTTATTATAACTTACTAGTCCAGGCGATGTTGTGACTACGTATTCATGCGATGATCCTTAGGAAAAAGTCCTTAGGAACAAACATACAAGGAAATGTGATGTAAGGAGATGAGAGGTAAATACGATGTAGGAGATGACCCTTAGGATAATTCCTTATGAAAGGTACTTAAGAAATAAATGGAGATAACGGGGATGGGTAATTGGGTTGGTTGTTTGATGATTGAATATAATAATTATATTATTGTGGGTTGAAAACCCTATATGCTCACCAGGCTCCCAAGCCTGATCCACTCAGTTTAATTGTATCACAGGTATCGATACGAAGCTGCTTTGCACTGAGAGATTAAAGGAGATGTAAATCATTAGTGTAATTGAATGTAAGTTCTGTTTATGCTTATATGTCTGTATCGGAACATGACATCCCGAGGTTTTATTATTAAATGAAAATACATTCTCTTTGAGAAATGTTTTGATAAGTTATTATCATATCTTGTTTTGGGAACAAATTCCGCAACCGTTTTCTTTAAAAGATTACTCTGATTTTATAAAACAAAGCATAAACAAATCGGTCTTTTCTGTCCATGAAAATAGGGATGTCACAGTTGGTATCAGAGCATTAGTTTAAGCGAACTAGGAATTTGGAGGAAATTTCTAGACTTAAACTTAGAATGCTAAGTAATGATTGTGAGGAGTGTGTCTAAAATATGTTAGGTAGTACACCTAAATTGACACAAGCACTAGTTTATTTTAGGAATGATGCCTAAAAAGCTTTTATGTGCTAAATGTTTTGTGTGATAGCTATATTGATGCTATTATTTGTTCGGATCTATGGTCTGTTGCCGACCGGATCTGAAAACCTTATGTGTTTAGGATTCTAAGCGTATGGCTACGATATTAGAACTAGCATGTAAACGTTTCGGGGTGATAAGGAGATTTATACGTTTATCGTAATTAAAGCTTTCTTATTTTAAAATTCTCACTTGGTACATCGAATGTCTGCTTTGATGTACAAGGGATCATGGTGAAGACTCGTAGGGAAATTGAGTAAATGGAGGAAATGAAGAAGGCTTATGATAGTGGATGACACCTATCAGAAGATATCGTAAGAGTGGTATCTTGCCTTTAGAGTATGTCTTATGAAATAAAAGTACGTTTAGAGGAGTACGGTACGTCTAAAGTACACCTTCGATTGGCAGGATGATGGAACGATTGGTGAAATTCTTGAAGTTGTCTCATCGTCTGATATTTTCATCACTAATCGAGTTGAAGTAGAGTTGATGATTGGAGATTGAGCAATGAAGAAGTCCTAGTAGAGTCTAGGGAAATTGTTTATGATTACTTTGACACATTCGTATGTGTTAAACTGTTTTTCGATTTTCTTGTATGGTGACTTGGTCGACTGCGGGACAATACTTGGTATGAGTATGAGTAGGTGTGAAAAATAGTATATGCATACACTACCGGAAGCACAGGACTCGCACTTGGATCAGGGAAAGTCGCAAGGTTACCAAGAAGCTAGTGATTGATTCCATTTTATTCTGGTATGTCATTACCATTGTTTCGGTAATGACTAGTAAGATGGTTCTTGTTCCGACCCTAGTGGTCATGTTTAAATTTGACTTCTACTACGTGGAGTGTGTTACGTGGTCTTGAGGACCAAGTTAGATGTAACATCTGACTTAAGTCAGAAGGTTGAAGTTAATGCGATTGATAGGGTCGCGCTCGTTGTTAAAAGAAGTTTGTAGGTAGAAATGCTACATGCTGAAATGTGATTATATCACATTAGAATATGAAGGAAGGTATATTCCATTTTGGAATTTAACTCTAAGAGACATGAGTCTAAGCATTGCATCATTCGATAAGAGGTCAGTAGAGCACGACCCATCGGTTTGTTACAATATATAAAGGAAAGTATTTATCCTGAGAAGAAGAAGGAGTCCATAATAATGACTTATTTGGTAACTCGAAGGTTACGATTGAAAGTACAACATAGTACGATAAGCAGATGCAAGATTGGGCATCTTCTGCGGTCAAGAAAGCCATAGAGTTAAATACTCTTCCGAGGAAACATAGAAGTTACGGTCATTACCTAGGATGAAGAGATAGTGTATGGAATCATTATACAAGTTCTACTTTCGTTGATGATTCCGGGACGTAATCATCCTAAGGGGGAGATAATTATAATGCCCGTAGATCCGGGCTAGTCAATTAGAGACGTTAAGCGTCAAAAAATGACTTTTTGATGGAAGATTATTTTGAAGGAATAATCTTAATTAAGTTATATTATATGTTACAAGGTTTCCGTGCATATAAAGAACGCCAAAATCCGAGTCATAACGAAGAAGTTATGACCTGTCGAAGTTTCGAGACAGAACCGGCACGATACAGCGCGACGTAAAAAGTGAATTTACGTTAGAGCGATATTTAGCCTTATCAATCTAAATGAAAGTCGTAGAATACGTTAAACCATGAGCGTGCATAAAAAGAACGCCCAAATCTGACTTCGTATGAGGAAGTTATGATTTTTCGAAATTTCGACTTAGCAGTATGCAGCCCGAATGCTCGATTTGAGACCGAGCGGTTTTTAGCCGAAACAATCTAAATGAGAATTGAAGATCTCATTAATTGTAGTAAAACGATCAAAAGATAGACGAAAACGGACGTCGGATGAAGAAGTTATGATTTTATAACGGAGTTTTCCTGTTCCAGCCTACTAAAAATAAATTCAAAATTAGCCGACGGAGTCTAGATGAAAGTTGTAGATCGTAGTCTCACCTACGCGTGGATATAAAGAACGTCGAAAACGGAGTTCATATGAGGAAGATATGAATTTTTGAAGTTTATTTAATAATTTCGATATTTAATTTAAATAAAAATTGGCCGATATTATCCATGGGGGGAGTCAGCGACCTTATCGTGGTTACGCCATGCGTAATGAAATCTACGCACCGCGTAAATCGGGCTTCAGCCCCCTATAAAAGGAAGTCGAGTGTAGCCGATTCAGTTTCTCATTTCTACCCCTTTTCTCGCGTTTTTGCATCGTTTTTCGTGCAAGAAATATCCCGAAGCCCTGGTATCATTCCCGAGCCCCGAAGCAAGTCCCGAGGCCCCGAAGATCCCGAAAAGTGCAATTCCCAAGCCGAATCTCTACCCGCGAGGAGTCCGGTTTTTGTGAAGATCTTCCAGATCTACCGAAGAATACTACTTCTACAAGCCGTAGTGCTGTCCGATCATCTTCTGATCAAGTGAGTGTGTAGTTACTTTCTTCTAACGCATAATTATGAAGTATTTTATACGAAATACGTGTTATGTGTATATATATTGTGGTTTATATGTGTGAGTGTGCGGTTACTCTCTTCTAAACACATAAATATAAAGCATTAGCTATGAAATACGTGCTATGTGTTATATATTAATTGTCTATATGAGATGGGCTTGGAATTGATGTTTTTATATGGGTGTTAAATGATTTAAACTATATATGTAATTTATATCTACAAATATGTTGCGTAGAACATGGGTAGATGAAATAGTTGATGTGTGTTGAACGAATGTGATAAGAGAAAGGTGAGGATATGATGGTGATGATAATTTGGTGATGAGAAACAGGTGATGATGATTAGGTGATGAGAAATAGGTGATGATAATTAGGTAATGATAAATAGGTGATGTGAGATGAGAGGAGATACCATAACCTTGACCGGCGATGTGGAAATTTGGCGATGTAGTCATCTACCAGAGTATAGATGGCGACCACGGACTATTCTAGATGACCCCGTGGAAACACCAGCAGGCTCATAACCTGTAGGTGATGAATTACGAGTTGAGGCGATGTTATGGCTACGTATTCATGCGATGATACTCTAACCCTTACTATGAATTTCGAGTCCAGGCGATGTTGTGGCTATGTATTCATGCGATGATAGTCTAACCCTTATTATAACTTACTAGTCCAGGCGATGTTGTGACTACGTATTCATGCGATGATCCTTAGGAAAAAGTCCTTAGGAACAAACATACAAGGAAATGTGATGTAAGGAGATGAGAGGTAAATACGATGTAGGAGATGACCCTTAGGATAATTCCTTATGAAAGGTACTTAAGAAATAAATGGAGATAACGGGGATGGGTAATTGGGTTGGTTGTTTGATGATTGAATATAATAATTATATTATTGTGGGTTGAAAACCCTATATGCTCACCAGGCTCCCAAGCCTGATCCACTCAGTTTAATTGTATCACAGGTATCGATACGAAGCTGCTTTGCACTGAGAGATTAAAGGAGATGTAAATCATTAGTGTAATTGAATGTAAGTTCTGTTTATGCTTATATGTCTGTATCGGAACATGACATCCCGAGGTTTTCTTATTAAATGAAAATACATTCTCTTTGAGAAATGTTTTGATAAGTTATTATCATATCTTGTTTTGGGAACAAATTCCGCAACCGTTTTCTTTAAAAGATTACTCTGATTTTATAAAACAAAGCATAAACAAATCGGTCTTTTCTGTCCATGAAAATAGGGATGTCACAGTTGGTATCAGAGCATTAGTTTAAGCGAACTAGGAATTTGGAGGAAATTTCTAGACTTAAACTTAGAATGCTAAGTAATGATTGTGAGGAGTGTGTCTAAAATATGTTAGGTAGTACACCTAAATTGACACAAGCACTAGTTTATTTTAGGAATGATGCCTAAAAAGCTTTTATGTGCTAAATGTTTTGTGTGATAGCTATATTGATGCTATTATTTGTTCGGATCTATGGTCTGTTGCCGACCGGATCTGAAAACCTTATGTGTTTAGGATTCTAAGCGTATGGCTACGATATTAGAACTAGCATGTAAACGTTTCGGGGTGATAAGGAGATTTATACGTTTATCGTAATTAAAGCTTTCTTATTTTAAAATTCTCACTTGGTACATCGAATGTCTGCTTTGATGTACAAGGGATCATGGTGAAGACTCGTAGGGAAATTGAGTAAATGGAGGAAATGAAGAAGGCTTATGATAGTGGATGACACCTATCAGAAGATATCGTAAGAGTGGTATCTTGCCTTTAGAGTATGTCTTATGAAATAAAAGTACGTTTAGAGGAGTACGGTACGTCTAAAGTACACCTTCGATTGGCAGGATGATGGAACGATTGGTGAAATTCTTGAAGTTGTCTCATCGTCTGATATTTTCATCACTAATCGAGTTGAAGTAGAGTTGATGATTGGAGATTGAGCAATGAAGAAGTCCTAGTAGAGTCTAGGGAAATTGTTTATGATTACTTTGACACATTCGTATGTGTTAAACTGTTTTTCGATTTTCTTGTATGGTGACTTGGTCGACTGCGGGACAATACTTGGTATGAGTATGAGTAGGTGTGAAAAATAGTATATGCATACACTACCGGAAGCACAGGACTCGCACTTGGATCAGGGAAAGTCGCAAGGTTACCAAGAAGCTAGTGATTGATTCCATTTTATTCTGGTATGTCATTACCATTGTTTCGGTAATGACTAGTAAGATGGTTCTTGTTCCGACCCTAGTGGTCATGTTTAAATTTGACTTCTACTACGTGGAGTGTGTTACGTGGTCTTGAGGACCAAGTTAGATGTAACATCTGACTTAAGTCAGAAGGTTGAAGTTAATGCGATTGATAGGGTCGCGCTCGTTGTTAAAAGAAGTTTGTAGGTAGAAATGCTACATGCTGAAATGTGATTATATCACATTAGAATATGAAGGAAGGTATATTCCATTTTGGAATTTAACTCTAAGAGACATGAGGCTAAGCATTGCATCATTCGATAAGAGGTCAGTAGAGCACGACCCATCGGTTTGTTACAATATATAAAGGAAAGTATTTATCCTGAGAAGAAGAAGGAGTCCATAATAATGACTTATTTGGTAACTCGAAGGTTACGATTGAAAGTACAACATAGTACGATAAGCAGATGCAAGATTGGGCATCTTCTGCGGTCAAGAAAGCCATAGAGTTAAATACTCTTCCGAGGAAACATAGAAGTTACGGTCATTACCTAGGATGAAGAGATAGTGTATGGAATCATTATACAAGTTCTACTTTCGTTGATGATTCCGGGACGTAATCATCCTAAGGGGGAGATAATTGTAATGCCCGTAGATCCGGGCTAGTCAATTAGAGACGTTAAGCGTCAAAAAATGACTTTTTGATGGAAGATTATTTTGAAGGAATAATCTTAATTAAGTTATATTATATGTTACAAGGTTTCCGTGCATATAAAGAACGCCAAAATCCGAGTCATAACGAAGAAGTTATGACCTGTCGAAGTTTCGAGACAGAACCGGCACGATACAGCGCGACGTAAAAAGTGAATTTACGTTAGAGCGATATTTAGCCTTATCAATCTAAATGAAAGTCGTAGAATACGTTAAACCATGAGCGTGCATAAAAAGAACGCCCAAATCTGACTTCGTATGAGGAAGTTATGATTTTTCGAAATTTCGACTTAGCAGTATGCAGCCCGAATGCTCGATTTGAGACCGAGCGGTTTTTAGCCGAAACAATCTAAATGAGAATTGAAGATCTCATTAATTGTAGTAAAACGATCAAAAGATAGACGAAAACGGACGTCGGATGAAGAAGTTATGATTTTATAACGGAGTTTTCCTGTTCCAGCCTACTAAAAATAAATTCAAAATTAGCCGACGGAGTCTAGATGAAAGTTGTAGATCGTAGTCTCACCTACGCGTGGATATAAAGAACGTCGAAAACGGAGTTCATATGAGGAAGATATGAATTTTTGAAGTTTATTTAATAATTTCGATATTTAATTTAAATAAAAATTGGCCGATATTATCCATGGGGGGAGTCAGCGACCTTATCGTGGTTACGCCATGCGTAATGAAATCTACGCACCGCGTAAATCGGGCTTCAGCCCCCTATAAAAGGAAGTCGAGTGTAGCCGATTCAGTTTCTCATTTCTACCCCTTTTCTCGCGTTTTTGCATCGTTTTTCGTGCAAGAAATATCCCGAAGCCCTGGTATCATTCCCGAGCCCCGAAGCAAGTCCCGAGGCCCCGAAGATCCCGAAAAGTGCAATTCCCAAGCCAAATCTCTACCCGCGAGGAGTCCGGTTTTTGTGAAGATCTTCCAGATCTACCGAAGAATACTACTTCTACAAGCCGTAGTGCTGTCCGATCATCTTCTGATCAAGTGAGTGTGTAGTTACTTTCTTCTAACGCATAATTATGAAGTATTTTATACGAAATACGTGTTATGTGTATATATATTGTGGTTTATATGTGTGAGTGTGCGGTTACTCTCTTCTAAACACATAAATATAAAGCATTAGCTATGAAATACGTGCTATGTGTTATATATTAATTGTCTATATGAGATGGGCTTGGAATTGATGTTTTTATATGGGTGTTAAATGATTTAAACTATATATGTAATTTATATCTACAAATATGTTGCGTAGAACATGGGTAGATGAAATAGTTGATGTGTGTTGAACGAATGTGATAAGAGAAAGGTGAGGATATGATGGTGATGATAATTTGGTGATGAGAAACAGGTGATGATGATTAGGTGATGAGAAATAGGTGATGATAATTAGGTAATGATAAATAGGTGATGTGAGATGAGAGGAGATACCATAACCTTGACCGGCGATGTGGAAATTTGGCGATGTAGTCATCTACCAGAGTATAGATGGCGACCACGGACTATTCTAGATGACCCCGTGGAAACACCAGCAGGCTCATAACCTGTAGGTGATGAATTACGAGTTGAGGCGATGTTATGGCTACGTATTCATGCGATGATACTCTAACCCTTACTATGAATTTCGAGTCCAGGCGATGTTGTGGCTATGTATTCATGCGATGATAGTCTAACCCTTATTATAACTTACTAGTCCAGGCGATGTTGTGACTACGTATTCATGCGATGATCCTTAGGAAAAAGTCCTTAGGAACAAACATACAAGGAAATGTGATGTAAGGAGATGAGAGGTAAATACGATGTAGGAGATGACCCTTAGGATAATTCCTTATGGAAGGTACTTAAGAAATAAATGGAGATAACGGGGATGGGTAATTGGGTTGGTTGTTTGATGATTGAATATAATAACTATATATTTTGTGGGTTGAAAACCATATATGCTCACCAGGCTCCCAAGCCTGATCCACTCAGTTTAATTGTATCACAGGTATCGATACGAAGCTGCTTTGCACTGAGAGATTAAAGGAGATGTAAATCATTAGTGTAATTGAATGTAAGTTCTGTTTATGCTTATATGTTTGTATCGGAACATGACATCCCGAGGTTTTATTATTAAATGAAAATACATTCTCTTTGAGAAATGTTTTGATAAGTTATTATCATATCTTGTTTTGGGAACAAATTCCGCAACCGTTTTCTTTAAAAGATTACTCTGATTTTATAAAACAAAGCATAAACAAATCGGTCTTTTCTGGCCATGAAAATAGGGATGTCACAGTTGGTATCAGAGCATTAGTTTAAGCGAACTAGGAATTTGTAGGAAATTTCTAGACTTAAACTTAGAATGCTAAGTAATGACTGTGAGGAGTGTGTCTAAAATATGTTAGGTAGTACACCTAAATTGACACAAGCACTAGTTTATTTTAGGAATGATGCCTAAAAAGCTTTTATGTGCTAAATGTTTTGTGTGATAGCTATATTGATGCTATTATTTGTTCGGATCTATGGTCTGTTGCCGACCGGATCTGAAAACCTTATGTGTTTAGGATTCTAAGCGTATAGCTACGATATTAGAACTAGCATGTAAACGTTTCGGGGTGATAAGGAGATTTATACGTTTATCGTAATTAAAGCTTTCTTATCTTAAAATTCTCGCTTGGTACATCAAATGTCTGCTTGGATGTACAAGGGATCATGGTGAAGACTCGTAGGGAAATTGAGTAAATGGAGGAAATGAAGAAGGCTTATGATAGTGGATGACACCTATCATAAGATATCGTAAGAGTGGTATCTTGCCTTTAGAGTATGTCTTATGAAATAAAAGTACGTTTAGAGGAATACGGTACGTCTAAAGTACATCTTCGATTGGCAGGATGATGGAACGATTGGTGAAATTCTTGAAGTTGTCTCATCGTCTGATATTTTCATCACTAATCGAGTTGAAGTAGAGTTGATGATTGAAGATTGAGCAATGAAGAAGTCCTAGTAGAGTCTAGGGAAATTGTTTATGATTACTTTGACACATTCGTATGTGTTAAACTGTTTTTCGATTTTCTTGTATGGTGACTTGGTCGACTGCGGGACAATACTTGGTATGAGTATGAGTAGGTGTGAAAGATAGTAGATGCATACACTACCGGAAGCACAGGACTCGCACTTGGATCAGGGAAAGTCGCAAGGTTACCAAGAAGCTAGTGATTGATTCCATTTTATTCTGGTATGTCATTACCATTGTTTCGGTAATGACTAGTAAGATGGTTCTTGTTCCGACCCTAGTGGTCATGTTTAAATTTGACTTCGACTACGAGGAGTGTGTTACGTGGTCTTGAGGACCAAGTTAGATGTAACATCTGACTTAAGTCAGAAGGTTGAAGTTAATGCGATTGATAGGGTCGCGCTCGTTGTTAAAAGAAGTTTGTAGGTAGAAATGCTACATGCTGAAATGTGATTATATCACATTAGAATATGAAGGAAGGTATATTCCATTTTGGAATTTAACTCTAAGAGACATGAGTCTAAGCATTGCATCATTCGATAAGAGGTCAGTAGAGCACGACCCATCGGTTTGTTACAATATATAAAGGAAAGTATTTATCCTGAGAAGAATAAGGAGTCCATAATAATGACTTATTTGGTAACTCGAAGGTTACGATTGAAAGTACAACATCGTACGATAAGCAGATGCAAGCTTGGGCATCTTCTGCGGTCAAGAAAGCCATAGAGTTAAATACTCTTCCGAGGAAACATAGAAGTTACGTTCATTACCTAGGATGAAGAGATAGTGTATGGAATCATTATACAAGTTCTACTTTCGTTGATGATTCCGGGACGTAATCATCCTAAGGGGGAGATAATTGTAATGCCCGTAGATCCGGGCTAGTCAATTAGAGACGTTAAGCGTCAAAAAATGACTTTTTGATGGAAGATTATTTTGAAGGAATAATCTTAATTAAGTTATATTATATGTTACAAGGTTTCCGTGCATATAAAGAACGCCAAAATCCGAGTCATAACGAAGAAGTTATGACCTGTTGAAGTTTCGAGACAGAACCGGCACGATACAACGCGACGTAAAAAGTGAATTTACGTTAGAGCGATATTTAGTCTTATCAATCTAAATGAAAGTCGTAGAATACGTTAAACCATGAGCGTGCATAAAAAGAACGCCCAAATCTGACTTCGTATGAGGAAGTTACGATTTTTCGAAATTTCGACTTAGCAGTATGCAGCCCGAATGCTCGATTTGAGACCGAGCGGTTTTTAGCCGAAACAATCTAAATGAGAATTGAAGATCTCATTAATTATAGTAAAACGATAAAAAGATAGACGAAAACGGACGTCGGATGAAGAAGTTATGATTTTATAACGGAGTTTTCCTGTCCCAGCCTACTAAAAATAAATAATAAAAATAAAATCAAAATTAGCCAACGGAGTCTAAATGAAAGTTGTAGATCGTAGTCTCACCTACACGTGAATATAAAGAACGTCGAAAACGGAGTTCGTATGAGGAAGATATGAATTTTTGAAGTTTATTTAATAATTTCGATATTTAATTTAAATAAAAATTGGCCGATATTATCCATGGGGGGAGTCAGCGACCTTATCGTGGTTACGCCCTGCGTAATGAAATTTACGCCCCGCGTAAATCGGGCTTCAGCCCCCTATAAAAGGAAGTCGAGTGTAGCCGATTCAGTTTCTCATTTCTTCCCGTTTTCTCGCGTTTTTGCATCGTTTTTCGTGCAAGAAATATCCCGAAGCCCTGGTATCATTCCCGAGCCCCGAAGCAAGTCCCGAGGCCCCGAAGGTCCCGAGGCCCCGAAGATCCCGAGAAGTGCAATTCCCAAGCCGAAGCTCTGCCCGCGAGGAGTCCGGTTTTTGTGAAGATCTTCCAGATCTACCGAAGAATACTACTTCTACAAGCCGTAGTGCTGTCCGATCATCTTCTGATCAAGTGAGTGTGTAGTTACTTTCTTCTAACGCATAATTATGAAGTATTTTATACGAAATACGTGTTATGTGTATATATATTGTGGTTTATATGTGTGAGTGTGCGGTTACTCTCTTCTAAACACATAAATATAAAGCATTAGCTATGAAATACGTGCTATGTGTTATATATTAATTGTCTATATGAGATGGGCTTGGAATTGATGTTTTTATATGGGTGTTAAATGATTTAAACTATATATGAAATTTATATCTACAAATATGTTGGGTAGAACATGGGTAGATGAAATAGTTGATGTGTGTTGAACGAATGTGATAAGAGAAAGGTGAGGATATAATGGTGATGATAATTTGGTGATGAGAAACAGGTGATGATGATTAGGTGATGAGAAATAGGTGATGATAATTAGGTAATGATAAATAGGTGATGTGAGATGAGAGGAGATACCATAACCTTGACCGGCGATGTGGAAATTTGGCGATGTAGTCATCTACCAGAGTATAGATGGCGACCACGGACTATTCTAGATGACCCCGTGGAAACACCAGCAGGCTCATAACCTGTAGGTGATGAATTACGAGTCGAGGCGATGTTATGGCTACGTATTCATGCGATGATACTCTAACCCTTACTATGAATTTCGAGTCCAGGCGATGTTGTGGCTATGTATTCATGCGATGATAGTCTAACCCTTATTATAACTTACTAGTCCAGGCGATGTTGTGACTACGTATTCATGCGATGATCCTTAGGAAAAAGTCCTTAGGAACAAACATACAAGGAAATGTGATGTAAGGAGATGAGAGGTAAATACGATGTAGGAGATGACCCTTAGGATAATTCCTTATGAAAGGTACTTAAGAAATAAATGGAGATAACGGGGATGGGTAATTGGGTTGGTTGTTTGATGATTGAATATAATAATTATATTATTGTGGGTTGAAAACCATATATGCTCACCATGCTCCCAAGCCTGATCCACTTAGTTTAATTGTATCACAGATATCGATACGAAGTTGCTTTGCACTAAGAGATTAAAGGAGATGTAAATCATTAGTGTAATTGAATGTAAGTTCTGTTTATGCTTATATGCCTGTATCGGAATATGACATCCCGAGGTTTTATTATTAAATGAAAATACATTCTCTTTGAGAAATGTTTTGATAAGTTATTATCATATCTTGTTTTGGGAACAAATTCCGCAACCGTTTTCTTTAAAAGATTACTCTGATTTTATAAAACAAAGCATAAATAAATCGGTCTTTTCTGGCCGTGAAAATGGGGATGTCGCAATTTCAAACACGAGAACACGATACATAACAATACGTAAACTAGTTAATACATGATTGTGAGACATCTCTTCAAATTTTACCCTTCGGGGTACTGGTAAAATCCTCTACATTTAGTATATCCAGAGTCTCCTAGAGGTAGAGCGTGAGATTTGTGAATAGATCTATTCGGGACTGACACTCCTACACCTAAACTACTAGCTACTGTTAGGCAGACATGCCTGGGGTGACAAATATCATACCATATGACACTCGAAGAAACGTCGCGGAGGTCATCAGTCATATCAAGCATGATTATACGAATTCACAATAGTATAAACTAACATTTGTTTACAGGATTTTCAATTCTCAATAGTTTTATTTTAATTAATAAAACTACTACACATTACACTGGAGGGTATTCTAGGGATACAACACTTGGTTTTATTTTAAGTAATAAAACTACTATACATAATGGTGGTAGCCAGAATTTTTCAAACAGAACATACACTATTGGTGGTAGCTAGGGTTTTCAAAGAGGTCATACTATACATACAGTAACAAACAAACATGTTAGAAAATATTGTCCTTTCTTGGGAAGCATCCATACATTTTTCAGAACTTGATAACAATGGTCTTCACTACAAAACATTCTTATGAACTCACCAGCTTTATGCTGATACATTTTCAAAATCGTTTGTATTCTCAGGATATCAGTAGACAGGTACCATCGCCGGCTTTTGAGAAGACGGAGCATATGGAGTCTCGTCTTTATCTTTTTGCTACTTTTTGATGTATATAAACTATGAAATCAACATATGTAAATATTCATACTATAATGTAATGATTGTGTTTACTTTGATTATTATGATGCAATTGTTGTGATACCTACACATGATGTCCCCCACCCCAGACGTTTTCGCCGTTTTTCGGTTTGGGGGTGTGACAAATATTAATTCAAAAATAGTTCAAATTTTAAATTGTTAAATACAGGAAATGTTTTAGAGGATGACATATGGCTAGTGATAGAGAGAATGCCTTAGAAAATTGACACGTGTAATGGGAGAATTACTCTTTTATTAAGAATGATAGATAGATGCACATGCAGATGTTTGATACGTTCATAACCATGTTTAAAAAATACAAATGCCACTCATTTGTATCATTTTACAAAAGAATAAGATCATAAAACCATTTTTATACCTGTGGATGATAACATAATACAAAGTTGACTATGTTTTTTCAGTCTTAATTTTCTTTTGCTTGAAAGGGTATATACTTTTTCGAATCTAAAGGTTTTTGTGAAAGTAGATGTCGATTGATGTACCAATGCAACCTAGGACGATCTCATTATTTTCGATCAGATAAATTTTATTTTGAAAAGAAGATATCAATGACACATTTAAAGTACAATACAACTTCCACGAGCCTTTCTCCAACCACTCCTTGAGGACTTGACTCTTGATTGCATGGCTACTTCCTTTCTTCTCTTTCTGAATTAAGAAACATAATATTATTTAGTTAGTAAAATCAAATAATTTAATTAAAACTCTTTCATTTTATTATTATCCCTTAAACAACCATAAAACTAGTCTCGTGTGAGCAAGCCATACTCATATCCATCTTCTACAAGAATGAACGTTATTTTGGTTCATTGTGACACTTTACAATTACATAAACTTAAAAGTAAGATGATTCGAACTCAAAACAAGTTATTTCTTCAATAAAAGTTTGTATTAGTTATTTTATTTTGTTTCTCATATATTGATTTTTAAGGGCATTAGAGAAGAGGATAATGAATTCACCGTCGCTTTCTTCGGATCCTTGGCACGGTTGACAAAAAATATTCACATGCCAATCAAAGAAAAGAAAATTTTATAAGAAAATGGAGATATGAAAAGAATAAACTCCCCACCAACCAATTAAAATTGGGAAATAAATCACGATAATCCCATAAGAAGAAAAAAATAATAATTAATAGACATATAAAACAGTTTAGGTTCTTGGGCTATACGTCAATGTTCATAAATTTGTTTTGCAATTTTCATGTTTCATCAAAGAATTTCATAAAAAGGGACAATCGCTTTGCTTTTTTTTTTTTTCAAAAAATTGGTGTACGGTTTTTTTCGATCAAGTTTAAAAGTGTTCAATTTTCGTGTCACATGAAAAGCCTTAAGCCTTAATTTTTAGGAATAATTACGAAATAACCACATTTTTAATTATGTTTAACGTTTTAATTACTTTTTAGACAAATGATTATTTTTTTCAAAAGTTGCCAAAATTCCAAAAGATTTGAAATTATTTTTATCCACATAAAAACTTTGAAGTTTTAAAAAGGTTAATAGTATTTCGCAATTGAAATTTCGAAGTTCTTGTAAGTCGCAAAATTGTTCTTATCTTTTTGAAATAGAAAATGTTTTTCTTTTTTTTTTTAAATCTATTTAAGATTTATTTGTGAGATCAATTTTTAAAACGAACACAAATTGAAACGAAAGAGAGTGGGATAGGGAGAAGGAAAGAATGAGAGATAGGAGTGCTTTAAGATTTTTAAATTTTTTTAAGGTTCTCTTTTTGTTAAAAATAATTTTGCAATTCAGAAACTATTTCGTCGTATGGTCGAAAATCTTTCGCTGCACAACTTATATTTTAAAGAGTTGTCCAGCATGCAACTTGTATAATCCACTGAAACATAAATTGATGGGTACGCAAACAAAAAATATCAGTGCAAGGATCTAAAAAAAAAAAAAAAAAAAAAAGGTATTTCACAACTGGTTAGTTTCAAAAAGAGTCATCGTGTGTCTTTCGCAAAAAAAAAAATCAAAATAGTAAATATAATTAAGAAATTAGTGCGATCTTTTACTTGACCTGTGTTGCCGTGATATTATTAAAAACTATGAATATCTTCGTTGACGTGCGTAATTTGCTCAATGACCTTTTACATTATATTTCACCAACCTATAGAGAGATCTTGATGGATATAAAAAGTGTGTTAAGAGGGCAAAAAATGCCAAATTGACCTATTTAATGCGCAATAAACTTAGCAAGTATGATATAAAATATCGAATACCTTTGTGCTAGTCTTAGCTATTTAATCCAAATGTCTAACTTTTCCCATTTAACTCATGTTCGGATAAAACGTTATTGGATAAATAATGCTTTTTTTTTTTTTTTTGAGAAAATTGCAAAAAAGTTAGGGAAAAACACGTATGAAAAGCAAATTTGTAAAAAAGTTATTAACTAAAAAGAAAAATCTCATCCACTCGACTTTCTCTATCAACTCTATTGTTTTGGACAAAATAAAACATTGATATATAACTTAGTAACTTACCATATTAAATCAAATCCCATTAAGCGTATTAACTTAAACTAAAAAACAATTAAGGTGAGTTGAGTATATATGGCAAAGAATAAGAGCATATATATAATCATAAAGATTCTAAAGGATCTTATTTTCTTAACTTAAAATACTTAATAGGGACATGACTCAAGAACAAGATTCTAATCTTTAAACAAAGATTAAGCTACATAGAACACAAGAAAATTAAAATTAAAACTAAAGAATAAAGATTATCCCAATTTTAACAACTACGCATTCATGCAAAAAAAGAATTCAAAGATGAACCAGAAACAAGTAAAACCAAGAGAACCTCATAGAATTTGTTCTAGGTTTATAACAAAAAAAACAGCAAGCAAGAATAAAACTACTTAAAACCTAAAGAGCAAACAAGCAGGAATACATATAAATCCAAACAGATACCCAAAGAAGCAAGCATTCAAAGATATGAAAAGAATCCATCCTACCCACAATTAAAATTTTAGAAATTTAAAATATTTTTTTAGGGTTTTAGTTTTCAAGTTGGAGATCCTCACTTGGCCATCATGATCTTGACGAATTCCTCATAGTTGATCTGACCATCGCCATCAACATCAGCCTCACGAATCATCTCATCAACTTCTTCATCTGTCAATTTCTCACCAAGATTTGTCATAACATGACGAAGCTCAGCTGCAGAAATGAAGCCATTTTGGTCCTTATCAAAAACCCTAAAAGCTTCCTTCAGTTCTTCTTCAGAGTCTGTGTCCTTCATCTTCCTAGCCATCAGATTAAGAAACTCAGGGAAATCAATGGTCCCATTTCCATCAGCATCGACCTCGTTGATCATGTCTTGGAGTTCAGCCTCTGTTGGGTTTTGCCCAAGAGACCTCATAACTGTTCCGAGCTCCTTCGTAGTGATGCAACCTGCAACAACGTTTGTATATAGCTTCTTCCATGACAACATTCATATCTTCAATCGTTCGTTACTACTACTAAAACATGCAAAAGGCTTGATATAACCCATGGAAATCAAATAGATCTGAGTTCTCATTTGTTTACTTTCTATGGTTACTTCACAGCGACATTTCATCAAACATCTTGCAGACAGGACTGACAGGACGAATATGTGTTTATGACTAAAATTGAATTGATGTAAAACATAGAAGACGTTATTCGCAAGTAAGAAATCAGATTGATCTTTGATTGGGTAGATATGAGAATGATCCCCAACTCAAAGTCTAGTCAACAAACTAGAAAAGGAATTCAACTATGCAAAAAAGACCTTAGAAGTCAAACATCAGTGATATCAAAAATCACCAATTAGAAATGAGAACTCAGATCTCATTACACTAGATGATCGCATCTAAACTAACGAATTATGAACCGATTGTATGTGTACAACAAGTTGATTCATGAAAAAAGTGAAATTAAACAAGAAAAACAAGAGGGGGAAAGAGAGCTGACCATCTCCATCCTTATCGAACAGGCTGAAGGCTTCTTTGAACTCGGAGATCTGGTCATCAGTGAGCTGATCGGCCATTATCTGTGAATCTACAGTGAAAATCAAGAGAAAAAAACAGGGGATTAGAGAGGCTTGTTGGTGTTTGAAGAGACTGCGTTCTCGGGAGTGGAGCGTATATATAGAAGATCGGTCTTGAGTCTTGACAGCATCTGATGCTTCATGGAGTTTTATTTACGAGGTTGCCCTTCCCTTTATTTTGCTTTTACCGAAAGTGACCTCCAGGAGTGATATGCTATTCTTTGGTACGTAATTGATCTTTATTAAAGTAAGATCCTTTCCTCTCAACCCTCCAATGGCAAAAGTGACAATTGGTAAGGGGTGCATTAGACGTGTTTTTCACATTAATTATTGTAATGTTCAAAACATCAATGCCAAAATTTTATAATTAACTAAAAGGATGAGTATATATATTCATACATTCGAAATATGAATGAGGTTGGTGATATTTATGGTTCAAATTGGTTGTTTACAGTAACAAACGGTTTTTTGAAATAAAAAATCAAGTAGTGTGAATTGTCTATCGGAAACAATTAGGCAGTATGGTTGTATGAATTAAATTGGTTGTCAAGCATGAGTTACCTTTGTCCATATCCAAAATCTATTTACGTTTTCTTTATTCAATTGTAAGTTACATCTATCTACAACTTGGACCATCAAAAGGGTTGTGACCCCTTGACCCCCACATTTCGTCGTGTTAGGGATCATATTCATCTTATATGCAAATATACATTCTGTATCACCTTAACTTGTATTAGGTCATGATTTAAATCTCAATTTCACTTATGCAAATTACTGTTACAATAAATTGATGATAACATTAGAATCACCAACAAAACAAAATGGTCGGTCTTGTTGATTTATCTTTATGTCGAACTTAAATGGGAACACAAAATATCATACTTAGAAAATACATGATAACAGTTTTTCCAACTCTTTTACAATCTTAAGATTAAAATTATGTTTTAAATAAAATTGTAAAAGTATGTAATTAAACATGATCTGATTAATTTAGAGTAAAAATTTTAAATCATCTAAAATATGATATCCATGTATACCCGATTTGGAATCAACTTTAATTGACAAGGAATATATACTTTGATATTTTGATTTTATCTGCTTTTATATATGTACATAACACATAAAAAGGATTATGTCTTATATACACTTTGATGCTTTAATTTTGTCCACTTTTATATATGTACATAACATATAAAAGGATTTTGCCTTATATACAATTATCTTAGTCACATGTAAAGGACTTATAGAATTATGTCTAAAAGGTATTTTGAGATTCGAACAAAGACATTACACTTAAGATGTTAGAGTATGTGTGTCTCCATAACGAATTGGAGTTATTATGACCATCAACCAAACCTAATAAGTAGCTTGATTAGGACAAGTAGTGAATTGTTCGATAACCCCAAAACAATATGTAACACCTTTCATATAAGTCACGTTTAAACAATGTAACATCCCGAGTCCAGGAGTGCACGTTCAGGGTTTAAAGTGTAAATTTGAAGGGCAACTCGGCGAGTCCATGGGTGGACTCGGCGAGTAGGGTCGCGACTCAAGTTGCGTGTTAAGTGGCCAACTCGACGAGTCCAAGGTTGGACTCGGCGAGTAGGCGCTGAGTGAAGAAAACCCTAATTTCGGGGGATGAGCCCTATATAAAGGACATTATACCCTCTCCCCAGCCTCCTTACCTTCCCTTGAAGTCCAGAAAACCCTAGAAGCGTGATTGTGAAGGATTTGAGTGCAATTGAGCCTTGGAGAAGAAAGTTGGAGGAAGATCTTGGGGAGTTAGGAGGCTTGGAGCAAGGGGCTTTACTTAGATTCGGATTTCCTTGTTGTTAGGGGCTTCCTTTTGAGGTATTATCTCGTTTTTGGGCTGCTATTCATCTAGATTCATCATTTTTGGGATGTGTGGGAAGTTTAGCTTGTGGTATTTAGAGTTTGAAGGTTAGATCTGAGGTTGCTACCTCAGATCTGGAATGGAGAAGGTCTAGAGTGCATTAAAGTCCCTGTTATTAAGTGTTTGATGAAGCCATCTTGTCCCAAACCCTAGCCCTAGAGTGTAAAATGCCTAGATCTCTTTGGATTCACGTAAAGTTTGCCACTTTACGTGATGGAAGGGTTGTAGAAGGGTAGATCTACGTTTTGGATCGATTGCATGGCCTGGAAGGCTTCTGTATGGGTTAAGAGCTAGTGGTACTCGGCGAGTCACAAGGGTGTACTCGGCGAGTTGCTTGAAGGTGGGCAGGAACTCGACGAGTTGGAAGAACAACTCGGCGAGTTGGTTGAAGATAGCCTTGGACTTGGTGAGTCTGTTCTTGGACTCGGCGAGTATGGTCTTGAGGTCTTAGCCTTTCCTGGTAAAGCTAAGAATCGGTGAGTCAAGGGATGACTCAGTGAGTTCAAATGGGTCCTTTTCAGTGTTGGGGAGGGGGGGGACTCGGCGAGTCAGCGGGCTGACTCGGCGAGTAGAGTCAGCCAGAAGGTTGACTTTGACTTTGACCAAGAGTTGACCAGTTGACTTCTAAGAGTATTTTGGTAATTGTTGGCTTTTGTTTTGAGTTCAGTGTTGGTGCTAGCCAGTGGTGGAGATCGTGTCAGTGGTCGGAGCATCTCGGTCTTATCATTTCAGTCAACAGTTGCGATGTGAGTTATCCTCACTATATCAACAGGGTCTAAGGCACCAAGGTCGGCCCTTTATCGGATTGTAATCCGGGTATTGTTGTTATGTTGCTGTTTTACTATGTTTGCATCCTGGTAGTTAGGATGGTATTCGTTAGAGACCTGGTTAAGGTCGGTATCCTGGTATATAGGGTGTTGCTATGATAGTGACCGGTTAGGTCGGTATCCTGCTTAGAGTATGTTGTGTTATGTGATCTGCTAGATCGGTTTGATTGAATGTGAACTGTTATATGATTGTATGTTTATGTGCACATGATTGTTTGACGGGGGTTGGGTTGAGGCGAGACCTGCTTTGTGCTGTAGGCCAACATACCCAGGGCGGACCGGTTATTCCGAAGGCCCAACGAGCGGTTCGGATAGGCTGTAGGCCCCACGAGGGCGGACCAGATGTGCCAAGGCTCGGAGAGTGGACCAGGCCGGCTGAAGGCCCAATGCGGGCGGACCAGTCATACTATAGAGTCAGAGAGTGGACCAGGTGGGTTGAAGGCCCGGTGCGGGCGGACCAACCATACTACAGACTCGAGGGACATGACTAGACTTGGAGGGTGGACCAGGTGGACTGAAGGCCCGACACGGCGGACCAGTCACACAGTAGACCCGATATGCATGGATGTTCTGCGATTTGTTGTGATATAGCATGTTGTGTGTATGGTATATGTGGTTGGTATTTTGGGGGTATCTCACTAAGCTTTCAGGCTTACAGTTGAGGTTTAATGTTTTTTAGGTTCTTCAGGAGACCGTGGCAAGGCAAAGGCGCGATCGTACCGCTCCTCGTGTTTATGTTTTATGATATGGTTCTGGGAATACTCTGATAATAAATGTATTGAAAACCTTTTTGTAATAACATTATTAAAATGGGTTGTTTTTGAAAAGCTAAAATTTGTTGAAAATTTTGGTCGTTACAAGTTGGTATCAGAGCCTTGGTTTGAGTGAATTGGAGGAACATTCGTGTGAATCCAGTCTCAAATCAGGGAGAGTTTTTAAAAGAAAATTTAAAATGGTTTTCAAATTAAGTAAAAGGAGGACGCGGAGGTACGATCAGCCGGAGCCAGTAAGTAACCCCAAAATACCATACATGATATTTGTTTTCGGTCTTTGATAGAACAGCATGTTATTACTAGGTTAGGGATCTACAGGATTTCGTGATAATGTTTGTCACACCCCCGAACCAGACGGCGGGAACGTCCGAGGGCTGTCGTGACTCAATTGAATACCATAACATTGAATATATATGAAACATAACATCATACGTCACCATGAATTGAGATAGTACAACTGGTAGGGTTTACACTTAGTACATTGTTTTAACATTACATTCCCAAAAAGAAATTGTTCAATAATAGATAAACAAACTGCAAGCCATCACTGAGTACATTTTTCCCCTTGGTTTACCTGTTACCTGAGAATACAAGTATTTTGAAAAAATGTCAACATATGAAATGTTGGTGAGTTCATAAGCGGTGTTTGAAAGCCAATGTTTTGTATTGTTTTGAAACTACCAGAAAATCCAATATTTTCTGAAAAGAGTTTATGAAAAAGTTTGTGAAGATCCATAGGTATGCTTGTTTGTTTCTATAATTGTAAAAAGAATTTATTAAACTTGGTGTATGTCTCGTAAATGTGTGTATTGAATAACCCTAGGAAAACCCGATGTTTTCCTAACACTTTGAATTCCATAGTTGTTGTACCATCGCGGTATGTGAAGTCATTGATTCCAGGCGACGTTGGATTATTGCGCATGGTGAATTGTTATAAACACGCGTTACACAAACGACCAGTTTACAACTATACGAACGATCCCTTAGGCGTCGTCTGTACTATTCACGTAATCCAACTGCCCTGACTTCGTGTAGCCCCACGACCGAGGAGAAGAGAGGGCACGAAGATCTCAATAATCCCATTAGTCGGTCGAGGCTATAGTGAATGCGAAGGACCCTTGGCCCGACTCGCATTTGGTGAATTCTCGACTTTACTAGCAGTACCAAAGGACCCTTGGGGACTAATAGTATAACAGCCATTGAAAGTCCTTTTACGCTGTGTTGGATCATGTAACACCCAAAGTTTCGAAGTCCAAGAAAGGAAAGAAAACCCTAAGTTTAGGGGTCGACTCGGCGAGTCTAAGGGGGACTCGGCAAGTCCGAGCGGGATCCGGGTCGGGGAGTAAGTGACCGACTCGGCGAGTCGACCAGGGGGACTCGGCGAGTCTGGTCTGTGCGTGGAAAACCCTAAATTCGGGACTTAGGGCCTATATAAATGTCTTAATCTTCTTCCCAGGGTTCCTTACTGCCTCTTTAGCCCTGGATATCAAACCCTAGCCGTCATATCTCCTAGTTGAGCCTTGGAAGGTGCTTTAAAGCTTGGAAAAGGAAGAAGGAACTTGGAGGAGCAAGAAGGAGCTATAGATCTGGGATTGTGAGTTCATTTTGAGCACTTGGAGGTAATAAACTAGTTCCTGGACCCTTTTTGCACCTAGATCTATGTGTGGTTGTTGGGGCTCTTTTGCCATAATGTTATTATTTTGGGTTAGAAGCCGGATCTGGAGTTGCTACTTCAGATTCAAGTGTTTTAGGGCCTGGAGAAGCATAAAGTATCAGTCATTGTGTTGATTTTGAAGTCCCTTGGCCTTACACCCTAGTTAATGGCGTATCTTGCCTAGATCTCCTTCTCTACACGTAAAGTTTGCAACTTTACGTAAGGAATAGGCCTTAAAAGAGTGGATCTACAGTTTGGAGTCCATGCATGACTCAAAGGTCCTCTGCATGTATGTAGAACCGACTGGACTCGGCGATTCCTTCGAGTGGACTCGGCGAGTAGCTTGAAGATGAGGAGGAACTCGACGAGTAGGATGAACAACTCGTCGAGTCGGATGAAGTTAGGCATGGACTCGGCGAGTTGGTTGAAGATTGTCTAGGACTCGGCGAGTCATGGACTGACTCGGCGAGTCGGGTCGCGAATAAGAAAGACCCTGAGTTTATGAAATCGGCGAGTCTTTAGGAAGACTCGGCGAGTAGGGTTGACCTGAAAGGTTGACTTTGACCAGAGTTGACTTAGTTGACTGTCAGACTAAGTGTTATATGTATATTGATAGCTCGGAGAGCTGGAGGAGCAGCGGATCAGGGGATTGTCGAGTAGCAGCCAGAGATTTATCAGTAGGGTTCAGCAGTCTCAGGTGAGTTTCCTTCCAGTAGGGACGGGTCTAAGGCCACAATGCCGGCCCGTCCAGTTAGCAGTAGTTTCCGATGCAGTAGTTAGCATGTTTGATGCCTTCGTGGCTCAGACAGGATTTATGTGCTTTTTGTTATGTGTTATGTGTTATGTGTTCCGGGCTACGGCCCGATGTAGTATGCAGTATATGTGTTCATGCTAGTTGATATGTTATGCTATGCTATGTTCAGCCAGTTAGCCTGGACTTCGGTCCGATGCAGGGGACAAGGTCCCAGTCAGTCTCCGGACTTCGGTCCGATGCAGGGGGCAAGGCCCCAGTTAGCCCGGACTTCGGTCCGATGCAGGGGACAAGGTCCCAGTCAGTCTCCGGACTTCGGTCCGATGCAGGGGGCAAGGCCCCAGTTAGCCCAGACTTCGGTCCGATGCAGGGGACAAGGTCCCAGACAGTCTCCGGACTTCGGTCCGATGCAGGGGCAAGGCCCTAGTTAGTCCGGACTTCGGTCCGATGCAGGGGACAAGGTCCCAGTCAGTTTCCGGACTTCGGTCCGATGTAGGGGGCAAGGCCCCAGTTAGTCCGGACATTGGTCCGATGCAGTGGGCAAGGCCCAGTATGTGCTTTATATGTTTTTGCATGGTATGTGTTAGATTGGGGGAGCTCACTAAGCTTCGTGCTTACGGTTTTCAGTTTTGGTTTCAGGTACCCAGTTTTCAAAAGAGGAGCTCGGGGAGATTGCAGTGCACACACCGTAGTCAGTTAGCCTGGGATTGTTCGACTCTGATAATGATATTATGCTTTGAATTAATACTCGAGAATTTACGTTATGACTTATGATACAGTTTTTATAAATATGATTCTAGTAATGCTTTTAAAGAAATTTTTGGTCGTGATTTTTGGGTCGTTACAAGTTGGTATTAGAGCCTTGGTTTGAGGGATTCGGATATGCATTCGAGTGTATTTGAACTCAAACTAAGGACACGATAAGGGATTTTCAAAAGAAAAACAATTTTGAATAAGGGTTTTGGAAAAAGAACATAGAAAGAAAAGATTTTTGAAAACGAGAAAAGGGTGTGGTGCATGCAATCAGCCGAGCTCAAGTAAGTACTCCCAATTTACCCATACAAGTTATGTTATTATTTTCAATATCAGTTTCAGTTCAGTTTCAGTTCCAGCTTCAGTAGAACAGCATGCTAGAATAGGACTAAGGATCTAGGATGATGCCTTATGTGCCTGCTTTATGTGTTCCAGCTTGATGAGAATTGCATGTTAGTATTGAGTAGATAGTAGTAGGATAGCCTGTGTAGGCTATGCCTGAAAGTATAAGCTTAGCATTATATGCTAGTGCAGTTTCTTGTTATGAGAATTGTTTTGCTAGAGTATGTTTCCTTTATCCGAATGCTGCTTGCTTTGTGCTTTGTGGGACTCTGAGTGATGGGAGTTAGCCATTAGGTGAATACGTCGCATTACAGGTGATTAGGGTTGGATAATCTAAGAGTGCTAGATTTGGCCCTACTGCGCAGCTCTTGTCTGAGTCCAACCGTTGTAGGGACGAGACTTTTACTCGAAGGATTATCCGAGCCTCATCACATGTGATGGTATTCAGGTGGTGGCTAATTGGCATTAGAAGGAGGCCTTCAGCAGCTGAGGACTGTTTGGGTAGAGTTAGAGGTTCCCTAGGGCAAGCCTAGGATGAGAGTAGCAAAGATCAGTAAAAGAGTAAAGGGGACTTGGTGGAGTTGAGGTAACTCTTGAGGAAAGTACGGATAGATGTGGAAGGTAGTAGGGGCCCATACTATTGAAAGCAGAGGATCCGTACTCGATTCAAGAGGGGCCGAGGCGAAACCAAGGAACTAGTAGAGTATGTGAGAGATTCCTCAGCAGTAGTATGTAATTGATCAGGTATTGTTATATTTTTCAGCATGGTGACGTTGCGCGAGATATCAGTTGGCAGTTCAGGTGCAAGGGAGGGGTCTGGCTCGGGCTTTAGAGCTGGGCAGCTTGATGATCAGATGAGGGATTTCATTTCCGCAGAGATTATGCGCAACATCATCGATCAGACTCCAGTGATTTTCGGTTCAGTTAGAGAGGCTATTGTGGAGCTCATGGACAGTCATCTTGAGGCCTTTAGGGCCGGGTTAGTTTCAGGACAGATTGGGGCTCGTCTAGGTCCCGAATCTTATGGAGTTCAGGGATCCATCAGGGAGGGAGATCCCATTTCTAGTTTCTGCTATCAGGGGGCAGGGGTGTGTGGGGAATTCTGTCTCCAAGAGAAACCATTGCATGATTGGATAGTTGAGGAAGTTTCACGAGCCATTCGCGAGGGTCTGCCAGACATGGTCGTGAGGATCACTGATAGATTGATAGCGAGGCTTCAGGATCAGACATCTGTTGTTCAGTCAGCAGACGTTACCATTGGGGTAACACAGAAGTGAGAGTCGGGCAGGGAGTCGGAAGGGAAGAGGAAAATGGATGAGACTCAGGCTGCCACAGGTTCGAGTAAGAGGCCCAAGAGTTCAGATTTGAGGACGAGGAACTATCAGAGCCGCAGTCGATGCGGGAAGTGCGGGAGGACGCACATGGGTGTGTGTAGGCGTAGAAGTGGTGGCAATGCTGGGTGTTTCAAGTGCGGCCAGATTGGTCATTTTAGCAGAGACTGTGTTGTTACCATCGCCCAGGGACTTGATCCGTTGTGTTTCCATTGCAGTCTGAGGGGCCACAAGAAGGCCCACTGTCCGAGTTTGTATTCAGCAGGGCAGGCGCCAGCTCCTGCCCTTGGAACTTCAAGTACCGTCAGTGGTTGTCAAGGCCGGGCAAGGGTGCCTACGGCTCGGAGCCGAGTTTCTACGGTAGATTTCAGCAGGGATTCGAGCAGCACTGAGTAATGGAGGTATGTAACTTTGTGTTTGTCAGCTTATGTTATGATTATATTGTTATGGTTTTTGCATCAATTGTGGTATAAGTGTTGTGTTATGGAGTGGCTTGCTTGTGATTACGTCATATGCCATTTTCATACCTCGGATAATTGGTTGGTAGCTAGGGGATGTGCTCATATGGAGAAGTTTCGGAGGATGCAGTAACTGTAGCATGGTAGGGAGAGATCTGGATCGTTTCGCTAGTTCGGAGTGGGTAGTGGGTTGGATGGAATGGTCAAATTCCTACCTGGCGGGCTTGGGTTCCCCAGTAGAAGTTTTGGAATAGTAGTAAAGGATCGGGATCTCTTTTAAGTGTGAAGCCGCAAGGGTTAAGCAGGATCGAAGTGGGGGAGAACCCTCCGGGTATATTTGGATAAGAGTCTCGTAAACTCAGAATGAGTGCGCGGCCTCTAAGAAGAAATGGTAGTAGCTCAGTGATGGATGGATTGAGAAGTTCAGAATTAGGAGTTCGAGAATTTTCCCAGCAGTTAGTTCATGTAATCGAGATGGTTAGAAGCTGGTTAGGAATCCAAGATTGAGGGCCACCTGTCGGACACATGAGAGTCGGAATAAAGACCCTGAGAACGGGTAGCAGGAGATGTTTTAGCATTGGTAGCCAGTGTCTGAGGAAGCATGCGGATTGCGTAGATTCAGGAGTTGGGAGGTTGGAAACTTCCCAACAATAGCTTCTTGTATTCAGATTAGTAAACGGTTGGTTTGGGAACCAAGCCGGAGAATTCCTCGACGAAGCACTAAGTATATCAAGGATATAAGATGTCGAGGATGATGCAGAAATCAAAGACTGAGGGCTGGTTTGAGAAATCGGGATGAAGAATCACTAGCGGGACTAGGGATAGTCAGGATGTCCTCGGGATGGTAGTAGTAGTGTTGTAAGCCTGCGGGGGTAGCCGTAGCATTCACTAGCAGTCAGATAGTAGTAGAGTGTTGTAAGCCTGCGGGGGTAGCCGTAGCATTCGTTAGCAGCCAGATAGTATTTGAGATTTGCGAATCCGCGGGTGTAGCCGTGGCTTTTATCAGATTGGTAGCAGCATGAGCGCGTGGCTGAACGCGGGAACGTAGTAATTCCCACCCGTTCGGGTGCAGCGGTGGGAATATGGGAATCCACGGATTAGATTTGGATTTCCCAAATGGTTCAGTTATGGCTAAGTCAGCGAATCTTGGCTATAGATCGTCACATCAGTTATGAGATCAGAGTAGCAGTGGACCGTTGAGGTTCGGGTATGTTAAGGGCTACCGTCAGTTTGGGAGCCATCATGCTATTAGTCATAGAATGGATGATGTCAGGATGTGAAGTATGGACCCGATCGGTTGGATTGGAAGGTTGCTAGAGCCACAGTGACAGGATAACTAGTGGAAACTAGTCCTTGAGGAAGATTCCATTCAGAAGTCGTGGAAGCGACTAAGGGAGGAGTCCCATGACTCCACAGTTGGACTTGAGTTTAGTATTTCAGGCAGCTCAGTGTTTCGGCCAACTCAGTGTCTCAGGCAGCTCAGTGATTCAGCCAGATTAGCGTTTCAGGCAGTTTAATGTTTCAGGCAGGTTCGGTATTGCAGACAATTCAGTGTTTGAAAGGTTTCGGAGTTTTGGGTCAGTATTGTATTTGAGTTGGAATACTAGTGTTGACGGTATAGTTGGTTGATGTGGAAATGACAAGTCTCTCTCAGCAGGATCAGTTGAGCCTTCGGCCGAGTATAAGTGACATGTAAAGATAGCTAGGCAAGTAGCTTTTCTTCGGGATGAAAGACTCGAGTTAGTAGGAGTTGAATAATCAGATGGGATATAAGCAAGCTATTCCCAGCAGCATCGTTTCAGTGTGAGCGGAAGAATGGATAGAACAGTTATAGATAGTCGAAGTATTTTCAGGAGTCGCTGGAAGCGACTAGGAGATTGCGAAGGGGTGTAGTAACCGGTAGGGTTCGGTAACCCAAATATGGAGACGTCAGTAAGGACCGGGGGTGCTCGGCACCAAGTTATGTCAGATAGGGGCGTCGGTGGTTGTTGGTGGTATTGACCCGTACTGGAATTGGCGGGGGTGATGGAGTTGGTGAAGTATAGGACCTTCACAGTTACAGAGAAATAGTTGGTTATAGAACCTTGCCTTGGGAAGGCAAGGGATTTGCGCAAGGACAGGAAGGGGTGAACCCCTATAGGTTCAGTTCAGTACTCGGTGAGTACCAGAAGGATTGCCAGTTGAGTAAGTTGGGTCTCCAGGATGTTCAGGGTCAGGGTTGACCCGAGGTGTTGTCTGCAGGGATTAAGGTTAGTCGGAAGGATCGAGCAAAAGCTAGCAAGGGTAGGCAGCTGGTGTTGGAATAGTTGGTTGGGTTTAGAGGCAGCTCGCAGGCAGTGGGCCATAGCAGACTTCGAGGATGAAGTTTAGTTTAAGTGGGGGAGAGTTGTAACACCCAAAGTTTCAAAGACCAAGAAAGGAAAGAAAACCCTAAGTTTAGGGGTCGACTCGGCGAGTCTAAGGGGGACTCGGCGAGTCCGAGCGGGATCCGGGTCGGGGAGTAAGTAACCGACTCGGCGAGTCGACCAGGGGGACTCGGCGAGTCTAGTCTGTGCGTGGAAAACCCTAAATTCGGGACTTGGGGCCTATATAAATGTCTTAATCTTCTTCCCAGGGTTCCTTACCGCCTCTTTAGCCCTGGATATCAAACCCTAGCCGTCATATCTCCTAGTTGAGCCTTGGAAGGTGCTTTAAAGCTTGGAAAAGGAAGAAGGAACTTGGAGGAGCAAGAAGGAGCTATAGATCTGGGATTGTGAGTTCATTTTGAGCACTTGGAGGTAATAAACTAGTTCCTGGACCCTTTTTGCACCTAGATCTATGTGTGGTTGTTGGGGCTCTTTTGCCATAATGTTATTATTTTGGGTTAGAAGCCGGATCTGGAGTTGCTACTTCAGATTCAAGTGTTTTAGGGCCTGGAGAAGCATAAAGTATCAGTCATTGTGTTGATTTTGAAGTCCCTTGGCCTTACACCCTAGTTAATGGCGTATCTTGCCTAGATCTCCTTCTCTACACGTAAAGTTTGCAACTTTACGTAAGGAATAGGCCTTAAAAGAGTGGATCTACAGTTTGGAGTCCATGCATGACTCAAAGGTCCTCTGCATGTATGTAGAACCGACTGGACTCGGCGATTCCTTCGAGTGGACTCGGCGAGTAGCTTGAAGATGAGGAGGAACTCGACGAGTAGGATGAACAACTCGTCGAGTCGGATGAAGTTAGGCATGGACTCGGCGAGTTGGTTGAAGATTGTCTAGGACTCGGCGAGTCATGGACTGACTCGGCGAGTCGGGTCGCGAATAAGAAAGACCCTGAGTTTATGAAATCGGCGAGTCTTTAGGAAGACTCGGCGAGTAGGGTTGACCTGAAAGGTTGACTTTGACCAGAGTTGACTTAGTTGACTGTCAGACTAAGTGTTATATGTATATTGATAGCTCGGAGAGCTGGAGGAGCAGCGGATCAGGGTATTGTCGAGTAGCAGCCAGGGATTTATCAGTATGGTTCAGCAGTCTCAGGTGAGTTTCCTTCCAGTAGGGACGGGTCTAAGGCCACAATGCCGGCCCGTCCAGTTAGCAGTAGTTTCCGATGCAGTAGTTAGCATGTTTGATGCCTTCGTGGCTCAGACAGGATTTATGTGCTATGTTTTATGTGTTATGTGTTATGTGTTCCGGGCTACGGCCCGATGTAGTATGCAGTATATGTGTTCATGCTAGTTGATATGTTATGCTATGCTATGTTCAGCCAATTAGCCCGGACTTCGGTCCGATGCAGGGGACAAGGTCCCAGTCAGTCTCCGGACTTCGGTCCGATGCAGGGGGCAAGGCCCCAGTTAGCCCGGACTTCGGTCCGATGCAGGGGACAAGGTCCCAGTCAGTCTCCGGACTTCGGTCCGATGCAGGGGGCAAGGCCCCAGTTAGCCCGGACTTCGGTCCGATGCAGGGGACAAGGTCCCAGACAGTCTCCGGACTTCGGTCCGATGCAGGGGGCAAGGCCCTAGTTAGTCCGGACTTCGGTCCGATGCAGGGGACAAGGTCCCAGTCAGTTTCCGGACTTCGGTCCGATGTAGGGGGCAAGGCCCTAGTTAGTCCGGACATTGGTCCGATGCAGTGGGCAAGGCCTTGTATGTGCTTTATATGTTTTTGCAAGGTATGTGTTAGATTGGGGGAGCTCACTAAGCTTCGTGCTTACGGTTTTCAGTTTTGGTTTCAGGTACCCAGTTTTCAAAAGAGGAGCTCGGGGAGATTGCAGTGCACACACCGTAGTCAGTTAGCCTGGGATTGTTCGACTCTGATAATGATATTATGCTTTGAATTAATACTCGAGAATTTACGTTATGACTTATGATACAGTTTTTATAAATATGATTCTAGTAATGCTTTTAAAGAAATTTTTGGTCGTGATTTTTAGGTCGTTACACTAGCTAGGCCCAACAAACAAGATTTTACACTTTTGAGCCCAAAGATGGTGTATCGACGTCTGTGCACTCTCACGTGTGTATTGAATTCCCAAATTTTCCATGTATGAATCGGGTGGTCGTCGTGTTAGTAGTTTCGGATTTGATATTGATTCGAGACCGAATCAATTCGTTTGATAATGATTTTTGGTGTTGTTGTGTATTGTAATTCGTCGGTAGTCGCAGTGTCAGTATTTGATCACAACGGATGTATTGAATTAACATTGAAATTTTTCTGTTTACAACCCCTCTTTATTTGTAAATTTGCTTTTTCAACCCTTTGAATAAATTTATTTCCGGTTTAGTCCTAAGACCATTTTTATTGGCATTTTAACATCAAAACTTATTGAAATTGATATTTTTCAGCACATTTTTAATTGAAAACAGTTTTAGTCCCTCAAAATATAATTTTCTCGGTTGTAACCTCTCTTTTTCGCAATTTTTACACTTTTGGCCCAAATTGGAAAATTTTTGCAACTTTGGTCCTTTTTAATTATGAAAAGCATTTTTAACCTTTGAAAAGGGCTTAGAACACTAGTAGTCCACTGTTTTACAGAAAAACACAGTTTCAGCCCCTCAAATTGGAAAATTTTGTATATTGGGCCCTATTGGGCCGAAAATGTCATTTTTAGCCCATTAAGCTTGAAATTTATATTTTTAATCCTCCAAAAGAGTATATTTCCAGAAAATACAATATTGAAACTGTTTTGACTCATCTCACCCATCAGAATTCGTTATATGTCATTTTGGGCCCTTTAACTTTATATTTTTAACATTTTGTGTCCAAAAATGAGTTTTTAGCCCATAGAAGATGTTATTAAGCCAATTAGCTATTTTTCTTGGAATACTTTGTATGCAGTAATATAAATTATGCTAGTATCATTTAACATAAAGTATATCTCGATTTTTAGGGGTTTATGGCTAGATCCAACATCATAATCACACAAAAACACACATATAAGCATAGAAATCATACAAGTCATACAAATACGTATAGATCTACACTTTCACTTGTATCCCCCCCCACAAAACTTATAAAATAGAAAAATAGGGAGTATGAAGCTCACCTTAGGGTGTGGTTTCGGTTTTTGGAGAAAAGATGGAAGAAATGAAGTGATTTTTGGCCTTAGCACCCTTTTCTTGAAGAGCTCGAGTTTGAGGGGTTCTAAGACACAAGTTTATGATTTCATGAGACTTAAGAAGAGATTTTAGATAGATCAAGGAACCTAGATCATAGAATTTAGTATAACCTTACCTTGGATGGTGATTTTTGTGAAAAATCTCCTTGGAATGCACTTAAACCTCGAAAATTTTAGGAGAGGGAAGGAGGAGATGTTCTTCACAACTTAGGGAGGATGAAATGAATTTTGTGAGTATATGTGTGTGTGTTTGGCCAAGAATGAGAGAGAGGAAGAAGAAGAGACCTTGAGGTGATATATGCATAGAAGTATGAGACATGTTGCATGGAGAACCAAGAGGTAATAATGAGGTGGCATGATGAAGTCAACTCTTCATCTTTGGTCTTGGGCTTTTGGGCCGAAATTTTAAAAGGAAAGGAAAGTTTTGGGCTTTAATGCCCCTAAGCCCAATATTAGAGTTAGTTTGGATGATTATAAGATATAAGTGTGATTTTTATACCTTGTTGGGCTAGTTTAAGTTAATTATGGCCCATAATGTTTCATGAAGTTGATTTATTCCATTCTAGGCCTAATGTAGCCCAAATTGTTGGAACAAACAAAAGTAGGTTCAATTAGAGCCCATTAAAAGGTTCTAAACCCATGATAGTCAAATTGGAAGCTTATTGGCCCCTTTGGGTCCAATAAGGAAGTCCTAGTTCAAAATGGACCTAAACAAGAACTTCTAGGGTTTCCAATTGCTTGATGACTATTTGTAGTACTTGTATGATGTATTTGATTGAAGTTTTTGAAAGCATCACACATGGTCTTTAGTTTTTGGTTCAACATTTTACTTGAGTATAGTGATTACAAGACACAAAATTTCTAGTTGTGACATCATCCCCCCGTTAGAGGGAATTTCGTCCCAAAATTCTGTTTGAAAGCTAGATTTGAGAATACTAGAATAGGTGAGGGTACTTTTGCTTCATTTGGTCTTCGCGTTCCCACGTGAATTCTGGCCCACGCTTTGCGTTCCACCGTACTTTCACGATTGGGATGCGACTTTGCTTAGTACGCTTCACCTCCCTATCCATGATTTCAACCGGTTCTTCAACGAACAGGAGATTCTCGTTGATTTTGATCTCGTCAAGGGATATGACGAGTGTCTCATCTGATAGACACTTCTTTAGGTTAGAGACATGGAACACAGGGTGTACACTATTTAGCTCTGCGGGTAGTTGCAGTCTGTATGCTACTGGACCTATTCGGGCGACGATTTCGAAAGGTCCAATGTATCGTGGGTTCAGTTTTCCCCGCTTCCCAAAACGAATAACTCCTTTCCAGGGCGATACTTTTAACAGTACTCGATCTCCGACTTGAAATTCTAAGGGCTTTCGCTGTTTATCGGCATAACTCTTTTGTCGGACGCGCGATGCTTGTAGTCGAGCTCTGATTTGAATGATCTTTTCCGTGGTTTCACGAATGATCTCCGGTCCCGTTAGTGTCTTGTCCGATGTATGAGCTATTGCTAGTTGGGTATCACCCACCTCAGCCCAGCATAACAGTGATCTACACTTACACCCGTACAGTGCTTCGAAAGGAGCGACCTTAATGCTTGAATGATAACTGTTGTTATACGAGAATTCGACTAAAGGTAAATGGGTATCCCATGACTTCCCAAAGTCTACTACACATGCGTGAAGCATTTCTTCAAGCGTTTGAATGGTTCGTTCACTTTGACCGTCCGTTTGTGGATGATAAGCGGTGCTCATGTCGAGATGAGTTCCTAGTGCCTTCTGGAGAGGTTGCCAAAAACGCGAAGTGAATCTACTGTCCCTGTCTGAGATAATAGATGCTGGTACTCCGTGGAGTCTTACGATCTCTCGAATGTACAAACGTGTCAATCTTTCCATCTTGTAGGATTCCTTTATAGGCAGGAAATGGGCAGATTTCATCAGTCGGTCGACTATTACCCATATGGTGTCCAGTCCATCCGACGTCTTGGGTAGTTTGGTCACGAAATCCATAGAAATCCCCTCCCATTTCCACTAAGGGATTACCGGTTGCTGTAATAATCCTGAGGGTTTCTGGTACTCCACCTTTACCTTGGCACACGTAAGGCACTTACTAACATAGGTTGCAATTTCCGCCTTCATGTTAGGCCACCAATAGTGTTGTTTAATATCCAAATACATCTTTTTTGAACCGGGATGAATGGAGTATCGTGTCTTGTGGGCTTCCTTCATAATAACCTCTCTAAATCCTCCGAGTTTAGGGACCCAAATACGGTTCATGAAATAGTATACTCCATTCTCCTTTTCCTCTAGGTTCTTCTCCATTCCGCGCAATGCTTCGCTTGCTCTATTTTCCGTCTTCATGGCCTCTGACTGGACTACTGCAATTTGAGTGGCTAGGTGAGATCGAATGGTTATTGAGAGAGTTTTCGTACGACGATTAGAGTACTCCTTCCGACTTAATGCGTCAGCTACCACGTTGGCCTTACATGGGTGGTATTTGATCTCACACTCATAATCGTTTAGCAATTCAACCCATCTTCGTTGCCTCATGTTCAGCTCCTTCTGGTTCAAGATGTGCTGGAGACTCTTTTGATCCGTGAAGACGGTGCACTTCGTACCGTAAAGGTAATGCCTCCAAATCTTTAGGGCAAAGACTACAACTCCCAATTCTAGATCATGGGTCGTATAGTTTACTTCATGCGTCTTTAGTTGGCGGGATGCGTAGGCTATCACCCTTCCACGTTGCATGAGAATGCAACCTAATCCCTGATTTGACGCGTCACAGTAGACTACAAAATCTTCCGTTCCTTCCGGTAGAGATAGTATAGGGGCGCTACAGAGGGCTTGCTTTAAGGTTCGAAACGTAGTCTCTTGTTTGTCCGTCCATTTGAACGGTACGCCTTTTTGTGTAAGTGGGGTAAGTGGCTTGGCGATCTTAGAGAAGTTTTGAATGAATCTCCTATAGTAGCCTGCTAGACCCAAGAATTGACGAATTTCTGTGGGTGTTGTTGGGATTGCCCATCCTTCGACAGCTTTGACCTTAGAGGGATCCACATGAATTCCATCTTGGCTAACTATGTGACCTAGGAAGTTCACACTTCGGAGCCAGAACTCACACTTGGAGAGTTTTGCGTATAGCTTCTCCAATCGCAGCGTTTCCAAGATTTGCCGAAGATGTTGGCCATGCCCTTCTTCGCTTCGGGAATAAACTAGAATGCCGTCAATGAAGACAATGGCGAAGTTATCTAGGAATGGTCGACAGATTCGGTCATCAGATCCATAAATGCAGCAGGTGCATTTTTTAGACTGAAGGGCATTACGACAAATTCATAATGTCCGTAGAGGGTTCGGAAAGTGGTTTTTGGAATATCCTCTTCCCGGACTTTGAGTTGGTGGTATCCGGACCGTAGATCTATTTTAGAAAAATAACTAGCTCCTTGGAGTTGGTCGAATAGATCATCGATTTGTGGGAGTGGGTAGCGATTTTTAATAGTGACTTTAGTTAACTCTCTGTAGTTGATGCACATTCTAAAGGATCCGTCTTTCTTTTTGACAAAGAGAACTGGAGCTCCCCATGGAGAGTAACTAGGGCAGATGAATCCCTTGTCCAAGAGTTCACTGAGTTGGCTGGACAATTCCTGCATTTTAGCACGAGCTAGCCGATAGGGTGATTTAGCGAGAGGAGATGCTCCTGGAACGAGGTCGATTCGAAACTCAACTTGTCTCTCTGGGGGTACTCCTGGAAGATCTTCAGGAAATACGTCTGGAAATTCACACGCTACTGGAATATCTTGAATGTTAGTCTCTTCCTTGGTTTTATCCACTATGTGAGCCAGAAATGCCAGATCCTTCTTTCGCAGGTGCTTTTGTGCCTTAATGCACGAGATGAGGCGAAGGTTCATGCTAGGCTTGTCTCCATAAATTACTAGGGTTTCGTGATTTGGGAGGTGAAGGAGAACGGCCTTCTCGTGACACATAACTTCAGCATGGTGGGGGCTTAACCAGTCCATGTTGATGATCACATCGAAACTCCTAATCGATACCGGCATTAAGTCTATTTGAAAGATGTGTTGATTAAGGGTTAGAGTACATCCGATGTAGATTTCCCCGGTGGATTCGGTTTTCCCATTGGCCATTTCCACCGTAAAGGTTTCATTTAGCTTTTGGGGCTGTTGTTTTAATAAATGTCTAAACTTATTGCTTACGAAACTTCGCTCCGCTCCGGTGTCAAATAAGATGCATGCATAAGTGTGGTTTAGGGGAAACGTACCGGTAACAACAGCGGGGTCCTGAATCGCCTCTCCCTGATCCATGGTCAGCATCCTTCCTGTTCTTCCGTTTCCTGAATTGTTGTTGTTAGGGCAGTCTCGCGCGGAAATGCCCAGTCCTTCCACACCCATAGCAGGTGTGGCTAGGTCCTGCATTGCTGCCGCCGGTGGTGATGTTGTTGTTGTTGCGATTGTTGTTGTTGTTGTTTCCCTATTGTTGGTTCTGGGGAGGGTAAGTCCTGCAGTACCTTGCAGTGTGTCCCCTTCGATTGCAACTGGTGCACTGAAACTCCTTGCATTCTCCATTGTGATGGAACCCGCACTTATTGCACTTGGGAAGATTACCGAAATAAGGTTTGGGAGCATTTGATGCAGCTGAGGCTGGAGCATGTGGTGTGGTTGGGACCGGTGTGGTGACAGCGTTAACCGCCACTGTCTGCTGCTTTTTAGAGGTCTCGGGGCCCTGACGCCCCTTCCTCTTATTATTCTTCCCCTTCTTTCCATCACCTTCCTTCTTTCTTTCAGCCTCCGCTAGCTTCTCACCCTTCTTGTTGTCATGGTCATATAGCTTCTTTGCCAATCTTTTTGCACTGTCAAATGTTTCAGGGTTTGCAGCTATCACATTTCCTTGGAGTGGTGATGTTAGTCCCCAGATGAATCGCTCAATCTTCTTTCCTTCCGAGGTGATCATACCCGGGCACAACAGAGATAGTTCACTAAATCTCGATATGTAGGCATCGATATTAGCATTCTGCACAGTGAGGTTCCACAGCTCTTGCTCCATTTTCTGAATCTCACCGCGTGGACAGTATTTAGCCATCAACATTTCCTTCATCTCCGCCCATGGCATAGAGTTGGCTACAGGGAGTGTCATGGCTTCCACATGTCCATTCCACCAGGTGAGCGCTTGATCGACAATAGTGCAGGCCGCGAACTTCACTTTCATCTGCTCAGGACAATCGCATATCTCGAATACCGCTTCCACCTTCTCGATCCATCGCTTCAGAGTGATCACTCCTCCAGTGCCGTTAAAAGTTCGTGGTTTGGCGTTTGTGAAGTCCTTGTAGGTACATGTTTTGGCGGGTCCTTGATTCATTCCGTTGTTCGAACTCCCGGCCCCTTGCCCATTGACTCCTCCATTGTTCTCTTGATGAATTTGCACCATTGCTGCAGTGACCGCAGCGGATACAGCAGCCTGGAACGCGGCTGAGTCAACTTCAGGCGGGGTTGGTCCTGGGTTTCCGCGAGTAGGTCGGAGGGGCATCTTTCTGTCATGAAACGGAAAGATGTTGAGTGTATGTGGTTTCCGTGAGGTTACGATCCTACTGACTAAGTGCGTGGTATGAACTTAAGCACTCCTACCATTTAACATACAATCATAAATTCTCAACACATAGCAATTTGTAATATCACAACAAAGCACGTAAAAGTTTACTAATATTATCCACATTTGATACAGGGAAATTTTGCTCGTAAGAGCATACATGAGTGACACTAGTTCGACAGCATAACGGCTCTATGAGTAGTGTAGTCACTTAAACATAGAGTCGGGGTACATAGCATAGTTCCTAATGATCTACTAAGATAAGTCTATCCCTAACTGCAACGATCTGCGTCTGGAGGTGGTGCCGAGGATGTGGATGCTCCCTGAAGACGAGCCACCAATCGTTCTGCGTCCTGAAGTCGAGACTCCCACCTTACCTGCCTCATGTGAAACTCCCGAAGAACATCACATGTCTCCTGTTCCGCACGCTTGACCCTAGTCCGTAACTGGCGTACCTGATCAGCAGTGTCCTGGGCAAGGTCGCCCGTGTTCCGTAACCGTTTCACCATGACTGGAAGGGCTCGATCAGCCGGTCCTCCGTCTCTCAGGTCAAATAACTCGCATGACATGCCGTACGGCGGTCGCTGTCCCTGCTGTCTGCTCCATCTCCAAAGATCAATACCCCAGGGAGGTGTAGGACCAGTGGGGCCGACCCGGTAAGCAGACACCCTGATCGGGTAAGGGGGGTTGATAACTTCGGATTCCTCGTCTGAATCACCCCCTTCACTGTCATCGGGTTCCTCCTCGAAGCTTCCTTCATCTTCCTTCGATTCGGCAGGCTCGCCCTCGACTCTAGCCTCCGGTTCCCCGTCAGATTCCTCTTCGGGGTCTTCCTCAGGCTCCTCCTTAGGCTCTTCCTTGGGCTCCTCCTCTAGCCATCCGTTGTTCCCCTGGTTAGGGAAGTAAGGATCTCCAGGGTGATGAAAACCAACCATGCTGTCTGCGAGAGTGTGTAATTATGCTACGTTATTCCTAGGATGCTACAACTATTGCATAGACTAAGCAGGCGTTCTCTTTTTGGTGATATAGGGGTATAGTTTTAGGTTCCCTAGCTATCACGATCGCATCGAAACGTGTGTTAGTTATACTTTGAAGAGGATGTAGTTGATCAGGCTACATCCACTCCTTGGTACCGCTAAGAACAGTCCTGATTTAACCGAGATACTGGTGTTATCATGTTTGGTTTGGCGTTATGTTCTTATTCCTAATGCGAGCAAGGGTGTTTTATTTACTTGTTTTGTTCAGAGTTATGTTAGTCCCTCTTTTTGGTTTATAGTTTCATATCAATGTGTGGCTAGATATGCTAGTTCACTATAAACAAAGCTCTGATACCAACCTGTCACTCCCCCGAACCAGACGGCGGAAACGTCCGAGGGCTGTCGTGACTCAATTGAATACCATAACATTGAATATATATATATGAAACACAACATCATACGTCACCATGCATTGAGATAGTACAACTGGTAGGGTTTACACTTAGTACATTGTTTTAACATTACATTCCCAAAAAGAAATTGTTCGATAATAGATAAACAAACTGCAAGCCATCACTGAGTACATTTTTCCCCTTGGTTTACCTGTTACCTGAGAATACAAGTATTTTGAAAAAACTTCAACATATGAAATGTTAGTGAGTTCATAAGCGGTGTTTGAAAGCCAATGTTTTGTATTGTTTTGAAACTACCAGAAAATCCGATATTTTCTGAAAAGAGTTTATGAAAAAGTTTGTGAAGATCCATAGGTATGCTTGTTTGTTTCTATAATTGTAAAAAGAATTTACTAAACTTGGTGTACGTCTCGTAAATGTGTGTATTGAATAACCCTAGGAAAACCCGATGTTTTCCTAACACTTTGAGTTCCGTAGTTGTTGTACCATCGCGGTATGTGAAGTCATTGATTCCAGGCGACGTTGGATTGCATGGTGAATTGTTATAAACACGCGTTACACAAACGACCAGTTTACAACTATACTAACGATCCCTTAGGTGTCGTCCATACTATTCACATAATCCAACCGCCCTGACTTCGTGTAGCCCCACGACCGAGGAGAAGAGAGGGCATGAAGATCTCAATAATCCCATTAGTCGGTCGAGGCTATAGTGAATGCGAAGGACCCTTGGCCTGACTCGCATTTGGTGAATTCTCGACTTTACTAGCAGTACTAAAGGAACCTTGGGGACCAATAGTATAACAGCCATTGAAAGTCCTTTACCGCTGTGTTGGATCATGTAAGACCCAACAACTCGTAAGGTTGATGTCTTCGGGCCTAAAGATCAGGTCATTGGGCTAGCTAGGCCCAACAAACAAGATTTTACACTTTTGAGCCCAAAGATGGTGTATCAACGTCTGTGCACTCTCACGTGTGTATTGAATTCCCAAATTTTCCATGTATGAATCGGGTGGTCGTCGTGTTAGTAGTTTCAGATTTGATATTGATTCGAGACCGAATCAATTCGTTTGATAACAATTTTTGGTGTTGTTGTGTATTGTAATTCGTCCGTAGTCGCAGTGTCAGTATTTGATCACAACGGATGTATTGAATTAACATTGAAAATTTTCTGTTTACAACCCCTCATTATTTTGTAAATTTGCTTTTTCAACCCTTTGAATAAATTAATTTCCGGTTTAGTCCTAAGACCATTTTTATTGGCATTTTAACATCAAAACTTATTGAAATTGATATTTTTCAGCACATTTTTAATTGAAAACAGTTTTAGTCCTCAAAATATAATTTTCTCGGCTGTAACCTCTCTTTTTCGCAATTTTTACACTTTTGCTCCAAATTGGAAAAATTTTGCAACTTTGGTCCTTTTTAATTATGAAAAGCATTTTTAACCTTTGAAAAGGGCTTAGAACACTAGTAGTCTATTGTTTTACAGAAAAACACAGTTTCAGCCCCTCAAATTGGAAAATTTCGCATATTGGGCCCTATTGGGCCGAAAATGTCATTTTTAGCCCATTAAGCTTGAAATTTATATTTTTAATCCTCCAAAAAAGTATATTTCCAGAAAATACAATATTGAAACTGTTTTGACTCATCTCACCCATCATAATTCGTAATATGTCATTTTGGGCCCTTTAACTTTATATTTTTAACATTTTGTGTCCAAAAATGAGTTTTTAGCCCAAAGAAGATGTTATTAAGCCACTTAACTATTTTTCTTGGAATACTTTGTATGTAGTAATATAATTTATGCTAGTATCATTTAACATAAAGTATATCTCGATTTTTAGGGTTTTATGGCTAGATCCAACATCATAATCACACAAAAACACACATATGAGCATAGAAATCATACAAGGCATACAAATACGTATAGATCTACACTTTCACTTGTATTCACCCCCCCCACAAAACTTATAAAATGGAAAGATAGGGAGTATGAAGCTCACCTTAGGGTGTGGTTTCGGTTTTTGGAGAAAAGATGGAAGAAATGAAGTGATTTTTGGCCTTAGCACCCTTTTTCTTGAAGATCTCGAGTTTAAGGGGTTCTAAGACACAAGTTTATGATTTAATGAGAGTTAAGAAGAGATTTTAGATAGATCAAGGAACCTAGATCATAGAATTTAGTATAACCTTACCTTGGATGGTGATTTTCGTGAAAAATCTCCTTGGAATGCACTTAAACCTCGAAAATTTTAGGAGAGGGAAGGAGGAGATGTTCTTCACAACTTAGGGAGGATGAAATGAATTTTGTGAGTGTATGTTTGTGTGTTCGGCCGAGAATGAGAGAGAGGAAGAAGAAGAGACCTTGAGGTGATATATGCATGGAAGTATGAGACATGTTGCATGGAGAACCAATAGGTAATAATGAGGTGGCATGATGAAGTCAACTCTTCATCTTTGGTCTTGGGATTTTGGGCCGAAATTTTAAAAGGAAAGGAAAGTTTTGGGCTTTAATGCCCCTAAGCCCAATATTAGAGTTAGTTTGGATGATTATAAGATATAAGTGTGATTTTTATACCTTGTTGGGCTAGTTTAAGTTAATTATGGCCCATAATGTTTCATGAAGTTGATTTATTCCATTCTAGGGCTAATGTGGCCCAAATTGTTGGAATAAACGAAAGTAGGTTCAATTAGAGCCCATTAAAAGGTTCTAAACCCATGATAGTCAAATTGGAAGCTTATTGGCCCCTTTGGGTCCAATAAGGAAGTCCTAGTCCAAAATGGACCTAAACAAGAACTTCTAGGGTTTCCAATTGCTTGATGACTATTTGTAGTACTTGTATGATGTATTTGATTGAAGTTTTTGAAAGCATCACACATGGTCTTTAGTTTTTGGTTTAACATTTTACTTGAGTATAGTGATTACAAGACTCAAAATTTCTAGGTTTGACAATGTTGCCTGTTTTATGATGCCTACTAGCCTAGGGTTTCCCTCTGTATGAGATATCTAGTGTTCCTCTAGGAGTGAGGATTGAGCGCTTGTTGTGTATATTTGTCACCAGGGTGTTGTGGTGGTACTTCGTACAAATATGGGTAGGTGTGGAAGGTAGTATGGGCCTGCACTACTGAAAGCACAAGACCCATACGCGTATCAGGGAAACCATGACCTCTAGGGTTGGGTTGGGAGTTGGTTCCCGGGTTAGTGGAAAGTATCTGAGATTTTGTGGTGTTTTTTAGTATGGTGGCATGCTGGGAGCGAATCCGGGTCAGGATCGGGAGCAGGAGAGGGAGGTCAGGGTGGGTCAGTACCGCCTGAGGTTATTGGTCAGATGAGCACAGGCAATTTGGATGCTAGGATTCGTGAGATCCTGCATGATGAGGTTGCTGCGTTGTTCCGACCCGAGCTGTCGGAACTGTTTGGGTCGAGCAAAACCGCCATGGTGGAGTATTTTGATGAGCGTTATGCGGCTCTCGCAGAGATGGCTGCCACGGCGGCTACAGCGGCTATAGCAGTGGCAGGGGGAGGAGCTGGTAGACGTTTCTAGTATCGAGACTTCAGTAATACGAAGCCCCCTACCTTTGATGGAGTTCAGGACCCGGTTGTTTCTATGAGATGGTTGTCAGATGTGGAAGGGTGTTTCTTCACGTGTTCATGCCCTGCTGATCAGAGGGTAAGGTGTGCTTTGAACCTGTTGAGGCTTGGGGCGAAGGATTGGTGGAAATTGACCATGGGGTCATATTCGGATGCACAGAGGGCTGCGGTTTCATGGGATCAGTTCCGAGATATGTTTGGCACCCGTTATGTTTCGTGGGTTGAGAGGGAGAGATTGGCTCAGGAGTTCCTTGAGCTGAAGCAGGATTTGGAGTCGGTGACGGAGATCACCAGGATGTTCATTGAGAGGGAGATGTTTTGCCCTGAGTTTGCTTCGGAGCAGGCTCAGATGTCCCGATATCTGAGTATGCTCAAGATGGATATTAGGCAGTTCGTGTCTACGCAGAGGTGCGAGACCTTGTTAGAGTTACAGGAGGCCGCCAGGCGGCGTGAGTTGGAGATTGAGTTGCAGTTATGAGAGCAGAGGCAGGCTCCGGTGCAGTCGCAGCCGGCGCCGAAACGGTCTAAGACCGTCGATTCTAGATTGGGAGATCAGAGCAGCCATACTTGTGGGAAGTGTGGGAAGGGTCACACCGGAGTTTGTCGGTCCGGTGGTGCATGCTGCAAGTGCGAAAAGGAGGGGCACTACACGAGGGATTGTCGGCAGGTAGTCCCGGGTTGGGATTTGAGGATCTGTTATCATTGTCATCAGGTTGGGCACTTGAGGGTCAACTGTCCACAACTTGCTGCGGGACCGGTGCAGGCTCCAACAGCGGCCACATTGAGGATCACATGTGGAGGTCAGGGTGGAGCGGAGCCCCCAAGGGCTCAGGGTCGTGCTTTCCAGCTTACAGCAGAGGAGGTCAGGGCAGTGCCGGATGCAGTTGCAGGCATGTTTCTTTCTTGATGTCTGGTTATCTTGTGATTAATGTGGAATATTGTTCATTTGCTAGTATCGTTGTACGGTTTTCGGTATTGTATTCGTTGCTCCTTGAGGGTTATGGTATGGTTATGGGTATAGTGTTAGGAATTTCGTTGGTTATCATTCGCGAGGGTTATTAGTATGAATCGAGTGTTTGGTCTGAATATTGAGCAGCATCTGCAGTCTGAGGAGTGGTTAGCTAAAGATCGAGTTTTTTTCGAGCCCGAGATGATCAGTGTTGATATGTGATTGCGAAGGTAGCTCGTGTTAGTGGAAATCAGTTCGCGTGTAAGTGTTTGTGTCGTGAAGGGTTGTTGAGGGAGGTCGGTGATGGCGACTGGTGGTTGATAGTCAGTGCTCTAAGTGGGGGAGAATTGGAGAATTCTCCGGAAGATCAGTGAGCATGAGGTCGTTTACCTGCATGGGACTCAACAGTGTTTCGGTCAGCCAAAAGCGTAGGCTGGTATGAGTAAGTGGCAGGTGTGCGGGGCGGGATACAGACCAAGGGTGATTAATTGTGGAAGACCTGGGATCAGGCCGGGACTGAATATATGGGATGAAGGTAGAGCTCGGAACCCCTAGAGGGTTAGAACAGTATGCATGGGAGGAGCTTCCCGAAGGAGTAACTCAGAATGTTGATTACTAATGGAGTGGACCGAATAGACTGAAGGTCGGTAGACGTACCAGTCAGGCCGAAGGCTCGGAGAACGGTCCAGCCAGGCTGAAGGCCCTGGAGGGCGGTCGAGATCTGCTGAAGATTCTGAGAGTGGTCCAGTTTGACTGAAGGCCTGGTAAGGCGGTCTAGTCATGCTGAAGACTCTGCATGTGTTGTTAGATCGGTGCGAGGAAATGGATTGAGTATGTCGCGATATGTTAGCGTTAGAAGGTCTGGCCCCGGATGTTGATCACGTTTAGTGGAGGTAGTGTATGGACTTGAGAGTCTTTGCGAGTGGATTCAGAGTATGTATGGTGCATGGGTTAGCAATTATGCGATAAGGAAATGTTGTAGTATTGGGTGAGCACCGTGACACTTGTGGTAGTGTCAAGGCAGCCAAGTGGATCTCCTTGGTAAGGAAAAAGGAAAGGCATGTAGCTCCGAGAGGGAGTGTAAGTCACGGAAGTGAAATCAGTAGTGAGAAGTTATGATTGAAGTGTTTCAATTATGGTTATGGCGTAGTGTATGCGGCGGTGATATGGAATCACATCGGGTTTGGATGTCTGCCGAGGTCACGGAAGGAATTCCGAGGGTGTAAAGTCAAGAGGCTCGTAAGGGATGCAGGGATGGAGTTTTGGATTCCCAGCTTGATTTCGGTGAAGTAATTGTGTATGTGGTGATAATTCATCCTGGGGGATGTTTGGAGGTATCGTCAGTGTATCGGGTTTTCCAACCAGAGGATGCTAGAGCTAGTTCAGCATGGGTATGAGATTGCGGAGGGGAACTCATGAGAGTTGCTATGAGATTGAGGGATGCATCATACTGTCAGCATGGAGTGGGTAAAGTTGAATTCAGACTGGGATTCTGGTGGTTCAGGGATTATTTCTAGCTCACATGAGTCAAATGATTGTTTTGAATTGGAGCGAGCGAAGTATTAGGGAGTGGTACTCAGTGGTTAGGTGTGGTTATCAGAGGATGAGGCTGGTGGCCAGTTTGAAGTGGGGGTCAGAACACCGCAAGAAAAGAGAAAGTTGGGTTCGGGTTTCGATGGCTGTATTTTGAGGAATCTGGTCTGGTTAATGCCAGGAGGTGCATTGCGGAAGTAGTTCTGGAGTTGTGTTGCCGCAGGCTTCGAGGACGAAGCCTAATTTAAGCAAGGGAGAATTGTAACATCCCGAGTCCAGCAATGCAAGTTCAGGGTTCAAAGTGTAAATTTGAAGGGCAACTCGGCGAGTCCATGGGTGGACTCGGCGAGTAGGGTCACGACTTAGGTCGCGTATGAAGTGACCAACTCGGCGAGTCTAAGGCTGGACTCGGCGAGTAGGCACTGAGTGAAGAAAACCCTAATTTCGAGGGATAAGTCCTATATAAAGGACATTATACCCTCTCCCCATCCTCCTTACCTTCCCTTGAAGTCCAGAAAACCCTAGAAGCGTGATTGTGAAGGATTTGAGTGCAATTGAGCCTTGGAGAAGAAATTTGGAGGAAGATCTTGGGGAGTTAGGAGGCTTGGAGCAAGGGGCTTTGCTTAGATTCGAATTTCCTTGTTGTTGGGGGCTTCCTTTTGAGGTATTATCTCGTTTTTGGGCTTTGCTTAGATTCATCATTTTTGGGATGTGTGGGAAGTTTAGCTTGTGGTATTTAGAGTTTGAAGGTTGGATCTGAGGTTGCTACCTCAGATCTAGAATGGAGAAGGTCTAGAGTGCATTAAAGTCCCTGTTATTGAGTGTTTGGTGAAGCCATCTTGTCCCAAACCCTAGCCCTAGAGTGTAAAATGCCTAGATCTCTTTGGATTCACGTAAAGTTTGCCACTTTACGTGATGGAAGGGTTGTAGAAGGGTAGATATACGTTTTGGATCGATTGCATGGCCTAGAAGGATTCTGTATGGGTTAAGAGCTAGTGGTGCTCGGTGAGTTGCTTGAAGGTGGGCAGGAACTCGATGAGTTGGAAGAACAACTCGGCGAGTTGGTTGAATATAGCCTTGGACTCGGCGAGTCTGGTCTTGAGGTCTTAGCCTTTCCTGGTTAAGCTAAGAATCGGTGAGTCAAGGGATGACTCAGTGAGTTCAAATGGGTCCTTTTCAGTGTTGGGGGGGGGGGGGGGGACTCGGCGAGTCAGCGGGCTGACTCGGCGAGTAGAGTCAGCCAGAAGGTTGACTTTGACTTTGACCAATTGACTTCTAAGGGCATTTTGGTAATTGTTGGCTTTTGGTTTGAGTTCAGTGTTGGTGCTAGCCAGTGGTGGAGATTGTGTCAGTGGTCAGAGCATCTCGGTCTTATCATTTCAGTCAGCAGTTGCGAGGTGAGTTATCCTCACTATATCAACAGGGTCTAAGGCACCAAGGTCGGCCCTTTATCGGATTGTAATCCGGGTATTGTTGTTATGTTGCTGTTTTACTATGTTTGCATCCTGGTAGTTAGGATGGTATTCGTTAGAGACCTGGTTAAGGTCGGTATCCTGGTATATAGGGTGTTGCTATGATAGTGACCGGTTAGGTCGGTATCCTGCTTAGAGTATGTTGTGTTATGTGATCTGCTAGATCGGTTTGATTGAATGTGAACTGTTATATGATTGTATGTTTATGTGCACATGATTGTTTGACGGGGGTTGGGTTGAGGCGAGACCTGCTTTGTGCTGTAGGACAACATACCCAGGGCGGACCGGTTATTCCGAAGGCCCAGGGAGCGGTCCGGATAGGCTGTAGGCCCCACGAGGGCGGACCAAACGTGCCGAGGCTCAGAGAGTAGAACAGGCCGGCTGAAGGCCCTATGCGTGCATACCATTCATACTGTAGACTCAGAGAGTGGACCAGGTGGGTTGAAGGCCCGGTGCGGGTGGACCAACCATACTGCAGACTCGAGGGACATGACTAGACTCGGAGGGTGGACTAGGTGGACTGAAGGCCCGACACGGCGGACCAGTCACACAGTAGACCCGATAAGCATGGTTCTTCTGCGATTTGTTGTGATGTAGCATGTTGTGTGTATGGTATATGTGGTTGGTATTTTGGGGGTATCTCACTAAGCTTTCGAGCTTACAGTTGTGGTTTAATCTTTTTCAGGTTCTTCAGGAGACCGTGACAAGGCAAAAGAGTGATCGTACCGCTCCTCGTGTTTATGTATTATGATATGGTTCTGGGAATACTCTGATAATAAATGTATTGAAAACTTTTTTGTAATAACATTATTAAAATGGGTTGTTTTTGAAAAGTTAAAATTTGTTGAAATTTTTGGTCGTTACAAACAATACTTATAAACATATTTTTAAATTTTTTATAAATCTTTTAATCAAGGAAAATTCCCAAAATAATTTTAAACAAAGTAAAAGTTAAATGCATGAGGGAACATTACAATCAATACAAATGCATATACATTATTTATAGTAATAATTTCTAACTACTTCAGATCTAAGGGTTATCTTAAAGTCTTCATGTAACCACTATTATTGTTCACAATATATGTGTAACGCCCGCAAATTCGGGCTAGTTAATTTAGAGACAATGAGCACCAAAAATGAATTTTTGATGGAATATTATTTATAATGAGTAATCTTAACCAAGTGATAGTATATCTTACAAGGGTTCCGTACATATAAAGAACGCCAAAATATGAGTTGTAAGAAAGAAGTTATGGTCCGTCGAAGTTTTTCTGCAAAAACCGGCATGCCACCGCGAGACGTAAATAATGAATTTCCGATAGATGACCTTTTGACCTTAGAAATCTAAAAAAAGTTTTAGTATATGTTAAACCGAGTGCGTGCATAAAAAGAACGCCCAAATCTGACTTCGTATGAGGAAGTTATGATTTTTCTAAGATTTGACATAGCAGTGCACAACCCGAAACTCGAATTTTAGATCGAGCGGTTTTTGGCCAACGCAACCTATATGAGAATCTAAGATCTCATTAATAGGAGCTCAATGATAAAAAGACAGATGAAAACGGAGTATGTATGTAGAAGTTATGAATTTTATGCGGTCATTTAACAGTATAATCTCCTCCTACTGCTAAATTTAAGATCGGTCGAGAATTTGCCGATGGAGTCACAATGAAAGTTGTAGATCTTGTTTTTACCTACGCGTGGATATAAAGAACGTCGAAAACAGAGCTCGTATGTGAAAGTTACGGGGTTTAGAAGTCGGTATGGTGCTGCTGCAAAAGGGGTGACGTGGCACAATGTAGGCCACACACGTTTTGCCACCAGAATGCTGACACATGGCCTGGAACTCAACGAGTTTTGGTGATTTCCATCCTATAAATAGAGTTTCAGGGCACCCTCATTTCTCAGACCTTCCAAGGCTCCCGAAGCCCCAAGAAAAGAGCCTTTCGGCTCAGAAACTCTGCTCCGACAGAGCCCTGTTTTCGAGAAAACCCGCTGTAAGTGAGCTATACCTATCCTATCTTTAGTATAGCTTATTTTTCAATATAATAATGTTATTAGGACCTTATAATGAGTATTTAGGATATTATGAGTTATATAATGTATTTATAATATTTTTTTAAGCACCCGTGGTACGGGGAATCTGGTTTAAAGGGTCGCATAGGGTTGTTAGATTTCAGAAGTGCTATATGCCAAAATGGTCCTGCCCTCCGGTGTTTTATATCTAGCCCCTGTCTGTACATAGTGGGTGAAGAGTATTGTTTAACGCTTATATAATAATAATAATATTTAGACTATTAATTAGTCTCGGTGAATATTAGACTAAACTCTAGTGGTAATGATACTAGGTTTTGTCAAATGAAAATTATGTTAAGAGTAACGATGTGCTATCCGAGTGCCGAGTCACCACCTTTTTCAAGTGAGTGCATAGTCCCTTTCATGAACATGATTTTAATACAAGTATTGATTGAAGTATTAAATATATGTTTATGTGCGAGTTATTTGATGTTTCCTGAAATACGTGATAAAGAACATACCTGATTATATATGATGATTTAGGACAAAGAGTAAACCTAAATTAATTATGAGGATTATTGGGTAGTATCTTCTTACGAGTACGAGTGAGTTATACTTAGAGAATAGAAGTTTAGTATATGTAATTAATCCGGGAGATGGATTAGACATAGTCATTGTCCTTAGTTCGAGAGTATGGATTGGACTTAGTCAAATGTCATTAATCCACGAGTATGCATTAAGACATAGTTAGTTGTCCTTAGTCCGGGAGTATGGATAGGACATAGTTATTCGTCATTAATCCGGGAGTATGGATTTACACATAGACACTTGTCCCTAATCCGAGAGTATGGAGTGGGCACAATTATTGATCCGAGAGCATGGATTAGATCTGGGAGTATGGATTAAGTAAGAGGTAAAATTTAAGGTTCGAGAGGATTGACGGGGTGGGGTAAGAGTTGCTTATATATATGGTGAAATTGTATATTTTGTGAGTTCTAAACTATATATATGATATAACATTGTGGGATTGAAATCCCTATGTACTCACCAGGTTTCCCAACCTGACCCACTCCGTTTATTTATATCACAGGTGTCGATATAAAGTTACATTACATTGAGAGATTAAGGAGATGTAAACCAGTAGTGTTTATGAATGTAAGTTTTGTTTATGCTTATGTTTTTATATTGACGATGACATCCCCAAGTTTTAAAATGAATAAAATACATTTCTTCAAAAAATGCTTTGATAACGTATTTATCATGTTCTTCTGGGAACAAATTTCGCAGCATTTCTTTAAAAAGATACTCTGATTTTGAAAATAAAGCATAAACAAATTGGTCTTTTTTGGCCGTGAAAATGGGGATGTCACAGTTGGTATAAAAGCATTAGTTTAAGCGAACTAGGAATTTGTAGGATTTCTAGAGTTTCAATTAGAATACTAAGCGATGATTGGGAGATGACTTTCTACCATATTTTAGACACAAGCACCTGTTTATTTTAGGAAGGATGCCTAAAATGCTTTTATGTGCTATATGTTATTATTTGTTCGGATCTATGGTCTATTGCCGACTGGATCTGGAAACCTTATGTGTTCAGGATTCTAAGCGTTCGAATACGATATTAGAACTAGCATATAAATATTTCGAAGTGGTAAGGATGATTTAAACGTCAATCCTAAATAAGGATCTAGATTCACCTTATTCGGTGTATAGATCGAAATGGAAAGAACCCGAAGTGGAGTTGGGAACGCAAATGGAAATGGGAATCAACCCCCAGTGATTGAGCGAATGTCTGTTGTAGTAACCGCTCCTGAGCCAATCACGATGGTCGGAGTACAAGCGATGATCCAGATGATGGTGGATCGTCAAATGGAGGAAACAAGACGTTTACTTCAACAGAATCGGGATGAACCCACGATATCTGTTGAACACCCGAACTGAATGATAGGCAGTCAGAAAGAGGGAATTACAGTGGGACCGTTGGTCAAGCCGATGCACCGGTGATTAGGAGGTTAATCAAGATGACATAGTCGAGAGGAATGGATGCAAGTACACATATTTTCTGACTTGCAAGCAATCGACTTTCACTGGAAAGGAAGATTTGATCGGAGTTATGGATTGCATTTCGGAGATGGAGTTGACCTTCATGATGTGTGGTTGCAGAGGCAAGTTACAAACCACGTTTGCAGTGTGTTAGTTCCGAGGAGGTGTTGTTTGATGGTGTAACACCCTAGGGAAGACTCTAAGCCCCAATGAGCCCTTGCAGCTGACATGGGCAAAGTTTATGGTGCAATTCAAATGCAAGTACCGCTCAGCCCAAAACCTGCTCGAGCTAGGGAACAATTCCTGACCCTAAAGAATGGGAGCATGTCGATAGATGAGTACACCAACAAATTCATAGAGAATATAAAGTTTGCCTTGCGTCTTGTCCTACACAAGCTGACAAAAATCGAAAAGTACATAAAGGGACTTCCATGGGAGTATGCGGTGCCAGTACATCAGGCACCTACTCTGGAGGCAACTATCTAGGCTGCCAAGTCTGTTGAAGATATGATCAAGGGAATAGCCGCCGGTAAGGTGGAAGTTGGCGAGAAGAGAAAGTTTGAAGGATCCTCAAGGTCCGATGAGAAGAGAAAATTCTTGAAGTCTGGTTCAAAGAAGTTTGAAGAAGGAGCACAATGGTGTAACAAGTGCAGAAAGAAGCACATTAGGAGATGCTCTAAAGAGATGGCCTACTTTAAATGTGGGAAGACTGGTCATTACACCAACGAATGCACAACCAAGAGAGAATTCTGCTTTAGGTGTGGTGAAGAAGGACGCTTCAAGCAAGACTGCCTAAGGAAAGAAGAAGCTGCAAAACCGAATATGCTACCAAAACCAAAGGCAAGAGCATTTCAGATGATCCTTGACGAAGCAGATGACAATGCAAGGAATCAGGAGTAAGGATGGATATCCGAAGATCAAGAAGCCATGCAGACAGTATCAAGAGGTGTAGCCTATTAGGGGCATAGTATAGGTTGAACTTGAACACCTATGTAATAGTTTCAAGGAATAATATTACACCTTCATTTTGTTATCTCGTGTGTTAAATTGTTATGCGATTTTCTTGTATGGTGACTGGGAAAACTACGAGACAATACTTGGGGCGAGTATGAGTAGGTGTGAATGGTAGTAGAGGCCTATACTACCGGAAGCACAGGACTCACGCTTGGATAAGGGAAAGTCACAAGCTTACCAAGAAGCTAGTAATTGATTTCGTTTTATTCAAGTATGTCATTACCATTGTTTCGGTAATGATTAAGAAGATGATTATTATTCTGACCCTAGTGGTCATACCAAATTGAGTCCTACTACGATGAGTATGTTACGTGGTTCAAAGAACCAAGTTCGATGTATCATCTGACTTAAACCGGAAGATTGAAATAAAAGATAATCAAAGTGTCACAACTAGAAATTTTGGTGCCTTGTGTGGGTGCCATCTCATTTTCAGCCCTCTCCATTCTCGGCCCAAGCCCACCAAGAGGAAGAGTTGACTTGTGTGGGTGCCACCTCATTTTTACATGGAGGTTTTCCATGCAAAGTCTCATGCTTCCATGCACCTATCTCATCATTCACTCTTTCTTCTCTTCTCTCTTTCTTCCTCTCGGCCGAACCCAAATACACACACACACACACACTTCACTCAAAATTCTCTCAAGGAAACTCTCTCCACTCCTCTCCAAATTTTCGAGATCTAAGAGGCTTTCAAAGAGATTCTACCACAAAAATCATCATCCAAGGTAAGTTTATGTTTGGATCCATGATCTAGCTATTTCATTTCATCCAAAAATCTCTTCTAAATCCATTCAATCTTGTGATCTTTCACCTTAGAAGCATCTAAGTTCGAGATTTACCAAGAAGACTTGCTAGGATCGAAATTTCTTCTTCTAGTCTTCTTTAAAACCGACACTACAAATCAAGGTGAGTTTCATACCCCTCTATTTTCAGTTTTCATATGTTTTATGGGGGATAATACAATAAAATGTGTAGATCTATGTGTATATGTATGCTATGTGTGATTTTATGCATGTATGTGTGTGATGTTATGTGTTTTTGTGATAAATATGTAACAGAAAGGGGTGATAATACTATATATATGACATGAGAAAAGAATTAAACAAAAACTAAGTTCTTTTACACTAAGTTAGTTAAGAAAAATAACTTATAAGGTTATGAGGAACAAACTTTAACATAAAACCCATTTTAGGACATAAAATGTTAAAAATACAAAACTTGGGGTAAAAACTGCCAAGTCATGATTCCTTGAGGGTCCAAAAGAGTCAAAATAGTTTTTATAATCACTTTTCTGAATATTAGAATTTTCAAAGGACTTAAAATGCAAGAATTTGAGTTATTGGGCTAAATATGGGCTTTTCAGCCCAACAAGCCCAAAATTGCAAAAATTGAAGTTTTTAAGGGGCTGAATTGTAATATTCTATAAAATAGGGGACATGAAGTGAAATAAAACTATTCCTAAGGTTAAAAATGCTTTTAAACTCCAAAAAGGATCAAAAATGTAAACTTTTTGTATTTTGGGCCAAAACTGTAAAAATTACGAAATTTGGGGTTCTAACCGAGAAACACCATTCTGGATGGGCTAAAACTGTTTGCTAAATATAATTTGGGTTATAAATGTCTTTTCAACAAGTTTATGATACACAAGTGTTAAGAAAATGTTTTTAAGGACTAAAAATGAAATCCTTTTATATAAAGGACTAAAAGTGTTATTTTTATAAGAGAAAGGTAGTGAAAAGGGTAAAAGTGATACTTCTAAACAAATTAATTCATTAAGACAAAATACAAGATACCCGGCTAGTGTCAAAACGAAAAACAAATACACCTTCAATACCAAATATCGTTATAAACGAATTTATTCGGTCTCGAATCAATACAAAACAAAAAACGTTAAATCAGAACACTTCAATAGATACGTGATGACTACAATGAGTAAATCAACAAACTTTGGACTTATGAGTTTCAGATTATGCTTGTTGGGCCTTGCAAGCTCACCAACATGATCTTTGGGCCCAAATGGATAACGCTTATATGTTATTGGGCCTTCAATGACCCAATATTTTATAAAAGGACTTTCAATCGCTTTGTGTGCTAGTGGGACAAAGTGTCCTACTAGAAAAGCTAGTAAGGTCACAATAATCAAATGCGAGTTGGACTATCGTGTATTTCGCATCTACGACAGCCTAAGGAACTTATGATAGTAGAGGAACATAATACTCCCCTCCTCTTCATTTGTTAGGCTTACGAGAAATAAAAGTAGACAAAATTAGGACGATATACAATATGGATTAATTCAATATTCATTCATTAATACAATACAAAAATCAGTAATCATGAATACATTTCAGCATTGGGAAAACATCGGGTTTTTCTGGGGAATTCAATACTACTCGTTCGAAATATTATAACTATAATACAAAATACCCTTTATATATATATATATATATATATATATATATATATATATATATATATATATATATATATGTTTTTAAAATCATTCATGCGTCAACTTATGGATCTCACACTTTGATAAACAAAAGTCTTTTAAGAAAATATTGGATTTTCTGGGTTTTACAAAATAAACAAATCATTTTATCACAACATTGCTTATGAACTCACTAACATTTCATATGTTGACGTTTTTCCAACATAACTTGTATTCTCAGGTAACAGGTAAGCGGAAGAGTTGTAAGAAGTAATGTTAGATGTTATGTTGTTAAATGTACTCAAACTATGTAGGATATAAATGTGTAGTGTTAAAACAATGTACTTGATGTGAACAATTTCAGTTGTAATATATTGATGCATGGTGACGTTTATGTTATGATTCATGTATATTCATTGTGACGATATTCAATTTAAGTCACGCGATCCCTCGGACGTTTTCGCCGTCTGGTTCGGGGGTGTGACAGGTTGGTATCAGAGCATTGTTTATAGTGAACTAGTATATCTAACCACACATTGATATGCAACTATAAACCAAAAAGGGGACTAACCCAATTCTGAACAAAACAAAATAAATAAAAACACAACTATAAAACATCTATGCTTGTGTGAATTAAGAAATAGAACATAAAACCGAACCAAACAAGATAATTCTAGCATCTCGGTTAAGCCAGGACTGTTCATAGTCGCATCAAGGAGTGGATGTAGCCTGATCAACTACATTCCTCCAAGGTAAAAATATCACATGTCTCGAGGAAATCATGATGGCTAGGGAACCTAAAAGCATACCACTTTAGCACCAACAAGAGAACAACAACCTAATCTATATAATAATAGAAGCGTTATAAGAGTAATGATAGTTATTCTCATGCCTCCTCTCAGTCGCTATGGAAGGGGAGCAGCAGGGCATTCAGTTTCACCAGGTCTTAGTGGCTCACGAGATGATTGAAGATGAGCCTAAAGGAGATCAAGGGGAAGCACACGACGTTGGGCCTGACGAGTACACGGACACTGACTACTAGTTCGATGAGGCCGATGATGACATGGATGAAGGACAAGACTCAGGCGAGGACTCCGCCACATCACCTGTCAGCGAGTCGCAGCAGGACCACCCCGCCCCAACAGTGAATCCCGCAAGGGAGAATCGCTCCCCCGAAGCTGAGATTGCCGCCCTGCAGCAACAACTATTCGCCATGGAAGCACGTACAGTGCGAGCTAAGGATGAGAGGGATGAGGTCATTGGAGAAATGACTGAGATGGCTCAGTTATTGGCTCAACACTTCGGCATATGATCTCGCTACTGTCTTAGGGCGCTCCTAGAGTATTAGGAATAGACTTATCTTACTAGTACTAGGATCTATGCTATGTACCCCGACTCTATGTTTAAGTGACTACACTACTCATAGAGCCATTATGCTGCCGAATTTGCATCACTTATGTATTTGTCTTTCGAGCAACATTTTCATGTATCAAAAAAATATGGATAATATTTATGAAAGGTTTTATGTGTTACACTATGATGTTGTAATATGCTATGTGTTATATATCCATGATTGTATGCTAAATTGTGGAATCACTTAAGTTCGCGCCACACACTTAGTTTATAGGATCACAATCTCAAAAAAGCACGAACACTCAACATCTTTCCGTTCCATGACAGAAAGATGCCTCGACGACCAACTCGCGGTAACCCTGGACCAACCCCTCCAGAGGTTGACTCAACTGCATTCCAAGCAACTGTGTCTGCTTCGGTCACCGCAACTATGGCACAAATTCACCAAGGGAACAATGGAGGACTCAACGGACAAGGGGCCGAAAGTTCAAACAACGGGATAAATCAAGGACCGACCAAGACATGCTCCTACAAGGATTTCACTAATGCCAAGCCGCAAACCTTTAATGGCACGGGTGGTGTCATAGCCTTGAAAAGGTGGATTGAGAAGGTGGAATCAGTGTTCGAAATATGTGAATGCCCCGAGGGATTGAAAGTGAAGTTTGGCGCGTGCACCTTTGTCGACCAGGCTCTCACCTGGTGGAATGGGCATATAGAGGCCATGACTCTCCCTGTAGCCAACTCGATGCCATGGACGGAGTTGAAGGAAATGTTGATGGCTGAGTACTACCCTCGCGGCGAAATTCAGAAGATGGAGCAAGAGATGTGGGATCTCACCGTCCGAAACTCTGATATAGATGCGTATATATATATATATATATATATATATATATATATATATATCAAAGTTTAGCGAGTTGTCATTATTGTGCCCTGGCATGATTTCGTCTGAAGGAAAGAAAATCGAAAGATTCATCTGGGGACTGGCCTCCCCAATTCAAGGAAATGTGATCGCTGCAAAACCTGAAACGTTCGACAGTGCCAAGAGATTGGCCAAGAAGTTGTACGACCACAACAACAAAAAGGGCAAGAAGCCAGCAGAAATCGAGGGCAAGAAAGAGAATGACAACAAGAAAGGGAAGAACAATAAGAGGAAAGGACGACAAGGCTCGAAGTTAGCAAAGAAGCGACAGACGGTGGCGGTCAATGCTGCAACCACTCAAGTACCCTTCACACCACATGCTCCAGCCTCAGCTAATCCAAGTGCTCCTAGGCAGTATTCTGGGAATCTCCCAAAGCACAACAAGTGTAACTACCACCACAACGGAGAATGCAGGGAAATGCATTGCACCAGCTGCAATCGGAAGGGTCACACTGCAAAGTATTGCAGGACCTATCATCCCCAGAATCAACTACAAGGAAACAACAACAACAACATCAACAACCGCAAAAACAACAACACCAACAACAACAACAATAACGTGGGGTCAAGCCCCACATGCTACGGATGTGGAGAGACAGGGCATATCCGTCGGAATTGCCCCAACGCCAACAACTCTGGGAACGCAGGAATAGGAAGGTTGTTAGCTATGGGTCAGGGAGAAGCAGTTCAGGATCCCATTGTTTTTACTGGTACGTTTCCCCTAAACCACACCTATGCATGCATCCTATTTGATACCGGGGCAAAACGGAGTCTTGTGAGCAATAAATTCAAACACCTGTTAAATCAGCAACTCTATTGGGAAGACAAAATCCACTAGGGAAATCTATATCGGATGTACCCTAACCTTAAATTACCAGGCCTTTCAAATAAATTTAATGCCTGTTTCCATTAGGAGTTTTGATGTGATTATTGGCATGGATTGGTTAAGCCCCCACCATGCTGAAATTTATGTGTCACGAGAAGGTCGTTCGCCTTCATCTCCCAAATCATGAAACCCTAGTTGTTTACGGAGACAAAACCAGTATGAACCTTTGTCTTATCTTGTGCATTAAGGCGTAGAAGGACCTACGAATGAAGGACTTGACGTTCCTAGCTCACATAGTAGACAAATCCAAGAAAGATGTCAAAATTCAAGACATTCCAGTAGCTCGTGAATTGCCAGACATCTTTCCTGATGATCTTCCGGGGATACCCCAGAAAGACAAGTCAAGTTTCGAATCAACCTTGTACCAGGAGCTACCCCTATCGCCAAATCACCCTACAGATTGGCTCCTGCGGAGATGCAAGAATTATCTAGTCAACTCAGTGAGCTTTTGGATAAAGGATTCATCCGACTCAGTTTCTCACCTCGGGGAGCTCCAATTCTCTTTGCCAAGAAGAAAGACGGTACATTCAGGATGTGTATCGACTACAGAGAACTTAACAAATTTACTGTCAAAAACCGATATGCACTTCCACGAATCAACGACCTATTCGACTAGCTCCAAGGAGCTAGTTACTTCTTAAAGATAGACCTATGATCCGGATACCATTAACTCAAGGTCCGGGAGGAGGATATTCCAAAAACCGCCTTCCGAACTCATTACGGACATTATGAATTCATCGTAATGCCCTTCGGTCTAACGAATGCTCCTGCCGCATTCATGGACCTAATGAATCGAATCTGCCGACCTTTTCTTGATAATTTTGTAATCGTTTTCATCGATGACATCCTAGTATATTCCCGAAGCAGAGAAGAAAACGGCCAACACCTTCGACAAATCCTAGAAACCCTGTGAACTAAAAAGTTGTACGCAAAACTCTCCAAGTGCAAGTTTTGGCTCCGAAGCGTGAACTTTTTGGGTCATGTTGTTAGTCAGAAAGGAATACATGTGGATCCTTCTAAGGTCAAATCCATCGAAGGTTGGGCAATCCCAACAACACCCACAAAAAATTGCCAATTTCTAGGTCTCGCAGGCTATTACAGAAGATTCATCTAGAACTTCTCTAAGACCGCCAATCCACTTACCTCGCTTACACAAAAAGGTGTACCCTTCGTATGGACGGACAAGTAGGAAGTCGTATTTCGATCTCTGAAGCAAGCACTCTGTAGTGCGCCGGTGCTATCACTACCCGAAGGAACAGAAGACTTTATAGTCTACTGCGATGCATCAAATCAGGGTTTAGGCTGTGTACTCATGCACCATGGAAAGGTGATAGTATACGCGTCTCGACAGCTAAAGACACACAAAGTGAATTATATGACCCACGACCTGGAACTGGGAGCAATGGTCTTCGCCTTGAAGATTTGGAGACACTACCTGTACGGAACGAAGTGCACTATCTTTACTGACCACAAGAGTCTTCAGCACATCTTGAATCAAAAGGAGCTAAACATGAGGCAATGAAGATGGGTCGAACTGCTAAACGACTACGAGTGCAAAATCAAGTATCATCCAGGCAAGGCTAACGTAGTTGCCGATGCCTTGAGTCAGAAAGAATACTCAAATTGTTGTGTGAAAACTCTCTCGATAACCATCCAATCCCACCTGACCTCGCAAATCAGAACGGCTCATTCAGATGCCATGAAGGCGGAAAACAAAACAAGTGAAGCGTTGCGTGGAATGGAGAAGAACTTTGAGGTGAAGGAAGATGGAGCATACTACTTCATGAACCGCATATGGGTCCCTAAACTTGGGGAATTCAGAGAGGTAATCATGAACGAGGCTCACAAGACGCGATACTCCATCCATTCGGGTTCAGACAAGATGTACTTGGATGTTAAGCAACATTATTGGTGGCCAAAAATGAAGGCAAAGATTGCCATTTACGTGAGCAAGTGCCTCACTTGTGCTAAAGTAAAGGTTGAATATCATAAGCCCTCTGGATTACTACAACAGCCAATAATTCCCGAGTGGAAATGGGAAAGTTGAGAGACTAACGATCTGGGTAATAGTTGATAGACTAACGAAATCCACCGGACGGTTTGGACACGATTTGGGTAATAGTTGATAGACTAATGATGAGATATTGCCAAACTACCCTAGTCACCGGACGGTTTGGACCCGATCTGGGTAATAGTTGATAGACTAACGAAATCCGCCCACTTCCTGCCTATAAAAAAATCATACAAGATGGAACGCCTGACAAGAATCTACATCAAGGAAATCGTGAGACTTCACGGAGTACCAGTATCAATCATATCACATAGGGATAGTATATTTACTTCACGCTTTTGGTAATCGCTTCAGAAAGCTATGGGAACACAACTCGATATGAGCACTGCCTACCACCCACAAACGGATGGTCAAAGTGAGCGAACCATTCAAACACTAGAAGATATGCTCCGAGCGTGTGTAATAGACTTTGGAAGATCATGGGATACCCACTTGCCTTTAATCGAGTTCTCGTATAACAACAGTTATCACTCGAGTATCAAAGTTGCTCCTTTCGAAGCATTATATAGGCGCAAGTGTAGATCACCGTTGTGCTGGGCTGAGGTAGGAGACACCCATCTAGCGAGAGGGAAAACTCCAAACAATGCCTTAACAGGACTGGAAATCATACGCGAGACGACCGAGAAGATAATTCAGATCAGAGAACGACTACAATCGTCACGAGACAGACAGAAGAGCTACGCCGATAAACGGCGAAATTCCTTGGAATTCGAAGTCGGAGATAGGGTGTTACTAAAAGTCTCTCCTTGGAAAGGAGTGATTCGTTTTGGGAAACGGGGAAAATTGAACCCTTCGAGATTCTTGCCCGAATCGGTCCAGTGGCTTATAGATTGCAACTACCCACCGAGCTCAGCAGTGTACACACTGTGTTCCACATCTCCAACTTGAAGAAGTGCTTATCCGACGAGACTCTCATCATTCCATTAGAGGAAATCAAAATCAATGAGAACCTTCTATTCATCGAAGAGCCGGTTGAAATCATGGACCGAGAGGTAAAGCGTACCAAGCAGAACCGCATTCTAATTGTGAAAGTTCGATGGAATGCGAGATGCGGACCAGAATTCACATGGGAACGCAAAGATCAAATGAAGCAGAAATGCCCTCATCTATTCTCGCATTCTTAAATCTAGCTTTCAAAAGAATTTCGGGATGAAATTCCCTCTAACGGGGGGATGATGTCACAATTAGTAATTTTGGTGCCTTGTAATCACAACACTTATAACAACTATGATCAATAACATGAAAGCATGAATGATGCTTATTTTATAACAACAAAACTTCATCAAATAATTCATTCTAGCCCTACAAATGGTCAACAAAGAATTGGAAACCTTTGAAATTCCAATTTGAGTTCACTTTGAAGTAGGACTTCCTTATTGGACCTAATGGACCAATGAGCTTCCAATTTAACTATCTTGAACCTAGAACTCTCAAATAGGCCCTAATTGGACCCATATACATGAAACTTAACATTTTTGGGCCTTATGAACCCAAAATAAATTAGATTGACTTTAATGGGCCTTATTGGACCAAAACAAATTTATATTAGCCCTAATAGGTCATAAAAATCATTCCTTGATTTTTATTGGGCCAAAAATCACCTAACTTAACCATAAAATGGACTTAAGCATTCAAGGCCCAAATTTTCTTTTCTTCCCTCTCCATTCTCGGCCCAAGCCCACCAAGAGGAAGAGTTGACTTGTGTGGGTGCCACCTCATTTTTACATGGAGGGTTTCCATGCAAAGTCTCATGCTTCCATGCACCTATCTCATCACTCACTCTCTCTTCTCTCCTCTCTTTCTTCCTCTCAGCCGAAGCCAAATACACACACACACACTTCACTTAAAATTCTCTTAAGGAAACTCTCTCCACTCATCTCCAAATTTTCGAGATCTAAGAGGCGTTCAAAGAGATTCTTCCACAAAAATCATCATCCAAGGTAAGTTTATGTTTGGATCCATGATCTAGTTACTTCATTTCATTCAAAAATCTCTTCTAAATCCATTCAATATTGTGATCTTGCACCTTAGAAGCATCTAAGTTCGAGATTTACCAAGAAGACTTGCTAGGATCAAAATTTCATCTTCTAGTCTTCTTCAAAACCGAAACTACAACTCAAGGTGAGTTTCATACCCCTCTATTTTCGTTTTTCATATGTTTTATTGGGGAGAATACAAAAAACTGTGTAGATCTATGTGTATGTGTATGTTATGTGTGATTTTATGCATGTATGTGTGTGATGTTATGCGTTTTCGTGATAAATATGAAACAAAAATGGGTGATAATACTAGATCTATGACATGAGAAAAGAATCAAACCAAAACTAAGTTCTTTTACACTAAGATAGTTAAGAAAAATAACTTATAAGGTTATGAGGAACATACTTTAACATAAAACCCATTTTAGGACTTAAAATGTTAGAAATACAAAACTTGGGGTAAAAAGTGCCAAGTCATGGTTTCTTGAGGGTACAAAAGAGTCAAAACAGTTTTTATAATCACTTTTCTGAATATTAGAATTTTCAAAGGACTTAAAATGCAAAAATTTGAGTTATTGGGCTAAATATGGGCTTTTCGGCCCAACAAGCCCAAAATGGCAAAAATTGAAGTTTTTAAGGGGCTGAATTATAATATTCTGTAAAATAGGGGACATGAAGTGAAATAAAACTATTTCTAAGGTAAAAAATGCTTTTAAACTCCAAAAAGGATAAAAAAATGTAACCTTTTTGTATTGTGGGCCAAAACTATAAAAATTGCGAAATTTGGGTTCTAACCGAGAAACACCATTCTGGAAGGGCTAAAACTGTTTACTAAATATAATTTGGGTTATAAATGTCCTTTCAAAAAGTTTATGATACAAAAGTGTCAAGAAAATGTTTTTAAGGACTAAAAATGAAATCCTTTTATATAAAGGATTAAAAGTGTTATTTTTATAAAAGAAAGGCAGTGAAAAGGGTCAAACTCATACTTGTAAACAAATTAATTCATTAAGACAAAATACAAGATACCCAGCTAGCGACAAAATGAAAAACAAATACACCTTCAATACCAAATATCGTTATAAATGAATTGATTCGGTCTCGAATCAATATAAAACAACAAACGTTAAATCAAAACACTTCAATAGATATGTGATGACTACAATGAGTTAATCTACAAACTTTCGGTTTATGGGTTTCAAATTATGCTTGTTAGGCCTTGCAAGCCCACCAACATGATATTTGGGCCCTAAGGGATAACACTTATATGTTATTGGGCCTTTAATGACCCAATATTTTATAAAAGGACTTTCAATAGCTTTGTGTGCTAGTCGGCCAAAGTGTCCCGCTAGAAAAGCTAGTAAGGTTACAGTAATCAAATGCGAGTTGGACCATTGTGTCTTTCGCATCCATGACAGCCTAAGGAACTTACGATAGTAGAGGGACATAATACTCCCCTCCTCTTCATTTGTTAAGGCTTACGAGAAATCAAAGTAGACAAAATTAGGACGACATACAATATGGATTAATTCAATATTCATTCGTTAAGACAATACAAAAATCAGTAATCACGAATACATTTCAGCATTGGGAAAACATCGGGTTTTTCCGGGGAATTCAATCCTACTCGTTCGAAATATTATAACTATAATACAAAATACCCTTTATATATATATATATATATATATATATATATATATATATATATATATATATATATATATATATATATATATATATATGTTTTTAAAATCATTCACGCATCAACTTATGGATCTCACACTCTGATAAACAAAAGTCTTTTTAGAAAAATATCGGATTTTCTGGGTTTTACAAAATAAACAAATCATTTTATCACAACATTTCTTAAGAACTCACCAACATTTGATATGTTGAAGTTTTTCCAAAGTAACTTGTATTCTCAGGTAACAAGTAAGCGGAAGAGTTATAAGAAGTAATGTTAGATGTTATGTTGTTAAATGTACTCAAACTATGTAGGATATAAATGTGTAGTGTTAAAACAATGTACTAGATGTGAACAATTGCAGTTGTAATATATTGATGCATGGTGACGTTTATGTTATGATTCATTTATATTCATTGTGACAATATTCAATCTAAGTCACGCGAGCCCTCGTACGTTTCCGCTTTCTGGTTCAGGGGTGTGACACAAAGCGATCAATAGAGGTATCACGATGGTTGCTTGTAGCTAGAAATTATACCTTATAAGATATGATTAGAACATGAAGAAAGGTATAGTCTGTTCAGGAATTTGACTCTAAGGACCTGAGTCTAAACATTGCAACACACGATGATAGGTCATTGGATCGTTATACATCGGTCTATTGTGGAAATCAAACAACTTATCTAAAGTTTGTTAAGAAGAAGAAGGAGTCTCCAGTAATGATCGAGACCGCGACTTGAAGGTCATAATTTGGAGTCTAGCATGAGATAAGGAGCAGGTGCAAGATCAAGCATTACCTGTAGTTAAGGAGTCCAAGAGTTAGAAACTCATTCGAAACAACATAGAAGTTACGATTATTACCTGGGATGAGGAGATAATGTATGGAGTCATTATATAACCCTGTTTTGTTGATGATTCCGGGACGTAACCATCCTAAGGGGGAGATAATTGTAACGCCCGCAGATTCGGGGTAGTTAATTTAGAGACAATGAGCATCAAAAATGACTTTTTGATGGAAGATTATTTATAAGGAGTAATCTTAACCAAGTAGTAGTATATGTTACAAGGTTTCCGTGCATATAAAGAACGCCGAAGTCTAAGTTATAACAAAGAAGTTATGGCCCGTCGAAGTTTTTCGACAAAACCGGCACGAGACCGAGTGACGTAAATAGTGAATTTTCGATAGATGACTTTTTAACCTTATCAATCTAAAAAAAAGTTTTAGTATATGTTAAATCGGGTGCATGCATAAAAAGAACGCCCAAATCTGACTTCGTATGAGGAAGTTATGATTTTTCTATGATTTGACATAGTAGTGCACAACCCGAAACTCGAATTTTAGATCGAGCGGTGTTTGGCCAATGCGACCTATATGAGAATCTAAGATATCATTAATAGGAGCTCAACGATAAAAAGACAGACGAAAACGGAGTCCTTATGTAGAAGTTATGAATTTTACGCGGTCATTTAACAGTATAATCTCCTCATACTGCTAAATTTAAGATCGGTCGAGAATTTTGTAACAACGTGAATTTTCAAAACAATTGTTCATTTTTTAAACACATAATTCATTCGTTATGAAATCCTAACATTCAATGTTTACATATCATCCGATGAAAACAATTCCCAAGATCACAATACATAAAAACTTCGCAAGTGTGTACAGATCATGCCAGCACCTTCCCACAATCATCACTGGTACATGAAACACATATCACACAACACGGTAAGCATAAATGCTTAGTGAGTTCTCCAAAATACGACATACAACACATACGCCACTCGAGGCTATGGTATGACCCTCCGGTCGATGTGTCTCAGCGGGACCCTCCAGTCCCGTAGCTCGTTGGACCCTCTGGTCCGGTCATAGCTCGTTGGACCCTTCGGTTCGGTCTGTATCGTTGGACCCTTCGATCCGGTCTATATAGTTGGACCCTCTGGTCCGGTCTATAGAATTCATAGCATACATATATCGAAATGCAGATATTCTCATACATACACATAGCACACAAGACCCTCCGGTCTACACATAGATACCACTCTAGGTAATATATAGTGAGAAGACTCACCTCGGATAACTCGGTAAATCTTGAACTCAGAAATACTGGTCTAGCCTCCGCCTAATCACATAGAATAATCATTCTAATCAATACGAATCTCAAAGGCTAGGCTAAACTCTATTTAGGTTCTATCAAAAGGGTAAAAGACCATTTTACCCCTTCCATGCCTTAAAGGTCCAAACATTGGCTAAACCCTAAAAGTCAACAAAAGTCAACCCTCTGGGTTACGTGGCTCATACCAAATCTATACGTTGAGTGTACCCATCAACTTCACAAAAACGGGGAACGCGATCCCTTACGTCGCGCGTATTGGGATTACGCCCAACGTAAATCCTAGCCTTATACTCCTTTATGTTTTGGGTCTTAAACGGTTAAGACATACACTCAAACTTCAGATCTGACTTCTCTAAGGTCACTTAATCCATAAAGTTGAAACCTTTAAGCCTTTGCATGGCTAAAAAGGTTATAACTCCTTCCAACTTCTTATCTTCTTTTCTCAGTAAGACCATATCTCATGCATGACTCCATAATGACGACCAAGATTGGATTTTTATGGATCTAAAACACATATAACATTGAAATGGGACAGATCTAGGTCCATGGAGTCCCTTTGCTCATAAATTCTCCACCTTTGGGACTTAAACCCCAAAAATGGCCCATAATACACAAATCCAAAATGAAGAGGAAAGTTTTGAGCTTTTTACCTCCAAATGAAGTTTCCCCCTCGCTAAAGCTCAGATCCAAGTCTTACACTGCAAGACTATCTTCCACAAAGGTCCTCTCTTCTTCTTCACAATCACACAAAGGAACTTTAAGCTCAAACACACACACACACACAAGCTTAGAACGAAGGTTGGCTCTCTCTTAGGGTTTCACTCTCTGAAATGGTGGCTGAGGATAAGGCCATAACATTCCTTTTATAGTCCACAAACCATAATTAGGGTTTGCGTCTGGGCCCGCTACACCTAGTGTAACCCTGGGTACGCCCAACGTACCTAGGCGAGTCTGCATCCAAACTAAGCGCATGAGTACGCGCAATGCACTCTTCAGTTCGCCTAACGTACTCAACGGCCATAATTTTCCTTTAGGGGGTTAATTCTTGACAACTTGAAAAGGAAGAAGGGTTAAATAAATTTACCTGAATTTCGGGATGTTAAAAATTTGCTAACTGAGTCAAAATGAAAGTTGTAGATCTTGTTTTTACCTACGCGTGGATATAAAGAACGTTGAAAACGGAGCTCGTATTTGAAAGTTATGGGGTTTAGAAGTCGGCAGGGTGCTACTGCAAAAGGGGTGACGTGGCACAATGTAGGCCACACACGTTTTGCCACCAGAATGCTGACACATGGCTTGGAACTCAACGATTTTCGGTGATTTCCATCCTATAAATAGAGTGTCGGGGCACCCTCATTTCTCACACCTTCCAAGGCTCCCGAAGCCCCGAGAAAAGAGCCCTTCGGCTCAGAAACTCTGCTCCGGCAGAGCCCGGTTTCCGAGAAAACCCATTGTAAGTGAGCTATGCCTACCGTATCTTTAGTATAGCTTATGTTTCAATATAGTAATGTTATTAGGTCCTTATAATGAGTATTTAGGCTATTATTGTGAGTTATATAGTGTATTTATAATATATTTTTAACCACTCATGGTACGGGGAATCTAGTTTAATGGGCCGCATAGGGTTGTTGGATTTCAGAAGTGCGATATGCCAAAATGGTCCTGCCATCTGGTGTTTTATGTCTGGCATTGTTTGTACATAGTGGTTGAAGAGTATTGTTTAACGCTTACATAATAGTAATAATAGTTAGACTATTAATTAGTGTGAGAACCCGAATTTTTTTTGTCCTGTACAGTCAAACACTTCATTAAAAGTCAAACTCGTTGCTGTTATCTTTTAGCACAATTAGGAGTTTATTTGAGCGTTCTGAGCCTTGTACACTTAAGGGATAAGTGTCAGGGCTTATCGGCTGAAGTTATAGCTCAAAGAAATGACCTTAAACACCCTTACAAGGAGTTCACGGCCACCACATGGGACTTTACAGCCGTAAACTCCATGTGGTCCGTAAACTCCATCTTATATGATGAAAGGATGGACATTAGTTCATTCCTTTACTCCTCTTGGCCGAAATCCTCTCAAGTATCATCCCGATCTTCGTCCCCGATCTTTAAATCTCATCTTCAAGTTTCACCAAGAAAACCAAGAACATACACTACTATTCTTGGCCAAAATCGACCATTCAAGATCCTAGATCGATCATTGTGTGTGTTTAAGTCTTCACTTAACACCAAACACTTGTCCGACACTTCCATCCGATCCACTCACTTCATGTGACTTCATACCCCTTAATCAACCTTTTAAATGTTTTAAATGTTTATAAATGCTTTAGGGGGGGGGGGATACAAGTTGAATTATGCTAGTTATTATATCAATCACATGTGATTAATAACTTGCATACGAATAGATTTACTATACGTTTAGCTGTTTTACCAAACTTATTACTTCAAATGACTTTCTCAACCATTTTTACATATTAAAACTCTTTATCAAACTGTCTTACATACTGTATGTTTTCCTTTCAAACTCTGTTACACTTGTGTTTCAAACAAAGGTTTTGTTATACTTAAAATTGTCTTATCGAGCAAATTACTTTCAAATCGTTTTACAAACTGACATCAAGTCATCATTTCTTAGTTATTAAACTTTTCAAAGGTTTTACAAAACTTCTTTTATACTTTTATATTGTCAAATGCATGCCTAGATATGTATAGTTATATAAGTAATGTTTAAAGGACTTAGGATGGCTAGCTCACTTTATTTCCTTTTCCTCATTGGGATGTGGCCTTAGGGAATCGGTTACCCGTCTGAATGTCGTCTAAATATTAGTTATATATATCATGTATACATATATAGACATAAAAGTTCCAACAGTCAGTTCAGTACCTTTGGGTAGCAAAGGCATACTTTCAGTTATACACTTACATTGCTAGTAACTATAATAGGAATAGTTAGGAGATATTACTTACTATTCCAAGTACAAGGAATCACACAAGAGTTAGTTCATTCATGAGTTTATACTAATACATGACATAATATATGAATAAATACGTTTACATAGATACGCTTACATGAATATGCTTACATGAATACGTTTACATAGATACGCTTACATGAATACGCTTACATGAATACGCTTACATGAATACGTTTACATAGATACGCTTACATGAATACGTTTACATAGATACGCTTACATGAATACGCTAACAAGAATACATTTACATAGATACACTTACATGAACACGTTTACATTAATACATTTAATAGATACTATTACATTGAATCTGTTACAAACGTTTCGAGACTTACCATTCCACCCCTAAGGCTGTTAGCTACAGTAGGGAAAATGATCATCGACGGGTGTCTACGGTTGTACTGTTCGGCGAGTTTTCACGCCGTGAATATCCTAGTGCAAAAGGATACAATTTTAGTTATTATATTATTTTCTTACCTTTACTTTGTGACACATTCACATGAACGACGAGGTAGGATATATTTGATATAGATAGACTATTTTCCTTATTACCTTTATATTGTGACCCTTTCGCATAAACGATGAGGTAAACTATAGTTTTATAATAATAGTTATACAGGGAAAAACTGTCACATTTACAGTGATGCTTACTTACAAAACAGTCGGGTCTTGGTAGAAGACTACTTACAAAACAGTCGGGTCTTGGTAGAAGACTACTTTCAACACAGTCGGGTTTTAGTAGAAGACTACTTTTATACTAGTAGGAAATATGGGATTTTCTAGGGTTTTCAAACGTTTACAATTACTTACAAACATTTTCATACTTATACAAACTTTTCTCCAAACATTTACAAGTCTGTTCTTTACAGTTTTACAAATCAAAGACACATAATACTTATAAATTCACCAGCTTTATTGCTGATACTCGCTTTCAAAATAACTTGTATTCTCAGGTCACAAATAGACAGGTACGACGACCAGGTTTTGTGAAGACGGAGTAGTCAAGACTCGTCTTTTATTTTGATTATTCATGATGTTGTTTTATACTATGAAAGAACACACATGTATTTAAAATTATACTATTAACGCAATGGATGATGTTGTTGCTTGTTTACTACTTTACATTGTCGTGATACATTACATGACGTCCTCCGCCCCGGAACGTTTCTACCATTCTCGGTTTTGGGGTGTGACAATTAGTCTCGGTGAATATTAGATTAAACTCTAGTGGTAATGATACTAGGTTTTGTCAAAGGAAAATTGTGTTAAGAGTAACGACGTGCTGTCCAAGTGCCGAGTCACCACCTTTTCAAGTGAGTGCATAATCCCTTTCATGAACATGATTTTAATACAAGTGTTGATTGAAGTATTAAATGTATGTTTATGTGCGAGTTATTTGATGTTTTCTGAAATACGTGTTAAAGAACATACCTGATTATATATGATGATTTAGGACAAAGAGTAATCCTAAATTAATTATGAGGAATATTCGGTAGTATCTTCTTACGAGTACGAGTGAGTTATACTTAGAGAATAGAATTTTAGTATATGTCATTAATCCGGGAGATGGATTAGACATAGTCATTGTCCCTAGTATGAGATTATGGATTGGACTTAGTCAAATGTCATTAATCCAGGAGTATGGATTAAGACGTAGTCAGTTGTCCTTAGTCCGGGAGTATGGATAGGACATAGTTATTCGTCATTAATCCGGGAGTATGGATTTACACATAGAGACTTGTCCCTAATCCAAGAGTATGGAGTGGGCACAGTTATTGATCTGAGAGCATGGATTGGATCTGAGAGTATGGATTAAGTAAAAGGTAAAATTTAAGGTCCAAGAGGATCGATGGGGTGGGGTAAGAGTTGCTTATATATATGGTGAAATTGTATATTATGTGAGTTCTAAACTATATATATGATATAACATTCTGGGATTGAAATCCCTATGTACTCACCAGGTTTCCCAACCTGGCCCACTCAGTTTATTTATATCACAGGTGTCGATATGAAGTTTCATTACACTGAGAGATTAAGGAGATGTAAATCACTAGTGTTAATGAATGTAAGTTTCGTTTATGCTTATGTTTCTATAATAACGATGACATCCTAAAGTTTTAAAATGAGTAAAATACATTTCTTTAAAAATGATTTGATAACATATATATCATGTTCTTCTGGGAAGAAATTCCGCAACATTTGTTTAAAAAGATACTCATATTTTGAAAATAAAGCATAAACAAATCGGTCTTTTCTGGCCGTGAAAATGGGGATGTCACAATGTGATATTCAACTTGTTTGTCATCCGAAAACATGTTAGAATGATATATTATACTAAGAAACCTAGCGAGTCATACATGAGTGAGAAATCATAAAAACTATATAAATACACACCAAAGTTTAACCATGTCATAACTATGCTTTTGGTAAATGTGTATTCTTTGGGTTATATGGTGAAGTAGCTCAACCCAATGATTCATTCCAACTTTCTCTTGATCAAATATGTGTTTCAAGAAAATTTACATGTACATAAAAACTCAATATATATAAGGTAATGGTTGGATAAACCAAAGGTTGAACTCCTACTTATGAAAGACTTAAATTTAAGCAACTCATTACTATATTATGAGTTAAAACACTCCCCTTTGAGTGATTATATTTACATTGAATCACGTTTGTAGTTCTTCATCTTGTATCTTTAGATAATATGTCAAACATTCACCTCGTTAGAACCTTTCCAATGAAAACCCTTTGGGGCAAAAACTCTAGTTGAAGGATAAATGTAACATCCCAAAAAAATTATTAAATTTTTTCATTTTTAATTTTAAAGAAACCATTGTTCTTAAATCAAAACCATATCAAAGCAAGTTTCAATACAAATATTCCCAAGATCTGTGTAACATAAAATCTCTAAAAACATGTCACCGAAGGATGTGTACGATCACGCCTTCATCTTGTTACGACCATATGAATTACCTAAAACAATAAACCAAAAATGTAAGCCAAAGCTTAGTGAGTTCCCCCAAAGTACCACCACACAACATATCATACAATAGTAGGACCGCCTCAACCCACCCACAATATGTTGACATATACAACAGATAAACATAAACGCATATCCAACAATTATAGGTAATCATACATATTTACTAATCTATCATATAACTAGCATACCATCATCCTATATACCTTGATACATAACCTAGTGGGTCAGCATTGGTGCCTTCGACCTACAAATACAGTGAGGAAAACTCACCTGAACCACTTGACAGAAGCCCAACCGCTACCTCAGCAAAAACATAATCAACCCACGCTTCCTAAAACCAAACTGAGACCAATCCTTTAGTTAAAGACTCAGCTCTACCCAAGTTTGACTAAAAGTCAAATTTGGTTAATAAGTCAACTCTAGTTGACGCCACGTTATGGCCAACCCATGGCTATGCCGTGGCCATTCAATCCAGTCTTGGTTAAAATCGGCAACCATGCCGTGGCCATGCCCGGACAAAATAGGCATGATAAGTCCCGCCACCATGATGTGGTCTTCCTTGGGCATGTCGTGGTCTTTAGTCTGAAAGGATTTTCTTAAATAAAGTCTTAGTCCATAAGGATCAAGGATGATATCATCATATCTTATTCCTAATAGATTCATAATGGATAAAGTTTCCAAATTTATCCATTAGGATGGTCCAAGCCACCAAGATGTAGGCTTTACATCTCAAAGGGACCCAAAAATGCATCTTTTTCCATTTGATCCATAAATTCCAAGTCTTCCACTTTCAGATCTAAATCAACAAGGTGTCTAAAGGGATAAAGTTTCTAACTTTATCCATGATAATTTCACACTCATCCAAGATTTAAACTTTAATACACCAAAATGGCTTAAAGGACCAAGATAACTTTCATGGCTAAATGGGAAGGAAAAATATCATAACTTTCCTAGTTCAAGAGTTCCAAGAAGCATTCTAATCTGATCAAAAGATGTTGGAGTCCACTCAACTCCAAGATCATTCATAAAATGGACCAAAAGTTCAAAAAAAAACCCCAAATGACAAGATCTAAAGAACTAAATAGCAAGATTGGAACTTTATACTTACAATAGTCCAAACATTTATGTCATTGATCGATCCAAACTTGAAGCATCATTCCTTGCAACCAAATAAACCTTCTCGATCTTTAACTTCATCGTAATAGCATAAAAAACATCCAAAAGAGGAGAGAGAAGAGGGGAGGAGTTCAAATCTTGAAGGTGAGGCTAGGGTTTTTCCCAAGGGGTCTTAGAGGTGGCGGAGGCTAATAAAATGCCTAAAAATAAATAACATTAAGCTTAAACATGTTGAAAACCCTAAAATCATGGGTTTAGGCATGACAGATCACCACCTCGTTGTCCCGATTCACCACTACGTGGTGACTACCGCCTTGTGGTTCCGTCTCACCACTCCGTGGTGGCGGTTTTCACCCAAATCCATTCCAACTTCAAACAATCATAACCTCTTCGTTTTAACTCTGTTTTCAGCGATCTTTATATCGAAGGAAATGTATTGACAAGCCCCACACTTCTATAGTTAATTTTGGCTTAACACATGACGAACTAAAAACCATAATCCCTAAAGGAAGCCCGAAACATAACTTTTCCCACTTTCCCCTTTGATTGCAAAAAACAAGACCAAGGCTTAGATCACATAACCAATATTAACAATGTACAGTAGATACTAAACCTTGTTCCCTTGAAGCCCAAGGCCTTTACTTGATTCATTTATTATCCACAGTCCTAAAAAAATAAACTTCTCGAAACCGGATGTTATAATAAAAGAGTACGATATTGATGTCTTGAGAGAAGGAAATAACCATACGTGAAGTGCCTCACTGAAACCTTGTTAACTGAAAACCCATTGGACCATATCTAACTGAATGACAAAATAGTACACAATGGTTAATGAAGTACTCAAATGGATACTCCCCCTGATTTCATCAACCCTTAGTGAGAATGGGATACACTTTGTGACTCGTTAAAAGCAACTTTGTCAAGGTAAACCATATGGGATAAAACCCTTGAACTAAAGATAAAAAGAGTATACAACCAGTTTTTGAGGAGCTCCCCCTCACATGCACTCTATTGGGTACTAAGCATACATCAAGGTGCAATATTTACTTGCACATAATTATATGCTTGATAAATGTCATTTTGGTAGCTCATAGATCCTTCTAAGTCCAATGTCTCTGACATGTTTTGCGACGAATACTTTTTTCAGTGAATTGGTGAACAAGTCTACATGGTTCTTCTATGATCTAATATGTTGCACTTCAATCTTTTAAACTGATTGTTGTTCATGTATTTTTGGTGAGATGTACTTAGTGTTATACCCTTTGATGTTATCATGCTTTGTTTGATCAATAACAATAACGTTACATGCATCTGTTATCCAAATGATCGGAGGTTCATCCAGGATTTTTCAAAGATAGTGGTAGCTCTGACTCGTTTGATGAGGAAGAATATTACTTTTTATTGGGGGGCAGTTTCTGGTGTGTTTGACAGAGGTGTGATTTCATGAGATTGTTGCTTAAGATGGTTTACTTCCAGATTTTGGAAGCGGAAGCGATTTCATAAGGATTTGGGCACATGACTTCATTTCCATACTGCATCATCCTCAGACCGATGAATAGGGTGACAGGAGCATTCAAACACTTGAGAATATGTTAAGGGCTTGTATTATCGATTTTGGTGATTCTTATCTTCCTTTGGCAGAGTTTTCGTATAATAATAGTTTCCACTCTCGTATTGGTGTGCCTTCATTGTACATTATTTATGGGAGGAAATGTCAGACCCCATCAGTTGTAGTGAGTTTGGTCAGAGAGTTGTGGGGAGCACAAAGGTAGTGCTAACCACAAAGCTTATCCAATAGGTTAGACAACGACTTCAGACAGCATAGAGCTGACAAAATAGCTATGTAGACATGCAACATTTCGAGGTAGAGTTTTAGGTAAGGGATATGGTTATGTTGAAAGTATCACCTTGAAAGGGTGTCATACTAAGTTTATTTAACCTTTTAGTATACTTGCTTGTCTAGACAGGGTTGCCTAACATTTGGATATGACTAAGGAGCTCAGTCATATTCATAGTACTTTCCATGTCTCCTAATTGAGAAATGTATTACATGCGATACTTCCATAGTTCCTTTGGATGATATCCATGTCGATGAACGCCTAAACTATGTTGACAAACCACTTGTTGTTTTGGAAAGGAAGACAAAAACCTTGCACAACAAAGTTATTAGACTGGTAAAGGTGTAATGACAACACCATAAGAATTCAAAATGGATGTAGGAATCAGAAAATGAGATGTGGGGTCATTACCCTCAGTTATTTGTGGCAATGAATTTCGAGAAAGAAATCTAGTTCATGTAGGGGATAGTAGTAACATCTATCTTTAATGTATTAGTCTTCTAGTATTTAAGTTATTTAACTCTGGATTTTTAGAGTTTTAACTAGTTGTGATAAAATGATGGAGACCCATCATAGTGCGGCCACGTCATTTCAGTGGTTGTGCGGTCTGGTATTGGACTGCGACACGGTGGCAACATGGGCTTGGTACTAAACCCTAAATCTCGGGCCTTGGACCCTATACAATGGTGCCAACTTTTTTGATTCACCTCATTCTCAGTCTCCATTCCCTTTAAAGAAAAATCTTAGCCTTTGTGTGTTTTGGTGAACCCATGTTAGTGTTTTTTAGCTTCTTGTTGGAGAAAAAGACTCTTGGTGCTTGAAGAAGCTTTGTCCAACTGAGGTTTCCACCTTCTATAACTCTATAAGCATTGTAAGTCATAAAGTTCCATGTTTTATTCGTTTTCATGCATAGATATAGGATTGGGAAGAGATTTTGATCCTTTTTGGTTCTTTCCTTGAAGTTCTTGGAGTTTGGAGGACTTCAAGACAATATGTTTGACTTTGGGTGGTTTATAGACTTGTAGTGAGTCTGATAAGTGCATATTGTGAGCTCTTTATTGCCAAGCAAAGGAATCAATTCATTTTGTAACATTTAGGAGTTAGGGTTTGATTTTTAGACTTGGCTTGATTGTGTAATGGATAAAGTTAGGAGCTTTATCCATTAAGTCCCTTAGAAGCATCAAATTTGATCTTTTGAGATTTAAATGTTAAGGATTAACAACTTAATGGATTAATTTATTTGGATGTTAACCACGACATGGTGATCAGTAGCTCGCGGCACAGGTCGTGAGATCCATTCGTGATTGTTCTATCTATTAGAGACCACGACGTGACCAAGGAGCTGGTCATGGTGCGGTGGTCGGTGGTGGTTGATCGTTGAATTTTTAACCAGTTTTACTTTTGGTAAACTAAGGGTTTAGGTTATAAACTGAGGTTTGACCTCTAATTGGTTTAGGTGGTGAGCATAGCTGATTCTACGAGACCCCGAGTATTATATTTTTAGCTCTTTGATTTAGGTGAGTTTTCTCACTATACTATGTAGGACACTAGGTGTCATTGTATGCTTGTTGTCTTTGTGACTATTGCTTGTATTTTTAAATTCCCATTAGGTGAGTCCCATTACGTAGGGTTGGGCCCATCACTCAGGTCGGGTCCCATTATTTAAGGTGAGGCCCATCATTTAGGGTGAGGTCCATTTTATGTGCAGTATGTGGTATCTCGGGAAACTCACTAAGCTTTATGCTTATGGTTTCATGTTTAAAATTTTTTAGGTTGTTTTGGTTGCGAAAAGAAGGGTGCGACTTGATTGTATTGTATCCATTGGACATTTTCCCACTTTATAAATTTTATGTTTATTACTCTATTTTTGGGCGTTATAAGTTGGTATTGGAGCGGTATGAAAGACTATGGTTGGATCATAACACGTATAAGAAAGACCATGGTTGGATCATAGCATCTATATGAAATACTATGGTTGGATTATAGTACCTATATGAAATGTAACATTCATTTTCTGGATTAACTTGGCTAGTGGTAGCTCAGTAGCCGACGAGTTTTAGGTCATGTGTTGGGTTTAGGTTGGTTCATTGGAAGTCATGATTGTGCATCCGGAGTTCCTTGTTGTCTATCTACATTCATGGATCCATGTGTGTCTTTAAGAGCTATTTATTAGCAGTTGGGTTACCAACATTGGAGTATTGATTCCAGTACCATCGAATAGGGTGTTCTTAGTAGATCCCTTGGATAATCGATTGGATGGTTGTGCACCTAAGCTTAAGTAAATGTAATATACGTTTTTCATAAGCATATAATATTGTTTAAGAATGGACGGGTTTTAATGGAAGAAGATGGTAGATTACTCCGAGACGATTTTGTTGATATAACGATTGTCAAAAATGGAGTTTATATGAGGGAGTAATGACTGATTGAAGTTAGAGTAAATGTATACTGCTATTACGAGAATGTCAATGAAAACATAAGGCTACGCCAGGCGTATCCAAGCGTACGCGCATCGTATGCATGTTGTTCTCACCATCTTCATGCAAAATGTATTAATCCTTAAGACATTCATTCTAAACATAGATATGGCCCCTAAATAATATCTTAATCCATAAAGTCTCTAACTTTAAGCCTTTTCATGGCTATAAGAATCTAAAATTCAAAACCCATAACTTTTACTTCATAAAAACATCCACAAATCTTGCATGAAAGAAAATAAGTGACCAAGCTAACATTTTGTAAAGATGTAAATTTTTGACCAAAATTTTAATTTCCAAACACATTGATTTTAATATTTAAACCATAAAATGTCACAAGACAATTCATCCAAAAATCATGTTTTAAAAGAACGATTCATTAAACTCCAGGATCCTCTAAATCACAAAGAATCTCCGGTAGGTGTGTATAATCATGTCGGTTCCTTCCTACGATCCGCGAAACCACCTGAAACACATAACACATAACACGGTAAGCACAAAGTTTAGTGAGTTCCCCAAAATACTACATACAACACATATTATCTACTTGAGGCTATAAAACCAAAGACCCTCCGGTCCATGTGTTTCGGTGGGACCCTCTGGTCCCACGGTTCGTTGGACCCTCCGGTTCGGTCTGGTTGGGACCCTCCGGTCCCATGGCTCATTGGACCCTCCAGTCCGGTCATAACATAGCATACATGCAATATACAACTTCAATTAAATACAAAATACCTTCTGGTCATACATACGACCACTCTAGGTAAAGTATAGTGAGAAGACTCACCTCGTAGCTAGCAAGTAATAGACACGTAGTCCAAACTCTCGAACTATCCTCCGCCTACCACATTTGATAAGTATCACTAATCAATACCCATTCCTACTTAAGTACACCACAAGTTCTCTTATTCTCTTTCCAACACTTAGGATGGGTAAAAGACTATTTTACCCCTCCATGGTCTCAAATGTTCATAATTGACTCATCCTCAAAGTCAACACAGTCGATACAAGTCAACTGTCAAAGTTGACCTGCCTCGCCGAGTGCACCCACGTGACTCACCGAGTCCACTCGAATCCTCAGAGATCTTGTTAAGGTTTCTCTCAGCTCGTCGAGTTAAACCCCCAACTCGACGAGTTATCACTGGGTTACGAATGCTGGGACAAACCTGACATGACTCGTCGAGTCCTCATATAGACTCGGCGAGTCTACCCAATTGAGTTCCATAATTGGACACTTGAAAATAGATCTGCAACTCCAACCTCTAGATCTAGCCTCCCAATGTCCAAACGTTACGTAAAGATTCGATCTTGATGGCCATGCATGACATATTTTGCTTTATATGCCATCACCACTCCATCAATGCTTCCATAATGCATAACTCTTCAATTGGGCAACTAAAGCTCTGAACTTTTGGACTCTCTAGACCTCACAAGGGCCATATCTGAAGTCTAGACTCAACAAGAGGTTTGATGCATCCAAAGCCCCAACATGAAGGTGATGCTAGCCCTAAATCTCAATAACATGAGATCTAACCATTCTACAAGAAAAGGTAAAAGATTTTTACCTTAATCAGAAGCTTGAGATGAAGAAGAACAGAGCCTCTAGCCCTTCCATCTTGCTCTTGTGATGAACATTCCTTCCTCTTCAAGAAAATGAACCAAAATGATCACAAGATTAGTTATCCTCTCCATTCAAGCTCTCTATGGATGTTAGGGTTTCTCTCAAGGGTGTAAGGTTGCTGGTGGAACGAAATGGAGCCTATAAGTGTCCTTAAATAGGGCACAGACCTGAGAATTTAGGTTTTCCTTTAGCAGCGTTGACTCGGCAAGTCAGCTCACAGACTCGTCGAGTCGCCTCATTAATCCACGTCACCAAATGCGACTCTACTCGACGAGTTGAGGCACCAACTCGTCGAGTCACTTAGCAAATCTCTTAATTAATACGAAAATAATATACATGGGAAACTGGATGTTACAATTCTCCCCAACTAGAATCAGACTTTGCCCTCGAAGTCATGCTTCACAAATAACTCTGGATGCTAGTCCCGCATCTCCGACTCCGACTCCCATGTCAAATCGGACCCTCTCCGATGTTGCCACTAGACTTGAACCAGGGGCACTTCTTTGTTCCTTAGGACTTTCACTTTTCGATCAAGAATAATGATTGGCCTTTCGATATAATTCAGGTTGTTAGGTCCAAAGAAGGATCTTAAACTAGTAACCAAACAAGCATAAAAACGGAAACACCACAATCAGATGAATCAAATGAGCTTGCACACGATTGAATATTAAAATCGTCAAGTACAACTCAAGACCAACCGTAAACAGTATAGCCACCAACGGCCAACACTAACGCTATTAATACTAATCTGGACTGCAAACAAGGTTTGCTGCCGTAAACATGTTTACGGCCGTAAATACATTAAAGATCAGAAACATAACAAAGTGAAATACAAACACAAGACCAAGACAATTCACATGCTAAGCCTAGCCCAAACCATTTTATGGCCCTTTTGAACAACCACTTATTTTTCTCAGTTGGATCAGTAGAAGCAGATTTCTTTCTTTAGCATTTTTGGCCTTTGCCACTCTAGAAGCCAGTTCAGGATCCACGTCAAAACGATCAACAATGATGGAAGATCGGATTGGTTGGGAGGAAACAACAACATCATCTATGGGAGCATCATCTGTAGTAGCATCAATGATTGGAGAGCCTGGAGCTGGGCGATCGATATGAGGCACATCAACAGTTGATTTGAAGTCATCACCAAACCTGTCCTCAAGTTTCTTTTGTAACTCTAAAAGATTTGCAGCTAAACTCCCATATTGCGTCTGGAGATCAGAAATTTGTTTTGTTTTTAGAGCATTTTCTTCTTAAGTTCAGCCATTTGAATGTTGAGTTCGGTATTTTCAGATTGGAGATTAGCAACTTTGATTACCAGCTCAATGTTCCTCTGGTCCAGTTCAATATTCTTTTGTTTGATAGCATCAATCTGGCTTTGGAATGAAAGAGATAAATCTCTTTGGCTTTCACCTCTAATGAGAATTCCCTTGCCACGAGAAGGTGGTGTCGATAATTGTTCCTCAGCTAACAGATGAGCTAGTTTGACTGAGGCATCTTCTTTGTTTGTCTTTGGGGGAGAGAGATTCGCTTAACTTGAAGAACCACCAACATCAAATACTGTGCTGGGACCTTCATTTATAGGTTCGGTTGAGACTATAGCAGGTGTGATTGTTGGGGGAGCTGTAGCACTTTGTGTTGTTGAGCTTCTAGTTGCAAGTCTCAGAACAAGTCTTCGACGTTTTGTTGGAGGAGTGGTAGCAGTAGTGGTGAAGAGATCCCTTTCTAGTGGCATTGATGTAGGTAAACCAGTGTCAAGGGGAGGAATCCCTAACGCTGTCACCATTGGAATTGCTATTTCTGCCTCTAGATTGGAAGTTGAAGGTGCAGACACAGAAACGTCTTCTTCTACCCTTGCCTCTGTAGTTACAGGAACTACTTCATCGACATCGTCAAGAAGGTTGTCGAGGTCTACATCAGAAAACATTACATCATTGTTATCAAAGTTTATTGGGATATCATCTTGATCAAATCCCGTGAGACCAACATTCTCATCTGCATTGTCATCCTTTCTCAAATCTTCATTGTGATCACCTGGAACCTGAACAGACTGCAGTTTCTGTTCAGCATCAACTTGAGTTTCAAGGACGGGAGTCTCATCTTCCTCATGATATGAAACGTTGATTATAAATTCAGAAGACATCTTTTCTAAAGAATTTGGCTCGGATGTAGTCTTCCTAGAAGATTCATGAGATTCAAAAGACTCATTGATTTCAGCAAAAGGTCCAAACTTCACCAAGGGATGCAGACCTTGGAACACCACTTTGCCTTTCTGGTTCTGTTTAATAAGACCAACGGTATGAGGACCCAAATACTTTGTATCCATCCTATCACCAGGTTTAACTATGTCCGGAAACTGATCATCAATGAAGGTCTGAATAAATCGAGGATACATCAGAAAGGCATCTATATATCCCCGAGTTAGTGCACCGATGTTCACAAGAAATTCATCAAAGATATACTTTGAGAAGTTGTACTTGTTGCCAGCTGCAAGAGAAACAATAGCTCCAGTGTTCCTGATAGAGATCTCATCTGCTCTCGATCTCCTTCCTGACACACAGCTGATAAACATGTGAGCCAAGAAGCGCCAGTAAGGAGGCAGGTGCTTCTTCACAGTGGGAGGATAAGAACCCTCGTATCCCATTCTTTTAAGAATCCGTGTAACTTCTTCAGCATCAGCTTCGGTTAGATAGTCTGACTCATCTAGGATCATCAGAGTGCTTCTAATGTATTGCTATGAAATTCTGACATTGCAATTTTGCACCGTAGCCTCAATGATCAATTCCTTGTTCTTCTCAGTCAATTTGTCAGTTTTCTAGAACACTTGAATATGGCTTTCATAAATGATAGGATTCACTGTAATTGCATAAGCTAGGCAGCATTCGCAAAGACGGTACATCATAGACATAAAGTCTCTGTGAGCTGCTGGTGGATCATCCAATATAATTGCAATATTGTGCATCTCGGCCTTTTTGAGACATGCCATTTTCTGCATTGAACAAACCAAGTAAGAGAAACAATACTCAATACAACAAAAGTTTTTTTTTTGTCAACAGATGGTCAATGGATAGTAAACAAGGTTTACGGTCAAATTTGGTTAATGGACCATAAACTGGATTTACGATCAAAATTGATCAATGGACCGTAAACGGAGTTTACGGCTGCAAAGCCAAAACCAAGTTTACGGTCGTAAGACCAAAAGACAGTTTACGGTATCAAGGTCAAAAGTGGGTTTACTGCCTGTGAGTTTACTCCCTATGAGTTTACGATCTATGAGTTTACTCTTCACTGGTTTACGGTGTATGAGTTTACTCCCTATGGGTTTACGGTCAATGAGTTTACTCCCTATGAACATTCAAATACCGTAAACTCCAACAATTTTTCAAACTCAAATAATTCCTAAGATTCAAGTCGATTCAAACAAAAATTTACTAATTCAGGGTCGGAATTAACGTACCTTTGACGTTGATTAAACGAATTAGAGAAAAATGCACTTGAGTTTTTGAAGATTTGAAAGAGAATATATGTTTACGGTATAGTGAATGGGCAGTAAAAGCCGTTCACTGCAGTAAACCTTTTCATTTATACCTTTTGACTTTTCAAGGCCGCAAATACGCTCCAGTCCAAATCCAAGAAAATTTTGAGAAAAATATAACTTTTTGAGGATTATTATTATCAAAATAAAATAAAATAAAATGAAATGAAAATAAAAATAAAAAATAAAAATAAAAAGATTAAAAATAAAAAATAAAAATAAAAATAAAAATAAAATAAAATTAAAATTAAAATTGAAATTGAAGAAAAATTAACACATTTTGACTTCAATGAACTAAAATGGAATAAAATTCTAACAAAATGATACGAGCAAATAAAGATATTTGAGATGTTGGGATCAAAGTTTTTAGACAGCCTTTATCCATTTGTCGGTACCTTCCATATTCACATCTTTGTCTGGTCAATCGTCGGTATTGTGGTCCACTTAAACACGAAAAATTATGACAGATTTAGGACATACTATTTGTTACAAGACAGGGTGAGCTTAAAATCCAAATTTATATCTGATCCTAATTCCTTAGATACTATATCTTAAGGACCATTCATCTGACGACGACCAGGGATATTGTTGTCCACCTAAATTGAGCATCGAGATCTGTAGACAATCTGTATGAGTTCAATTTTAAGTGTACTGGAACATGTTTCCCGCTTCCAGATATGCCCCAGCCATCAAAAACTTCCAAAGTACTCCTTACACCGGGTGAGCAGACAACCATTTAGAGAGAGGATAGATTCAGAATTCTATTACTTATTACTTCAAAGGGGTTGAGAAGTAGAAGGTTGCATATGTTGTGTACCAGGTCGGATTGTTAGTCACACAAAGGAGACAACATATGGCTAACATATAAGAAGTATTTCACATATATAACATGCAGAGAAATAGAGTTGCGTATGTCGTGTACCAGGTCGGATTTGAAGTCACGCAAAGGAGACAACATATGACTAATAGATAGAGAGAAAGAAAACAATTTTCTACAGACCTAATTTATCGGAATTTACCAGTCGCCGCATCCAGCCGAAATTAAGGACAAAAGCCGCACATCGAGGAAAAGTTAAACCACGGTTTCAAGTACGGGTTCAATTAATGTGACGAGTAGATTCCCATATATATCTCCCTGCTCAATCTATCCGAGCGATGTATTGTCAGGCTGAACGGATCTAACTAGGTCAAGATTTTGTCAAGTCTATAAATTTCATAAGTTCAATTCTGCCTAGTCAAGTCCATTTAGAATCTTTCGTGCCTACCGACGCATCAAGTCAGAGCATAGACCCTTCAACTTTGGGTACGTTACGCAAACTCGGGTTGCCTGTTATCACTTGATGATATCACTTCCCGAACCAATTCCCTCAAACATAATTCATATTTTTATATTTTTCTGAATTTTTTATGTGTTTTGGATTTTTGAAAATTTTCTAATTTTTTTTTGTTTTGTTTTCATTTCTCCCCCTAAATTTGTGCAGGAGAGAGAAACGAAAGAAAATGCGCAAATTTATACTATCCTAAAACAAAAATTAATCCTCAAAACGAATCATTTTCAAAAATCCCACAAGCACATCGAATCGAGCTTTGTTAAACGGCTTAGTGAACAAATCCGCCACATTATTAGCAGTGGGAACCTGTTCTAGCCGAATGAGTAAGCGCTCATAACAATCTCTGATGAAGTGAATTTTGATATCAATGTGCTTGGTTTTGGAATGTTGGACAATATTTTTAGTTATTTGAATAGCTACCTCATTATCACAATGAATTGGGGTTTCTAGATAGTTCAAGCCGTAATCCAACAACTGATGTTGGATCCAGATAACTTGAGAGCAACACGCCGATGCAGCAACGTACTCCGCTTCTACTGTAGAAGTAGATACAGTATGCTGTTTCTTGCATTGCCACGATACCAGTCTATCACCAAGGAACTGACACCCTCCTGATGTTGATTTCCTATCAAAATTACTGTAAGCAAAAGCATATAAATCAATTTCAGAATTTTTCGGATACCAGAGACCCAGTCTTGGACTACCTTTGATATACCGAAAAATCCTTTTCACATCAATAAGATGTGAAAGTTTAGGATTAGCCTGATAGCGAGCGCATTGACACACTGCAAACATGATGTCAGGATGACTTGCAGTGAGATACATCAAGGAACCGATCATCGATCTGTAGTGAGTGTGATCTACAGATTCCCCATCAATATCTGGAGTCAGCAGGGGTCTTTCAGCCATGGGAGTTGAAGCAGGCTTCGCGTCTGAAAATCCAAACTTCTCAAGAATATCGTCAACATACTTTGCTTGATGTAGCAGGATTCCGGTTGAATTCTGATTAACCTGAAGCCCCAGAAACATCGTCATTTCACCTAGTGAACTCATCTCAAATTTCTTCTTCATCACGCTTTCAAATTCTTTGCACAACTTTGGACATGTGGACCCGAAGATGATGTCGTCAACATAGATCTGAACCAGTATCTGATCATCACCCATATGCTTGATGAATAAAGTTTGATCAATGGTACCGCGGGAGTAGCCATGTTCGAGCAAGTGCTTTGTTAGAGTTGCATACCATGCTCGAGGAGCTTGATGTAATCCATACAATGCCTTGTCCAGCTTGTAAACATGATTAGGAAACATTGAGTCAACAAACCCCGGGGGTTGATCAACATAAATTTCTTCCTTGACCTTGCTGTACAAGAAAGCAGTCTTGGCATCCATCTGGTAGATCGTGAAATTCTTGTAAGAGGCATACGCGAGGAAACTTCGAATAGCCTCTAGATGAGCCACGGGAGCATACACCTCAGTATAATCAAGACCCTCGATCTGACGGAACCCGCGGACCATTAATCGTGCTTTATTACGAACGATTACACCAGAATCATCTTGCTTATTCCGATATACCCAATGTGTATCGAGAGACCGTTTTCTTTTCGGTAACTCAACCAGTTTCCATACCCCGAGCTTTTCAAACTGATTTAGCTCTTCATGCATTGCGTCCACCCAGCTGGGATCATTTAGAGCCATTTCAATGTTTTTAGGTTCTAATTGAGAGATAAAGCAAGAGTAAAGACATTCATTAACATCCTCTCTCTGACTTCTAGTCTTAAATCCACCACCCCACCGGCCAATGACTTTTTCGATCGGATGATCGCGCTGAATCCGGGAGGGTATGTCTTGGCTGATCTCATTGATAGAAACAGGAATAGTGTGAATATTGAAACCTCCATCATCTACTGGTTGAGTCCTATTAGAGACTCTGCTACAAACTCATTTTCTATTTCTTCAGGAAAGAGGAGTTTCATAAATGTTGGATTGACAGCGGAAGCATCTGTAGACATGAACTCTCTCTCAATAGGTGTTAGAGGTGTAGCTTCAGTATTAGGAGTTTCAATTGGAATCTCAGACACTGGACTAATTGGTTGTACAAATGACTCCCCCTCAGAGTGAGCAGAGAACTCCCCCTCAAGTGGTGTAGAGGATTCCCTCTCAACCGTTGGGGGTCTATAAACAACTTCTTCATCTTCATCTTCAATTACAGGAAGATTCTTCAAAACACAGGAAGATCCACTTGAATTATTCGAGGACACGTTGAGAGATCTGAATAGGGATGTGTAATCAAATAACCAGTCGGGACCAACTCTAGCATCTGTTTCATTCTCCTCCAACCAGCGCACATCATAAGATTCAACGATCTGCTTTGTTCTTTTGTTGTAAACCCTCTATGAGGTGCGCTTAGCATAGCCGACAAAGTAACAGTCATCAGCTTTGGCATTAGATTTAGGGATAGAATCTAAGTGAACAAGGGTGCAAGGACAGTCAAGTACACGAAAATGGCCTACAGATGGTTTGTGTCCATAATGAATTTCGTACGGCATCTTCACCTGAGCTTTGTTGATTAGGACACGATTTTGCACGTAGCAAGCAGTGTTGATCGCCTTGGCCCAAAAGAAGATAGGAAGTTTTGAGTCACAAAGCATTGTCATTGCAGCGTCTTTCAATGTTCTATTTCTCCTTTCAGCAACACCATTTTGTTGAGGTGTATGAGCAGAGCTGTACTGCCGCACAATTCCCTTTTCTGTGCAAAAGTGGTCAAGAATAGCATTCTTGAATTCAGTTCCATTATCGGTTCAAAGCGCCTTCACTTGATTACTGGTTTGCTTTTTCAATCATCACAACAAACTTCTTTATCAAATCAGCAACCCCTGCTTTGTTGGATAAGAAGAAGACCCAAGTAAATCGAGAGTAGTCATCAATCACAACAAGACAGTACGAGCTTCTGTTGATGCTCAGGATGTTGACCGAACCAAATAAGTCCATATGCAATAATTGAAGAACATGACTGATTGAGTTGATTTGCTTGGGCAAATGTGGTTTTTGATGATGTTTGCCTTGAGCACAGGAAACACATTTTTCAAAAGTGATAAAGTCTCTGACAGGAAGGCCTCATACCATTTAATTTTTTGCAAGACGATTCAGGTTTTTCGCATTAGCATGACCAATTCTTCGATGCCATAAGATAGCATTGTGTTCGGAAACCTTTGAGAATAAACAAGTGACTTATTCAAGTAGGTTACTGTTCATATAAATGATGTATGCATTTCCGTCCCGTTTCGATTTAACTAGAATCCACACTTTTGGAATGACGATGCCAGGCTTAAGAATCAAACACTCCTTATCAGTAAAATGGGTCGAGTAGCCTTTATCACATATCTGAGAGACACTCAACAAACTGTGCTTTAACGCGGGTGCAAAGTTGACGTTTTCGAAGCTCAACACTCCATTCGAAACAGTTCCGTGTTGTGTGATCTTTCTACCATCTCCGCCCGCAAAAGAAACATAACCCCCATTGAAAGATTGAATTTCGCTCAGCTGGGAGATGTCTCCAGTCATATGCCGGGAGCAGCCGCTATCGATGTACCAGGGACGAACGATATTCCTCTGCAACTGCCCCTGCAAAATGAGTGGAATCATTTAGACTTAGGAACCCAGGTCATCACAAACCTGGGTTTCCGATATGGTTTCTTTGAGTCATTTGTAATCGTTTTCAATTTCTGATCTTTATTTGTATTTTCTTCAGAAGACGTCAAGATGAATTGGAAAGGGATTTGGGCTTCCATTGAAAGTTAGGTTTTTTCAAAAAATCAGCTGACTTTGAAATTGGTTTCTTAAAGGTTTGGTTTGAGCCTCTGGATTTTCCACCAGAGATGTTAGAAGATCCAGCGCTACCCTTTGAAGAAGCCGATTTTGAAGCAGCCTTGTTCGTTTTTTGAAAATGATTGTAATTTTAAACAAAACTTTTATTCTTGTGTGACTTAGCCCTTGTTTTGTTTCTATCACCTTTCCAATTATTTTGAGAATGAGATCTCGAGGAATTTGTAGTTAAAGACCTTCCTTGACACTCATTTTCACTTGTTGGTGACAAATAATGCACAAACATCCTGTTTTGACAATTTCGAGCTATATGTCCACCAACACGACAATTAAAGAAAATTTGTTTATTGTTTGAATTGATATTGCATTTTTCAAATTTATTTTCTTGACAAACACTCTTACTTTTCACAGGAGAACATGCATGAGAAGAAGATTGTGAGATAAGTGAAGGTGTCTCAGTTGTTTTGATTTGTGGAGTTGATGATTCTTCATGAAATTCACAAGCATCAGAATTACCAAACTGTTCATCAAACATATCAAAAAAATTAAATTCAACAGTTTCAGTCTTAACACACTCAAATTTGTTCACAATAGAAAAATCAGAATTAACAACAGAAACAGATTATCCAGCTTCATACTTGGCCTGATCTAAGAGTGGATCAGCAGAGGAAGTAGAAACATTAGTACTTTCAATGTTAATAAAACCTCCTGGAACAAAACTGGCTGGTTTGCCATATCGAAGATGTGATTCCCTGTCAATTTGGTTTTGTGTCAAAGAGATTGATGTGTAATTATGATTAAAAGGAGGCGGAACACAATCATACCTTAAACCCTTGTTTTCATTTTCTTTGAATTTCAATTGCGTTTCATATAAAGACTCAACTGTTTTACTTGACGCAGAATAATTTTTGAAGCTAACATCTGTTTTTCCACTTTTAATTTTCAATTCATCAAGTTCTTTGGTCACAACATCAAGTTGTCTCTTAGTATAATCATAAATTCCACACTTTTCGCTGAATTCTGATTGTATATTTCTAAAGTCTTTTATTTTGGCCTCTAGTTGGGCTTTAAGTGGTTTATGTTCCTTCCTAAGTTGATAACCCTCATATTTAAGATCTTCTACTTGCCTACATAAGGTTTGGATTTCATTTCGAAGAAGTGTAACGTATTCTTTGCAAGCAAAAGAACAAGATGGTAGAGTTACCTCGTTTTTCTTGGTTTCGGAGGAGGTGAAAACCATTAGAGCAAGCTGCAATTCCATCACTTTAGCTTTTGGATCATCATCGTTGTTCTTTGAAGCAGTATCATCAATTTGAACTAGGTGAGCATTTTCTAGCCCTGTGATGTTTAAAGCTTGAATCGGATGCTCCCAGTCAAATGATTGAGCAACCATAGTTGTCTCTCCATTTGTTGTAGCTCCGGCACGATTGTTTCCCACTGCAACCACCTGTCGGTTATTGTTGACTCTGTGATCTGGCTTCGGACAATCACGAGCAAAGTGACCCGGCTCATGGCAGTTAAAACATCTCAGCATACTTTTGTTGAAGCCCACCCTTTTGTCAGCATTCATAGCCCAGTTGCTTTTCCCTGTTTTCTTGGCGAATTGTTTGGCTCTGAAGACAGCCTCGGCAATTTGCCAAGTGATGTCCATTTCCTCCACGTCTTCAGGATGTATCTGATCCAAGTCAGCAAAGGATAGCTGAGGTGGAAGATCTCCAGCTACAAAAGCATTGTAACAGTTAACTAGCCCAATGGCTAGAGCCAGATTTTCATCAGATTCTTTGGTGTTAGAAGATGAGGCTTTGGTTGACAAATGCGAAACAGGTACATTTTGTGGGATCGATGTTGCAACATTGAAGGTTGGACTCTGAGGTTGTTGAATTGAGAAAGCTTGACCTGAGGAAGTCATGAAAGATGACAGTGCAGCATTATTGTATGTAGTGCCAAGGTTTGCAGTTGAATATGAATTCATGTGGTTGATTTCTCTTTATTTTTCATCAATATCACAGGCTTTGATGACAGCCATGATCTGTGCAAGAGTGAGGCGGTTCAGATCCTTGGTTTTCTTAATTACAGCAACATTCATATCCCATGATCGAGGAAGTGCATTTAGAAGTTTCTTGTTAATTTCTGACTTGGTCAAAAAGATCCCTGAAATGTTCATGTCAGTTGTGAGTGCAGTGAATCTTTGTAGTTGAGCCTCAAGGATTTCTCCTGGAATGTAGTTAAACATGTTAAACTTCTGTCTTAGCATGTCTTGCCTACTTTCTTTCATATCTTCATTTCCTTCGTAGACCTCAGTAAGAGCTTCCCATAGAACTTTAGCTGAAGTGTATTCACGAAAACCTAATGCAATATCAGGAGATAATGCCATGGTTAAGGTGGCTAATGCTCTTTCCTGTTCTTCAACCAGTTCAAATTCTTCATCAGTGTAGTTCTCAATAGCCTTGTCAATCAATTGACCTCCGACAGTCATAGTCACTTTGATGGGACCTCTAAGTATGCTTCTCCAGATCTTGAAATCTTTCATCTTGATGTACTTCTCAATTCTGTATTTTACTCGGGAAAACCTTCAGCAGACATCAACCTTGGAATGCGGGTAGTAGTTCCCATAACAGCATCAAGTTCTTGAAAGTGTGTTTGAGAATCCATTTTGAAAGTAAAGTGTTTTAACAACTTCAAAAGTTTTCGGTAAAATTGTTTATGTTTGATGTATCCAATTAATGGTTTGCGACCGTAAACACGTTTACGGTCGTAAACAGAGTTTACGATGTGGTGTTTACTTGTCTAAATTGTTTACGGTCTAAGGTGTTTACGGTCTAAACAATTTATGATTCTTCAATATTTGTTTACTGTTCTTCAAAAGAGTTCACGGTGAGGGGATATTCAGAGTTTACGGTGTTTGAATGGACAGTGAATGGAGTTTATGGTGGGCAGTAAACTCTCGATTTTCTTGTAAAACTCGTAATTTTTCAGACAAGAATAGTTCCTTCCAAGTCCAAAATGCAGAATCCAACGAACAAACACTAAAATGATAGCTTGAACATTCAAAAATCTCGATCGGATGAGTTTGATACCAGTTCACCGCTCTGATTCCAATTGTTAGGTCCAAATAAGGATCTTAAACTAGTAATCAAACAAGCATAAAACCGGAAACACCACAATCAGATGTATCAAATGAGCTTGCACACGATTGAATATTAAAATCGTCAAGTACAACTCAAGACCAACCGTAAACACTATAGCCACCAACCCCAAAAAGGCCAACACTAACGCTATTTATACTAATCTGGACTGCAAACAAGGTTTGCTGCCGTAAACATGTTTACGGCCATAAACATGTTTACGGCCGTAAATACATTAAAGATCAAAAACATAACAAAGTGAAATACAAACACAAGATCAAGACAATTCACATGCTAAGCCTAGCCCAAACCATTTTATGGCCCTTCACAGGTTCGCATCCACCTGAATGTCCTCTAGCAGTACCACTGTCGTCTCATCGGACACATACTTCCTCAACTGGGACACGTGGAAGGTGTTATGAATATAAATCAACTCCAGAGGTAGCTCCAACTGGTATGCTACCCTACCTACTCTTGCGGTCACTCTAAAAGGACCGATGTATCGGGGCCCTAAGTTACCCCACTTCCTGAAACGGATCACCCCCTTCCATGCGGATACCTTCAGGAGTACGAAGTCTCTGACCTGAAACTCCAGCTCGGACCTTCGCCTGTCAGCAAAACTCTTCTGGCGACTCTGGGCCATCAGTAACGTCTACCTAACTTGTTGAATATGCTCAGTCGTCTTCAACACTATCTCCATGCTACCCATCACCCTCTGCCCCACTTCTCCCCAACAAATGGGAGTCCGACACCTCCTCCCATAAAAAATCTCAAAAGGAGGCCTACCAAGACTCAAATGGTGGCTATTATTGTAAGAAAACTCAGCCAATTGTATGTAGGTGTCCCAACTTCCTCCGAAGTCCAAGACACACGCACACAACATGTCCTCGAGAGTCTGAATCATCCGCTTGCTTTGCTTGTCTGTCTATGGGTGATATCTAGTACTAAAATGTAAGCGCATGCCCAACTCCTCATGTAATTTCATCCAAAACGTGGAAGTGAAACACACATCTCGGTCTGACAGAATCGAGATCGGTACTCCATGCCGTGCTACCACCTCTCTCACATAGATCTCAACCAATCTCTCCGTAGAAGATCTCTCACTAATAGTAAGGAAGTGAGCACTATTTGTCAATTGCTCCAGAATCACCCAAATCGCATCAACTTACACGCAGTCCTCGGTAACTTGGTGATAAAGTCCATCGAGATCTATTCCCACTTCCATTGGGGAATCTCCAGAGGTTGTAATGGACGATGTGGCCGCTGGTGCTCTACCTTGACACGACGGCAAGTCAAGCACCTCTCAACTACTCAAGCAACATCCCTCTTCATACTGGGCCACCTCCCTCTTCATGTCCAAATACATCTTGGTGGCCCCAGGATGGATCGCGAATCTCGATCTATGTGCCTCCTCCATCAATATATGGCAAGCTCCGCCCGAAAAGGGCACCCAAATCCATCCTCGAAAAGTCATAAGCCCTTGGCTATCAGTCACAAACTTAGGTACCTAAACAATCACCCATTCTTTCTTGTGGTTCTCTGGTCTCACGGCCTCCGAGTGGGCCTCCCGAATGGTCTCCAATACCGGATTCATCATTGTCATCCTTATACACACATCTCGGATCTGGGCACTCTCTGCTCTGCGACTCAGAACATCGGCTACCATGTTATCCTTGCATGGATAATACAAGATCTCAGAGTTATAGTCTTTACCACATCCAACCATCTCCTATGGCGCATATTCAGGTTGGGCTGGTCCATAAGATACTTGTGGCTCTTGTGGTTTGTGTATAAGGTACACCGAACCCCGTACAAATAGTGGCGCCAAAATTTAAGGGCGAACGCCACTGCCCCAACTCTATGTCATGGGTGGGATACCTCGTCTCATGAGGCTTCAACTGCCTTGATGCGTATGCTATCACATGCCCTCTCTGCATTAGCACCGCACCCTACCTGGATATAGATGCATCACAGTATACCACAAAGTCCTCCATCTCCTCGAGGAGAGCTAACACCCGGGCTTCGCACAACTTCTGGCAAAGAGTCTCAAACGAGGTCTGCTGCTCAGGACCCGAAGAAAAAGTAACACCCTTTCGGGTCAACTTGGTGAGGGGAACATCAATCTTGGAGAAATCTCTGATAAATCTCCGATAGTAGCCGGCCAATCCTATAAAATCCTGATCTCGGTAGGGGACCTCGGCACCTCCCACCTCATGACTACCTTAATCTTGGCCGGATCGACCAAAATCCCATTCTGGTTAATGAGGTGTCCCAGAAACTGGACCTCTCGTAACCAGAAATCGCACTTGTAGAATTTGGTATAAAGCCTCTCTATTCTCAATACCCCCAGAATCTCTCTCAAATGCTCCCCATGCTGCTCTCTGGATCTTGAATATACCAAAATGTCATCGATGGACATGATCACCAACCGGTCCAACATGGGCCTGCACACCCGGTTTATGAGATCCATGAACGCTGCCGGTGCATTGATGAGTCCAAATGGCATCACCACGAACTCGAAATGCCTATAACGAGTCCTAAAGGCCGTCTTCTGTATGTCCTCCTCCCGGACTCTCATCTGATGATATCCATACCTCAAATCAATCTTGGAAAACCAATATGCCCCCTACAACTGATCGAATAGATTGTCGATCCTCGAAAGTGGATAACGGATCTTGACCGTCAGCTTATTCAACTCCCAATAGTCGATGCACATCCGGAGTGACCCATCCTTCTTCTTGACAAAAACGATTGGCACTCCCCACGGCGAACTACTCGGCCTGGTAAAGCCCTTCCCCAACAGCTCCTAGAGCTGTAAGGATAACTCTTGCATCTCTGGCGGCACAAGGCGATAAGGCGCCTTAATGATAGGCGCCGCTCTCGGAACCAAATCAATCCTAAAATCCACCTACCTCTCGGGAGGCACTCCCGACAACTTCTAATGGAAAACATCTGGGAACTCGCATACTATCGGAACCTCGGAGATAGAGCTCGGCCTCTCTAACACAATTTGCAAATCCGCCACATACGCCAAGGACCCCATACAGCTCTGATGCAAACTCTGCCTTGCTTTGGCGGCAGATCAGAAAGCTAACCCAGATCTGGTACACTCACCGTACACTGAAAGCACTCTCCAACTAGGGTCTCGAATAGTCACCAACTGGCGCTCATAGTCGATCACTGCTCAAAATCAACTCAGCCACTCCATGCCCACGATGACACAAACATCTCCTATCGCGATCAGTACCATGTCTATCGAAAACTCTACTTCAAAAATCTCTATCGTGCATCCTCGGAAAACATCAGTGGCATAAATTGCATGCTCGTCGGCTATAGAAATCCTCAGAGGACGACTCAACGTCTCACGCCGAATACTAATATGATGAATAAAGGCTATGGAGATGAAGGACTAACTCGCACCCAAGTCAAACAACACCAAAGCAGGGACATAGTTCACAAGAAAAGTCCCTATACATAACAAAATTATAATCATAATCATAACTCGACATAAAATAAGAAAAGGAATACATACCGACCATACCGTCAGGTGTTGTGCGGACCTCCTCCGCTGTCAGCTGAAAATCTCTCTTGCGAACCCCCTGTACCTCGACCTTTACTGGCCGGCTCCCTATAGCTCGTACAGATGCAGGGGCATATCCTTGTGCTGATCCCTATCGTAGCTGCGGGCACTCGGCATTCCAATGGTTGATCTGGTTGCAGTGAAAGCAAATTGCAAACCCCTTCTGGAAATCCCTCGCAATATTCCCCTCCTTTCCACACTTGTAGAAAACACCCAATCGACATAATCGCTCATGGATCTTGCCGCACTTCCCACAAGTATGGCCCTTATGACCTCCAAATCTCGAATCAGTGGGCTTTACCCGCTTAGCTACCGGCTGAGATTGTGCTGGTCGCCGATCTCTCCCCTAAGACTCTGCCTCCTCCCTAGCCCGAGTCTCCAACTCAATCTCCCTCTTCCGGGAATTTTCCCAGAGCTCGGAAAATGTCTGATAAAACGAGTTTTCCACGAACTTGTGGATATCCCTCCTCAATATGCTCAAATACCGGCTCATATGTGCCTGCTCGGTAGACACGTGCTCAGGGCAGAACAATGTCCTCTCATGAAACATCCTCGTAATCACTGTCACTGACTCTGTCCTCTACTTGAGGGACAGAAACTCTTGGGCCAACCGTTCCCTCTCTACCAAAGGAACATACTCCTCTCGAAACATCATGGTAAATCTCTCCCAAGTCAATGCAGTGAGCTCTACAGGAGCATAGCTGGCTGTCATAAACTTCCACCAGTCCTTCGCCCCCAAGCGAAGCTAGTTCAGCAAGAACCATACTCTCAAGTGCTCCGAACACGAACAAGTATAGAAACACCCCTCAATATTAGAGATCCATCTCATCGTGGCAATCAGATCCCTATTCCCATCAAACTCCGGTGGCTTCGTGTTGTTGAACTCCCGGTACAGCAACGAGTTACCTCTTGTGGTCTGGCAGCAGTGACGGTTGCGGTGGCTGCAACAACAGTTGCCTCGGTGATAGCAGCATAGCGCTAATCAAACGTCTCAATAAAGGTGGTCTTAATAGACCCAAACATCTCTTGGATAGACTCTTGGATGGCTGCGGCTACCTCCTCGTGAATCATCTTGCAAATCTCATCATCGCTAGCTTCACTCCTCTCGGGGTGATGGCGCGTACCCACCATGATATCTTTGAAACACAACACAAAATAATCAAAGACTCGGTCGAGCATACTCACACTCAATCACATGCCACTTCTCGATCCTTAGCATCCTAAGGATTCTTACTTGGACTATTCACCGATCCGGTGCTTTCAGTAGTACGGGCCTAATACTACCTTCCGCACCGCATAAGTATTCACCCCAAGTCCTCCTCCTAGAATCCCATATCTCACATACTCTATCTCTTACCGCACACCCTACTATTCCAAGAGTCCTTTCATAGCTCATCCCTACTACATAGTCCTACTTAGATCATACCCAAAGCAAATCATAGATAGATAGAATCCCTAAGCTAAGGCATCACAAAATCAGGCCACTCTAGTCCAAATAAGAATACCTAGCCTACTCTCTAGCATGCATAATATCTCATAAATATCTCATGTAAATCTTATAATACAAGTAAGGTATTTTGGTAAATCACCGTTCGGGCTCTGACTGATTGTACACACCGCTTCCACTTGTTTTCTCTTAAAACTTGTTCTTGTTTTAAAAGATTTCCTTTCTTTCGAAAACTCTTCTTAAACCCTCAGTTTGAGTTCAAACACACCAGGAGGTGCATCTGAATACCTCCAACCAAGGCTCTGATATCAACGTGAAACAATGTAAATTTTTGACCAAATTTTTAATTTCCAAACACATTGATTTTAATATTTAAACCATAAAATGTCACAAGCCAATTCATCCAAAAATCATATTTTAAAAGAACAATTCATAAAACTCCAGGATCCTCTAAAATCACAAACAATCTTCGGTGGGTGTGTATGTGACATCCCCAATTTCACGGCCAGAAAAAACCGATTTGTTTATGCTTTGTTTTAAAATCAGATTAATCGCTTAAAGAAAACAGTTGCAGAATTGGTTCCCAAAACAAAATATGATAAGAATTTATCAAAGCATTTCTTTAAAGAAATGTATTTTCATTATATAACAAAATATCGGGATGACATGTTCCGATACAGACCAAAAACATAAACAGAACAAAATAGACCTTACAACAGTTATTTATAACTACTGGCCTATAATCCAAAATCTCTCGTTATGTCAGGCAACTTATGCTCGTGTTCCCTAACCTGTAATACAAAGAAAACTAAGTGGGTTAGGCTTGGGAGCCTGGTGAGCATATAGGGTTTTCAACCCACAATGTTATACCATATATATATATATATATATATATATATATATATATATATATATATATATATATATATATATATATATATATATATATATATATATATATATATATTAGAACTCACAAATTTATACAATTTCACCATATAAAAACAACTCTTATCCCACCCCCATCAATCCTCACAACATAACGATCTAAACTCTTGTATCTAAAATTTTCCTCTTTACCTGATCCCTACTCACGGATCTAAAACTAACCTCTTCACCTGATCCGTACTCCCGGATCTAAAACTAACCTCTGGGTCTGATCCATACTCCCGAATCTAAAACTAATCTCTTGGTCTGATCCATACTCCCGAATCCAAGACTAATCTGTTGGTCTGATCCATACTCCCGGATCTAAAACTAACCTCCCGATCTGATCCATACACCCGGATCTAAAACTATGCCCAATCCATACTCCCGGACTAGGGACAATTAAATACATCTTAACCCATACTCCCGCATTAATAACAAGTTTATCTCGTTTATTGACAATATCGTTTTTGAGAGTCCACTCGCAATACATGTCAATGGGTTTTTAGAGTACACCGGTGAACACATTGTTCACAACAACTACAAGTTGCGAGCTTTCTAGGGTTCCAATGAATGTCTAGAATAATCCGTGGTTGTCATCCTTACTCTGCTGAATGACGGGGGCCATCTTTTGGGTAAAGGTTCCACTCATTTTTCACCTGTCCCCCTCATCTCAAGATCTATATCACCTTTTATCTCATTATCCAACTCATCTTTTATCACACACCAACTATCTCATCTGCTCATGTTCTACCCAACATATTTGTAGATATAAAATACATATACAGTTTAACTTATTATATATATATATATATATATATATATATATATATAAAACATCCATTCCACACTCATCTCAAATAAACAACAATATATAAACACATAGCACGTATTTCATAGCAAATACGTCATATTTGTGTGTTAGAAGAAAGTGACTACACACTCACTCAAAACATATACTTAATACATTCAAACAATACTTGTATTAAAATCATGTTTATGAAAGAGACTAGACACTCACGTGAAAAGACGATTATCAGACAATACTACGACTCTCCAAGTAGTAACTCTTCGGTGAAACCGGGATATCTTCACACACCGGGTTTCTCGCGGGCAGAGTTTCGGCTCGAAAACTCTTTTTCTCGGGATCTTCGGAGTTTTAGGACATTCTTCGGGTCTCGGGGTGATACCGGGGCTTCAGGGGGGTTAAAATTAGGCTTAAACATGAGTAGAGTAGGAGAGATGTAAAGTAATTAGCAGCCAAACCCGACTGCCTTTGGTTTCTATTTATAGGGCTGGTTTTTCGATTTACACATCGTGAACCATCATTTCACGTCGTGACCTTGGACGTCATCAGGTGCGTAGTCGCAATTTGGGTCAGCCAAGTTGTGAAGGGTCAAATCTCTGAGTTCACGTCGTGAATCCTGACACAGGGTGGGGTTTCGTGCGCCGAACTTCGGAAATTCATATCTCTTGCATAAAAGATCCGTTTTCAACATTCTTTATATCCACATGCAGGTGAGATTATGCTCTACAACTCTCGTTTAGACACCGTCGGCTAGTTTTGACTTTATTTTTAATATATTATTTTAGTAGGCCGGGACAGGAAAACTCCGTTAGAAATTCATAACTCATTCATTTGACGTCCGTTTTCGACTGTCTTTTCACCATTGCACTACTATCAACGAGATCTTCGATTCTCATTTAGATTGTTTCGGCTAGAACTCACTCGATCTCAAAATTGAACTTCGGTCTGCATATTGATAAGCTGAAACTTAGAAAAATCATAACTACCTCATACGAAGTCAGATTTGGACGTTCTTTTTATGCACGCTCTCGGTTTAACATATTCTATGACTTTCGTTTATCGCTAATGCAAAATATTGCTCTATCGTAAATTCACTATTTACGTCGCGTTGTGTCTTAACGGTTCTGTCACGAAACTTCGACAAGTCATAACTTTTACGTTATAACTCAGATTTTGGCTTTCTTTATATATCTGGAATCCTTCTCACGACCACTACAACTTAGTTAATATTATTCATTCTACATAATCTTCTATCAAAAATTTGCTTTTGATGCTCCTTTCCCTTAATTGACTAGCCCGGATCTGTGGGCGTTACAGTGTACATTCATACCGGTGCCTTCCTGCAATCCTCAGAACTACCTGAAACACATAACACATAACACGGTAAGCACAAAGCTTAGTGAGTTCCCCAAAATACCACATATAACACATATTAGCCACTCGAGGCTATAACACTGTAGACCCTCCAGTCCATGTCTCTTAGTGGGAGCCTCTGGTCCGTTGGACCCTTCGGTCCGGTCTGGTTGGGATCCTCCGATCTCAGGGATTGTTGGACCCTCCGGTCCGGTCATAACATAACCTACATACAATATACAAATTCAATTAATCACAAAAGACCTTGCGGTCATACATACTACCACTCTAGGTAAAGTATAGTGAAAAGACTCACCTCATAGCTAGCAAGTAATAGACACGTACCCGGAACTCTCGAACTAGCCTCAGCCTAACACATTTGATAAGTATCACTAATCAATACCCATTCCTACTTAAGTACACCACAAGTTCTCTTAATCTCTTTCCAACACTTAGGATGGGTAATAGACTATTTTAACCCTCTATGGTCTCAAATTTTCATAATTAACTCATCCTCAAAGTCAACAGAGTCGATACAAGTCAACTGTCAAAGTTGACCTAACTCACCGAGTGCACCTATGTGACTCACTGAGTCCACTCGAATCCTCAGAGATCTTGCTAAGGTTTCTCTCAGCTCGTCGTGTTAAACCCCCAACTCGACGAGTTATCACCGTGTTATGAATGTTGGGACAAACCCGACACAACTCGTCGAGTCCTCATATAGACTCAACGAGTCTACCCAATCGAGTTCCATAATTGGGCACTTGAAAACAAATCTGCAACTCCATCCTCTAGATTTAGCCTCCCAGTGTCCAAGAGTCACGTAAATATTCGATCTTGATGGCCATGCATGGCATATTTTGCTCTATATGCCATCACTACTCCATTAATGCTTCCATAATGCAAAACTCTACAATTGGGCAACTAAAGCTCTGAAATTTTGGACTCTCTAGACCTCACAAGGTCCATATCTGAAGTCTAGGCTCAACAAGGGTTTTGATGCATCCAAAGCCCCAACATGAAGGTGATGCTAGCCCAAAATCTCAAGAACATGAGATCTAACCATTCTACAAGAAAAGGTAAAAGATTTTTACCTTAATTAGAAGCTTGAGATTAAGATGGACAGATCCTCTAGCCCTTCCTTCTTGCTCTTGTGATGAACATTCATTCCTCTTCAAGAAAATGAGGCAAAATGATCACAAGATTAGTTATCCTCTCCACTCAAGATCACTATGGATGTTAGGGTTTCTCTCAAGGGTGTAAGGGTGCTGGTGGAACAAAATGGAGGCTATAAGTGTCCTTAAATAGGGCACATACCTGAGAATTTAGGGTTCCCTTCAGCAGTGCTGACTCAGTGAATCGGCTCACAGACTCATCGAGTCAGCTCATTAATCCACATCACCGAATGCGACTCTACTCGACGAGTTGAGGCACCAACTCATCGAGTCACTCAACAAATCTCTTAATAAGAAAATAATATACCTGGGAAACCGGATGTTACACATTTGTATGACTCAAACCCTAGAATGTCTTAATGGATAACTTAATAGCTCTAGAGTACTCCACACTCACAAAGATCCAAGCTTTGGGACAAAAAGTAGCAAAAAATGGAAGAGTAACAAGATCTACTAGAACAAGCTCCAAGCTTTGAACTTTATACCTTGAAAAGCTACATAAAAAGAATCACTTTCCAAGCTTCAAAACTCTCCTTCACACAGTAGGATTCGATTTTAGGGTTTCGGTAATATAGAGGTTGGTCATGAGAAGGTCCAAGGGGGTTTATGTTGCTTAAATAGTGGTCATACCCAAGGAATTAGGGTATAGAAACAACACGAGTACGCCCGACATATGCCTATGTATGCCCAGCGTACTCACACTTTAACCTTTCCTATACTGCTTTACTTACGACCGACGTTTCTCAATTATTCCCAGCATACGAACTTGATATGCAAAATAAAAAGAATTACAAAGGCTGAAAATGAAAAATACCTGCATCTTGCAATTATATATCACAACTCTCTCCATAATGTTCCACAACATTATTTATAGGGAAGTTTTATACATACATACATATATATATATATATATATATATATATATATATATATATATAGCGATAGGTTATATCGGGTACACACAAAGGTTTAGACACAAGAACGAATGTGGACCATTCGTTTCGAAAGGGGCATAATAGGAAATTTGCAATTTATATCAATAGTAATTAGGAAATAGTAAATGAACTTAAGAATTTTAAATAAGGTTGTAACATACATTTTACATGATTGAAGCCAAAATGATGAAAATCGTTTCTTGAATAATCATAAATGGAACGAAATTGGTTGATTTTTCACACCAGACCTCCGACATTGGGAGTGGATCGCAAATTGCAAGAGACTACAACAATATTAATATAATAATGGGAAAAAGAAGGCTCGAGCAATGGAGCCGACTGGTGGTGGCTTTTTTATGGTGATGAAGGGTATTTTAATTTACTGATCGGGGTTGGTGATGAAGAAGAAGGTAAATGATTTTGATTTCGGTATTTTTTTTTCGTTAATTATTAGGTAAACGAAAAAGAATTGTTGATTTCTATTAATTGTTCGAATGGAACATTATTAATATGAATAATGACTCACAATAGGTATTCATTGGTTATCAAATTGGACAATGTGATAATCACTAATGATCTTATATAGTGATGATTCAACAGATTTGTATTGATGTCTGATTTAATCATGATTGAATATAATTGTTTTAACTCTAAGGGAAATGATACACATCCAGTTCTTATTCAACTAAGTTTTTATATGTATTTTCCTGTTTGTAGTATGGTTGTATAATCTTAGTTGTAATGAAACAATTGAGACATGGTTATGGTAATTTTTAGGTATCTATTTTAATGGATCAGAAAACGACACACATGGTTTTGTGGATGTTTCGTGAACATTTTTAGTATATGTTAATGTACAATCAATAATGATTTAATGTAGTTATTCACTGGTTATTAAATGGAAGAATGTGATAATCACTAATGATCTTAGTTATTAATAACTCAACTAAATTGTATTGAATTATGATTTATTCATGATTGACTGTATGTGGTAATACCTGGTATAATGATCAACACTTGAATATAACGATTCAATGTTGATTGGACCTACTAACAGTGGATTTTTTGGTAAGAAATCATATATACCTTTGACGAATGAACTTTATCATTATTGAATAATACAGATCATATGTAGTATGAATTACATAATCAGGTAGTATAACTTCATAAAGTGAAAGTGTTGAGAATTCAGTGATTATTAACAATCGCATCTTCTTTGTTCTTACTTAAAAAGAAACTAATCTAGTCATGGTTAAGTTTAGTTGGTAATACCTAAAAGTTACATTACAAGTTAAATTGATATTTATGTGCCTTGACTGTAATGTAATTCATAAATGATTAACATAATTATAAGTATAATTGAACTGTTAGCTAACCCCATAAACATAATGCAAATCAAGTTATACCAATAAAACAAAAATAATATATATATATATATATATATATATATATATATGTATATATAAATTTGAGTTGGATACATTGGAAACTCATGGAAATCGTTGAAGACAAGTTGAAATTAAAACAATTTTTATGCCAATGACGAATAAAAAGATCAAGAATTATCAATAATGAAAAAAGGAACTTACCTCTTGTGCGATTCCCGACTATATAATATACTTTTTATTCGACCTCCATATGGTTTTATATCGACGAGGATGAACGAGAAAAACCAACTGAGAAGGATCCCGCTATTCCAGCTTCACATTGCTTGCAGAATATCGGAGAGCAAAATAGACATGAGTACCTAATTCACTTAAATGACGACTCTGATACCAACTTTTAATGCCTAGGTTTTCATACTATGTACACCCAAAAATTTCTCTTTTCGCATTAAAAATTTACAAATCATTTTGGTGTACACCGACACTCTGGAAAACTAGAAGTTATCACAAGGATCATACTAGCCGTAAGTACAGGATCGATCTAGGCGTCACAATGATCTGCCTGCAAACTGATAATCACAAAAACGTAAGCCTGACGACTTAGTGAATAACAACTACCATAAAATAAATCACATAAATCATATATATCGCATATATAACATATCTAATATAATTAATTTCTCAAAAATGATCTATCTCTCAATATGATCTCTCTCTCTAGGTGATGATCTCTTTATCTCTCTCTCTTTCTCTCTCTCTCTCTCTCTCTCTCTCTCTCCCTCTCGATCGTAACCAGTCTCTTAATCATGATCTATTTCTCAGAAATGATCAATCTCTTGATGATGATATATCTCATAAATGATCTAGCTCATCAATGATCTATCCCATCAAAGGTCTATCTTGCAATCATGATCTATCTCTCAAACAATCAATCTCTTAATGGTGATCTATATCGCAATCATGATCTACTTCTCAGTAACGACCAATCTCTCAGTAATGATCTATCTCATCAATGATCTACCTTGTCAAGGATCTATCTCATCAAAGATATATCTCACAATCATGATATATTCTATCAATCATGATTTGTTTCTTAATAAATATCGATCTCTTGATAATAATTGATTTCTCAATAATAATCAATCATATTGATCACAAATATCACAACAACGAATGTTATAGTGGTGTTACTCACCTGTTAGTAAGCAGACTATTTCTTGTCTGGATTTTAATCCTTTGCTTCCTATCAGCTTGTCATATGGTAACACCTAATCATCAAATAAAAAGTCCCTTAGAACCTGTCACAACTCACTACCAGCTACTATCTGTGAGCTCTTGTCACAATAACAATAAAATCTCATAATTATATCAGGCTTAACCCGTAAACCAATGGCAAAATATCTTCGGGTAATTTCTTGATTGTTAGGGTTTATAACCCTCATCAATCAAACTCAATATCTATTCGTAATACTTTCTCACAAATCTTACCAATGGGTTCATAACATCATCGTATCACAAATACCTATAATATACTCGGGTAAATCAAATCTCAATAATTATCTCGTACCGTAATCATAAATTAACAAGGTAAAAGATAACTCAATGAATCTCATACTCGGCTTCGTATCTCTCATATAATGGTATATCTCCTCCATTATAATCTTCTGAGAATGATTCCCGAGTAGCATCTTTGATCACGTGTGTCAAAACTCCCTCAAATGACACAAATTACTCATATTTATAATCTGGGCATGCCACATTATGGCCATATATGCACCATGTCATGGTGATCATGCATACTCCATCTTTGTCACATGTGATGGCCTTTCCTTACGTGTCGCTCTCTGGTTGACATGTGTCTCGCCGACACTCATTACCAAGTTGTGGTAAGCATAGCACCACGTCGTGGTGATTAAGAGTTGTCTGTTGACTTTGACTTATGCAAACTTTCTGAAAATAGAAACACACTCTCATCTCAACTTCAAATGGTCATAATTTTCTCATACGAACTCTGTTTTCGATGATTTATATATCTACGGAATCGTCTCTAAAAGATCTACACCTTTCTCAATTTTATTTTGCTATATAGAAAATGATAAATTTATAGAAACTCGATGCTTTATTTCATCTACTCGTGTCATATCAACTTACATCTCTGTTGGGTCTAAATTTATGGTTTATACTTTGCTTTTCTAGGCATTTATATTTTTTGGTCTAGGGTCGAAAACAGTTTTGGGTTTTATTGTTGCTTGGACCAAAATCACATGTGATTTTGGTCAACCCATTTGGTTTTGGGCTTGGGTTTTCGGTATATATATATATATATATATATATATATATATATATATATATATATATATATATATATATATATATATATATATGGGGGTTAGTCAATAGTAAGAGGTGTGACCAAGAGGGGAGGGACGTTCAAGGATCTATCATTGTCATACTTAGCATTCTAGAGAGAGAAAGTAGAGAGAACAAGTGTGTGTGTGTGTGTGAATCTTGTGTATTGGATCTTATTGAATGTAATTGATTACATTGAATATTCATCTTGTTGTTCTACTTCTTCTTCTCCATTTCTTCTTGAATCATCCACTTGATTGGAATTCTGCACCATCAAGTGGATCGGATTAATAAATCAAAGCGATTTAGGGACTTACAGTTGGTATTAGAACTTGGATCGTATCAATTAATTTGGAAAGATTTTGAACATTTTTGGATTTTTTTTTCTTGAAGGTTTTTGCGTTTTTCATTCATTTTTGAAGAAATATTGGGTTTTTGTTCTTCGTGTTCTTCATAAAATTGAGTTTTAGATCGAGTCTTGCACTAAGAAGTAGGGAAAATCGTGTTTTTTGACGTATTTTACGAGATCCCGGCAGCCATTTTCGGTCTCGGGGTAGGATTTCCGAGGAGTTCTCGGACAGAAATGCATATTCGGTCAGCAGAGTTTACAGGCGAAAGCGAGGTTTGCGGTCGATCATGGTGCGAGATTTCTCGGTGGAGTGTGCGAGATTTCGGTGGAGTGTCCGGAAGTTTTCGGTTCGGAGGGTTTTCGGTACGCAGCTTCACATTTTCGGTCCACGTGTTCGGTCTTCGTTTGCGGTCTCGTTTTCGGCCAGCAGTGCCTTTTAGTGCGAATCTTCTCGGTTTTATCAAGAGGCCTCGTGAATTCGGTCTAAAACTCAATATTTTCAAGATTTTTCACTTATTCGATCCAATAGCCTCATTTTTCGATATTAAACCTTTGTATTTAGTCAAAAGGCCACGTATTCTGTCAAATACTCTCGGTTTTGGTATTAAAATTTTCGTTTCGGCCTAAAGTTTTGACTTTCAAAGTTGACTTTTGACTTTCACTTTTGACCATTGACTTTCAAAGTTAACTTTTGACTCTCGAGTTTGACCTTTGACTTTTAACTTTGACTTTCTCGTTTAACTTTCAAATTTTCACATTTGACCTTCAAAGTTTGACTTTTAGGTTTAACTTTTTAAGTTTGACTTTTCGATTTTTGACTTTCAAGCTTGACTTTCGACTTTCAGTTTTGACCTTTGACTTTCAAGTTTGACATTTGATTTTAAACTTTGAATTTCTCGTTTAATTTTCAAGTTTTCATGTTTGGCTTTTCGGTTTGACTTTTAGATTTAACTTTTTAAGTTTGATTTTTAAATTTCACTTTCAAGATTTCAAGTCAAAGGGCATTTTTGGTAAACAATGAGTTCCTCAGTCACCAAGGGTAATGAAACTTTATGTTCTCAGTCTTGTGAAGCTACAATCAAACTTCTTCGTGAGCAAATTGATATATTATGTAGAGACAATTAGGACCTTAGGTATGAAGGCTATATTAGGAAGGGTCAAAAACCTCTAAAAGCACAATTAAAGGCCAAAACCAAGGACTCTAGAAAACTTCAAGAGGAATATAGCAACAAATGTACAAATTATATCTATGTTAAGGAACAACTTGCCAACTTGACTGTCAAGCTTGACACATTAAAAAATAAATTTGAAAATGCAGATTTTAACTTCAAAAAGTTTGATGTGTCAAGTAATAAAGTTGAGACTATGATTGAGAAACAATTAAAATTTAAAGATAATCAAAATAAGGGTCGAGGGTATCATGACATTACACCTCCTTTCAATGATAACTACACTTCTACTCCTTTAACTAAGGAGGAAATATCCAATGAAGTACACCTTCAGTATGGAAAACCTGCTATGGTTGTGCCAGAAAATATTGAGGTGAATGATACTAATGCTTCTACTTCATGTGCAGGTAAAGTAGTGGAAGATGAGAACAAGGAGAACATAATTAATTCTAGTTTTGTTGATTATACTGATTGTCAAAGAAATACCTCCTTGAACTCTGAATCTATTGCTTCTAATTCTGTTGCTTCTAGCAAATCCGCTGTTGAGAAATACACGCCACCAAAACAAGCGAAACAAACTGCTTGCTGTAAGTGTGAATGTGGGAACAATCAGAAACAAGGAATGGGTATGCTACTGGGGACAAACGGAAACAATATCTACATGAAGAAACAGACATGTCTTCACTGTGGAACACCTGGACACATTACAGAAATTGTCCAAATCGTGTGTACGTTCCCTACTATGCACAAGGGTGGGAAAACGCACCAAGAGGAAAATTATCCAAAAGAAACCCTTCGAGGTCACAATCGCGCAATGGTGACTGGAATGCCAAGAAGGGCAAGAATCAAACTCCCAAGGACAAGAAGGGTATGTCGGCCAAGAAGTCAAATTCAAGAGATGCTCCAGTGAAACCAATACCGGTTAGGTCAAAGTCATCTTGGCGATCGGTTCATGTTATTAAAGCAAGTGATAAGGCATCCACCCGATCAAACAAGAAATGGGTTAAACCCGAATACAGATGGGTACCAAAGGTTCATACTCCTAAAACATCTAATGATTATAACATTTCTTCATCTTCTGTTTGTGATAAATAGGATATGTCATGGGAGAGAGTACCTTGTGTAGATGATAACAGTCAGCCCAACTTCAAAATGGACCGAGTTCCTAAGACGAACTAATCTTATACTCTGTGTTGGAGCAGTTATGGAGGAATATCATCAAACTCTGGTTTCTTGATAGTGGCTGTTTCTAACACATGATAGGGGATAGCTCTCTAATGCACAACATTCAGAACTTTGTTTGAGAGTATGTATCATTTGCGGGAAAGGAAGAAAGAACAGGATCACAAATGGGGGTTGTGCTTAACGATGTGAAAAAATTTCGGATCTATTCCGAGATTGAAATATGCGTGCTGTTCTCAGATTAACCAGATGCGTCTTTAATTGCTGAATTTTGGTTTGAATTCTTTCGATACTCCTGACCAGGGGGAGAAATAAAAATTTGTTCCCATGCTCAAAACCAGGGGGAGAAATAAAAATTTTAAAAATTAAAAAAAATATAAAATCAAAAAAATTCAAAAAGATGTTTTCTTTTGTAAGTATTTTGGGAAGTGATATTAAGAATGAGTGATAACAGACAGTCTAAACTAGTGTAAGGTACTAAAGATGAATTGTCTAGACTCTGTGTTCAATGTGCTTGTAGGTACGAAGGATTTGACAGTGTGGATTTAGATATGATCATTTGGACTGACCATACGATGCTCGGGTAGATTGAGCAGTGAGATAAACATGGGAGCCCACAATATACATTAAATTAAAATGCATCTAGAACGGTGGCTTAAATTTTCCGTGATGTACGGACTTATGTCCTTAATTCTGGCTTTGATACGACCACTGGGGGGTTCTGATAAAGTATGTATGTAGGAAATTATTTTCTTGCTTTCTATCTGTCAGTCATATGTTGCTTCCTCTGCGTGATTAGAAGAGATCCGACCTGGAATGCAACATATGCAACTCTATTTCTATGCATCTTCTTTATCTATGTAATTATTTCTATCTGGTAGTCATATGTTGTGTCCTATGCGTGATTGAAATGATCCAACCTGGAACACAACATATGCAACATTCTACCTCTCAATCTGATGCGTAAATGCTAAACAAATGGCTAGAGTATGGGAGAACCACTCAAATGAATAAACACAAAATAGGGTTCTTTTTTATAAAAACAAAATAATGAATGTTGCAGCCAACATTCAACCCTTTTTTTAAATAAGGTCTATTATCCAAAAGTATAGGAAAATAGATAGCAAGCAAATCACTAAATAAAAGGAAACAAATAAGTACTAAATTGATAGATAATAACCCAAAGCTGGTCTTGATCGGATATCCCTGCATCATCCTCCCCGGCTAGAGAAAGACTAGCCTCTAACTCCATGTCGTCATCAGTAGTTGCCTCGTATGGTGATAAATCCGCAACATTAAAAGTAGCGGAAACATTGTACTGACCTGGAAGTTCAATTTTATGGGCATTATCATTAATGTGTTGTAGGGCATGGAAAGGACCATCGGTACGGGGCTTTAGCTTACCAAAACGACCCCCAGGAAATCATTCTTTACGTAAATGAATCCACACGAGATCACTGTCTTTATATATCATGCATTTCCAATGCTTGTTTGCTTGAGTTTGATATCGCCCATTGTGTCTAATAATATGGTCACGAACTTGCTTATGCAATTCTTTGATTTGTGTGGAATGGTCCTCCTCCTCATGACTAACAAACTCAGTCATAGGTAACGGAGTAATGTCAAGAGGAGTGAATGGATTACGCCCATAAACGACCATAAAAGGAGTCTTACTAGTTGTGAGATTAATAAACCGATTATAAGAAGATTCAACGTGTGGTAGTGTAAGATCCCACTGTTTGGGTTGCTCACCAACTAGGCTATGGAGTAAATTTCCCAAGCTGCGATTGGTTACTTCAGTTTGTCCATCAGTTTGAGGGTGGTGAGAACTACTAAACTGTAATTTGGAACCCATGCGTTTTCAAAGAGTACACGAAAAATGACTTTCAAATTTGACATCCTAATATGATGTGATTGTTTTTGGATTACCATGCAACCAGACTATTTCAGCAAAATACAATCTCGCAACTTGGCTTGCATTGTACGTCTTGGCACATGGTACAAAATGACCCATTTTTGAAAAAAATCAACGACGACCATTATAGAATCCTTTTTTCGTTGTGTGCGAGGCAAACCCATTACAAAATCCAGACTAACATCTTCCCATGGAGCAGTGGGAACCAGTCAAGGGGTATAAAGACCAGCATTGGAGCCATGGTCTTAGCAATATGGCAAATTCGACACCGTGAAATAATGCGAGACACGTCTCGTGCCATATTTGGCCAATAAAAATTGTTATAAATTAAATCAAGTGTCTTGTCTCTCCCAAAGTGACCCCCAAGCCCACCCACGTGGCTTTCTAATATAATTGCATCACATAATGAACACAAGGGAACACATAAACGCGTACCTTTGAAAAGATAACCCTCATGTAAAGCAAAATCATTCAAAGGGTGGGTGATACATTTTGCCACACATCTTTAAAATCCGAGTCACCTTGGTACAAGGAACAAAAAGAATCAAAGCCATGTAGCTGAACTTGCATTGATGTTAAGAGAACATGTCGACGACTAAGTGCATGAGCCACAGTGTTGGTTGAACCAACCTTGTGTCGAATAACGAAGGAATAAACTTGTAGTGTTTCCACCCACTTGGCATGCCGAGGTTTAAGTGTGTGTTGCCTGTTGATGAACTTGAGAGCTTCATGATCTGAAAAAAAATGAATTCGACAGGCAATAAATAATGACGCCAATATTCCACGGTACGTACAATTGCATAAAATTTCTTGTCGTAAGTAGAGTACTTGCGGCGCGCTTCATTAAACTTTTCGCTAAAAAAGCAATTGGTCGTTGATTTTGACTCAGCACACCCCCAATGCCGAGCCCAGACGCGTCACACTCGACCTGGAATACCTCATCAAAGTTTGGAAGGGCTAAACATGGAGCTTGTGTCACTCCTTTTTTAATTCCTCAAATGCATCACCCGCATCTTTAGTCCACTCAAATCTACCTCCCTTCATGCACCCGGTCATAGGTGCTATAAGGCTACTGGAGTGCTTAATGAAACGTTGATAAAAAGAAGCCAATCCATGAAATCTTCTAATATCATTAATGGAAGTAGGTATAGGCCAACATAAAATTGCATCCACCTTACTTTGGTCCATGCGTATACCTTCCTGTGAAACCAAATAGCCTAAAAAGGTAACCTCAGTTGATAAAAAGTGACACTTTTGTGCATTAGCAAATTTTGTTCTTGTAAAGTTGTAAACACCTTGCGAAGGTGTAATAAATGTTGGCTTATGATCCTGCTAAACACTAAAATATCATCAAAATAAACCACGACAAAGTGTATAATAAAAGGTTTAAAAATATGATTCATGAGCCACATTAAAGTGCTAGGGGAGTTTGATAATCTGAATGGCATCACCATCCATTCATATAGTTCGTCTCGGGTTTTAAAAGTAGTTTTCCACTCGTCACAGGGTAGCAAACAAATCTGGTGGTATCCGCTTCGTAAATCAATATTAGAGAACACTAATGACCCATGCAATTGATCGATTAAGTCATCAAAACAGGGAATGGGAAAACGATATTTAATAGTAATTTTATTAATAGCCCGACTTTCCATACACATGCAAAAGGCGCCCCCTTTTTTGTTACCAACAAAGCGGGAACTGCACATGGGCTCATGCTCTCCAATATCAGCCCTTTTCGAGCAGTTCCTTCACTTATTTATGTAGTCCTGCAAATTCTATAGGGTTCATACGATATGTTGGTTTATTAGGAATTGATGAACCCGATAGGAAATCAATACAATGTTGAATTTCTCGCATCATTGGTAACCCTGGTGGTATTTCTTCAGGGAAAACATCTTGGAACTCAGTAAGTAAAGGTCGTACCAGATCAGGTATTGTCGACTCAAGTTTATTCACTTCCTATACGATTTAAAGAAAACATCAGGTGACGTGGGTTGAGCTTTGTGAGACCTATAAATTCTGATTTTGTAACAACGAAATCATCTACTAATAAGGGACGTGTGTCAAGCGGTGCCAACGTGATATGAACTCCATCCTTTGTAAAAGTATAAGTATTATGAAACTCGTCATGCTTGACTTTTCCATCGTATTTCCAAGTCCTGCCCAATAAGATGTGGCACCGCTTGACACACGTCCTTCATTAGTAGATGATTTCGTTGTTACAAAATCAGAATTTATAGGTCTCACAAAGCTCAACCCACGTCACCTGATGTTTTCTTTAAATCGTACAAGAAGTGAATAAACTTGAGTCGACAATACCTAATCTGGTACGACCTCTACTTACTTAGTTCCAATTGTTTCTCAACTTTACGTCAGCCTCTCAATTGTTTCTCAACTTTCAAAGCTAATACATCTTCATACGTCCAATATTGTTGGAGTTGTAGTACATCTAAAATCTCGTGTTGAAGTGCACCCAGAAAAAGAGCCATAGGTTGTTCTTCTTCTTCTTCTTCCACGACACATCTCATCCTTAGCCGATCGAACTGAACTATAAATTCTTCCACAGATAAGTTGTTTTGCAGTGCATTGTGATAGTCGAGGAAGGCTTCTTCACGATGATTAATAGGAAGAAACTTTCCCTGTAGTAGCTTTTTCATCTTGGACCACGATTCCACTTTAGATTTTCCTTCCCGAAGTCTCTGTTTTTTCACATGATCCCACCACAATGATGCATATTTACGAAGTTTGATAGCAACGAGTTTTACCTTTAAGTTATCTGGAACATCACGTAAGTCAAAAACTCTCTCCACCGTACTCAACCAATGAATAAACTCATCCAGGTGTACGCTACCATCAAAGTCAGGAATCTCAATTCTAATCCCCATGTTGCATAAAGGATCACCGTGATACTGTCTTTGAGCGTTCCGTGGATGAGCATCAAAAGGTTTCTCCTCATCATCAACGTCATCCCATGCGTTTAAGATGGTATCCTCATCGTCGGCCTCCTGTTGAAGCTCAAGCTGTCGAACTCGTTGCTGGAGATGTTCGATTTCGATATCATGTGATCTCTTTTGTCACCATCGTTGCCTCCGTCAGCGTTTCTACAAGGGGGATTGCGATGAGGTCCACGCCCGACCATTGGAACACCTATGCTCTGATACCAAATGTTATGACAGAAGTATACAATCAACAAGATTAACAGAAATAAAACAAACAAAATTGAAATATATATATGAAATATACAAGAATCAGTTTGCAGAAACATACTTGATGGTTTATGCTTACAATAGAAACACAAAAACGAAATTATGTAGATTGAGGCCTGCAAATTGCAGTGTCCTAAGACAGAAATTTCCCTGGTGGGGATCTATCTAGAGGATACAACAATCAATCAAGAACTTATCTTGATTCTGACGAAATTCCTATGTTCCCTTCATCTTTTGGAAGAACGAATTTTAAAGAGAATTTTGTGGTGTGAAAAATGATTTCTGCAACCCCTCACAGATGAATGAAACAGGTATTTATAGGTATTAGTTATGACAGTTGGAAACTGTCAAAACCGAAAATAACTGTCAAAACCTGTCATTCAGTAATTACGAATTTAATAAAAAAAAGAATAAAAATTAATTTCGTAATTAAAAATTATTTAATTAATCAGGAAGACCCCAAGAGCCCCAAGGCCCAAGGCCCATCTTTTGACCATTAAATATTCTCTTGATATTAGCCCATTTTAAGTCCAATTAGGCTAATCCAACACCACAACCCAAGCCCAATATGCTTAACCCATTACTTGACCCATTTAGTTAAATGAGTGGGACTAGACATATAAGGTAGGAGAAGGTTTTCTCTTCCACCAATGTAGGATAAGTCCCACATTGTAATTTTGTAGTCAAAGTTCCAACAATACCCCACATTTTCTATTCAAACTCCAAGAATACCCCAAATTTGAATAGAAAATAAGTGAACTTTGATATTCAAATAAGGGAAATAAGATATGACATGCATCTGAATAGGTGTTGTAAAACTTGAACCTTTCATAGTGAGTACTACTTGGATCTACTTTGTGGGTAGTGAACTAGAGTCTTGAACTAACCACTTTTTATAGTAGAATAAAAAACAAGAAGTATCACACATATCATATCTAAGCATAGATCATTTCTTACCGTTGTGTTCATTTCGGTCATGAACGATCCTTTCTTCATGAGACTTTTAGAGAGCTTTAGCCATATCAGCTCCCAAAGATGCGACCTCACATCCATCTCACATAGGTAATGCTAATCTGGAACAATCCGTACTTATTCCACTATAAAGCTATCAACATTATTAAGAATAAAGAATTCATCCCTATAACATCAACGGAAAAACACAAAACAAATATCATGGGAGTGAACATACCTTTAGGTTAGTGCTTCTTTGAGTCTTCCCCAACTAGTTGTCCTATTGAACCTATACCATGGGATCTCCAATGTTGCTAGGTTAGGTTTCCGCCAGGTGGTGACTCATTGTGTTGGCTTTAAGCCTATTCCCCTCGATGTGAAGGGAACTTGCTCTCTACTCAGGCCTTTTGTCAAGGGATCAGCCATATTTTCCTTTGACTTTATGTAACTAATGGAAATGATTCCATTCTTCATCAAGTCTCTTATTGTAATATGTCTGCGCCTAATGTGTCTCGACTTGCCATTGTATATCTGACTTTGTGCTCTAGTAAGAGCAGCCATACTATCACAATGTATGCCAATGGCAGTAACAGGTTGAGGCCACAGAGGAATACCTTCTAGGAAGCTTTTAAGCCATTCAGCTTCTTCAGTAGCTTTGTCTAAAGCAACAAACTCTTCTTCCATTGTAGAACGAGTATTCACAGTTTGCTTAGATGATTTCCAAGAGATAGCAGCTCCACCAAGAGTGAACACATATCCACTTGTGGATTTTGCCTCAGAAGTATTGGAAATCCAATTTGCATCACAATACCCTTCAAGAACAGGAGGATATTTCGTGTAATGCAGTCCATAGTTCATTGTATGCTTTAAATATCTAAGCACTCTTACTAATGCATACCAATGATCTTTCCCAGGATTGTGGGAGTAACGACTCAATCTACTTACACTATAAGCCAAGTCCGGTCTAGTACAATTCATAATATACATCAAGCTACCGAGAACTTGAGTATATTCTAACTGAGCTGCAATATCACCTTTATTCTTCTTTAGATGACTAGAAGCATCAAATGGGGTGACAACCGGATTGTCATCATAGTGTCCAAACTTCTTGAGTACACTTTCAATATAATGGGACTGAGTAAGAGTATATCCATCTGGTCTTCTTTGAACTCTTACACCAAGGATCACATCTACTACTCCCAAGTCTTTCATGGAAAAGGAGGAGTGTAGCATTTTCTTGGTTTGATTGATCACATCCAGATTAGTACCCATTATAAGCATATCATCCACATACAAGCATATGATGACATAAGCATTCTTGTATTGTTTGACATAAACACATTTATCACATTCATTTATTCTAAATCCATTAGAGAGTAATGTGTTGTCAAACTTCTCATGCCATTGCTTTGGAGCCTGTTTTAGTCCATAAAGTGATCTAACTAACTTACAGACTTTGTTTTCTTGACCTTTAACCACAAACCCTTCAGGTGATTCATATATATCTCTTCATCTAGTTCACCATACAAGAAGGCAGTTTTCACATCTATTTGGTGTATTTCCAAATTATGAATGGCTGCAGTTGCTACTAATGTGCGAATTGATGTAATTCTTGTAACATGTGAATAGGTGTCAAAGAAGTCTTGACCCTCTTTTGACGATACCCTTTAGCTACTAAACGAGCTTTGTACTTCTTAATGGTACCATCAGGTCTAAACTTCTTCTTGAATATCCATTTGTGCCCAATTGGTTTTTGCCCATGTGGCAAATCTACCAATTTCCAAGTGTTATTTTGCACAATGGATTCAATCTCACTTTTGATTGCCTCTTTCCAGTAAGGAGCTTCAGAGGAGTCCATAGCTTCCTTATATGTTTGTGGTTCCTTATTCAAATGAATAAACACAAAATTGGTTCTTTTTTTTTTTTATGAAAACAGAATAATGAATGTTGTAGCCGACATTCAACCCTTTTTTTTTTAAATAAGGTCTATTATCCAAAAGAATAGGAAAATAGATAGCAAGCAAATCACTAAATAAATGGAAAAAAAATAAGTACTAAATTGATAGATAATAACCCAAAGCTAGACTTGATCGGCTGCCCCTGCATCATAATGCCTCTATTCTAGTTAGCCATATGTTGTTCCCTCTACGTGATTGAAAGAGATCCAACCTAGTACACAACATATGCACCTATATCTACATAAGACTTCCCTCTTAATAACTGTCTACTCACCTAAAGTAAGGAGTTCTTTGGAAGTTCTTAATTACCAGGGTATATCGGGAAGTGAGAAACATGTTCTAGTGCACCTAAAATTGAACCATTTAAGAGGTTGTCTCTAGATCATACTGCTTAATTTAAGTGGACAACAATACCCGTGGTCGTCGTCAGCTAAATGGTATATTTAGAAAAGTTTGTCAATATTCTTCTTGTTTAAAAGGACCACAATACCGACGATTGACCAGATCTATTCATAAATGTGAAGGTACTGAAAAACAAGTTAAGACTGTGTCAAAACTTTGATCCCAAAAAGTTTTAAATCTAGTTATCATTTTTTTTTTTGTTATATTTGTTCATAGTTTTCCTCTATGCACAAACTAAGGGGGAGAATATGAAAAATCCAAAAATACTTTTATTTTGTTTTATTTCTTTTTCAGAAAATATGAAAAATCCAAAAATATTGTGTGCTAAGTTTGTTTTTAGTTTTGTTTTTATCTCAAAGTTTTGTTTGTCTTAAAAAATGGGAACTCGGAAGAAGTAGAAACTCAACGAGGCTGTATTGGAACTTTCTGAGCCAAGGTGTAACATACACATTTTAAAATCGTGTTTTATAAATTTTAAAAGTAAATAATATTATGAAATATTATATAATTATGAGTATTTTGTTCTAACGAATAGTTTTCACACTCAGAAGGTATTGGAAGACTTATAAGATTCCAATCAAATGTCAAATAGTGAAATTTAATGAAAATATAAAATTTGAAATAAGTAAAATTTTATTATTCAAAGTTGTAGATAATTTCATTAGAAGCATTTAAGCGAAAACCTCAGCGAAATCCGAGTTATAACGAAGAAGTTATGACCAATCGAAGATCCGCAACAAAACTGGTAAACACTATTTAGCGTAAAAAGTGAGTTTTCGACAAACTATTTTTTAGCCTTAGTGATCTAAACAAAAGTCGTAGTATTTGTCAAAAAGAGAATTTCCGTAAAAAGAACGTTCAAATCTGACTTCGTATGAGGAAGTTATGATTTTTCTAAGTTTCAGAATAGCAGTAGACAACTAAAAACTCGAAATACAGATCGAGCGATATTTAGCCGAAACAACCTAAACGAGAATCAAATGTCTCGTCAATATTAGTACAATGGTAAAAAGACTGACGAAAACGAACATTGGATGAAGAAGTTATGAATTTTTAACGGATTTTCCTATCCTGGTCTGTTAAAAATAATAATATTAAAAATAAATTCAAAATTAGTCAACAAAGTCTAAACGAATGTTGTAGAGTATATTCCCGCCTACGCGTGCATATAAAGAGCGTCATGAACGGAGCTTGTATGCAAAAGTTATGGATTTTAGAAGTTTGGGACACAAAAATCGAGAAAACACTAAAACTGAGAAAATTCGCATGGTTGGGGTTCAACCACGTCACCTCGCATGAGAGGCCACCTCGTGTCCGCCACATGCTCGCTGCTGATTCGACCAAAGATGGGGCCCAATGAGAAGTCGACGCGCCTCGCATATGAAGCCGCCACCTGCCTTCCCCGTGTCGTGTCCGAAGCACGCCATCCGGCTTCCCTTCCTCGCATGCCAGCCACGTGCTCACTTCTCCTTGCTTCAGATCCAAGGCTCGCACCTATATAAAGGGTGCGAGATCTCCCGGCTAATTTTTAGAAATTGGCACTTTTCACCCCTAAATTTATATTTTTACTATATCAACTCCCCCCCCCCCCCCCCCCCCGAAGCCCCGATATCATTCCCAACACCTAAAATACGTTCTGGAGTGCCCGAAGACCCCGAGAAATTTATCTTTTTAGTTAGAAGCTCAACCCTCGCAAGGCCTAATTTTGAATAAATCTCTCGATTTTTTTATAGAAAAAAGCTAATTATAGGAACGAAGTGTTGCCCAAATTACTATTTTAACCCCCAGTTATTTCACGGTGAGTTTAATATACAGGAACAAGTGTATGTTATGTGTTATATGTGCTATGTGCTTTTCTGTGTTATTATCTCGTGTTGTTATTCCATGCTATTATGGTAGCAAAGTTATACCTTTGACCATGTGATCACTGAAAAGACTTAGATTCACAGTGATACTGGTATGTAGCCTCTGGCCATGTCGAGCATGTCTCGTAAGATAATGACTTCTATTCTATGGCATTGGCAGAAAGTTAGATATGTCTGAAAGCCTGAAATCTACCAAAACGTTTAATCAGAAATTGTATGTCTTCTGTGCCATTTGGGCCGAAGCGTTATTGATGTATATTATGTATTGAAATTATTATGTCTCACTGATTGTATATCAGTGAATCAAATCATTGATTGATCTGAAAAGCATGTCACATGATTTACATATGCCTTTGTTGTTCCTTGTTCCACTTTGCTTCTGCCATATTGAAGTATATTTATGGCATAATGTTATATTGTATCTATTATTGAACTCACTAAGCGTCACCGGTTACCCTCTCAATGTTTAGCAATTTCAGGAGATAAGTAAGCAGTATAGTCATATACTGTTGGAAGATTTAGAATAGTTTATACTATTAATTTTGTATTTAGGTTTATGTTTGTATAAAAACTTTAATATCCTGGGTAGTTTTGTAACTTACTAAAACTTAGTTGGTTTGTATCGAGTCGTTTGTAATCGAAATTATCAATGTAAAATATTATTTATGAATATGCATGTAGCATGTTTTGGAGTAATAATGTTTCATTTATGAAAGTGTGGGTCTTCCAATCATGGTATCAAAGCAGTAGTTTAAGCGAACTAAATCCCACGGATTGGTATTTAGACTTAAACTATTGGAAGTTCAATATATGAACGGATTCATTATAAGTATATGGATACAAACCATAGGACTTAAGTAAAGTATTAGGTAATAATAAATCCTAATATTCTAAAATACTATATTACTCCAAATTTCAGAGCAATGGCTGAATAGATGAGTAGCCATATGCCAGAGGTGTGCCGAGATCCTCGTCCTGATGAAGGAGACACTCCAGTATCCCCTCGTGAGGAGCGACTTATGGATAAACTTACTTGTTTTATTCTACAAACTCTTGAAGAAAAAAATAATGATAAAGGCAAAGAGAAAGTCACCGAAGAATCTTCTAAAGGGGAGACGAGACGTCCATCATTCAAAACTTTCGAGAGTAGTGGTGCTACAGAGTTTTCTGGTATCCGTAATCCCATAGTTGTTCTAACTTGGATTCAGACCATAGAGAAAGTATTCCATATCTCTAATGTGGATAATGAAGACAAGGCTAATTATGCTTCTGCAATGCTCATCGGAGAAGCCTTGGTCTGGTGGGAAGCTACATATGAAGCTCTCAACGAGTATGACCAGGAGAATATATCCTAGGAGATGTTCAAAACCCGTCTGCTAGGGAGGTATTGTCCTCTAGACATGTGGAGGAGATTGGAGAAGGAATTCCTCAAGCTTAAACAGGGAGGAATGACTGTGAATGAGGATGAAACTCAGTTTAATCAAAGGGCAAGGTTTGCTGCAAAGTATATTCCAACTGAAGATGAGAAAATTAAGTTATTCATGGAGGGACTACGACATGAAATCCACGATTTTGTTGTCAATAAGGATGTTCTGTCATTCGATAAAGCCGTTGAGTATGCTCGAAGACGCGATCATGACTTAGAAATACGTGGTGCCAGTCTTACTGTTCTGAAGCATCCACGTACTAAAAGAACTGTTCCTATTCCCTCTAATCCGCCAGCTCAATCCGTTCGATCTGAACCTAACAAGCAAGTGCAATCTCAGAGTTCTTTTCTTGGTCTTGGTACATCACAATCTTTTTCTATTCAATCACCTTCATGTCGCGTTTGTGGAAGGAATCATCTGGGCCAATGCAAAATAGACAAGGAATCCATTGTCTATTATTGATTTGGAAAAACGGGTCACATAAAGCCAGCTTGCCCAAGGAATGATGTGACTTGCTATGCATGTGGTATTACTAGCCACAAGAAGCGTTTTTGCCCTACTCTTACTATCCAAGTGGCGGGAAGTCAAGCTTCCGTTCAACAACCAAAGAATACTCCAACTAAAAAGGAGAAGGTGCCAGAAGCTTAGGGCCGTGCATTCCAGAATACCACAGAGGAGACATGTGAGGACCCGAATGTTGTGAAGGGTACATTTCTTGTCAACTCTAGGCCTGTTCACATCTTATTTCATTATGGTGCCTCAGATGCTTTTGTGTCTTATAAATTTGCGCATTCTTTTCAAACTGTTTGCTATGCACTTGCGCAACCATTTCACGTAGATACTGCAGGATGTATATCATTACTAGCTGATAAAATCTATAGGGATTGTGTCATAGAAATTGAAGGTTATAATTTTCTTGCTAACATGATCCCTATCTCCTTGCCCAACTTTGATATTATTCTCAGCATGGATTGGTTGTCAAAGAACCACGCAGAACTTTTGTGTTACGAAAAGATGGTATGCATTCTTATTGAAGGGGAAGATCCTATATATGTCTACGGTGAACAAAGAATCTTAAAAATAATCTATTTCCTCAAACCTCGTAAATTTATTGTTGGATAAGGTGTCTAAGTCCATAACTTATTTGGTATATACTTGACCCGACCTGGCATGGTCCATTTGGGTTGCATTTCATCCAAACTATTTATGGATAATTTTATGAGAGTTATACACATATGATTATTAATATATTATAAGTTATAATATATTAATATGAAGTCATGTTATTTAATTAGTCTTAGTCTTAAATTAATTATGAATTAATTTAGAGATTAAAAGGAAGACTAATTAGATTGTGGGCTATTGGTTTTATATGGTGTGGGCTAACACTCATTTGTTAATGGGTTAGGCTTGTATGGAAGTCCATGGATGATCCATGGAGCTTTTAACCCATGGATCCTTGGAAAAGGAAAGGTCATGGGTTATTAGGGTTTCACCCTAATCATGTACACTATATAAGCATGCTTATGTTGCATGAAATAGCCACTAGTGTGACTAGTGTCACTAAAGTAATTGTGTGTTTGTGTGTGGCCGATTTTAGAAGTGTGTATACACTCTCTCAAAGTTTTTCAAGAGTTTGTGGTGATTTGTGATTCCATTTGAAGCATTCACACTATTGGTGCTTGGCCCTCAAACTCCTTAGGAATCAAACTCATCATCAAAAGGTATGTAATCACATCTAATTCTTTTATGTTTAAAAGTACCACATGCCATGTTAGATAGGTTATGAACCTTGGAAAAATTATTATTTTGCATGTATTTAGACAAACATAGATCCAAGGTTTATTAGGGTTGCATGCACACTTAGGAAGTGTTAGATTGCTCAAAACCCAACAGTGGTCTCAAAGCCTAGGCTTGTTTTCTTGAATACTTGATGCAAATTGCTGAAAATCGAAGTTTATGTGTTGTCTGCACAGCAGACTCGCCGAGTCCATGAAGGGACTCGACGAGTCCAAGACAAAATTCATCCAACTCGGCGAGTTGGTTCATGCACTCGACGAGTTGGACCCCCAGACAGCATATCTTCGAGTTTTGGTGCTGGAATTGGTCTAGAATCATTACCTTAAACTGTTTTGGACTCATAAAACCTATTTTTGATGTGGTAATGATGATGGTGGACCAATTTCAAAGTTATAATCAAAATTTCAAGTTTATATGTGTTCATATGATTCTTGAAATTGTTGATGTGGATGTTCATGTTCATATGAGTTTTGTTAGATCATAGGAATTATTTGCAAATTGTTTGTTAGTTAATTCTTGATCTTAATGTGTTTCAATGGAATTCATAATTTGTCCTCAAGTTATGGAATTCCAAAAGTTTTTTCTTTTAAATGTTTTTAAGAAGTTGTAGGTTACATTTTCTTGAAGAGTTTTTCCCATAAATGTTTTATGGACTTCATAACTTGTTCTCAATTTATGGATTTCCAAGAGACTCTTCATTAAAAGTATTAAACACTTAATTAAAACTCATAAGTTATGAATATCCAAAAGTTTTGAAGAGTTACAAAACTTGCCCTCAAGTTTTGGAATTTGGAAAAGTTTCACACACTTTAATAAACTTTAATTCCAACACTTAGAATTTTAAATGTTAAAATTCAACACTTATACTATTTATAACATTAATCGTTAATTATTATATATATGTATAAGAACAAGTCATTTTACCGTTAGTAGGCCTCATTCACGAAGCTGGTCTATAAGGTGGGTATAAGGTTGTTGCCTATAAAATGGCAACTTAATGGGTGTCCACTCTCACCCACCGCTTGCTTGATCGGTGGAGGGTCGTTAGCCGAACGGGTAGGACAATGACTTTAAATTCTCATTAAAAGTATAATGATTATTATAAAGTAACTAAATATATGTATATATATATATATATATATATATATATATATATATATATTTAATTCCCATTCTTAGTTACTTTAGGAAAAATGTGAATTTGGTGCTAGCCCATGGAATTCACACTTTGTACCTTACCAAGTCATTGGTGGAGCGTGTGTGGTTAACCGGCACACTAACTTGGACTAGTAAGGACCACGAAGGGTGACTTAATGTTTGTCATAGATCAATGGAGCGTGTGTGGTTAACCGGCACATTGATTAGGTGATAATATTAAGGGTACCAAGTGAATTGGTATGGTTATTCACACCTTGTTTTGTGATCCTCGGCATCCCAGTCACAAAATTTGAGAGGGCACACTCGAGATTGAAACATGCCATTGAAAAGTTCAATGAATCTCAAAAGATCTAGGAATTTCAAATCCAATCAAAACCTAATAAATTATTTCGTTTTTCATGGTGGAAATTGGTGAATCGTCATTCGCCTACCTTCAAATATTTTATAGCTTGGATTACGGCATCCCTCTTCCAAGTTATAAAATATTGTGTTGGGTCCTAGCCTTAATATTTCATATTGGGTGTTATATTAAGGATTTTGAATCAACTAACTTGATTTTCTCCCATTATAGATGTCTGGTTCAGACAACTATGATCTTCCCAAATCTCTTGAAGATGGTGTCCCTCAACATCATGCTTCACTTCCTCCACCTCCTCCAATTATTCTCCTTCACCCACAAGTTCATGAAAAGTTTAAAGTCACTCAACCCTATTGGCAAGCATAGTCTATGTGTGCTCACATCTTGGAGATAAAATCACATATTGACAAGCCGGGAGAGTTGGGTGTCAAAGTCTCGTGAAAGTTGGATGTTCAATCACTTTCTTAGTAACATAGTGAGTCTCTTTGGGACTACTATGAGACAGACTATGACATGACCCTTAATGATGTTATCTATTTGCTTGGTGTTGTGGAGTCAGATATGATTTGGAACACCAGTAAAGCAAATTTTATTAAAAGATCAACTTCCCAAACCTTAAATGGACATTGGCAATGGTAGCATTGGATATCTAGAAAAGCATTTCTCTTCCCAATGGAAAGGGATCGGCTATAGTCAACTCGGTTGACCAAATGGTAAAGAGAAAGGCTAAGTCTGAGATAGTCTCATGTGCCATTACCAAAGGGTCTATATGTTTTATTGCCAAAGGGAGAGACACTGATTGCGAAGCTGCCATATTTACATGAAAGATCATAAGATTGATCAAGTCAAAAAGTTTGACTCTACTTCAGTTAAAGTCCACTGACTAACTCTATTAAGTTCCTATTTTGAGATTCTTATTACATAATGTGAATGGGTCACATGCTGATGTTTTAAGAATCAAAGAAATGATAGGAAGCTTAAAGTAAGTATATGTTGATTCTGATTGCGAAGGTGGGTTTCGATCGCATGGTTCGGTAATCAGAATTTTGAGCTGTTACTTAAGAGTTATAATATATTGCTTATGAATAGATAACAACAGGGTTTTCATGTGGATTGTAAGGATAAGTTTTTTCGCAAAGTTTTAAAATAAAAGAAAAAAAGGGTTTTAATTTTATTTATTTTAAAAATATCCTTACAATGGCATATATGGAAAATTGTTGCTTATATGTTTCCAGTAATAGCAATATTGGAAAGTGGATTTGATTCTTTCATTTGTGGTAGTGTCTGAATTTACCAAATGAAGAAAGTTTTTCATCACCCAAGTTTCAATTGGACAGAAACTTGGAATCATACAAGTTGTATTGTATGATGAATGAGAATTTTCATCTTTGACAATTAAGACTAATTCTTTGATCACATGTATATGTGAGTCAATTGAAAGACTAAGGAATTAGTTACACTGGGTGTGCGCTGGTCAAGGTCCACCACAAAGATTGATTTGTCATGATTTACTAAAGATTAGTAATTATGATCATACTTATAAGGTTAAGTATAATTCTGTAACATTGGAAAGGTTACCATGTATGACAAAACAAATGAGAAGAATCAAATTAGGCAGAAAGATAAAAGTTTCTCAAATCTGAAAGGATGGGAGAGTACTTTAGTATCATATTTCATGATCATCTTAATGATTATGAAACCATATCACAAATCCATACTCTAAGGACGTCTTAGTGCATTGTTATGGCTAAGAAGAGAGGTCATGAATTGTTGGATTGGTTAAAATCAAGAAGATGAGTCATACTTCGTTCCTAAACAATTCTTAAAGTCATACTCCAAGATGGTAACCTTGAGTGACATAAAGGAAGATTTATTAACACTAGTCAAATGTAAGAGTAAAATGTTTTCTACTCTTGTACATTTAAGATTGGTAAGTTGTGATGTCTTGGATGAGACAAAGACCAACCAAGACCAATTATGTGAAGTGTTAGTCTTGATAAGAATCCGCACTATCCCTTGAATATTTGTTTTGTCAAGGAATGGTTATTGACTGTGGAAACTTATATGTCAAAGGGACAGTGGGAGCCTTAAAGATCCTGAAAGAGTTTCAAGATTTAATCAAGAGTAAAACCTGTAATTTATCACTAGCACACAACTTAAGGTTTGCAACCTATCGTGTTGACATAATTCTTATTTCTGTACCTACTTCAAATAAGTTGAATTTGCATGTGAGTTATCAGAGTTCAACTTGGAAGCATTGGTGGGCATTGTGCTGCCAAGGTGACAAGAAACTAAGATTGAACAAGTTTAATCCATGTAAGGCTGAATTTGTCATCAACCTTATCTTGTGATTATGGTTTTGACAAATTCACATGGATAGGAACTCATACACTATAAAATCTAAGTGTCATAAGGTTTCTCTCCGATTCATGAAAATGATGGTGAGGAAATGCTTTCACTAAGTAGATTTTAAGTAGATAGCAATTGTGTTATTTGCATTTTCAAAAGTCGTTAGTGGAGCGCATGTGGTTAACCGGAACACTAACATGGACTTGTGAGAAATGGAAAAGGTCTAAGGAATTGAGACTATGATTACGGCATCCCTTTTCATAGTTCTGGAAACTGTTTAGACACACATGTGAGCTATCTAAGAAAGGGTGTATGAATCTAAATTTCAGAAGTCCAGCAGATTTCTTGAAATATATCAGAGCTAGTGGGAGCATAAGTGTTATGCTGATAATCATCATGTTAGTGGGAGCATGATAATTATGTTTAGTGTTGCAAATTAGCAAGGTTAATTATAAAAAACAAAAGTTTCAATTCGTGAAGTTTCAGGGGTTGAAAAGTTGTTTTGCTATAATTAAGGGAGAGGAAATTATACTTCATTTAAATTCTAGAAGCTTAGATTGAGATTTTAATCATCTTTAGTTAAGGACATATATATGAATTTTATGTCTGAATGGTTCGACTTAAGGAAATTCTATATATATATTGCGTTCTCAAAATTCAATTATGACTACGGCATCCCTCTTCATAGTTAAATTTTGAAAACATGGCAAATAAAAAATATTGTAGCAAAAGACTGGTCTAGCCCCTTGTCTTTATGTGAGACATCATGAATCGTGTCCCATATGCTTCAGATATAGGATCGATTTCATGTGCTATAATATTCATCCTTTCTAAATTTTCCAAATGCTCAGGGCATTTAAAAGGGAAAATTCTAGAACTGGATATCACTATAGTGATTAAGCAATTGTCGAGGACAAATCTAAGGTTCGCCAAAGATTGGTTGCTCAGGAAAAGTTGGGAGTATGATGTAAGTTGTCGGAAAGGACCGTATTGACATGTTCTAAAAAGAAGTAACTCTTGTTCGGAAGTGATAGTCAAAATGGGACTATGGAAATGTCTCCATAGGTGGAAGTTATTCAATCTATGTAAGATTAGAAAACCTTAATGCAAGAAGGATGTTCAAAGCAATGTACTTTGAATATGAGACTTCAGTTCCATAGAAGTTGACCTTATTTTTAATACTCTGTAATGACTGGTGACAAGGTTTTGGTGACTTTTTAAATAATCATTACAAGAGGAACATTGCATAAAAGTTTAAAATCTAACATATTTTTTGGTAAATGATAGGAATCGGGGATTCTCACATTTAGAATAAGAATTTGGGATTGTGAAATGAGTATCATTGGAATCATGTTCAATTGATCTACATCACAATGTAAGGATCATAGACAAACATAGTGTACATACTTGGAGTATGGTATAACTATTGTTTAGAAAAACAAAGTGTACATGCCAGGAGCATGGGACGACTGTTGTTTTTATTCAAGTCTTAAGTTGATTGTTTGAAACATTATACAATGAATAATGTGTATCAATATGGTGATAAATAAAAGGTGGTTCTATTTATACTCAAAAGGGTTCTAAGACCATATTGGATTCGATTATTATTGTGTTTCACTTTGCATGTTTTGACTTCCAAAATAGCTAGGTAATTCTTTCTGAATGACTAAGTTATTTAAACACTCCACAGTCGTTCATATGTTGGAAGTAGGTATGAATCAAGACTGTCATGAATCGAGTTTGTAGATGGCAAAATGGGTTTAGTCATAGCAATGGTTGCTACAACATTCATGAGTGCTCATAAGTTATGAGTATTGGAATAAACCCACGCTCACTTGTATCACTTCATGGAATTTATCTCGAGTGATCGTGAGACAGTAATATCATATAAATCTTTAAACCTAGAGATATGAGTTGTTACCTATGAGTTGGTTGTGCATTGATTGCACGTAAACGCATCAGTAACTTGATGTTATAAAACGTGCCTTTGTGTACAATTCAACAAGTAGTAGAACAAGTATATGAGTCGAAGTTTATCTTTTCCTTCTAGAAATAGAAGCGATATCTAGGCCCCTCGATGATTTTGTTGTGACCTATGTACCGGCCGGTTAGAACTAAATTGATGTGTTCGATTAAGTTCTTTGTCAAACAAATCAAAAATCGGGAAACAAACTGCTAGACAATAAGTACGACGTTGTTCCATGTATTTGTCCGGCTGATATCATGAGAACAGAGGATTATATGATCACTTATCTAAAATGGCGCTTCTTAGTTCAACAGAGTTTTCGAGAGCTATGATTGCTGGTTGGTTCCTGAAGTAACATATGCAAATATAGTTATTAGACTTATCCAAGTGGGAGTCTGTTGGATAAGGTGTCTAAGTCCATAACTTATTTGGTATATACTTGACCCGACCCAGCATGGTCCATTTGGGTTGCATTTCATCCAAACTATTTATGGATAATTTTATGAGAGTTCTACACATATGATATTAATATATTATAAGTTATAATATATTAATATGAAGTCATGTTATTTAATTAGTCTTAGTCTTAAATTAATTATGAATTAATTTAGAGATTAAAAGGAAGACTAATTAGATTGTGGGCTATTGGTTTTATATGGTGTAGGCTAACACTCATTTGTTAATGGGCTAGGCTTGTATGGAAGTCCATGGATGATCCATGGAGCTTTTAACCCATGGATCCTTGGAAAAGTGTAACAACGCAAATTTTCAAATAAATTTTTCATTTAAAATAAAGTGATTTCATTCAACCAAAAGTATTTATTCCATGCTCCATATCAAATACATAAATAAAAATCCCCAAGATCTCAAATAGCAGCAGTGTGTATGCATCATGCCGGCGCCTTCCCACGGTCCTCGCTAGTACCTGAAACACATACATAACAACTAGTAAGCATAAATGCTTAGTGAGTTCCCCAATATACAACTTACACAGATACGCCTTTCCAGGCCCTGACCTTCCGGTCTACAATACATTGCCTTCCGGCCCGTAACATAATCGCCTTCCGGCCCATCTCATATTGCCTTCCGGCCCGTATCATATTGCCTTCCGGCCCGTATCATATTGCCTTCCGGCCCATAGTATATTGCCTTCCGGCCCATAACATTTACAACACATAAAACATTTAATATATACACATAGCACATACATCATACATCATACCTGACCTTTCTGTCACATAACATATCGCCTTCCGGCCCGTATATACATCCATATCATGCATAGCATCTACCTTTCTATTTATAGCATAAATAACACATATCATGTACGACCTTCCGGTCTCACAGTCATACCCTTCCGGGTGAAGTATAATGAGAAGACTCACCTCGTAGTATGTAACTATAAACTCTTGAAACCACTCGCACTCGGTCCGCCGATCTGCAGACTCCCTATAATACCATATACCCTTATTAATAACCTTATCAAACAAGACAACTGACCCTACGAAATTACATGCAGGTCAACTCTGGTCAACGGTCAACTTGACCGGACTCGTCGAGTGCAAAGGCGACTCGACGAGTCTAGACGTCCTCCCCAACTTTCCCTGTTGTTCCCCTTTCTACTCGTCGAGTATCCCTCTTGACTCGACGAGGTCCTCGTGGAAGAATCGCGGGGCCACCCCGACTCCACTCGCCGAGTCTGAAGAACAACTCGGCGAGTCCCAGTGAATCTTCAAGCTACTCGCCGAGTCTGCTCATCCGACTCGGTGAGTCCATGCCATGCAGTCGATCAACTGCTTCCTAAAACACGTATGGTCCCGAAATACACACTCATGGGACTATCTGGACCTCTAAACATCCTATTACTGGGGTATAAACACTTGGGTAACAACATAATAATCCATCTAATCATCAAATGGGTTCTATAAACCCTAACTTCATATACACATCAATCACAGAAGAACGAAATCCGAGATATTACCTGATTGATGCACTTTCTGTGTCCCCAATCCTCAGAACGTGATTCTCTTGCTATTCCTTTAGCTAAACCTTCCTCTTCCTTGCACACAACTCTTCCAAACCCAACAATGGTCTTCAATCCTTGCTCCAGATACACACAATCGTTCTACGGTTCTTCTCAGTAAGCAAAAACGAACAATGACGGCCTAAGAGGCGTTATATACGATCCAAAACCAAACGGCTAGGGTTTCTGCTGAACAGCGTCGACTCGCCGAGTCCTTAATGGACTTGTCGAGTCCAGTCGCGAATCTGCGACCAAGTCTGTGGTCCTACTCGGCGAGTCAGGCACCAACTCGCCGAGTCCCCTCCTAAAAATGCCCCAAAAATAGTTTTAAAGCAATACCTGAAATTCCGGGCTGTTACAACTCTCCCCCACTAGAACTGGACTTCGCCCTCGAAGTCTCACTCTGCGAATAACTCCGGATGTTGCTCCCGCATTTCACGCTCCGGCTCCCAAGTCATCTCCGATCCCTTCCGGTGTTGCCACTGAACCAACACCAGAGGTACCTCCTTGTTCCGCAGAACCTTGATCTTCCGATCCCTGATAGCTACTGGTCTCTCGGCGTAATTCAGGCTCACATCCACCTGAATATCCTCTAACGGAACCACCGCCGATTCATCGGCTATACACTTCCTCAACTGTGATACGTGAAAGGTATTGTGAATCTGACCCAGCTCTGCTGGCAACTCCAACCGATAAGCTACCCGACCTACCCTTGCAATTACACGAAATGGACCTATGAACCGGGGCCCCAACTTGCCCCTCTTTCTGAACCGGATCACTCCCTTCCAAGGAGAAACCTTCAGGAGAACGAAGTCGCCAACCTGGAATTCCAGCTCGGACTGGCGTCTGTCTGCATAACTCTTCTGTCGGCTCTGGGCGGTCAATAACCTCTGCCTAACCTGCTGAATCTGCTCTGTCATCTGGAGTACGATCTCTGTACTGCCCATCACTCTCTGACCCACCTCTCCCCAGCAAATGGGGGTCCGACACCTCCTACCATACAACAACTCAAAAGGTGGCATACCAATGCTCGAATGATGGCTGTTGTTGTAGGAAAACTCTGCCAAGGGTAAATACGCATCCCAGCTACCCCCGAAGTCTAACACACACGCTCGAAGCATGTCCTCCAGTGTCTGAATCATCCGCTCGCTCTGCCCGTCGGTCTGGGGATGGTATACGGTACTAAAATGCAGTTTAGTACCCAGCTCCTCATGAAATTTCTTCCAGAACCTGGAAGTGAAACGTACATCACGGTCTGAAACAATCGAGATCGGCACTCCATGCCGAGATACTACCTCTCTCACGTATAACTCCGCCAACTTCTCCGCTGATGAACTCTCGCTAATGGCAAGGAAGTGTGCACTCTTCGTCAATCTATCCACAATCACCCAAATTGCATCGACTCCCCTAGCAGTTCTTGGCAATTTGGTGATGAAATCCATAGTAATCTGCTCCCACTTCCACTCAGGAATCTCCAAGGGCTGCAACTTACCATGCGGTCTCTGGTGCTCAGCCTTAACCCTACGGCAGGTCAAACACCTCTCAACGAACCACGCGACGTCTCTCTTCATGCAAGGCCACCAATATTCCTTTCTCAAGTCCAAATACATCTTCGTAGCACCGGGATGGATCGAGAATTTCGATCTATGAGCCTCCTCAATCAAAGTAGCACGCGTACCGCCCACGAATGGTACCCAAATCCGACCCTGAAACGTCAGAAGTCCTCGTCCATCCTTAACAAACTCTGAAATTAACCCAACGACCCGCTCTTTCTTCTGCATCTCGGATCTCACAACCTCGGCTTGTGCCCCACGAATAGCATCTAATACCGGAGTCATCACCGTCAGTCTCAGACATACGTCTCGCAATGGAGTGCTCTCCGCTCTACGACTCAATGCATCGGCTACCACATTAGCCTTGCCTGGGTGGTATAGGATCTCACAGTCATAATCCTTAACCACGTCCAACCATCTCCTCTGACGCATATTTAGGTTGGGTTGATCCATCAAATACTTCAAACTCTTATGGTCCGTGTATATAGTACAACGAACCCCGTACAGGTAGTGACGCCAAATTTTGAGAGCAAACACTACTGCCCCCAACTCTAAGTCATGCGTGGGATACCTCGCCTCGTGAGGCTTTACCTATCTCGATGCATAAGCTATTACATGGCCCCTCTGCATCAACACCGCACCCAGTCCCGAAATCGACGCGTCGCAATATACGACAAAATCCTCCATCCCTTCCGGGAGAGCTAATACCAGGGCTTCGCACAGTCTCTGACGAAGTGTCTCGAAGGAAGTCTGCTGCTCGGGTCCCCATGAGAATGTAACACCCTTCCGGGTCAACCTGGTGAGCGGTACCGCAATCTTGGAGAAGTCCCTAATAAACCTCCGATAGTACCCCGCCAACCCAAGGAAACTCCTGATCTCGGAAGGTGACTTCGGTGCCTCCCAACTCATCACTGCTTCCACCTTGGCCGGATCGACCAATATCCCTGCCTAATTAACAACATGTCCAAGAAATTGGACCTCCCGCAACCAGAAGTCACATTTGGAGAATTTTGCATATAGCTTCTCCGACCTCAGTACCTCAAGGACCTCCCTCAAATGTCCCTCATGTTGCTCTCTAGTTCGCGAATACACTAGGATGTCGTCGATAAATACGATCACAGACCGATCCAGCATTGGCCTGCATACCCTGTTCATGAGGTCCATGAACACTGCCGGGGCATTGGTGAGCCCGAAAGGCATCACCACGAACTCGTAATGCCCATACCGCGTCCTGAATGCTGTCTTCTAGACGTCCTCATCCCGCACTCTTACCTGATGGTACCCTGATCTCAGATCGATCTTGGAAAACCAAGATGCCCCTTGCAACTGATCGAATAGATCATCGATCCTCGGTAACGGATAGCGGTTCTTGACCGTCACCTTGTTCAACTCCCGGTAATCAATACACATCCGGTGTGAACCATCCTTCTTCTTGACGAATAGAATCGGTGCTCCCCACGGCGAGCTACTCGGCCGAATAAATCCTTTCCCCAGCAACTCCTGAAGTTGCGAGGACAACTCTTGCATCTCTGGAGGTGCAAGACGATAAGGCACCTTCGCAATAGGCGCAGCCCCCGGAATCAGATCGATACCAAACTCTACTTGCCTCGCAGGAGGTATTCCCGGCAACTCCTCAGGAAAAACATCTGAAAACTCGCGCACCACTGGAACCTCCTCCACTGTCCTCGGTCTCTCGGAAGCCTCCCGCGTATCCATCACATACGCCACAAAACCTCTACATCCCTGCTGTAGGCATTGCCTCGCCCTAGCGGCCGAACAAAAAGCTGATCCCGAACGGGTACCCTCGCCGTATACCGTAAGAACTCCCCTACTAGGGTCTCGTATAGTCACCAGCTGATGCTCGCAGTCGATGACGGTGCTAAATCGGCTCAACCAGTCCATGCCCACGATGACACAGACATCCCCCATCGCAATAGGAATTAGGTCAATCGGAAACGCAACCCCGAAAATCTCTAGCACGCATCCCCGAAGAACCTCCGTGGCACAAACCACCCTCTCGGCCGCAATAGAAACGCTCAGAGGCCGACTTAAATGCTCACGACCAATGCCGATATGCTGACTAAAAGCTAACGATACAAAGGATCTACTCGCACCCGAATCAAATAACACTAGAGCAGGCATAGAGTTCACAAGAAAAGTACCTACACATACATCAACATAAGCATAACATTTCGACTTTAAAGTAAATACGCGAATGATAGCATACCTGCTACAACATCGGGCGCAGCGCGGACCTCCTCCGCAGTCAGCTGAAAGGCTCTCCCGCGAGCCCTCGGGGCCTCGACCTTCGCCGGTCGGGTCTCAGTAGTCCTGGTAGTAGGTGTAGATCCCTGACGAAGTTGCGGGCACTCGGCCTTCCGATGGCCTGTCTGGTTGCAATGAAAGCAAACCATAAACCCCTTAGGGCAATCCCTGGCAATGTGTCCTTCCTTGCCACACTTGTAGCAACCCCCCGCTCGACACGTCCCCTCATGACCCTTGCCGCACTTTCCGCAAGTGCGGCCCTTCGGACCTCCCATCCTCGAATCAGCGGACTTGATCCGCTTGGCTGCCGGCCGCCGATCCACCTGCCGAGACTCGGCCTCCTCCCTGGCCTGGGTCTCCAACTCGATCTCGCGCTTCCTGGCGTTCGCCTGAAGCTCAGTGAAAGTACGATAGGTGGAGTTTGACACAAACTCCCGGATATCCCTCCTCAGAACGCCCAAATACCGGCTCATCCGTGACTGCTCTGTAGATACCAGCTCGGGGCAGAACATCGCCCTCTCATGAAACTTCCGTGTGACCACTGCAACAGAATCAGCACCCTGCTTAAGGGTCAAGAACTCCTGAATCAATCGTTCCCTCTCCACTGGGGGAACGTACTCATCCCTGAACATCTCAGTAAACCTCTCCCATGTCACCGCTGAAATCTCCGCCAGAGTGAAGTTCGCCGTTACGCACTTCCACCAATCCTTCGCTCCCAGACGGAGCTAGTTCAAGGCGAACCGTACCCTCAGGTGCTCCGGGCATGAGCAAGTATAGAAGCACCCCTCAATGTCGGCGATCCACCTCATCGCCGCAATCGGATCCTGCGTCCCATCGAACTCAGGGGGTTTCGTGTTGCTGAATTCCCGGAATAGCAACGAATCACCCCCTTGCGGCCTAGCAGCGGCCACAGCTGCGGTGGCGGCAGCGACTGCAGCTTCAGTCAGTGCGGCGTACCGCTCCTCAAACTCCTCCATCAGGGTGGTCTTAATGGACCCAAACATCTCCGGGATCTCAGCCCGAACCGCCGCAGCTACCTCCTCCTGAATCATCTGACGAATCTCCTCGTCACTCATACTGCTCGAACTCGCTCCGTGGTGTGTCGTAACCATAATGTCTCTGAAATATAACATAAGATTATCAGAGACTCCATCAAGTACTGTTGCACTCGATAACGCAACCCTACTCAGTCTCCGACATCCAGGGATTCATACTTGGGTCGCCCACCGACCCGGTGTCTTCGGTAGTACGGGCCCAATACTACCGACCACACTGTATCAGCATTCGTCCCAAATCTTCCTCCCCGAACCCCGAATAGTGAGTACTCTACTTCTAATATGCACTACCTACCTGCACGCTACCGAATATCTCATATAAGCAATCTTCCTAGACTAAGGCATCACAAAACAGGCCATTCTAGTCCTATCATGTATACCTAGTCTTCTAGCATGCATAACAATTCATAATTCAGTGCATATCATAACATTGTAAGGTATTCTGGGGATCTTTACCGTTCGGGCGCTGGCTGATCGTACACACTGCTTCTTTCTTGTTTACCACTTTACCATTTATAAAAGTTTATGTATTTATTATTTTTAAAAGATTTTTCCTCAAATCCTCGGTTTGAGTTCAGTTACACCCGAAGGTACACCCGAATCCCTCAAACCAAGGCTCTGATACCAATTGTAACAACGCAAATTTTCAAATAAATTTTTCATTTAAAATAAAGTGATCTCATTCAACCAAAAGTATTTATTCCATGTTCCATATCAAATACATAAATAAAAATCCCCAAGATCTCAAATAGCAGCAGTGTGTATGCATCATGCCGGCGCCTTCCCACGGTCCTCGCTAGTACCTGAAACACATACATAACAACTAGTAAGCATAAATACTTAGTGAGTTCCCCAGTATACAACTTACACACATACGCCTTTCCAGGCCATGACCTTCCGGTCCACAATACATTGCCTTCCGGCCCGTAACATAATCGCCTTCCGGCCCATCTCATATTGCCTTCCGGCCCGTATCATATTGCCTTCCGGCCCATAGTATATTGCCTTCCGGCCCATAACATTTACAACACATAAAACATTTAATATATACACATAGCACATACATCATACATCATACCTGACCTTTCTGTCACATAACATATCGCCTTCCGGCCCGTATAAACATACATATCATGCATAGCATCTACCTTTCTATTTATAGCATAAATAACACATATCATGTACGACCTTCCGGTCTCACAGTCATACCCTTCCGGGTGAAGTATAGTGAGAAGACTCACCTCGTAGTATGTAACTATAAACTCTTGAAACCACTCGCACTCGGTCCGCCGATCTGCAGACTCCCTATAATACCATATACCCTTATTAATAACCTTATCAAACAAGACAACTGACCCTACGAAATTACATGCAGGTCAACTCTGGTCAACGGTCAACTTGACCGGACTCGTCGAGTGCAAAGGCGACTCGACGAGTCTAGACATCCTCCCCAACTTTCCCTGTTGTTCCCCTTTCTACTCATCGAGTATCCCTCTTGACTCGACGAGGTCCTCGTGGAAGAATCGCGGGGCCACCCCGACTCCACTCTCCGAGTCTGAAGAACAACTCGGCGAGTCCCAGTGAATCTTCAAGCTACTCGCCGAGTTTGCTCATCCGACTCGGCGAGTCCATGCCATGCAGTCGATCAACTGCTTCCTGAAACACGTATGGTCCCGAAATACACACTCATGGGACTATCTGGACCTCTAAACATCCTATTACTGGGGTATAAACACTTGGGTAACAACATAATAATCCATCTAATCATCAAATGGGTTCTATAAACCCTAACTTCATATACACATCAATCACAGAAGAACGAAATCCGAGATATTACCTGATTGATGCACTTTCTGTGTCCCCAATCCTCAGAACGTGATTCTCTTGTTGTTCCTTTAGCTAAACCTTCCTCTTCCTTGCACACAACTCTTCCAAACCCAACAATGGTCTTCAATCCTTGCTCCAGATGCACACAATCGTTCTAGGGTTCTTCTCAGTAAGCAAAAACGAACAATGACGGCCTAAGAGGCGTTATATACGATCCAGAACCAAACGGATAGGGTTTCTGCTAAACAGTGTCGACTCGCCGAGTCCCTAATGGACTCGTCGAGTCCAGTCGCGAATCTGCGACCAAGTCTGTGGTCCTACTCGGCGAGTCAGGCACCAACTCGCCGAGTCCCCTCCTAAAAATGCCCCAAAAATAGTTTTAAAGCAATACCTGAAATTCCGGGCTGTTACAAAAAGGAAAGGTCATGGGTTATTAGGGTTTCACCCTAATCATGTACAATATATAAGCATGCTTATGTTGCATGAAATAGCCACTAGTGTCACTAGTGTCACTAGAGTATATGTGTGTTTGTGTGTGGCCGATTTTAGAAGTGTGTATACACTCTCTCAAAGTTTGCCAAGAGTTTGTGGTGATTTGTGATTCCATTTGAGGCATTCACACTATTGGTGCTTGGCCCTCAAACTCCTTAGGAATCAAACTCATCATCAAAAGGTATGTAATCTCATCTAATTCTTTTATGTTTAAAAGTACCACATGCCATGTTAGATAGGTTATGAACCTTGGAAAAATTATTATTTTTCATGTATTTAGACAAACATAGATCCAAGGTTTATTAGGGTTGCATGCACACTTAGGAAGTGTTAGATTGCTCAAAACCCAACATTTATATCGAAGGGGTGCCTTATCTATCTGGCCTACAAAGTTGATATCTCAAGAGAGCAGAAGAAAACTGTAAATAATGTTCCCATTGTTATCGAATATCCTGATGTTTTTCTCGATGATTTCCCTAGATGTCACACCCCGAAAACCAAAGGCGGAAACGTCTCCGGGGTTGACTCCAAGTTGTGTATCAATTCCAATGTACATAGTAATCACAGTAAACAAACATTACATTACATATATATGAAAGTTTACATTTGTTTCAAAAGTAAAGTTATACAAGATATACATATGCATCATATTAACAAAAGTTGAGACGAGTCTTCCACGCACTCCGTCTTCATCAAAAGAGATCACCGGGTACCTGTCTAACTTGGACCTGAGAATACAAGCGGTTTGAAAATCAGCATAAAGCTGGTGAGTTCATAAGCGGTTTTGTTTTGTGAAAATGTATCGGTTTCCTTCAGTTTCCGAAAAGATTTGTTATCCAAGAAAATCCCATATTTTCTTATGTAAAGTTGGTGAAGTTATCATTGATTACCAATTCGATTATGTATTGTATTCTACCCCAGGAAAATCCCATATTTTCCTAATTATAAGATCGGTTATATAACACAAAGTATAGTTTAACATCCAAAACTATATAATGAAAATCTTGGGATCACTATCCTGAAAGACATATATAAGATAGTTTAACACATCCGAAAGTACAGGTTTAAGATCATGGGACTATCATCCCGGACTAGACACTAGATAAGTTAATGTATATATGTAAATATAGATTGAAATCATGGGATCACTATCCCGAATAAGATATAGATTTAGAAAACCATGGGATCACTATCCCGTATAAGATATAGTTAAAGACACAAAACCTTGGGATCATTATCCCGTATAAGATATAGATTTAGAAAGCCATGGGATCATTATCCCGTATAAGTTATAGATACGAAACCATGGGATCACTATCCTGTATAAGTTATAGTTAATGACCATGGGGAAAGACATCTCGTACAAGTTATAAAATAGTTAGATTGATACCATGGGATCACTATCCCGAAAGAGATATAGGAATAAACCATGGGATCACTATCCCGTATAGGACATCGATATAAAATAGTTTGATAATACCATGGGATCACTATCCCGAAAGAGATCTAGAAACAATATCATGGGATCACAATCCCGAAAGAGATATAAAATATAGATGCAAAACCATGGGATCACTATCCCGAACGAAATATAGATTCTAAACCCAAACTGTGAATAAGCTGGTATTAATACATGTTGTGAGTCGGGTAACCATACTAATACGACAACGTGAACTCCTTGACGTTTGTAAGACGTCGAAACGATATCCAGAAATTTGTCACCCCAGGCGTGCCCGCCTAACTGTAGCTAGCAGTTAAGGTGTGGGATTGTCAGTCCCGAATAGATCTATTCACAAATTCCGCGCTCTCCCTCCAGGAGACTCTGGTTACACTTCCGGGGAGGATTTACTGATCATCCATAAAGGGTAGTGACTATCTCACAAACTAGTACTAAACTATTCACAGGGTTTTTGTAAGATATCGATATACAGAAGATTATGAAACATAGTACAATAAAGTATAGATACATACATGAAATTATCTGACAATACATTAAAATGATACGGAGATAAACTGAAACAGACATAGTTTATCTAATAACTTGATATAGATATCAGTATACGATAGAAAGAACAGAAAAGACCCCCAAATTATTCCCATAATAATTTGATTAGTTTGATTGTTTCATTAACTAAAATCCATTTAGTTGAAATCGAATAGTCATTCCTTATGCTCAGCATAAAACATAAGGAGTAAAAGAGTTTATAAGTTTGTAAGATATTGTTTGAAACATATCAATGTTGTGATTGGAAAACAGTTATAGTTTGCTTGTATTCCCCCCCTGAAAACATTGAAAACAGTGAAAAAGCCGTAGGGGTATGAACTCACCGGACGAGATACGAGACGGTTTGGATGCTAAGAGCTGAGTCGGGACTTGTAAACGCACGAGGTTCCTAATTATGAAGTAAAGATACACATTTGAATCTAATTAGGACTTAGATTGATTGTCGGATAGGGACCAATGCTTCAGGTCACGATAACACTCCGATACAAGTGTTTGATGGGACCCGGGTGGCGTTTAGGGACATGAATGACACAAGGGACTTGGGAGATGAGTTGGGACATCAAAGGAATACTCTCTTTAAGGGAGTTCACGGCCTAAACACAAATCCCCATGAGTTTACGGCCGTAAACTCATGATGGGTGGTTTATGGTGCAAATTGGACTTCCAACACTTAGGGGATAATTTCTAGACTTGGTTTAAGGACTTGGAATGATTACTAAACATCAAATAGATCCCTTTTATGGGAGTTTACGGCCTAGCTTAGCTCCATGGCCATAAACCCCTATTTTTCCAAGAAAATGATGTTAAATGGTTCCAAAACAAATCACATGTGATTGGTAGAATTAATCCAAGGCCTAACATGAGTTTGCATGTGATTTTTGAGGTGTTTGTGGAGTTTACAGCCCATGAAACCCCTTTCATGGCCGTAAACTCTAGTATATGGTGTTCCAAGGTGTTTCAAGGTCTAGAACATGCATGAAAGGACTTCTAAAATTCATCTAAGGGCCTTAGGGGTGTATAGTTTGCATTCTAACACCAAAAATTTTGGAGTTTACGGCCCAAGAACATGCCTTGGCCGTAAACTCTTAGAAACCCCACAAATGATGTGTTTAAGGCCCTCAAACTATTTTTGGTTGGTCCCTTGATTTATTCCAAGGCTTTTGGTGGTGTTGGATGGCTTTCTAACACCTTAAAATGGGATTTATGCCAAGTTTTGGGGAGTTTACGGCCCAAGAACTCTCATTGGCCGTAAACTCATCTAAGTCCCCCAAAGTTAATGTTTCAAGTGTCCAAATGCAAGAATCAAGGCCTTATAATTCATATCTAAGCTATAGGAGTGATTTGGAAGGGTTTAAGGGCATGAAAACCCTCATTATATGAGTTTACGGCCCAAGAATGATCCTTGGCTGTAAACTCCTCCAAACATCACAAAATGCAAGTATTACATGTTTAGATTCTATATTTTAAAGTCCCATAGCCATATCCAAGGTCCAAACTAGTCAAGGAAGGGTTTAAAGGCTCAAAACCCACCATCTTGGGTGTTTACGGCCTAAGCACCTTCTTAGGCCGTAAACTCATGCATTTTGTCCAATTTCAAGTTTAACTGTCTAATTTGGAAGCTAAACATGCTATAGATTAAGGCTAGGAAGGTACCTTAAGGATTTGAAGCCTTAAAATTTGAGTTTTGGACACTTAATCTTTGGATTTTGGAGAGAGGTTAGAGAGAGAATAGTGAGAGAAGGAAAAGCTTCAAATGAAGGCTGAAACATGTTTATATAGTCCCTAAAATTTGCACCAGGTGGAATTCTACCCGATACCGACGCTAAACGCAGCTTTTGGTCGCACCCGATTTAGTTTCCGTCACCCGACGGGAACATTTTTAAAACTTATGAAATAATTGTTTTTGGGAAACTAACATAAGTTCCTGAGTGATTTAGACACTCATTAGGATGAAATAAACATATAAGTTTATTAATTAATTCCAAAGAAAAAACGGAACGAATCCGATAATGACGACTCTCCGGGTAGAACGGGTTTTGGCGACGAACAAATTTCGGGTTGTTACACTAGACTTCCTCCAGACAGGCAAGTAGAATTCCGAATTGACCTAGTGCCTAGTGCGACTCCGATTGTAAAGACTCCTTATCATCTTGCGCCAGCTGAGATGAAGGAAATGATGATCGTGTTGGATTAGTGTCTAAGTCCATAACTATTTTGGTATGTACTTGACCCGATGGTGCATGGTCCTTTTGGGTTGCCTTCACCAAAGCAACTTGATTAGAGAAATGAATAAAGAGAAAGAGGATAATATGATTTATTAATATGTTATAAGAATAATATATTAAAGGAGAAATCATATTTGTTTAATTATTATTGGTCAATAATTAATTAAGAAATAATTTTGTGATCAAGTGTAATTAATTAAACTAGAGGGGCTGAATTGTAATTATGTGATAGTTACAATATAAGGTAAGGATTATATTATATAGATGGTGGACGAATTAGAGGTGTAAATCCCTTAGAATTCGAGTATGATAAGGATTCAAGGATTATCTTATTGGTTGCTTAATGGATAATCAACTAGATAAGGATAATGACTGAAACCCTATCTCTACACCTATATAAACACCCCTAGGGTCATGAATTCGTAAATCCCTTCCCAAGAGGTCCTAGATACGAATTCTAACCTCTCACCTCTCTCTTTATACCTTCTCCACTTGCTTATGGTGTTTGTAAGCCATTAGAGGAGTGACACTTGTGACTCTAGGCATTCCAAAGCTAATTCAAGGAGGAATTGGGATTGTTATTGCTACATAACAATCAAGGTATGTTCTTAAACCTAATTACATATTAATATGATTACTTGAATGCTAGAATTAGGGTTTATAGTCTTGGATTCAAAGCATGTACAATAGAGAAACCTAGATCCAAGCATTAGGGTTTGTATGAGCACATAGGATGTCTTATGACCAAAACCGATCAGTGGTATCAAAGACTAGCTTGGTTTCAATTGTATTGATGCATTGTATAACTGGAAAATCGTTTTTTGGGCTTTATGGATGAGGAACTCGGCGAGTACCACAGTGTACTCGGCGAGTAGACCTCAACTCGGCGAGTACAGTGTGGTACTCGGCGAGTTCGAGCGTCAGATAATGCTTATCTCGAGATTTCTTGTTGTTTTTGCATTTGGATAGTTACCTTATCATGTTAGATCAATATAAATCCGATTTTATGATATATATGACTATATTCTTGATCTAATTAAAGATAATTATCAATTAATAAGATAATTGTTTCCTTATAAGATAATTGATTAATTATTTTGAGTAAATTGATAAATTGTTTTGCAAGAAATCATTAAACAAATCAAATATGGATAATTATGTGATTAAATCTTAATTTAAAATCATTTGTTATTTGATCCTTGTTGTTATGAAAGGTTTCATATTTTCCCCTTTAGGTTTTATAGTTTAAATTTGAACCTAAAAGTTTTGGAGTTTTAAAATTTAAATAGTTAAAACCCTAATGTTTTGAAAAAGGTTTCAAAACTTGCCCTCAAGTTTTGGAATTTAAAAGTTGATTAAAGGTTTAATTAGAAATGTTAAATTCTAAAACCCTAGTAATGTTTTGAAAAGTTCAAATCACACCCTTATGGTTTTATTAATTAATTAAGGAGTATAGTTAAAAGAGGTTTAATAAATCCATAAAAGTTTATGTTAACCTTTTAATTGGATTAAAAGTGTAATTGTTAAAGTTAACCATATAGTATTTTAAAAGTATAAAATACACCCTATACTAAAAGTCTAACATTATATATATGTATGAGTAAAAGTCAGTCTTACCGTTAGTAGGCCTCATTCACGAAGCTGGTCTTTAAGGGGTGTTTAAGGAAATTGCCTATAAAATGGCGATTGAATGGGTATCCACTCTTACCCACCGCACTCTTGACTAGTGGAGGGTCGTTAGCCGAACGGGTAGGATAGGACGAAACCTTCCATTATAAGTATAATGAAATACAAAGTAACTAAATGTTTTTCAAATTCCCAATCTTAGTTACTTAGGCAAAAGTGAATTGATGCAATTCCATGAAATTACACTTTGTGCCCTTGAGAAGATGTTAGTGGAGCGTGTGTGGTTTACCGGCACACTAAATGGTTCTAAGCAAAGGTAGCAAAGGGTGACTCAATGTTTGTCATAGTTCGGTGGAGCGTGTGTGGTTTACCGGCACATCGAATAGGTGATTGTAACATGTGAGGGCACCATGTAGTTTGCATGGTTATTCACACCCGCTTTGTGATCCTCGGCATCCCAGTCACAAACAAGAGGGGCATATCGAGATTTAAACATGCCATTGAAATGTTCAATGAATCTCAAAGGATCTAGGAGTTTTCATAGGTTTAAAACTTAAATTTCTTTTTCGTTTTTCATGGTGGAAATTAGTGAATCGTCATTCACTTACCTTCAAATGTTCTACAAGTTGGGTTACAGCATCCCTCTCCCGAGTTGTAGGATATTGTGTTGGGTCCTAGCCTTGGAATTTCATTTGGGTGATTTACCAAGGACTCAATCAATCAACTAACTTGAATTCGTTTTTCTCCCGAAGTCAAAGTTCGACAACTATGGTCTTCTCAAATCCCGTGGAACAAGCATTCCACATGAAGATGATATTCCACGATTCGATCGAGGAACAAGAAATCATGCTTCACTTCCTCCTCCTCCTCCAATTATTCTCCCTAACCCACAAGATTGTAAAATTGAAAAGTTCAATATCACTCAAGCCCTTTTGGCAAGTAAACATAAAGAGGGCAAGTCGGTGTGTGCACACGTCTTAGGGATGAAGTCACACATTGATAGATTAAGAATGATGGGATCCGTTGTCGGTGAAGCGATGGCTATTGATTGGGTTCTTCAGTCACTTCCTAACTCATATAGTGAGTTCGTAAGAGAGTACTATATGATGAAACACGATGTGACCCTTATAGATCTCACCTATATGCTTATTGCTACTGAATCAGCAATGGTTTGGCGCAATAGAAAAGCAAAGTTGATTGGTGAATCTGCCTTCAAGACCTCTATGGATATAGACAATGGCAATGGAAGACATGCAATGATCGAAAAGTTTGATCATAAGTGAAAGGCGATGTCTGAAGTAGTTCCATGTGTTGTTCCAAAAGAATCAATTTGCTTTTATTGCCAAGAGAAGGGGCATTGGAGACAAAGTTGCCCTATTTACCTAAGAGATCTAAGAGATGGGAGAGTCAAAAGTATGACTACGCTTTAGGTAAGAATCCACTATCTAACTCCATTAAGTTCCTATTCATTGATTCTTAATACATGATGTCATAAGATTGCATTTGAATGTTTTGAAGGATCGGTAAAAAGAAAGGAAGCTTGATAAGAGAGCAAGATGAATCTAATCACAAGAGATGGATCTTGATTGCATGGACTTGAAGATTGGATTTTGAGCTTAGATAGTTATGGTAGAGTTGTTAGAAATTTTCTTTTTACATAGTTTTCAATAGATTTTGCTTTGTAAGGATAAATGATTTTCCGCTGCTTTTATAAATAAAATAAATTTTGTTTGACTTATTTATTTGTTTACTTCCTTGCAATGAAATCGTTATGAAAAATTGATGTTTGCATATTTCTACAACGAATGGATATGATTCTTAGTTATGTTATTTATGGAAATGTCAAGAATTTACCAAATAGGGAGAGTTTCTCATCGCCCATGTTTCAATTGGACAGAAACTTGGAATCACGCAACTTGGTTGCACGATGAATGAGAAATTTCGTATTTGGAAATTGGACTAATTCATTGACAAAGTGTCAAGTGAAGGACTAGGAGATCGAGTACACAAAGTTGTGTGTTGATCAAGTTCACCATAAGAGTAACAAAGATATTCGTCATGATTTACTAAAGGCTTAGTAAATATGATTACACTTACAAGTTTAAGTGCAATTTTGAATTGA